>NC_092377.1:128745355-129357842 GCF_030028105.1 Mobula birostris | reverse complement strand
GGTGTAGGTTCTGGAGAGTTTTACAGGGATGGGGAGGTGTGTAGGGTCTGGAGAGTGTCACAGATGGGGAGGGGTGTAGGGTCTGGGGAGTGTCACAGAGATGGCGAGGGTGTAGGGTCCAGAGAGTGTCACAGAGATGGGGAGGGGTGTAGGGTCTGAGAGTGTCACAGAGATGGGGAGGGGTGTAGGGTCCAGAGAGTGTCACAGAGATGGGGAGGGGTGTAGGGTCTGGAGAGTGTTACAGAGATGGGGGAGGGTGTAGGGTCCAGAGAGTGTGACAGTGATGGGGAGGGTTGTAGGTTCTGAGAGTGTCACAGAGATGGTGGAGGGTGGAGGGTCTGGAGAGTGTTACAGAGATGGTGGAGGGAGTAGGGTCGGGAGAGTGTGACAGAGATGGGGCAAGTGTGTAGGGCTTGGAGAGTGTGACCGAGATGGGGAGGGTGTAGGGTCTGGAGACTGTGACAAACATGGAGTGGTTGTAGGGTCCAGAGAGTGTGACAGTGATGGGGAGGGTGTAGGTTCTGGAGAGTGTCACTGAGATGGTGGAGGATGGAGGGTCTGGAGAGTGTTACAGAGATGGTGGAGGCTGGACGGTCTGGAGATTGTGACAGAGATGGGGAGGGTGTAGGGTCGGGAGAGTGTGACAGAGATGGGGAGTGGTGTAGGGTCCTGAGAGTGTCACAGAGATGGGCAGGTGTAGGGTCTGGAGAGTGTTTACAGAGATGGGGGAGGGTGTAGGGTTTGGAGAGTGTGACATAGATGGAGAGGTTGTAGGGTCCTGGAGAGTGTCACAGATGGGGAGGGGTGTGGGGTCCGAGAGCATCACAGAGATGGGGAGGGTGTAGGGTCCAGAGAGTCTGACAGTGATGGGGAGGGTGTAGGTTCTGGAGAGTTTTACAGGGATGGGGAGGTGTGTAGGGTCTGGAGAGTGTCACAGATGGGGAGGGGTGTAGGGTCTGGGGAGTGTCACAGAGATGGCGAGGGTGTAGGGTCCAGAGAGTGTCACAGAGATGGGGAGGGGGTGTAGGGTCTGGAGAGTGTCACAGAGATGGGGAGGGGTGTAGGGTCCAGAGAGTGTCACAGAGATGGGGAGGGGTGTAGGGTCTGGAGAGTGTTACAGAGATGGGGGAGGGTGTAGGGTCCAGAGAGTGTGACAGTGATGGGGAGGGTGTAGGTTCTGGAGAGTGTCACAGAGATGGTGGAGGGTGGAGGGTCTGGAGAGTGTTACAGAGATGGTGGAGGGAGTAGGGTCGGGAGAGTGTGACAGAGATGGGGAAGTGTGTAGGGCTTGGAGAGTGTGACAGAGATGGGGAGGGTTGTAGGGTCTGGAGACTGTGACAAACATGGAGTGGTTGTAGGGTCCAGAGAGTGTGACATATGATGGGAGGGTGTAGGTTCTGGAAAGTGTCACAGAGATGAGGAGGGGTGTAGGGTGGTGGAGAGTGTCACACATGGGGAGGGGTGTAGAGTCCGGAGAGTTGTTTCAGATATGGGGGAGGGTGTAGGGTCTGGAGAGTGTTACAGAGATGGGGAGGGGTGTAGGGTCTGGAGAGTGTAACAGAGATGGGGGAGGTTGTAGGGTCTGGAGAGTGTCACAGAGATGGGGAGGGTTGTAGGGTCTGGAGAGTGTGACAGAGATGCGGAGGGGTGTAGGGTCTGGAGAGTGTTACAGAGATGGGGAGGGGTGTAGGGTCTGGAGAGTGTCACAGATGGGAAGGTGTGTCGGGTCCGGGAGAGAATCACCGAGATGGGGAGGGGTGTAGGGTCTGGAGAGTGTCACAGAGATGGGGAGGGGTGTAGGGTCCGGAGAGTGTTACAGAGATGGGGAGGAGGAGTAGGGTACGGAGAGTGTTACAGGGATGAGGAGGGGTGTAGGGTCCAGAGACTGTCACAGAGATGGGAAGGGGTGTAGGGTCGGGAGAGAGAGTGTCAATGGACATGGGAAGGGGTGTAGGTTCCACAGAGTGTCACAGAGATGGGTAGGGGAGTAGGGTCCGGAGAGTGTCACAGACATGGGGAGGGGTGTAGGGTCCAGAGAGTGTCACAGAGATGAGGAGGGGTGTAGAGTCTGGAGAGAGTGCCACAGAGATGGGAAGGGGTGTAGGGTCCGGAGAATGTCACAGACATGGGGAGGGGTGTAGGATCCAGAGAGTGCCACAGAGATGGGGAGGGGTGTAGGGCCTGGAGAGTGTCACAGAGATGGGGGAGGGTGTAGGGTCTGGAGAGTGTCACAGAGATGGGGAGGGGTGTAGGGCCGGAGAGTGTCACAGAGATGGGGAGGTGCAGCGTCCGGAGAGTGTCACAGAGATGGGAAGGGGTTTAGGTTCAGAGACTGTCCACAGAGATGGGAAGGGGTGTAGGGTCGGGAGAGAGAGTGTCACGGACATGGGGAGGGGTGTAGGTCTCACAGAGTGTCACAGAGATGGGTAGGGGAGTAGGGTCCGGAGAGTGTCACAGACATGGGGAGGAGTGTAGGGTCCAGAGAGTGTCACAGAGATGGGGAGGGGTGTAGAGTCTGGAGAGTGCCACAGAGATGGGAAGGGGTTGTAGGGTCCGGAGAATGTCACAGACATGGGGAGGGGTGTAGGATCCAGAGAGTGCCACAGAGATGGGGAGGGGTGTAGGGTCTGGAGAGTGTCACAGAGATGGGGGAGGGTGTAGGGTCTGGAGAGTGTCACAGAGATGGGGAGGGGTGTAGGGCCCGGAGAGTGTCACAGAGATGGGGAGGGTGCAGCGTCCGGAGAGTGTCACAGAGATGGGGAGGGTTTAGGTTCCACAGAGTGTCACAGAGATGGGGAGGTGTGTAGGGTCTGGAGAGTGTCACAGATGGGGAGGGGAGTAGGGTCTGGAGAGTGTCACAGAGATGGTGGAGAGTGGCGGGTCCGGAGAGTGTTACAGAGATGGGGGAGGGTGTAGGGTTTGGAAGAGTGTGACAGAGATGGAGAGGTTGTAGGGTCTGGAGAGTGTCACAGATGGGGAGGGGTGTGGGGTCCGGAGAGGGTCACAGAGATGGGGAGGGTGTAGGGGCCAGGAGAGTGTGACAATGATGAGGAGGGTGTAGGTTCTGGAAAGTGTGACAGAGATGAGGAGGGGTGTAGGGTCTGGAGAGTGTCACACATTGGGGAGGGGTGTAGAGTCCGGAGAGTGTTACAGATATGGGGGAGGGGTGTAAGGTCTGGACAGTGTTACAGAGATGGGGGAGGGTGTGGGGTCCGGAGAGTGTGACAGAGATGGGGAGGGTGTAGGGTACAGAGAGTGTGATAGAGTTGGGAAGGGGTGTAGGGTCCAGAGAGTGTCACAGAGATGGGAGGGGTGTAGGGTCTGGAGAGTGTTACAGAGATAGGGGAGGGTGTAGGGTCCAGAGAGTGTGACAGAGATGGGGAGGGTGTAGGGTACGGAGAGTGTGACAGAGTTGGGGAGGGATGTAGGGTCCGAGAGAGTGTCACAGAGATGGGGAGGGGTGTAGGGTCCGGAACGTGTTACAGAGATGGGGGAGGGTGTAGGGTCTGGAGAGGGTTACAGAGATGGGGGAGGGAGTAGGGTCCGGAGAGTGTGACAGAGATGGGGAGGGTGTAGGGTACGGAGAGTGTGACAGAGTTGGGGAGGGATGTAGGGTCCGGAGAGTGTCACAGAGTTGGGGAGGGTGTAGGGTCCGGAGCGTGTTACACAGATGTGGGAGGGTGTAGGGGTCTGGAGAGAGTTACAGAGATGGCGGAGGGTGTAGGGTCCGGAGAGTGTGACAGAGATGGGGAGGGTGTAGGGTCCAGAGAGTGTGACAGAGATGGGGAGGGTGTAGGGTCCGGAGAGTGTCACAGAGATGGGGAGGGGTGTAGGGTCCGGAGCGTGTTACACAGATGGGGGAGGGTGTAGGGTCTGGAGAGGGTTACAGAGATGGCGGAGGGTGTAGGGTCCGGAGAGTGTGACAGAGATGGGGAGGGTGTAGGGTACGGAGAGTGTGACAGAGTTGGGAGGGTCGAAGGGTCCGGAGAGTGTCACAGAGATGGGGAGGGGGGTAGGGTATGGAGGATGTCACAGAGATTGGGAGGTGTGTAGGGTCTGGAGAGTGTCACAGATGAAGAGATGTGTAGGGTCCAGAGAGTGTCACAGAGATGGGGAGGTGTGTAGGGTCTGGAGAGTGTCACAGAGATCGGAGGTGTGTAGAGTCTGGAGCGTGTCACAGATGGGGAGGTGTGTTGGGTCTGGAGAGTGTCACAGAGATGGGGAGGGTGTAGGGTCCAGAGAGTCTGACAGTGATGGGGAGGGTGTAGGTTCTGGAGAGTTTTACAGAGATGGGGAGGTGTTGTAGCGTCTGGAGAGTGTCACAGATGGGGAGGGGTGTAGGGTCTGGAGAGTGTCACAGAGATGGGGGAGGGTGTAGGGTCCAGAGAGTGTGACAGTGATGGGGAGGGTGTAGGTTCTGGAGAGTGTCACAGAGATGGTGGAGGATGGAGGGTCTGGAGAGTGTTACAGAGATGGTGGAGGCTGGACGGTCTGGAGATTGTGACAGAGATGGGGAGGGTGTAGGGTCGGGAGAGTGTGACAGAGATGGGGAGGGGTGTAGGGTCCTGAGAGTGTCACAGAGATGGGGAGGGTTGTAGGGTCTGGAGAGTGTTACAGAGATGGGGGAGGGTGTAGGGGTTTGGAGAGTGTGACATAGATGGAGAGGTTGTAGGGTCTGGAGAGTGTCACAGATGGGGAGGGGTGTAGGGTCCGGAGAGCGTCACAGAGATGGGGAGGGTGTAGGGTCCCAGAGAGTGTGACAATGATGGGGAGGGTGTAGGTTCTGGAAAGTGTCACAGAGATGAGGAGGGGTTGTAGGGTCTGGGAGAGTGTCACACATTGGGAGGGGTGTAGAGTCCCGGAGAGTGTTACAGATATGGGGGAGGGTGTAGGGTCTGGACAGTGTTACAGAGATGGGGAGGGTGTGGGGTCCGGAGAGTGTGACAGAGATGGGAGGGTGTAGGGTACAGAGAGAGTGATAGAGTTGGGGAGGGGTGTAGGGTCCGGAGCGTGTCACAGAGATGGGGAGGGGTGTAGGGTCTGGAGAGTTTCACAGAGATGGGGAGGGGTGTAGGGTCCAGAGAGTGTCCACAGAGATGGGGAGGGTGTAGGGTCTGGAGAGTGTTACAGAGATGGGAGAGGGTGTAGGGTCCAGAGAGTGTGACAGAGATGGGGAGGGTGTAGGGTACGGAGAGTGTGATAGAGTTGGGGGAGGGATGTAGGGTCCGGAGAGTGTCACAGAGATGAGCAGGGGTGTAGGGTCCGGAGCGTGTCACAGAGATGGGGGAGGGTGTAGGGTCTGGAGAGGGTTACAGAGATGGGGGAGGGTGTAGGGTCCGGAGAGTGTGACAGAGATGTAGAGGGTGTAGGGTACGGAGAGTGTGACAGAGTTGGGGAGGGGTGAAGGGTCCGGAGAGTGTCACAGAGATGGGGAGGGGTGTAGGGTCTGGAGAGTGTCCACAGAGATCGGGAGGTGTGTAGGGTCTGGAGAGTGTCACAGATGGGGAGGTGTGTAGGGTCTGGAGACTGTCACAGAAATGGGGAGGGGTGTAGGGTCCAGAGAGTGTCACAGAGATGGGAGGTGTGTAGGGTCTAGACAGTGTCACCAGGATGGGGAGGTGTGTAGGGTCTGGAGAGTGTCACAGAGATGGTGAGGGGTGTAGGGTCTGGAGAGTGTGACAGAGATGCGGAGGGGTGTAGGGTCTGGAGAGTGTTACAGAGATGGGGAGGGGTGTAGGGTCTGGAGAGTGTGACAGAGATGGGGAGGGGTGTAGGGTCCGGAGAGTGTCACAGATGAGGAGGTGTGTAGGGTCTGGAGAGTGTCACAGATGGGCAGGGTTGTAGGGTCCGGAGAGTGTCACAGAGATGGGGAGGGTGTAGGGTCGGGAGAGTGTGACAGAGATGGGGAGGGTGTAGGGTCGGGAGAGTGTGACAGAGATGGGGAGGGTGTAGGGTCGGGAGACTGTGACAGAGATAGGGAGGGTGGAGGTTCTGGAGAGTGTGACAGAGATGGTAGAGGCTGGAGGGTCTGGAGAGTGTCACAGAGATTGTGGAGCGTGGAGGGTCTGGAGAGTGTTACAGAGATTGTGGAGGGTGGAGGGGTCTGGAGAGTGTTACAGAGATGGTGGAGGGTGGAAGGACTGGAGAGAGTCACAGAGATGGGGAAGGGGTGTAGGGTCTGGAGAGTGTCACAGAGATGATGGAGGGTCGGGAGAGTGTTACAGAGATGTGGAAGGGTGTAGGGTCTGGAGAGTGTGACAGAGATGGATAGGGTGTAGGGTCCAGAGAGTGTGACAGTGATGGGGAGGGTGTAGGTTCTGGAAAGTGTCACAGAGATGAGGAGGGGTGTAGGGTCTGTAGAGTGTCACAGATGGGGAGGGGTGTAGGGTCCGGAGAGTGTTACAGAGATGGGGGAGGGTGTAGGGTCTGGATAGTGTTACAGAGATGGGGGAACGTGTAGGGTCCGGCGAGTGTGTCAGAGATGGGGAGGGTGTAGGGTACGGAGAGTGTGACAGAGTTGGGGAGGAGCGTAGGGTCCGGAGAGTGTCACAGAGATGGGGAGGGGTGTAGGGTCCGGAGCGTGTTAAAGAGATGGGGGAGGGTGTAAGGTCTGGAGAGAGTTACAGAGATGGGGAGGTGTGTAGGGTCTGGAGAGTGTCACAGATGGGGAGGGGTGTAGGGTCTGGAGAGTGTCACAGAGATGGGGAGGGTGTAGGGTCCAAAGAGTGTGACAGTGATGGGGAGGGTGTAGGGTCTGGAGAGTGTCACAGAGATGGGGAGGGGTGTAGTGTCTGGACAGTGTGACATAGATGGGGGAGGGTGTAAGGTCTGGAGAGAGTTACAGAGATGGGGAGGTGTGTAGGGTCTGGAGAGTGTCACAGATGGGGAGGGGTGTAGGGTCCGGAGAGAGTCACAGAGATGGGGAGGGGTGTAGGGTCTGGAGAGTGTTACAGAGATGGGGAGGGTTGTAGGGACTGGAGAGTGTGACAGAGATGGGGAGGGGTGTAGGGTACGGAGAGTGTCACAGATGGGGAGGGGTGTAGGGTCCGGAGTGAGTCACAGAGATGGGGAGGGGTGTAGGGTCTGGAGAGTGTCACAAAGATGGGGAGGGAGTAGGGTCCGGAGAGTGTCACAGAGATGGGGAGGGGTGTAGGTCCCGGAGAGTGTTACAGAGATGAGGAGGGGTGTAGGGTCCAGAGAGTGTCACAAAGATGGGAAGGGGTGTAGGGTCGGGTGAGTGTCACAGAGATGGGAAGGGGGGTAGGTTCCACAGAGTGTCGCAGAGATGGGGAGGGGAGTAGGGTCCGGAGAGTGTCACAGACTTGGGGAGGGGTGTAGGGTCCAGAGAGTGTCACAGAGATGGGGAGGGGTGTAGGGTCTGGAGAGTGCCACAGAGATGGGAAGGGGTGTAGGGTCCGGAGAGTGTCACAGACATGGGGAGGGGTGTAGGGTCCAGAGAGTGTCACAGAGATGGGGAGGGGTGTAGGGTCTGGAGAGTGTCACAGAGATGGGGGAGTGTGTTGGGTCTGGAGAGTGTCACAGAGATGGGGAGGGGTGTAGGGTCCGGAGAGTGTCACAGAGATGGGGAGGGTGCAGTGTCCGGAGAGTGTCACAGAGATGGGGAGGGGTGTAGGTTTCACAGAGTGTCACAGAGATGGGGAGGTGTGTAGGGTCTGGAGAGTGGCACAGACATGGGGAGGGGTGTAGGGTGCAGAGGGTGTCACAGAGATGGGGAGGGGTGTAGGGTCCGGAGAGTGTCACAGAGATAGGGAGGGGTGTAGGGTCCGGAAAGTGTCACAGAGATGGGGAGGGGTGTAGGGTCCGGAGAGTGTGACAGAGATGGTGGAGGGTGGAGGGTCTGGAGAGTGTTTCAACGATGGTGGAGGGTGGAGGGTCTGGAGAGAGTTACAGAGATGGGGAGTGGTGTAGGGTCTGGAGACTGTCACAGAGATGGTGGAGGGTGGCGGGTCGGGAGAGTGTTACAGAGATGGGGGAGGGTGTAGGGTCTGGAGAGTGTTACAGAGATGGGGGAGGGTGTAGGGTTTGGAGAGTGTGACAGAGATGGAGAGGTTGTAGGGTCTGGAGAGTGTCACAGGTGGGGAGGGGTGTAGGGTCCGGAGAGCGTCACAGAGATGGGGAGTGTGTAGGGTCCAGAGAGTGTGACAATGATGGGGAGGGTGTAGGTCATGGAAAGTGTCACAGAGATGAGGAGGGGTGTAGGGCCTGGAGAGTGTCACATGTGGGGAGGGGTGTAGAGTCCGGAGAGTGTTACAGTGATGGGGAGGGGTGTAGGTTCCACAGAGTGTCACAGAGATGGGGAGTGGAGTAGGGTCCGGAGAGTGTCACACACATGGGGAGGGGTGTAGGGTACAGAGGTGGTCACAGAGACAGCGAGGAGTGTAGGGACCAGGGGGTTTTTCACAGAGACGGGGAGGAATGTCATCACCGGGGGGGTCACAGAGACGAGGAGTGCAGGGACCAGAGGGAGCTCAGAGAGACGTGGATGGGCACAGGGCAGTGATGGTTATAGAGGTGCGGAGGGGTGTCGTGTCTCAGAAACAGCAAGGAGTTTATGGACCGGAAAGGCCAGAGGAAGGGAGAGGCAAAGGGACCACAGGGGGACAGAGACAGGGAGAAGTGTAGGGACCAGACGGGGTCAAGGATAGGCATAGGGACCAGTGGGAGACCGGGAGAGCCGGAAGGACCAGAGGGGGTCAGGGAGAGGTGTAGGGACCAGAGGGAGACCGGGAGTGTCGTAGGGACCAGAGGGAGACAGTAGGAGGTGTTGGAACCAGAGGGGGGCAGGGAGAGAGGTAGGGACCAGAGGGGGGCAGGGAGAGGCGTAGGGACCAGAGGGAGACAGGGAGAGGTGTAGGAAACAGAGGGAGATGGGGAGAGGCGTAGGGACCAGAGGGAGACAGGGAGAGGTGTAGGAAACAGAGGGAGACAGGGAGAGGCGTAGGGACCAGAGAGAGACAGTAGGAGGTGTTGGAACCAGAGGGGGGCAGGGAGAGAGGTAGGGACCAGAGGGGGGCAGGGAGAGGCGTAGGGACCAGAGGGAGACAGGGAGAGGCGTAGGGACCAGAGGGGACAGGGAGATGCATAGGGACCAGTGGGGCTCAGAGACAGGGTGAGGCATAGGGACCAGAGGGGTACCACAGCAATGCAAAGGAGTGTAGAGGGTGAGATTGGTCACAGGGACGGGGAAGGGTGTAGGGTGGGAGGGGGTCATAGTAATGGGGAGAGGTGTAGGAGACGGTGGGTGTTACAGAGATGGGGAGGGTGTAGTCACCGGTGGGGGTTATAACGAAGGGGAGGATTCTACAAGTCCGGACGAGTCACTGTGGGAGAGACGAGCCTCCCAATTCCTCTCACCTGCTGCTCGTGTATCCTGCGTGGTCACTGTCGTCACCTGAGTCGGTTCTGAGGACCCTGTGTAATGAATTGTGGAAAAAAAAAGTTAGAATGATCCCTGGATGTGTCTGGAAAATCTTCAGTTCTTGCTGAGGGATGGTTGGGGTTGTTAGGTAGGAGGAGATAACAGAGATTGGGTTGGGTGTAGGGTCCGGAGAGTGTGACAGAGATGGGGAGGGTGTAGGGTCCAGACATTGTGACAGAGATGGGGAGGGTGTAGGGTTCAGAGAGTGTGACAGAGATGGGGAGGGTGTAGTTGCCCGAGAGTGTGACAGAGATGGGGAGGGTCTAGGGGCTGTTGGAGGTCACAGAGACAGGGAGGTGTGTAAGGGCCAGGAGGTTTCCAGGGATGGGGTGTGTTCTAGGGGTCGGAGTGGTTACAGAAACAGGGGAGGGGGGCGTAGGATCCAGAATGGTTTCGAGTGATGCAGAGGGTGTTGCAGCCAGAGGGGGTTTCTGAGACAGGGAGGAGTTCAGGGGCCGGAGGTGTTGACAGTGATGGAGAGTGGAGTAGGGACTAGAGGAGTACATAGAGATGAAAAGGAATCTAGAGGCCGGGGGGGGGTCACAGAGATGGGAGGGGTGTTGGGTTTAGGGGGTTTTACAGACAGGAGCAGTGGTGTAGTGACCAGAGGGGGTCACATACGAGGAGGGGTGTAGGGGCCAGAGGGGGTTATACAGACGGGGAGGGGTGTTGTGGCCAGAGGGGATTACACAGATGGGGAGGGGTGTAGGAGCCAGAAATTCTACTCAAAAGGTTCAAAGGAACAACTAAACAAGCCTAATGCATTTTGGAAACAAGTCCTGTGGACTGACAAAGTTAAAAGAGAACTTTCTGGCCGCAATGAGCAAAGATATGTTTGGAGAAAATGGGGTGCAGAATTTCATGAAAGGAACCCCTCTCCAGCTGTTAAGCATGGGGGTGGATCGATCAAGCTTTGGGCTTGTGTTGCAGCCAGTGGCACGGGGAACATTTTGCTGGTAGAGGGAAGAATGAATTCAATTAAATACCAGCAAATTCTGGAAGCAAACATAGCTGAAGATGAAAAGAGGATAGCTTCTACAACAGGATAATGATCCTAAACACAGCTCAAAATTCACAATGGACTACCTCAAGAGGTGCAAGCTGAAGGTTTTGCCATGGCTCTCACAGTCCCTTGACCTAAACATCATCGAGAATCTGTGGATAGACCGCAAGAGAGCAGTGCATGCAAGATGGCCCAAGAATCTCACAGAACTAGAAGCCTTTTGCAAGGAAGAATGGGCGAAAATCCCCCAAACAAGAATTGAAAGAGTCTTAGCTGACTACAGAAAGCTGTGATACTTGCCAAAGGGAGTGTTACTGAGCACTGACCGTGCAGGGTACCCAAACTTTTGCTTCGGGCCCTTTACCTTTTTTGTTATTTTGAAACTGCAAAAGATGGAAATTGAAGCACCTTCAATTACTCCAAAAGACTGAGGTTTGGTAAAATACTGAAAGGCTTTTATTCGCTGTACAATACGACCTCCACAGTGAGTGTCTGCCCCCGGAGTGAGGGGGAGGGGCAAGGCGAACACCTTTATACAGGACTCTGTGGGAGGAGCCACAGGGGCAGTCAGCAGAGGGGTGTGTCCAGACAGGTAACCCAGTTACAACATATATACATGGTTTACCACATTCACCCCTCCTTTTTTTAAAAAGAGTCCCGCGGGGTGAAGTGACTGACAATATTTACGAGAAGTATATTTACAGGTTAAGTCTATCAGGCGGTCGAGTCCGTCGCTGTGACCTACGTAGCACCGGCGGTGATTGCACCGGCGATGGCGGTTGTGCTGGCTCCGGCCTGACTTCAGGTGCCAGCACGTTAGGCGTCGGTAATCCCTCGTGCGTGTGCGTCGCGCCCGGTATGGGAGTGTCGTGTGGTGTCTGTATAGGGTTTGGGGTGCACGGTGTGTCGTAGGTACATACATTGGTGGGTACAGGGTCAATAGTCACCACGGAGTGTTCAGGGTAGGGGCCCGGGGCCCGGAGCTCCTGCGGGCGCAAGGTCGCGGATGGAGACCGTGTCCTCCCGCCCATCAGGTAAAACCACGTAGGCATACTGGGGGTTCGCATGAAGTAAGTGAACCCTCTCGACCATCGGGGAGTATTTATTATTCCTCGCATGTTTCCGAAGCAGCACTGGCCCCGGAGACATCAGCCAAGTTGGTAGGGTGGTTCCAGTGGTCGACTTTCTGGGAAAAGAAAAGAGCCGCTCATGAGGGGTGGCGTTGGTGGCTGTGCATAACAGGGAGCGGATGGAGTGGAGTGCCTCGGGAAGGACCTCCTGCCAGCGGGAGACCGGCAGTCCCTTTGACCTGAGGGCTAAGAGTGTGGCTTTCCACACCATGCCATTCTCCTTCTCTACCTGTCCATTCCCCCGGGGATTATAGCTCGTGGTCCTACTGGTTGCAATTCCCCTAGTCGGTTGATATTGGCGCAGCTCATCACTCATAAACGAGGACCCTCTGTCACTGTGGATATAGCATGGGTATCCGAACAGAGTGAAGAGCTTGCGCAGGGCTTTTATAACTGACGTGGTAGTGGTGTTGGGGCAGGGGATGGCAAAGGGAAACCACGAGTACTCGTCAATTACATTAAGAAAGTACACATTGCCGTTGGTGGAGGGAAGGGGGCCCTTAAAGTCAACACTCAGTCGCTCAAAGGGGCGGGTGGCCTTGATGAGTGGTGCCTTTTCGGGTCGGTAGAAGTGCGGTTTGCACTCTGCGCAGACTTGGCAGTCCCTGGTCATCATCCTGATCTCCTCAAGGGAGTAAGGCAGGTTCCGGGCTTTCACGAAGTGGAAAAACCCGGTGATCCCTGGGTGGCAAAGGTCTACGTGTAGGGCATATAGCCGGTCAATCTGCGCGCTGGCACATGTTCCCCGGGATAGGGCATCGGAGGGCTCGTTGAGCTTCCCAGGCCTGTACATGATGTCATAGTTGTAGGTGGAGAGTTCGATTCTCCACCTCAGAATTTTATCATTTTTGATTTTGCTCCGCTGCTAATTATTAAACATGAATGCGACTGAGCGCTGGTCAGTTAGCAGGGTGAACCTTTTGCCGGCAAGATAGTGCCTCCAGTGCCTTATAGCTTCCACTATGGCCTGGGCCTCTTTCTCTACCGCAGAGTGCCGAATTTCAGGGCCTTGAAGGGTACGGGAGAAGAACGCCACTGGTCTTCCTGCCTGGTTGAGGGTAGCAGCCAGCGCAAAGTTGAGGCGTCACTCTCTACTTGGAAGGGAACGGCCTCATCCACCGCATGCATTGCTGCTTTGGCAATGTCCCCTTTTATGCGGTTGAAGGCCGTGTGGGCCTCGGCAGAGAGGGGGAATGTGGTGGACTTGACCAGGGGGCGGGCCTTGTCTGCATAGTTAGAGACCCATTGGGCGTGATATGAAAAGAAGCCCAGGCACCTTTTGAGGGCTCTGAGGGTATTGGGAAGAGGGAGTTCCAACAAGGGGCGCATATGGTCGGGGTCAGGGCCAATGACTCCATTCTCCATGACACACCCAAGGATAGCAAGTCGGGTGGTCCCAAATACACACTTGTCCTTGTTATAGGTGAGGTTGAAAGATTTGGCCTCTTGGAGAAATTTTTGGAGGTTGTTGTCGTGATCCTGCTGGTCGTGACCACAGATGGTGATGTTATCCAGATATGGGAACGTGGCCTTCAGTTGGCACTGGTCCACCATCCGGTCCATTGCCCTCTGGAAGACAGATACACCATTCGTGACACCAAAGGGGACGCGCAGGAATTGATAAAGCCTGCCGTCCGCCTCGAAGGCAGTGTAAGGGCGGTCCTCCACGCAGATGGGGAGCTGATGGTAAGCGGATTTTAGGTCTATGGTCAAGTACACCTTGTACTGTGCTATCAGATTGACCATATCCGCGATGCGGGGTAGAGGGTACACGTCGAGCTGCGTGAACCTATTGATGGTCTGGCTATAGTCCACGACCATCCTATTCTTCTCCCCGTTCTGAACAATGACCACCTGCGCCCTCCAAGGACTTGTGCTCGCCTCAATGACCCCCTCCCTGAGCAGCCGCTGCACCTCCGACTTAATGAAAGCTCTGTCCCCCGCACTGTACCTCCTGCTTTTAGTTGCCACAGGTTTACAGTCGGGGGTCAGGTTGGCGAACAGCGGTGGGGGAGGGATCCTGAGGGTGGAGAGACCGCAAGTGGTGTCGGTAGTGTGGCAGATGGCATGATGTTGGGTGGGATGCGCGGATCGGTGTGTGTGTGAGGTCAGTAGCGGGGTACGTGACATATCTCTACAAAACTGGGGATTTATGACAGTAATTGGCGGGAGGGGCCCATCATACTTCATTGTAACGCTTTTCAGGTGGCTCTGGAAGTCCAACCCCAACAGCACAGGGGCACACAGTTGAGGCAGGACCAGTAACGTAAAGTCCCGATATTCTGTGCCCTGCACCACTAGCGTCGCTACACAACCCCCCCGGATGTCTGTTGTATGTGACCCGGAGGCCATGGTGACCCTCTGACTTACCGGCCGTATCATGAGTCCACAATGCTGCACTGTGGCCGGGTGGATAAAACTCTCCGTGCTGCCTGTGTCAAACAGGCAGCTTGTCCTGTGCCCCTCCACCAGGATGTCCATCACTGACCTTGCGAGCTGGTGGGGAGTGCTTTGGTCAAGGGTCACGGAAGCCAGGGTGGGGTCACTGTCTTGGTCCGGCGTGCTGGGGTGCCCCGTGAGCACCCGTTGATTGTAGGCGGTGGGAGGTGGCGCCGACCAAGATGGCCGCCCCCATGTCTCGCACGTGGTGGTGGCATTCAGGGAAGATGGCAGACCCCCACGTCTCGCACGCGGCGCTGCTCGATCCCGCTCGCGGTTTTGACTTACAGACCTTGGCGAAGCGGCCCTTCTTTCCGCAGCTGGAGCAGGTAGCTTGTCGGGCCGGGCAGCGTTTCCGGGGGTGCTTCTCCAGGCCGCAGAAGTAGCACTTCGCGAACTCACTACTGGCGGCAGCCGAGGTCGATTCGCCGGCGGGCTGCGGGGTCTGCGGCGCCCACGAGGCCATCGGGGGATCGCGTGCCTAGAGAGCCTCGGAGTTATGCAGAGCGGCCTCCAACGTATCAGCCAGCTCCATCGCCGAATTTAGGGTAAGATTGGCTTTTTCCAGCAGCCGCTGGCGCACGTACACTGACCTGGTCCCCGTGACGAAGGCGTCTCTCACTAGGAGTTCTGCACGCTGCGCCGCCGTCAGCTCCTGGCAATTGCAGGCCCGCACGAGCATCCGTAGGGCCTGGACAAACTCAGCACTCGATTCCCCGGACTGTTGTTGCCGTGTCGCTAAGCGATGCCGAGCATAGACGCTGTTTATCAGCCGCAGGTATTGTCTTTTGAGTGCGTTCATCGCGCCGTCGTAGTTCGGCTGGTCTCTGATCAGCGAATAGACCCGTGGACTGACCCTGGAGAGTAGAACTCTGTGCTTCACTACGGGGTCGGTCGCTTTAATCTCCTCTAGATACGCTTCGAAGCAGGCCAGCCAGAGTTCGAAAGCGTTTCCAGCTTCAGGCATTTGCGGATCGAGGTCTAATTTTTCTGGTCTCAGGGACTGTTCCATGTTTGAAAACGTACAGCGAATAAAATTGAAGCACCTTCAATTACTCCAAAAGACTGAGGGTTGGTAAAATACTGAAAGGCTTTTATTCGCTGTACAATACGACCTCCACAGTGAGTGTCTGCCCCCGGACTGAGGGGGAGGGGCAAGGTGAACACCTTTATACAGGACTCTGTGGGAGGAGCCACAGGGGCAGTCAGCAGAGGGGTGTGTCCAGACAGGTAACCCAGTTACAACATATATACATGGTTTACCACAGAAATAAAAAAGTTTTCTTGCTTAAAAAATTAAAGAAATGAGTCATCTTTAACTTTATGTCTTTTGGAAATCAGGTCATCTTTTACTCGCTTAGCTATTCACAGTAACAGAAATTATGACCAGGGGTGCCCAAACTTTTGCATGCCACTGTATATACATGGTATGTGCAAGCTGTACCTCCTATTCACACATCTGCAGTAGTGGCTCCTCCTGGCCCCACCCATTTCAACTCTTGTCATCTACTTACAGGGTCGGGGCGGGGTTGCAGGGAGGCAGGGATATGTCCTAGTGCTCGCTGCTGGAGCTGGCTAAGTTATCTATCTGTGAGTCCTGGGTGTGGCAGCAAAGATTCTGACTGGGATGACTGCCTGGTGATGTTCCAGGGGTTCAGGCCTGGGTAACCAAGGATACGAACATATGGTGTCCATGGGTACCACAGAGGTATTCCTGCACCGTTGGAATCACAGGGGTCATCCTAGATGAGGATAGGAACATTTTAACTTCGTTTGGGTTAGTCTCTGATGTGTTCATTAAGACCATAAGATACAGGAACAGAAGTAGGCCATTCGGCCCATTGAGTCTGCTCCACCATTCAATCTTGGGCTGATCCAAATCTTTCAGTTATCCCGACTCCCCTGCCTTCTCCCCATACCCTATGATGCCCTGACTAATCAAGAACCTGTCTATCTCTGCCTTAAATACACCCAATGACTTGGCCTCCACAAATTCCATAGATTTACCACCCTCTGACTAATTTCTCCACAACTCTGTTTTAAATAGACATCCTTCAATCCTGAAGTCGTGCCCTCTTGTCCTATACTCCTCTACCATGGGAAATAACTTTGCCATATCTAATCTGTTCAGGCCTTTTAAAATTTGGAATGTTTCTATGAGATCCCCCCCTCATTCTCCTGATACGGCTCAAGAGATGCCAGACGTTCCTCATACAGTAACCTTTTCATTCCTGGAATCATTCTCATGAATCTTCTCTGAACCCTCTCCAATGTCAGTATATCCTTTCTAAAATAAGGAACCCAAAACTATACACAATACACACTCCAAGTGTGGTCTCACAAGTGCCTTATACAGCCTCAACATCACATCCCTGCACTTTATTCTATACCTCTAGAAATGAATGCCAACATTGCATTCGCCTTCTTCACCACCGACTCAACCTGGAGGTTAACCTTTAGGATATCTTGCACAAGGACTCGCAAGTCCCTTTGCATCTCTGCATTTTGAATTCTCTCCTCATCTAATTAATAGTCTGCCCATTTATTTCTTCCACCATACACTTTCGAACATTGTATTTCATTTGCCACTTCTTTGCCCATTCCCCTAAATTATCTAAGTCTCTCTGCAGGCTCTCTGTTTCCTCAACACAACCTGTTCCTCCACCTACCTTTGTATCATCGGCAAATTTAGCCACAAATTCATTAATCCCGTAGTCCAAATCATGGACATAAATCGTAAAAAGTAGCAGTCCCAACACCGACCCCTGTGGCACTCCACTGGTAACCGGCAGCCAGCCAGATATGTATTGCCCCAGTATTTAGTATTGAGGCACTATTACAGCTCAGGGTGTTGGAGTTCAGAGTTCATTTCTGGCCACTTTATTCTGTACACCTGTACATGCGCTAATGCAAATATCTAATCAGCCAATCATGTGGCAGCAACTCAATGCATAGAAGCATGCAGACATGGTCCAAGAGGTTCAGTTGTTGTTCAGACCAAACATCAGAACAGGGAACAAATGTGATCTGGGTGACTTTTGATTTAGGAATGACTGTTGGTGGCAGACAGGGTGGTCGGGTATCTCGGAAATGGGAGTTTACACAGGATGGTATGAAAAACATTTAAAAAAACAGTGAGCAGCAGTTCTGTTAATGAGAGAGGTCAGGGGAGAATAGTTGGATTGATTTAAACTGTGTAAAAGGTGACAGTAACTCAAATAACCACACATTGCAACAGTGGTGCACAGAAGAGCATCTCTGAATTCATAACACTCTGAACCTGGCTACTCCAGCTGAAAACCACAAACATACACTCCGTGGCCACTTGGTGTAAAGATTGTCTAAATGTGTACAAGAGACTAGGTCAGTCATAAAGAGTTGGGCTATCATGTCGAATGTGCTGGCGAGACTGCACTGGGAGTATTGTGTGCAGCATAGGAAGGGTGTCATGAAACTGGAGAGAGTGCAGGAAAGATTCACCAGGATGTCACCTGGACTGGAGGGTTTGAGTTATACGGAGAGACTGGACAGGCTGGGACTGTTTTCCCTGGAGTGAAGGAGGCTGAGGGGTGACCTTATAGATCTTTATAAAACCATGAGGGGCAGAGACAAGGCAGATGCTCACGGTCTTTCCCTCAGGGTAGGGGAGTCTAAATCTAGAGGGCACAGGTTAAAGGTGAGGGGCAAAGGTTTAAAAGGGCAAGCATTACACAAAGATGGTTGTGGGTATATGGAACGAACTGCTAGAGGAAGTAGTTTGCACAGGTACATTAACAACATTTAAAAATCATTTGGATAGGGTACATGGATAGGAAAGGTTCGGAGGGATATGGGACAAACGAGCAAATGGGAGCTGGACTTTAGTCAGCAGAGACAAGTTGGTTTGAAGGGCAGTAGATCTCGATGCTCAATTGAATTGGTTAAGTAATGCTGGGAGGGAAATAATGTTGATGACACAAACACAAGAAAATCTGCAGGTGCTGGAAATCCAAGCAACACACACAAAATGTGAGAGAAACTCAGCAGGCCAGGCAGCGTCATTGGAAAAGAGTGAACAGTCAACAATTTGGGCCAAGACTCTTATTCAGGACTGGAAAGGAAGGGAGAAGTCAATGTAAGAAGATAGGGGAGGAGAGGAAGAAGCAGCTGGTGGTAGGTGATACTTGAAACTGCGAGGGGGGGAGGGGGTGAAGCAAAGAGCTGGGAAGTTGATGGGTGAAAGAGATAAAGAGCTGGATATAATACTAATGACAACATGTTTTTGTAAATCAACCCAATCTTCAAAGCAATAGAGTCAGATCACTGTAGGGTGGTACAGTATATACTCAGGCCCTTTGGCCTGGGATCAGACACAGAGTGAAGCTCCCTCCACACCGACCCATCACACACTCCCGTGGTCAGACACAGAGTGAATCTCCCTCCACACTGTCTCATCACACACTCCCAGGGTCAGACACAGAGTGAAGCTCCCTCCACACCGACCCATCACACACTCCCGGGGTCAGACACAGAGTGAAGCTCCCTCCACACCGTCCCATCACACACACTCCCAGGGTCAGAGACAGAGTGAAGCTCCCTCCACACCGTCCCATCACACACTCCTAGGCCACAGAATCTTACCTGCTCCCGTCAAAAGGGGAACGAACAGCATGAGGAACTGGGCAGGACCCCACAATACCATCTTGGCCACAGGTGTGGAGCGGCCCTCTAATTCCACAGCAAGGTCTGACCAAGATGCTCAGTCTCGCCCACACTTGTTGTGCCTCGGACGGACAAGAAGCCCCGCTAGCTCCAGAGGGTGGGACAGTTCTAAACAGATCTGTATTGGCAGAGGCCGGCACATGCTCATGGGTGGGTACGGTGATAACAGCAGCCGCCGCTTATCGCTTCTCTGCACGTTGCATGGACACAAGTGATAGGACGGTGTGGAGGGAACCTCACTCTGTGTCTGACCCCGGGAGTGTGTTAATTTACAACAGCTAGACCGGGGTTTCTCAACCGGGCTTCCGCGAGAGATCGTGATTAAAAAACACAGCTTTTTGAACTTCGCGCAACGCGGGATGCTGCCGCTCACGGTGACCAAGCAACCCCATCAGAGATGTCTCAGCCCAGTTTGGCAGTGCGCAGTAAGACCGTGTTTACTTGCTTGAGTTTATTCTCAGGTTTTGACGCGAGATAGGGGAGGTGGCCGATCATTGGTGAACACCGTATTGCACAGAGGGGAGGATGGTAGGCTGATGAGGGGCGTGGTGCGTTTTCCGAGCATTGAATAGACTCGCCCAATTTGGGCTGTGACTTCAGCTTCTCCCTCCCGAATTACCCCCCTCCCCCCACCTCCAACTTCCCCTTCTGAGGTAAGGAGACGCCGAAGAGAGGGCTTGATGGCAGGACATTGGAAGCGGGATATAGGAGGTGCCGGTAATGCACCATTAAGTTGGGTGCCAATCGTCGTAAAACAAGACCAAGAAGATGAAGAAGAACTTCCCCTTAAGCACTGCCGACCGACTTCTAGGAATGAACAACTCGTAATGAAAGCTACTTATCAATGGGTTTCACATGGACTGGTGAGCAAAGTTGTCTTATTCCATTGTGCCTAGTCTGTGGCCAACAACTTACAAATGCAGCAATGGCTGCAGCAAAATTGAAAAGACACTTAACTACAAATCGCAGCCATATGACACGTAAAAGTGCTGATTATTTTAAACAATTCTCAAAACAAACAGATTAAAGCTTTTGAAAATAAAGTCAGTCAGTAAAAAAGTAGGAGAAACAAGTTATTTAGTACTTTTAAGACCAGTGTCACAGAGATGTGGAGGGGTGTAGGGACCAGGGGGTTTTTCACAGACACGGGGAGGAGTGTCATCACCAGGGGGGGTCACAGAGACGAGGAGTGCAGGGACCAGAGGGAGGTCAGAGAGACGTGGAGGGGCACAGGGCAGTGATGGTTATAGAGGCGCGGAGGGGTGTCGGGTCTCAGAAACAGCAAGGAGTTTATGGACCGGAAAGGCCAGAGGAAGGGAGAGGTGTAGGGACCAGAGAGGGACAGGGAGCGGTGTAGGGATCAGAGGGGGACAGAGACAGAGAGAAGTGTAGGGACCAGACGGGGTCAGGGAGAGGCATAGGGACCAGAGGGATTCAGGGAGAGGCATAGGGAGCAGAGAGGGGCATGAGGAGGCGTAGGGACCAGAGGGGGACAAGAGGAGGCGTAAGGACCAGAGGGCGACAGGGAGAGGTGTAGGGACCAGAGGGGGACAGGGAGAGGCATAGGGACCAGAGGGGGCAGGGAGAGGCATAGGGACCAGAGGGATTCAAGGAGAGGCATAGGGACCAGAGAGGGGCATGAGGGGGCTTAGGGACCAGAGGGGGACAAGAGGAGGCGTAAGGACCAGAGGGGGTCAGGGAGAGGTGTAGCGACCAGAGGGGGACAGGGAGAGGTGTTGGAAACAGAGGGGGACAGGGAGAGGCGTAGGGACCAGAGGGGGGACAGGGAGAGGGGTAGAGACCAGAGGGGGGCAGAGACAGGGAGACACGTAGGGACCAGAGGGGGACCAGGAGAGTCGTAGGGACCACAAGGAGACCGGGAGAGACGTAGGGACCAGAGGGGGACAGGGGGAGGCATTGGGACCAGAGGGGGCAGAGACAGGGAAAAGAGTAGGGGCCAGAGGGGGTCAGGGAGAGGTGTAGGGACCAGAGGGAGACCGGGAGTGTCGTAGGGACCAGAGGGAGACCGGGAGAGGCGTAGGGACCAGAGAGAGACAGTAGGAGGTGTTGGAACCAGAGGGGGGCAGGGAGAGAGGTAGGGACCAGAGGGGGGCAGGGAGAGGCGTAGGGACCAGAGGGAGACAGGGAGAGGTGTAGGAAACAGAGGGAGATGGGGAGAGGCGTAGGGACCAGAGGGAGACAGGGAGAGGCGTAGGGACCAGAGGGGACAGGGAGATGCATAGGGACCAGTGGGGCTCAGAGACAGGGTGAGGCATAGGGACCAGAGGGGTACCACAGCAATGCAAAGGAGTGTAGAGGGTGAGATTGGTCACAGGGACGGGGAAGGGTGTAGGGTGGGAGGGGGTCATAGTAATGGGGAGAGGTGTAGGAGACGGTGGGTGTTACAGAGATGGGGAGGGTGTAGTCACCGGTGGGGGTTATAACGAAGGGGAGGATTCTACAAGTCCGGACGAGTCACTGTGGGAGAGACGAGCCTCCCAATTCCTCTCACCTGCTGCTCGTGTATCCTGCGTGGTCACTGTCGTCACCTGAGTCGGTTCTGAGGACCCTGTGTAATGAATTGTGGAAAAAAAAAGTTAGAATGATCCCTGGATGTGTCTGGAAAATCTTCAGTTCTTGCTGAGGGATGGTTGGGGTTGTTAGGTAGGAGGAGATAACAGAGATTGGGTTGGGTGTAGGGTCCGGAGAGTGTGACAGAGATGGGGAGGGTGTAGGGTCCAGACATTGTGACAGAGATGGGGAGGGTGTAGGGTTCAGAGAGTGTGACAGAGATGGGGAGGGTGTAGTTGCCCGAGAGTGTGACAGAGATGGGGAGGGTCTAGGGGCTGTTGGAGGTCACAGAGACAGGGAGGTGTGTAAGGGCCAGGAGGTTTCCAGGGATGGGGTGTGTTCTAGGGGTCGGAGTGGTTACAGAAACAGGGGAGGGGGGCGTAGGATCCAGAATGGTTTCGAGTGATGCAGAGGGTGTTGCAGCCAGAGGGGGTTTCTGAGACAGGGAGGAGTTCAGGGGCCGGAGGTGTTGACAGTGATGGAGAGTGGAGTAGGGACTAGAGGAGTACATAGAGATGAAAAGGAATCTAGAGGCCAGGGGGGGTCACAGAGATGGGAGGGGTGTTGGATTTAGGGGGTTTTACAGACAGGAGCAGTGGTGTAGTGACCAGAGGGGGTCACATACGAGGAGGGGTGTAGGGGCCAGAGGGGGTTATACAGACGGGGAGGGGTGTTGTGGCCAGAGGGGATTACACAGATGGGGAGGGTTTTGCCAGGATCAGACAGTCACTGAGGGAGGGAGTAATTCCCAACATCTCTCATCTGCTGTCAGTAAACTCGGAGTGGTCGCATCAGGCTGATGTGAGGTCTGCGGGGAAGCTAATGTGGAAAGAAAAGTCAGTGAGAACAATCCCTGTACTGTGTCTGGAAATTCCTCCCTTCCTGTTGGAAATACCCAGCAGGTCAGTCAGTGTCTGCGGAGGGAAGAACATAGGGTAGAATGGGACAGAGGGAGTGAGGGTGAGAGGTACTCCGCAGGAGAAAGATTGAAGGGAGTGAGCGAGTGCGAGAATAGGAGTGAGGAGAGGTGTGTGAGTAAGAGCGTGTGAGGGGGCAAGTGAAAGAAAGGGAGGGAGTGAGAAAGTGGGAGTGAAAGAAAAGGAGAGACAGAGATGGTGAGGGGTCAGATGGGAACATAAGAGCAGGGAGGAGTGTAGGGGCTGGAGAGGAGCACAGAGAAGGGGAGGCGTTGTGGGACCAGAGGGGAGTCACAGAGACAGGGTGGGGTGCAAGGGCCAGAGGAGGTCACAGAGATGACCGGTGTAGGGGCTGGAGCAGGTTACAGACATGGGGAGGGCATTAGGTCCAGAGAGTATCACAAAGATGGTGAGAGGTGTAGGGACTGGTGGAGGTCACAGAGACAGGGAGGTGTGTATGGGCCAGGGGGTTTCCGAAAATGGGGTGTGTTCAAGTGGCCGGAGTGGTTACAGAAACAGGAGTGGGGGTGTAGGATCCAGAATGGCTTACAGTGATCCAGTGGGTGTCGGAGCCAGAGGGGGTTATACAGACGGGGAGGGGTGTAGGGGCTGGAGGAGGTCACAGATGGGGAGGGG
Organism: Mobula birostris; assembly: GCF_030028105.1. Classification (NCBI taxonomy): domain Eukaryota; kingdom Metazoa; phylum Chordata; class Chondrichthyes; order Myliobatiformes; family Myliobatidae; genus Mobula; species Mobula birostris. The sequence continues at coordinate 129,335,006 of NC_092377.1, read as the reverse complement.
TGTAGGAGCCAGAAATTCTACTCAAAAGGTTCAAAGGAACAACTAAACAAGCCTGATGCATTTTGGAAACAAGTCCTGTGGACTGACCAAGTTAAAAGAGAACTTTCTGGCCGCAATGAGCAAAGATATGTTTGGAGAAAATGGGGTGCAGAATTTCATGAAAGGAACCCCTCTCCAGCTGTTAAGCATGGGGGTGGATCGATCAAGCTTTGGGCTTGTGTTGCAGCCAGTGGCACGGGGAACATTTTGCTGGTAGAGGGAAGAATGAATTCAATTAAATACCAGCAAATTCTGGAAGCAAACATAGCTGAAGATGAAAAGAGGATAGCTTCTACAACAGGATAATGATCCTAAACACAGCTCAAAATTCACAATGGACTACCTCAAGAGGTGCAAGCTGAAGGTTTTGCCATGGCTCTCACAGTCCCTTGACCTAAACATCATCGAGAATCTGTGGATAGACCTCAAAAGAGCAGTGCATGCAAGATGGCCCAAGAATCTCACAGAACTAGAAGCCTTTTGCAAGGAAGAATGGGCGAAAATCCCCCAAACAAGAATTGAAAGAGTCTTAGCTGACTACAGAAAGCTGTGATACTTGCCAAAGGGAGTGTTACTGAGCACTGACCGTGCAGGGTACCCAAACTTTTGCTTCGGGCCCTTTACCTTTTTTGTTATTTTGAAACTGCAAAAGATGGAAATTGAAGCACCTTCAATTACTCCAAAAGACTGAGGTTTGGTAAAATACTGAAAGGCTTTTATTCGCTGTACAATACGACCTCCACGGTGAGTGTCTGCCCCCAGACTGAGGGGGAGGGGCAAGGCCAACACCTTTATACAGGACTCTGTGGGAGGAGCCACAGGGGCAGTCAGCAGAGGGGTGTGTCCAGACAGGTAACCCAGTTACAACATATATACATGGTTTACCACATTCACCCCTCCTTTTTTTAAAAAGAGTCCCGCGGGGTGAAGTGACTGACAATATTTACGAGAAGTATATTTACAGGTTAAGTCTATCAGGCGGTCGAGTCCGTCGCTGTGACCTACGTAGCACCGGCGGTGATTGCACCGGCGATGGCGGTTGTGCTGGCTCCGGCCTGACTTCAGGTGCCAGCACGTTAGGCGTCGGTAATCCCTCGTGCGTGTGCGTCGCGCCCGGTATGGGAGTGTCGTGTGGTGTCTGTATAGGGTTTGGGGTGCACGGTGTGTCGTAGGTACATACATTGGTGGGTACGGGGTCAATAGTCACCACGGAGTGTTCAGGGTAGGGGCCCGGGGCCCGGGGCCCGGAGCTCCTGCGGGCGCCAGGTCGCGGATGGAGACCGTGTCCTCCCGCCCATCAGGTAAAACCACGTAGGCATACTGGGGGTTCGCATGAAGTAAGTGAACCCTCTCGACCATCGGGGAGTATTTATTATTCCTCGCATGTTTCCGAAGCAGCACTGGCCCCGGAGACATCAGCCAAGTTGGTAGGGTGGTTCCAGTGGTCGACTTTCTGGGAAAAGAAAAGAGCCGCTCATGAGGGGTGGCGTTGGTGGCTGTGCATAACAGGGAGCGGATGGAGTGGAGTGCCTCGGGAAGGACCTCCTGCCAGCGGGAGACCGGCAGTCCCTTTGACCTGAGGGCTAAGAGTGTGGCTTTCCACACCATGCCATTCTCCTTCTCTACCTGTCCATTCCCCCGGGGATTATAGCTCGTGGTCCTACTGGTTGCAATTCCCCTAGTCGGTTGATATTGGCGCAGCTCATCACTCATAAACGAGGACCCTCTGTCACTGTGGATATAGCATGGGTATCCGAACAGAGTGAAGAGCTTGCGCAGGGCTTTTATAACTGACGTGGTAGTGGTGTTGGGGCAGGGGATGGCAAAGGGAAACCACGAGTACTCGTCAATTACATTAAGAAAGTACACATTGCCGTTGGTGGAGGGAAGGGGGCCCTTAAAGTCAACACTCAGTCGCTCAAAGGGGCGGGTGGCCTTGATGAGTGGTGCCTTTTCGGGTCGGTAGAAGTGCGGTTTGCACTCTGCGCAGACTTGGCAGTCCCTGGTCATCATCCTGATCTCCTCAAGGGAGTAAGGCAGGTTCCGGGCTTTCACGAAGTGGAAAAACCCGGTGATCCCTGGGTGGCAAAGGTCTACGTGTAGGGCATATAGCCGGTCAATCTGCGCGCTGGCACATGTTCCCCGGGATAGGGCATCGGAGGGCTCGTTGAGCTTCCCAGGCCTGTACATGATGTCATAGTTGTAGGTGGAGAGTTCGATTCTCCACCTCAGAATTTTATCATTTTTGATTTTGCTCCGCTGCTAATTATTAAACATGAATGCGACTGAGCGCTGGTCAGTTAGCAGGGTGAACCTTTTGCCGGCAAGATAGTGCCTCCAGTGCCTTATAGCTTCCACTATGGCCTGGGCCTCTTTCTCTACCGCAGAGTGCCGAATTTCAGGGCCTTGAAGGGTACGGGAGAAGAACGCCACTGGTCTTCCTGCCTGGTTGAGGGTAGCAGCCAGCGCAAAGTTGAGGCGTCACTCTCTACTTGGAAGGGAACGGCCTCATCCACCGCATGCATTGCTGCTTTGGCAATGTCCCCTTTTATGCGGTTGAAGGCCGTGTGGGCCTCGGCAGAGAGGGGGAATGTGGTGGACTTGACCAGGGGGCGGGCCTTGTCTGCATAGTTAGAGACCCATTGGGCGTGATATGAAAAGAAGCCCAGGCACCTTTTGAGGGCTCTGAGGGTATTGGGAAGAGGGAGTTCCAACAAGGGGCGCATATGGTCGGGGTCAGGGCCAATGACTCCATTCTCCATGACACACCCAAGGATAGCAAGTCGGGTGGTCCCAAATACACACTTGTCCTTGTTATAGGTGAGGTTGAAAGATTTGGCCTCTTGGAGAAATTTTTGGAGGTTGTTGTCGTGATCCTGCTGGTCGTGACCACAGATGGTGATGTTATCCAGATATGGGAACGTGGCCTTCAGTTGGCACTGGTCCACCATCCGGTCCATTGCCCTCTGGAAGACAGATACACCATTCGTGACACCAAAGGGGACGCGCAGGAATTGATAAGGCCTGCCGTCCGCCTCGAAGGCAGTGTAAGGGCGGTCCTCCTGGCAGATGGGGAGCTGATGGTAAGCGGATTTTAGGTCTATGGTCAAGTACACCTTGTACTGTGCTATCAGATTGACCATATCCGCGATGCGGGGTAGAGGGTACACGTCGAGCTGCGTGAACCTATTGATGGTCTGGCTATAGTCCACGACCATCCTATTCTTCTCCCCGTTCTGAACAACGACCACCTGCGCCCTCCAAGGACTTGTGCTCGCCTCAATGACCCCCTCCCTGAGCAGCCGCTGCACCTCCGACTTAATGAAAGCTCTGTCCCCCGCACTGTACCTCCTGCTTTTAGTTGCCACAGGTTTACAGTCGGGGGTCAGGTTGGCGAACAGCGGTGGGGGAGGGATCCTGAGGGTGGAGAGACCGCAAGTGGTGTCGGTAGTGTGGCAGATGGCATGATGTTGGGTGGAATGCGCGGATCGGTGTGTGTGTGAGGTCAGTAGCGGGGTACGTGACATATCTCTACAAAACTGGGGATTTATGACAGTAATTGGCGGGAGGGGCCCATCATACTTCATTGTCACGCTTTTCAGGTGGCTCTGGAAGTCCAACCCCAACAGCACAGGGGCACACAGTTGAGGCAAGACCAGTAACATAAAGACCCGATATTCTGTGCCCTGCACCACTAGCGTCGCTACACAACCCCCCCGGATGTCTGTTGTATGTGACCCGGAGGCCATGGTGACCCTCTGACTTACCGGCCGTATCATGAGTCCACAATGCTGCACTGTGGCCGGGTGGATAAAACTCTCCGTGCTGCCTGTGTCAAACAGGCAGCTTGTCCTGTGCCCCTCCACCAGGATGTCCATCACTGACCTTGCGAGCTGGTGGGGAGTGCTTTGGTCAAGGGTCACGGAAGCCAGGGTGGGGTCACTGTCTTGGTCCGGCGTGGTGGGGTGCCCCGTGAGCACCCGTTGATTGTAGGCGGTGGGAGGTGGCGCCGACCAAGATGGCCGCCCCCATGTCTCGCACGTGGTGGTGGCATTCAGGGAAGATGGCGACCCCCACGTCTCGCACGCGGCGCTGCTCGATCCCGCTCGCGGTTTTGACTTACAGACCTTGGCGAAGCGGCCCTTCTTTCCGCAGCTGGAGCAGGTAGCTTGTCGGGCCGGGCAGCGTTTCCAGGGGTGCTTCTCCAGTCCGCAGAAGTAGCACTTTGCGAACTCACTACTGGCGGCAGCCGAGGTCGATTCGCCGGCGGGCTGCGGGGTCTGCGGCGCCCACGAGGCCATCGGGGGATCGCGTGCCTGGAGAGCCTCGGAGTTATGCAGAGCGGCCTCCAACGTATCAGCCAGCTCCATCGCCGAATTTAGGGTAAGATCGCTTTTTCCAGCAGCCGCTGGCGCACGTACACTGACCTGGTCCCCGTGACGAAGGCGTCTCTCACTAGGAGTTCTGCACGCTGCGCCGCCGTCAGCTCCTGGCAATCGCAGGCTCGCACGAGCATCCGTAGGGCCTGGACGAACTCAGCACTCGATTCCCCGGGGCGTTGTTGTCGTGTCGCTAAGCGATGCCGAGCATACACGCTGTTTATCGGCCGCAGGTATTGTCTTTTGAGTGCGTTCATCGCGCCGTCGTAGTTCGGCTGGTCTCTGATCAGCGAATAGACCCGTGGACTGACCCTGGAGAGTAGAACTCTGTGCTTCACTACGGGGTCGGTCGCTTTAATCTCCTCTAGATACGCTTCGAAGCAGGCCAGCCAGAGTTCGAAAGCGTTTCCAGCTTCAGGCATTTGCGGATCGAGGTCTAATTTGTCTGGTCTCAGGGACTGTTCCATGTTTGAAAACGTACAGCGAATAAAATTGAAGCACCTTCAATTACTCCAAAAGACTGAGGGTTGGTAAAATACTGAAAGGCTTTTATTCGCTGTACAATACGACCTCCACAGTGAGTGTCTGCCCCCGGACTGAGGGGGAGGGGCAAGGCGAACACCTTTATACAGGACTCTGTGGGAGGAGCCACAGGGGCAGTCAGCAGAGGGGTGTGTCCAGACAGGTAACCCAGTTACAACATATATACATGGTTTACCACAGAAATAAAAAAGTTTTCTTGCTTAAAAAATTAAAGAAATGAGTCATCTTTAACTTTATGTCTTTTGGAAATCAGGTCATCTTTTACTCGCTTAGCTATTCACAGTAACAGAAATTATGACCAGGGGTGCCCAAACTTTTGCATGCCACTGTATATACATGGTATGTGCAAGCTGTACCTCCTATTCACACATCTGCAGTAGTGGCTCCTCCTGGCCCCACCCATTTCAACTCTTGTCATCTACTTACAGGGTCGGGGCGGGGTTGCAGGGAGGCAGGGATATGTCCTAGTGCTCGCTGCTGGAGCTGGCTAAGTTATCTATCTGTGAGTCCTGGGTGTGGCAGCAAAGATTCTGACTGGGATGACTGCCTGGTGATGTTCCAGGGGTTCAGGCCTGGGTAACCAAGGATACGAACATATGGTGTCCATGGGTACCACAGAGGTATTCCTGCACCGTTGGAATCACAGGGGTCATCCTAGATGAGGATAGGAACATTTTAACTTCGTTTGGGTTAGTCTCTGATGTGTTCATTAAGACCATAAGATACAGGAACAGAAGTAGGCCATTCGGCCCATTGAGTCTGCTCCACCATTCAATCTTGGGCTGATCCAAATCTTTCAGTTATCCCGACTCCCCTGCCTTCTCCCCATACCCTATGATGCCCTGACTAATCAAGAACCTGTCTATCTCTGCCTTAAATACACCCAATGACTTGGCCTCCACAAATTCCATAGATTTACCACCCTCTGACTAATTTCTCCACAACTCTGTTTTAAATAGACATCCTTCAATCCTGAAGTCGTGCCCTCTTGTCCTATACTCCTCTACCATGGGAAATAACTTTGCCATATCTAATCTGTTCAGGCCTTTTAAAATTTGGAATGTTTCTATGAGATCCCCCCCTCATTCTCCTGATACGGCTCAAGAGATGCCAGACGTTCCTCATACAGTAACCTTTTCATTCCTGGAATCATTCTCATGAATCTTCTCTGAACCCTCTCCAATGTCAGTATATCCTTTCTAAAATAAGGAACCCAAAACTATACACAATACACACTCCAAGTGTGGTCTCACAAGTGCCTTATACAGCCTCAACATCACATCCCTGCACTTTATTCTATACCTCTAGAAATGAATGCCAACATTGCATTCGCCTTCTTCACCACCGACTCAACCTGGAGGTTAACCTTTAGGATATCTTGCACAAGGACTCGCAAGTCCCTTTGCATCTCTGCATTTTGAATTCTCTCCTCATCTAATTAATAGTCTGCCCGTTTATTTCTTCCACCATACACTTTCGAACATTGTATTTCATTTGCCACTTCTTTGCCCATTCCCCTAAATTATCTAAGTCTCTCTGCAGGCTCTCTGTTTCCTCAACACAACCTGTTCCTCCACCTACCTTTGTATCATCGGCAAATTTAGCCACAAATTCATTAATCCCGTAGTCCAAATCATGGACATAAATCGTAAAAAGTAGCAGTCCCAACACCGACCCCTGTGGCACTCCACTGGTAACCGGCAGCCAGCCAGATATGTATTGCCCCAGTATTTAGTATTGAGGCACTATTACAGCTCAGGGTGTTGGAGTTCAGAGTTCATTTCTGGCCACTTTATTCTGTACACCTGTACATGCGCTAATGCAAATATCTAATCAGCCAATCATGTGGCAGCAACTCAATGCATAGAAGCATGCAGACATGGTCCAAGAGGTTCAGTTGTTGTTCAGACCAAACATCAGAACAGGGAACAAATGTGATCTGGGTGACTTTTGATTTAGGAATGACTGTTGGTGGCAGACAGGGTGGTCGGGTATCTCGGAAATGGGAGTTTACACAGGATGGTATGAAAAACATTTAAAAAAACAGTGAGCAGCAGTTCTGTTAATGAGAGAGGTCAGGGGAGAATAGTTGGATTGATTTAAACTGTGTAAAAGGTGACAGTAACTCAAATAACCACACATTGCAACAGTGGTGCACAGAAGAGCATCTCTGAATTCATAACACTCTGAACCTGGCTACTCCAGCTGAAAACCACAAACATACACTCCGTGGCCACTTGGTGTAAAGATTGTCTAAATGTGTACAAGAGACTAGGTCAGTCATAAAGAGTTGGGCTATCATGTCGAATGTGCTGGCGAGACTGCACTGGGAGTATTGTGTGCAGCATAGGAAGGGTGTCATGAAACTGGAGAGAGTGCAGGAAAGATTCACCAGGATGTCACCTGGACTGGAGGGTTTGAGTTATACGGAGAGACTGGACAGGCTGGGACTGTTTTCCCTGGAGTGAAGGAGGCTGAGGGGTGACCTTATAGATCTTTATAAAACCATGAGGGGCAGAGACAAGGCAGATGCTCACGGTCTTTCCCTCAGGGTAGGGGAGTCTAAATCTAGAGGGCACAGGTTAAAGGTGAGGGGCAAAGGTTTAAAAGGGCAAGCATTACACAAAGATGGTTGTGGGTATATGGAACGAACTGCTAGAGGAAGTAGTTTGCACAGGTACATTAACAACATTTAAAAATCATTTGGATAGGGTACATGGATAGGAAAGGTTCGGAGGGATATGGGACAAACGAGCAAATGGGAGCTGGACTTTAGTCAGCAGAGACAAGTTGGTTTGAAGGGCAGTAGATCTCGATGCTCAATTGAATTGGTTAAGTAATGCTGGGAGGGAAATAATGTTGATGACACAAACACAAGAAAATCTGCAGGTGCTGGAAATCCAAGCAACACACACAAAATGTGAGAGAAACTCAGCAGGCCAGGCAGCGTCATTGGAAAAGAGTGAACAGTCAACAATTTGGGCCAAGACTCTTATTCAGGACTGGAAAGGAAGGGAGAAGTCAATGTAAGAAGATAGGGGAGGAGAGGAAGAAGCAGCTGGTGGTAGGTGATACTTGAAACTGCGAGGGGGGGAGGGGGTGAAGCAAAGAGCTGGGAAGTTGATGGGTGAAAGAGATAAAGAGCTGGATATAATACTAATGACAACATGTTTTTGTAAATCAACCCAATCTTCAAAGCAATAGAGTCAGATCACTGTAGGGTGGTACAGTATATACTCAGGCCCTTTGGCCTGGGATCAGACACAGAGTGAAGCTCCCTCCACACCGACCCATCACACACTCCCGTGGTCAGACACAGAGTGAATCTCCCTCCACACTGTCTCATCACACACTCCCAGGGTCAGACACAGAGTGAAGCTCCCTCCACACCGACCCATCACACACTCCCGGGGTCAGACACAGAGTGAAGCTCCCTCCACACCGTCCCATCACACACACTCCCAGGGTCAGAGACAGAGTGAAGCTCCCTCCACACCGTCCCATCACACACTCCTAGGCCACAGAATCTTACCTGCTCCCGTCAAAAGGGGAACGAACAGCATGAGGAACTGGGCAGGACCCCACAATACCATCTTGGCCACAGGTGTGGAGCGGCCCTCTAATTCCACAGCAAGGTCTGACCAAGATGCTCAGTCTCGCCCACACTTGTTGTGCCTCGGACGGACAAGAAGCCCCGCTAGCTCCAGAGGGTGGGACAGTTCTAAACAGATCTGTATTGGCAGAGGCCGGCACATGCTCATGGGTGGGTACGGTGATAACAGCAGCCGCCGCTTATCGCTTCTCTGCACGTTGCATGGACACAAGTGATAGGACGGTGTGGAGGGAACCTCACTCTGTGTCTGACCCCGGGAGTGTGTTAATTTACAACAGCTAGACCGGGGTTTCTCAACCGGGCTTCCGCGAGAGATCGTGATTAAAAAACACAGCTTTTTGAACTTCGCGCAACGCGGGATGCTGCCGCTCACGGTGACCAAGCAACCCCATCAGAGATGTCTCAGCCCAGTTTGGCAGTGCGCAGTAAGACCGTGTTTACTTGCTTGAGTTTATTCTCAGGTTTTGACGCGAGATAGGGGAGGTGGCCGATCATTGGTGAACACCGTATTGCACAGAGGGGAGGATGGTAGGCTGATGAGGGGCGTGGTGCGTTTTCCGAGCATTGAATAGACTCGCCCAATTTGGGCTGTGACTTCAGCTTCTCCCTCCCGAATTACCCCCCTCCCCCCACCTCCAACTTCCCCTTCTGAGGTAAGGAGACGCCGAAGAGAGGGCTTGATGGCAGGACATTGGAAGCGGGATATAGGAGGTGCCGGTAATGCACCATTAAGTTGGGTGCCAATCGTCGTAAAACAAGACCAAGAAGACGATGAAGAACTTCCCCTTAAGCACTGCCGACCGACTTCTAGGAATGAACAACTCGTAATGAAAGCTACTTATCAATGGGTTTCACATGGACTGGTGAGCAAAGTTGTCTTATTCCATTGTGCCTAGTCTGTGGCCAACAACTTACAAATGCAGCAATGGCTGCAGCAAAATTGAAAAGACACTTAACTACAAATCGCAGCCATATGACACGTAAAAGTGCTGATTATTTTAAACAATTCTCAAAACAAACAGATTAAAGCTTTTGAAAATAAAGTCAGTCAGTAAAAAAGTAGGAGAAACAAGTTATTTAGTACTTTTAAGACCAGTGTCACAGAGATGTGGAGGGGTGTAGGGACCAGGGGGTTTTTCACAGAGATGGGGAGGAGTGTCATCACCAGGGGGGGTCACAGAGACGAGGAGTGCAGGGACCAGAGGGAGGTCAGAGAGACGTGGAGGGTCACAGGGCAGTGATGGTTATAGAGGCGCGGAGGGGTGTCGGGTCTCAGAAACAGCAAGGAGTTTATGGACCGGAAAGGCCAGAGGAAGGGAGAGGTGTAGGGACCAGAGAGGGACAGGGAGCGGTGTAGGGATCAGAGGGGGACAGAGACAGAGAGAAGTGTAGGGACCAGACGGGGTCAGGGAGAGGCATAGGGACCAGAGGGATTCAGGGAGAGGCATAGGGAGCAGAGAGGGGCATGAGGAGGCGTAGGGACCAGAGGGGGACAAGAGGAGGCGTAAGGACCAGAGGGCGACAGGGAGAGGTGTAGGGACCAGAGGGGGACAGGGAGAGGCATAGGGACCAGAGGGGGCAGGGAGAGGCATAGGGACCAGAAGGGGCAGGGAGATGCGTATGGACCAGAGGGAGACAAGGAGAGGCGTAGGGACCAGAGAGGGACAGGGAGAGGCGTAGGCACCAGAGGGATTCAGGGAGAGGCATAGGGACCAGAGAGGGGCATGAGGGGGCTTAGGGACCAGAGGGGGACAAGAGGAGGCGTAAGGACCAGAGGGGGTCAGGGAGAGGTGTAGCGACCAGAGGGGGACAGGGAGAGGTGTTGGAACCAGAGGGGGACAGGGAGAGGCGTAGGGACCAGAGGGGGGACAGGGAGAGGGGTAGAGACCAGAGGGGGGCAGAGACAGGGAGACACGTAGGGACCAGAGGGAGACCAGGAGAGTCGTAGGGACCACAAGGAGACCGGGAGAGACGTAGGGACCAGAGGGGGACAGGGGGAGGCATTGGGACCAGAGGGGGCAGAGACAGGGAAAAGAGTAGGGGCCAGAGGGGGTCAGGGAGAGGTGTAGGGACCAGAGGGAGACCGGGAGTGTCGTAGGGACCAGAGGGAGACAGGGAGAGGCGTAGGGACCAGAGAGAGACAGTAGGAGGTGTTGGAACCAGAGGGGGGCAGGGAGAGAGGTAGGGACCAGAGGGGGGCAGGGAGAGGCGTAGGGACCAGAGGGAGACAGGGAGAGGTGTAGGAAACAGAGGGAGATGGGGAGAGGCGTAGGGACCAGAGGGAGACAGGGAGAGGCGTAGGGACCAGAGGGGACAGGGAGATGCATAGGGACCAGTGGGGCTCAGAGACAGGGTGAGGCATAGGGACCAGAGGGGTACCACGCAAAGGAGTGTAGAGGGTGAGATTGGTCACAGGGACGGGGAAGGGTGTAGGGTGGGAGGGGGTCATAGTAATGGGGAGAGGTGTAGGAGACGGTGGGTGTTACAGAGATGGGGAGGGTGTAGTCACCGGTGGGGGTTATAACGAAGGGGAGGATTCTACAAGTCCGGACGAGTCACTGTGGGAGAGACGAGCCTCCCAATTCCTCTCACCTGCTGCTCGTGTATCCTGCGTGGTAACTGTCGTCACCTGAGTCGGTTCTGAGGACCCTGTGTAATGAATTGTGGAAAAAAAAAGTTAGAATGATCCCTGGATGTGTCTGGAAAATCTTCAGTTCTTGCTGAGGGATGGTTGGGGTTGTTAGGTAGGAGGAGATAACAGAGATTGGGTTGGGTGTAGGGTCCGGAGAGTGTGACAGAGATGGGGGAGGGTGTAGGGTCCAGACATTGTGACAGAGATGGGGAGGGTGTAGGGTTCAGAGAGTGTGACAGAGATGGGGAGGGTGTAGTTGCCCGAGAGTGTGACAGAGATGGGGAGGGTCTAGGGGCTGTTGGAGGTCACAGAGACAGGGAGGTGTGTAAGGGCCAGGAGGTTTCCAGGGATGGGGTGTGTTCTAGGGGTCGGAGTGGTTACAGAAACAGGGGAGGGGGGCGTAGGATCCAGAATGGTTTCGAGTGATGCAGAGGGTGGTTGCAGCCAGAGGGGGTTTCTGAGACAGGGAGGAGTTCAGGGGCCGGAGGTGTTGACAGTGATGGAGAGTGGAGTAGGGACTAGAGGAGTACATAGAGATGAAAAGGAATCTAGAGGCCGGGGGGGGGGGTCACAGAGATGGGAGGGGTGTTGGGTTTAGGGGGTTTTACAGACAGGAGCAGTGGTGTAGTGACCAGAGGGGGTCACATACGAGGAGGGGTGTAGGGGCCAGAGGGGGTTATACAGACGGGGAGGGGTGTTGTGGCCAGAGGGGATTACACAGATGGGGAGGGGTGTAGGAGCCAGAAATTCTACTCAAAAGGTTCAAAGGAACAACTAAACAAGCCTAATGCATTTTGGAAACAAGTCCTGTGGACTGACAAAGTTAAAAGAGAACTTTCTGGCCGCAATGAGCAAAGATATGTTTGGAGAAAATGGGGTGCAGAATTTCATGAAAGGAACCCCTCTCCAGCTGTTAAGCATGGGGGTGGATCGATCAAGCTTTGGGCTTGTGTTGCAGCCAGTGGCACGGGGAACATTTTGCTGGTAGAGGGAAGAATGAATTCAATTAAATACCAGCAAATTCTGGAAGCAAACATAGCTGAAGATGAAAAGAGGATAGCTTCTACAACAGGATAATGATCCTAAACACAGCTCAAAATTCACAATGGACTACCTCAAGAGGTGCAAGCTGAAGGTTTTGCCATGGCTCTCACAGTCCCTTGACCTAAACATCATCGAGAATCTGTGGATAGACCGCAAGAGAGCAGTGCATGCAAGATGGCCCAAGAATCTCACAGAACTAGAAGCCTTTTGCAAGGAAGAATGGGCGAAAATCCCCCAAACAAGAATTGAAAGAGTCTTAGCTGACTACAGAAAGCTGTGATACTTGCCAAAGGGAGTGTTACTGAGCACTGACCGTGCAGGGTACCCAAACTTTTGCTTCGGGCCCTTTACCTTTTTTGTTATTTTGAAACTGCAAAAGATGGAAATTGAAGCACCTTCAATTACTCCAAAAGACTGAGGTTTGGTAAAATACTGAAAGGCTTTTATTCGCTGTACAATACGACCTCCACAGTGAGTGTCTGCCCCCGGAGTGAGGGGGAGGGGCAAGGCGAACACCTTTATACAGGACTCTGTGGGAGGAGCCACAGGGGCAGTCAGCAGAGGGGTGTGTCCAGACAGGTAACCCAGTTACAACAATAGATACATGGTTTACCACATTCACCCCTCCTTTTTTTAAAAAGAGTCCCGCGGGGTGAAGTGACTGACAATATTTACGAGAAGTATATTTACAGGTTAAGTCTATCAGGCGGTCGAGTCCGTCGCTGTGACCTACGTAGCACCGGCGGTGATTGCACCGGCGATGGCGGTTGTGCTGGCTCCGGCCTGACTTCAGGTGCCAGCACGTTAGGCGTCGGTAATCCCTCGTGCGTGTGCGTCGCGCCCGGTATGGGAGTGTCGTGTGGTGTCTGTATAGGGTTTGGGGTGCACGGTGTGTCGTAGGTACATACATTGGTGGGTACAGGGTCAATAGTCACCACGGAGTGTTCAGGGTAGGGGCCCGGGGCCCGGGAGCTCCTGCGGGCGCAAGGTCGCGGATGGAGACCGTGTCCTCCCGCCCATCAGGTAAAACCACGTAGGCATACTGGGGGTTCGCATGAAGTAAGTGAACCCTCTCGACCATCGGGGAGTATTTATTATTCCTCGCATGTTTCCGAAGCAGCACTGGCCCCGGAGACATCAGCCAAGTTGGTAGGGTGGTTCCAGTGGTCGACTTTCTGGGAAAAGAAAAGAGCCGCTCATGAGGGGTGGCGTTGGTGGCTGTGCATAACAGGGAGCGGATGGAGTGGAGTGCCTCGGGAAGGACCTCCTGCCAGCGGGAGACCGGCAGTCCCTTTGACCTGAGGGCTAAGAGTGTGGCTTTCCACACCATGCCATTCTCCTTCTCTACCTGTCCATTCCCCCGGGGATTATAGCTCGTGGTCCTACTGGTTGCAATTCCCCTAGTCGGTTGATATTGGCGCAGCTCATCACTCATAAACGAGGACCCTCTGTCACTGTGGATATAGCATGGGTATCCGAACAGAGTGAAGAGCTTGCGCAGGGCTTTTATAACTGACGTGGGTAGTGGTGTTGGGGCAGGGGATGGCAAAGGGAAACCACGAGTACTCGTCAATTACATTAAGAAAGTACACATTGCCGTTGGTGGAGGGAAGGGGGCCCTTAAAGTCAACACTCAGTCGCTCAAAGGGGCGGGTGGCCTTGATGAGTGGTGCCTTTTCGGGTCGGTAGAAGTGCGGTTTGCACTCTGCGCAGACTTGGCAGTCCCTGGTCATCATCCTGATCTCCTCAAGGGAGTAAGGCAGGTTCCGGGCTTTCACGAAGTGGAAAAACCCGGTGATCCCTGGGTGGCAAAGGTCTACGTGTAGGGCATATAGCCGGTCAATCTGCGCGCTGGCACATGTTCCCCGGGATAGGGCATCGGAGGGCTCGTTGAGCTTCCCAGGCCTGTACATGATGTCATAGTTGTAGGTGGAGAGTTCGATTCTCCACCTCAGAATTTTATCATTTTTGATTTTGCTCCGCTGCTAATTATTAAACATGAATGCGACTGAGCGCTGGTCAGTTAGCAGGGTGAACCTTTTGCCGGCAAGATAGTGCCTCCAGTGCCTTATAGCTTCCACTATGGCCTGGGCCTCTTTCTCTACCGCAGAGTGCCGAATTTCAGGGCCTTGAAGGGTACGGGAGAAGAACGCCACTGGTCTTCCTGCCTGGTTGAGGGTAGCAGCCAGCGCAAAGTTGAGGCGTCACTCTCTACTTGGAAGGGAACGGCCTCATCCACCGCATGCATTGCTGCTTTGGCAATGTCCCCTTTTATGCGGTTGAAGGCCGTGTGGGCCTCGGCAGAGAGGGGGAATGTGGTGGACTTGACCAGGGGGCGGGCCTTGTCTGCATAGTTAGAGACCCATTGGGCGTGATATGAAAAGAAGCCCAGGCACCTTTTGAGGGCTCTGAGGGTATTGGGAAGAGGGAGTTCCAACAAGGGGCGCATATGGTCGGGGTCAGGGCCAATGACTCCATTCTCCATGACACACCCAAGGATAGCAAGTCGGGTGGTCCCAAATACACACTTGTCCTTGTTATAGGTGAGGTTGAAAGATTTGGCCTCTTGGAGAAATTTTTGGAGGTTGTTGTCGTGATCCTGCTGGTCGTGACCACAGATGGTGATGTTATCCAGATATGGGAACGTGGCCTTCAGTTGGCACTGGTCCACCATCCGGTCCATTGCCCTCTGGAAGACAGATACACCATTCGTGACACCAAAGGGGACGCGCAGGAATTGATAAGGCTTGCCGTCCGCCTCGAAGGCAGTGTAAGGGCGGTCCTCCACGCAGATGGGGAGCTGATGGTAAGCGGATTTTAGGTCTATGGTCAAGTACACCTTGTACTGTGCTATCAGATTGACCATATCCGCGATGCGGGGTAGAGGGTACACGTCGAGCTGCGTGAACCTATTGATGGTCTGGCTATAGTCCACGACCATCCTATTCTTCTCCCCGTTCTGAACAATGACCACCTGCGCCCTCCAAGGACTTGTGCTCGCCTCAATGACCCCCTCCCTGAGCAGCCGCTGCACCTCCGACTTAATGAAAGCTCTGTCCCCCGCACTGTACCTCCTGCTTTTAGTTGCCACAGGTTTACAGTCGGGGGTCAGGTTGGCGAACAGCGGTGGGGGAGGGATCCTGAGGGTGGAGAGACCGCAAGTGGTGTCGGTAGTGTGGCAGATGGCATGATGTTGGGTGGGATGCGCGGATCGGTGTGTGTGTGAGGTCAGTAGCGGGGTACGTGACATATCTCTACAAAACTGGGGATTTATGACAGTAATTGGCGGGAGGGGCCCATCATACTTCATTGTCACGCTTTTCAGGTGGCTCTGGAAGTCCAACCCCAACAGCACAGGGGCACACAGTTGAGGCAAGACCAGTAACGTAAAGTCCCGATATTCTGTGCCCTGCACCACTAGCGTCGCTACACAACCCCCCCGGATGTCTGTTGTATGTGACCCGGAGGCCATGGTGACCCTCTGACTTACCGGCCGTATCATGAGTCCACAATGCTGCACTGTGGCCGGGTGGATAAAACTCTCCGTGCTGCCTGTGTCAAACAGGCAGCTTGTCCTGTGCCCCTCCACCAGGATGTCCATCACTGACCTTGCGAGCTGGTGGGGAGTGCTTTGGTCAAGGGTCACGGAAGCCAGGGTGGGGTCACTGTCTTGGTCCGGCGTGGTGGGGTGCCCCGTGAGCACCCGTTGGTTGTAGGCGGTGGGAGGTGGCACCGACCAAGATGGCGGCCCCCATGTCTCGCACGTGGTGGTGGCATTCAGGGAAGATGGCGACCCCCACGTCTCGCACGCGGCGCTGCTCGATCCCGCTCGCGGTTTTGACTTACAGACCTTGGCGAAGTGGCCCTTCTTTCCGCAGCTGGAGCAGGTAGCTTGTCGGGCCGGGCAGCGTTTCCAGGGGTGCTTCTCCAGTCCGCAGAAGTAGCACTTCGCGGACTCACTACTGGCGGCAGCCGAGGTCGATTCGCCGGCGGGCTGCGGGGTCTGCGGCGCCCACGAGGCTATCGGGGGATCGCGTGCCTGGAGAGCCTCGGAGTTATGCAGAGCGGCCTCCAACGTATCAGCCAGCTCCATCGCCGAATTTAGGGTAAGATCGGCTTTTTCCAGCAGCCGCTGGCGCACGTACACTGACCTGGTCCCCGTGACGAAGGCGTCTCTCACTAGGAGTTCTGCACGCTGCGCCGCCGTCAGCTCCTGGCAATTGCAGGCTCGCACGAGTGTCTGTAGGGCCTGGACGAACTCAGCACTCGATTCCCCGGGGCGTTGTTGCTGTGTCGCTAAACGGTGCCGAGCATAGACGCTGTTTATCAGCCGCAGGTATTGTCTTTTGAGTGCGTTCATCGCGCCGTCGTAGTTCGGCTGGTCTCTGATCAGCGAATAGACCCGTGGACTGACCCTGGAGAGTAGAACTCTGTGCTTCACTACGGGGTCGGTCGCTTTAATCTCCTCTAGATACGCTTCGAAGCAGGCCAGCCAGAGTTCGAAAGCGTTTCCAGCTTCAGGCATTTGCGGATCGAGGTCTAATTTTTCTGGTCTCAGGGACTGTTCCATGTTTGAAAACGTACAGCGAATAAAATTGAAGCACCTTCAATTACTCCAAAAGACTGAGGGTTGGTAAAATACTGAAAGGCTTTTATTCGCTGTACAATACGACCTCCACAGTGAGTGTCTGCCCCTGGACTGAGGGGGGGGGGGGGGGCAAGGCGAACACCTTTATACAGGACTCTGTGGGAGGAGCCACAGGGGCAGTCAGCAGAGGGGTGTGTCCAGACAGGTAACCCAGTTACAACATATATACATGGTTTACCACAGAAATAAAAAAGTTTTCTTGCTTAAAATATTAAAGAAATGAGTCATCTTTAACTTTATGCCTTTTGGAAATCAGGTCATCTTTTACTCGCTTAGCTATTCACAGTAACAGAAATTATGACCAGGGGTGCCCAAACTTTTGCATGCCACTGCATATACATGGTATGTGCAAGCTGTACCTCCTATTCACACATCTGCAGTAGTGGCTCCTCCTGGCCCCACCCATTTCAACTCTTGTCATCTACTTACAGGGTCGGGGCGGGGTTGCAGGGAGGCAGGGATATGTCCTAGTGCTCGCTGCTGGAGCTGGCTAAGTTATCTATCTGTGAGTCCTGGGTGTGGCAGCAAAGATTCTGACTGGGATGACTGCCTGGTGATGTTCCAGGGGTTCAGGCCTGGGTAACCAAGGATACGAACATATGGTGTCCATGGGTACCACAGAGGTATTCCTGCACCGTTGGAATCACAGGGGTCATCCTAGATGAGGATAGGAACATTTTAACTTTGTTTGGGTTAGTCTCTGATGTGTTCATTAAGACCATAAGATACAGGAACAGAAGTAGGCCATTCGGCCCATTGAGTCTGCTCCACCATTCAATCTTGGGCTGATCCAAATCTTTCAGTTATCCCGACTCCCCTGCCTTCTCCCCATACCCTATGATGCCCTGACTAATCAAGAACCTGTCTATCTCTGCCTTAAATACACCCAATGACTTGGCCTCCACAAATTCCATAGATTTACCACCCTCTGACTAATTTCTCCACAACTCTGTTTTAAATAGACATCCTTCAATCCTGAAGTCGTGCCCTCTTGTCCTATACTCCTCTGCCATGGGAAATAACTTTGCCATATCTAATCTGTTCAGGCCTTTTAAAATTTGGAATGTTTCTATGAGATCCCCCCTCATTCTCCTGATACGGCTCAAGAGATGCCAGACGTTCCTCATACAGTAACCTTTTCATTCCTGGAATCATTCTCATGAATCTTCTCTGAACCCTCTCCAATGTCAGTATATCCTTTCTAAAATAAGGAACCCAAAACTATACACAATACACACTCCAAGTGTGGTCTCACAAGTGCCTTATACAGCCTCAACATCACATCCCTGCACTTTATTCTATACCTCTAGAAATGAATGCCAACATTGCATTCGCCTTCTTCACCACCGACTCAACCTGGAGGTTAACCTTTAGGATATCTTGCACAAGGACTCGCAAGTCCCTTTGCATCTCTGCATTTTGAATTCTCTCCTCATCTAATTAATAGTCTGCCCGTTTATTTCTTCCACCATACACTTTCGAACATTGTATTTCATTTGCCACTTCTTTGCCCATTCCCCTAAATTATCTAAGTCTCTCTGCAGGCTCTCTGTTTCCTCAACACAACCTGTTCCTCCACCTACCTTTGTATCATCGGCAAATTTAGCCACAAATTCATTAATCCCGTAGTCCAAATCATGGACATAAATCGTAAAAAGTAGCAGTCCCAACACCGACCCCTGTGGCACTCCACTGGTAACCGGCAGCCAGCCAGATATGTGTTGCCCCAGTATTTAGTATTGAGGCACTATTACAGCTCAGGGTGTTGGAGTTCAGAGTTCATTTCTGGCCACTTTATTCTGTACACCTGTACATGCGCTAATGCAAATATCTAATCAGCCAATCATGTGGCAGCAACTCAATGCATAGAAGCATGCAGACATGGTCCAAGAGGTTCAGTTGTTGTTCAGACCAAACATCAGAACAGGGAACAAATGTGATCTGGGTGACTTTTGATTTAGGAATGACTGTTGGTGGCAGACAGGGTGGTCGGGTATCTCGGAAATGGGAGTTTACACAGGATGGTATGAAAAACATTTAAAAAAACAGTGAGCAGCAGTTCTGTTAATGAGAGAGGTCAGGGGTGAATAGTTGGATTGATTTAAACTGTGTAAAAGGTGACAGTAACTCAAATAACCACACATTGCAACAGTGGGGCACAGAAGAGCATCTCTGAATTCATAACACTCTGAACCTGGCTACTCCAGCTGAAAACCACAAACATACACTCCGTGGCCACTTGGTGTAAAGATTGTCTAAATGTGTACAAGAGACTAGGTCAGTCATAAAGAGTTGGGCTATCATGTCGAATGTGCTGGCGAGACTGCACTGGGAGTATTGTGTGCAGCATAGGAAGGGTGTCATGAAACTGGAGAGAGTGCAGGAAAGATTCACCAGGATGTCACCTGGACTGGAGGGTTTGAGTTATACGGAGAGACTGGACAGGCTGGGACTGTTTTCCCTGGAGTGAAGGAGGCTGAAGGGTGACCTTATAGATCTTTATAAAACCATGAGGGGCAGAGACAAGGCAGATGCTCACGGTCTTTCCCTCAGGGTAGGGGAGTCTAAATCTAGAGGGCACAGGTTAAAGGTGAGGGGCAAAGGTTTAAAAGGGCAAGCATTACACAAAGATGGTTGTGGGTATATGGAACGAACTGCTAGAGGAAGTAGTTTGCACAGGTACATTAACAACATTTAAAAATCATTTGGATAGGGTACATGGATAGGAAAGGTTCGGAGGGATATGGGACAAACGAGCAAATGGGAGCTGGACTTTAGTCAGCAGAGACAAGTTGGTTTGAAGGGCAGTAGATCTCGATGCTCAATTGAATTGGTTAAGTAATGCTGGGAGGGAAATAATGTTGATGACACAAACACAAGAAAATCTGCAGGTGCTGGAAATCCAAGCAACACACACAAAATGTGAGAGAAATTCAGCAGGCCAGGCAGCGTCATTGGAAAAGAGTGAACAGTCAACAATTTGGGCCAAGACTCTTATGCAGGACTGGAAAGGAAGGGAGAAGTCAATGTAAGAAGATAGGGGAGGAGAGGAAGAAGCAGCTGGTGGTAGGTGATACTTGAAACTGCGAGGGGGGAGGGGGTGAAGCAAAGAGCTGGGAAGTTGATGGGTGAAAGAGATAAAGAGCTGGATATAATACTAATGACAACATGTTTTAGTAAATCAACCCAATCTTCAAAGCAATAGAGTCAGATCACTGTAGGGTGGTACAGTATATACTCAGGCCCTTTGGCCTGGGATCAGACACAGAGTGAATCTCCCTCCACACCGACCCATCACACACTCCCGGGGTCAGACACAGAGTGAAGCTCCCTCCACACCGTCCCATCACACACTCCCAGGGTCAGACACAGAGTGAATCTCCCTCCACACCGACCCATCACACACTCCCGGGGTCAGACACAGAGTGAATCTCCCTCCACACCGTCCCATCACACACTCCCAGGGTCAGACACAGAGTGAAGCTCCCTCCACACTGTCCCATCACACACTCCCGAGGTCAGTCACAAAGTGAAGCTCCCTCCACACCGTCCCATGACACAGTCCAAGGGTCAGACACAGAGTGAAGCTCCCTCCACACCGTCCCATCACACACTCCCGGGGTCAGACACAGAGTGAAGCTCCCTCCACACCGTCCCATGACACAGTCCAAGGGTAAGACACAGTGAGACTCCCCCCCCCCCCCAACTGTCTCATCACACACTCGCAGAGTCAGACACGGGGTGAAGCACTTTCCACGCCATCCCATCGCACACACCCGGGATCAGACACAGAGTGAAGCTCCCTCCACACCGTCCCATCGCACACACCCGGGATCAGACATAGAGTGAATCTCCCTCCACACCGACCCATCACACACTCCCGGGGTCAGACACAGAGTGAAGCTCCCTCCACACCGACCCATCACACACTCCCGGGGTCAGACACAGAGTGAAGCTCCCTCCACACCGACCCATCACACATTCCCAGGGTCAGACACAGAGTGAAGTTCCCTCCACACCGTCCCATCACACACACTCCCAGGGTCAGAGACAGAGTGAAGCTCCCTCCACACCGTCCCATCACACACTCCTAGGCCACAGAATCTTACCTGCTCCCGTCAAAAGGGGAACGAACAGCATGAGGAACTGGGCAGGACCCCACAATACCATCTTGGCCACAGGTGTGGAGCGGCCCTCTAATTCCACAGCAAGGTCTGACCAAGATGCTCAGTCTCGCCCACACTTGTTGTGCCTCGGACGGACAAGAAGCCCCGCTAGCTCCAGAGGGTGGGACAGTTCTAAACAGATCTGTATTGGCAGAGGCCGGCACATGCTCATGGGTGGGTACGGTGATAACAGCAGCCGCCGCTTATCGCTTCTCTGCACGTTGCATGGACACAAGTGATAGGACGGTGTGGAGGGAACCTCACTGTGTCTGACCCCGGGAGTGTGTTAATTTACAACAGCTAGACCGGGGTTTCTCAACCGGGCTTCCGCGAGAGATCGTGATTAAAAAACACAGCTTTTTGAACTTCGCGCAACGCGGGATGCTGCCGCTCACGGTGACCAAGCAACCCCATCAGAGATGTCTCAGCCCAGTTTGGCAGTGCGCAGTAAGACCGTGTTTACTTGCTTGAGTTTATTCTCAGGTTTTGACGCGAGATAGGGGAGGTGGTCGATCATTGGTGAACACCGTATTGCACAGAGGGGAGGATGGTAGGCTGATGAGGGGCGTGGTGCGTTTTCCGAGCATTGAATAGACTCGCCCAATTTGGGCTGTGACTTCAGCTTCTCCCTCCCGAATTACCCCCCACCTCCAACTTCCCCTTCTGAGGTAAGGAGACGCCGAAGAGAGGGCTTGATGGAAGGACATTGGAAGCGGGATATAGGAGGTGCCGGTAATGCACCATTAAGTTGGGTGCCAATCGTCGTAAAACAAGACCAAGAAGACGAAGAAGAACTTCCCCTTAAGCACTGCCGACCGACTTCTAGGAATGAACAACCCGTAATGAAAGCTACTTATCAATGGGTTTCACATGGACTGGTGAGCAAAGTTGTCTTATTCCATTGTGCCTAGTCTGTGGCCAACAACTTACAAATGCAGCAATGGCTGCAGCAAAATTGAAAAGACACTTAACTACAAATCGCAGCCATATGACACGTAAAAGTGCTGATTATTTTAAACAATTCTCAAAACAAACAGATTAAAGCTTTTGAAAATAAAGTCAGTCAGTAAAAAAGTAGGAGAAACAAGTTATTTAGTACTTTTAAGACCAGTACACTTGAGAATGTTTTAAAAACTGTGTGAAAACCTGGACAAAGAGCACACCAATCTCCTGTAACACACAGAAATCGGGTGGTTTAGCAGAGGAAGAGTTCTCAACAGGGTGTTTGAGCTGAAAGGTGAATTGCAGGAGGATTTTCAAGAAAATAGTAGGCCAGATTTTGTTAAATGCTTTGAAGATGAAGAACGGCTGCAGAAACTAGCCTACCTAACAGACATTTTTCATCATATGAACCAGTTGAACAAGTCTCTGCAAGGTGCAGGAGAAAATGTTTTGACTAGAAATGACAAGATCCTTGGATTTAAAAGGAAACTGAATCTTTGGAAAAATTAAAATGCTACAACTGCTGCTTGGGTTTCAGAGTGAGAAAGGATCAGAAAGTCTTGAGTCTGAGTGAAAACCACCTGGAAGAAGTGCAGAACAAAATTGAACAGTAGTTTTCCTCGAATTTGACACAAGTGTATAACTGGGTGAAGGATCCTTTCTCCGAATCTTCTGCTCAACCTGAGAATTTGACTTTGAGAGAAGAGGAAGAACTTTGTGAGCTGCACTTTGATCATGCACTCAAGATGAGATTTACTAATCGGCTCCTGGACAAGTTCTGGATTTCTGTGAAAGATGCGTATCCTGCCATCCTTAGGAAAGCAGCGAACATTTTCCTGCAGTTTTCAACTTCTTACGTGCGTGAGCAAGACTTTTCCTGTTTAACAAGCATCAACAGAAAGGAAAGAAATCATCTTATTTCAGTTGAATATTAAATCTGTGTGTGCTTTCCTCAAGTTTAACCCAGAATTGAGAAATTTATTCTGCCTTATGAGTTTTTAAAATTTCTGAAAGGGAAAGAGATAAATTTAAAGACAGATAAGCAAATAATTTGTTCTCTACTCAAGAACAATGCCTCTCCATCTCTATCCTTCCCCTCTCTCCTCCCCGTCACCCCTCTCGCTCTCCTCCCCGTCACCCCTCTGGCTCTCCCCCTCCCCTCACCCCTCATCTCTCCCCCTCCCTCGCCACTCCCCTCTCCTTCGCCACCCCCAATCTCCCTCACCCTCCCCAATCTCCCACTCTCCACCTACCCCCTCCTGCTCTCTCACATTCCTCCCACCACTCTCTCTCCCCCTTCCTCCCCCACCCTCCCTCTCTCCCCTCCCCCTCATCCCTCTCCCCTCCCCCTCATCCCTCTCCCCTCCCCCTCATCCCTCTCACCCTTCCCCTCTTGCACCCCTCCACCCCTCTCTCACCACTCCTCTCCATCACCACCCCCAATCTTCCGCACCCCTCCCCCTCTCCCTCACCACCCCCAATCTCCCTCACCCTCCCCCTCTCCCTCACCACCCCCAATCTCCCACTCTCAACCCCACTCCTGGTCTCCACCTTCCCCTCCCGCTCTCTCACATTCCTCCCACCACTCTCTCTCCCCCTTCCTCCCCCACCCTCCCACCAAACCCTCCCCATCCCACCCCCTCTCTCCCTCTCCCCCTCCCCTTCCATACCATACTGCCCTCCTTGCCGGGAGAAAAGCTCCGTTTAGTGCAGGATAATGGACTACCTAACTGGCGGACCACAGAGCTGTGTGTCAGACATGGCTATCAGCAGCACTGTGGCCCCACAGGGAATTGTATTGCCTCCCTTCCTGTACATCTTGACTTTAGATACAACACTGAGTCATGTCAGCTGCGGAAATTCTCTGAATTGTTGGGTGTATAAAGAGAGGACGGGAGGATGAATACAGGGCCCTGGTGGAGGACTTTGTTAAATGGTGCAAGCTGAATCATCTGCAGCTGAACATTAGTAAGAGAAAGGAGATGGTGATGGACTTTAGGAGGACTAAGCCTGCCTGCTCCCTGGTGACCTGGATGACAGACTTGAGTGGAGCACCAGCACAGAGGCTGTGTACAAGAAGAGCCAGAGTCGCCTCTACTTCCTGAGGAGAGTGGGGTCTTTGGAGTATGCGGGCATCATCTTCACATACCCTCCCAGTCTGTTGTCGCCAGGACAATCTTCCACACATGGTGTGCTGGGGCAATGGCATCAACACGGGTGATGCCACCAGACTCGATAAACTGATTAGAAAGGCTGGGTCTCTTACCGGAGTCAAACCGGACACGGTGGAGGCTGCAGTAGAACAAAGGACCCTATGGAAAATCCTGGCAGTTCTGGGCAATATTTCTTACAGTCTGCATGTTACCTTGGCTGGACAGAGGAACACGTTTCAGAATAGAGTAAGATCACTGCGCTGTTTCAAAGAGCGCGATATAAGGTTATTCTTACCCTCGGCCATTAGGCTCTATAATGAGTCAACCTATAGCTGGGGAAGTGATGATCCCCTCCTGTTAGACTGTTCGAAATAGCTTTTTTTGTAATTGTTTCTCAATTCTGTTCTAATATTTGTAAATTAGTGCACTTGTAATGCTACAGTGACACTGTAATTTCCTTTGGCATCAATAATGTATCGGCCTATATCACATAGGCACGCACTGTCACATTCACAACACTATAGGAAAGGGTTATTATCACTGACATATGTCGTGAGGTGTTGTTTTGATCTTAGCCACACACACGAGTCCTGCGGCAGAAATCTACCCCAGGCTGCGGTGTTGGGGGAGGAAGATCAGAAACTACATCTCCCGGCGAGCTCCGGAGGCCCTGCGCAGGCGCAGTAGCGCACTCCCCGCCAAAAGTTTCTGGAATGCTCTGACGCACCGTAACGTGACGTCACAGGCTATAAAAAGAGCGGTCCGGGAGCGGAGGTTTAGTGGGACTGCGGCATCTGGCAGGTGTGTGTGTGTGTCGGGAGCGGGGCGATGCATCCGATTGCATTGGCGGCTGAATGCATCGCAGGGTCCACGCAAGGGGGGAGTTGCGGGGTAGAAGAGGGATGCATTAACTGAGGGAGGAGGTGGGGGGCACGCAGCGCTGTGAGAAATGCCCACGGGAGGGTGGTGGGTTACTGTCTGCGTGCGTGGAAAGGCCGAGCATCAGTGCACTGACTCCGGGGGTGGGGAGACGCGGGGCAAGGGATGGGACGGCCGTATTGCCGGAGCTGCGGCAGGAGAGGATTACAGGGGGAGGGGGTGGTGTTGGGGAGATCTGCAGGGGTGGAGAGTCGCGGAGGGCGGCTGTAAATCGGGGTGACGAGTGGGGCGGTTTGTCCTGCTGTTGCATAACAACTAGCGCTGCGGGGCACCTGTGTCGCTGTTTGTGTTTTGTTTTTGCCCCACGGAGACCCTGCCCCGCCGATGATTCGGAAGGGTGGGGGGTGGAGATGTTCCCGAAACACTGGCTGCAGCCGCCGGCTCGCCCTAAATCCGTTCCCTCCCTCCCCCGGGAGTAGCGATTGGATTGCGGCGGGGGAACTAGGTCACCTCAGAGAGAGAGAGATCAGCCGGGTTGTCAGTCCCTCTGCCTTCAGAGGCAGGGTTAATAGCATAAGAGGTGAAATTTGTTTGCTTAGCGGCAGCACGTTGTTGCTATATCTCCCCTTGATCGTAGAGGGCACGTCCTAGGTACTGGGGGACCTTAATGATGGATGCCGCATCTTTTTTTGAGGCATTGCCTTTTGAAGGTGTCCTTGATGCCCGGGAGTCCGGTACCCGTGACGGAGCTGTGTTTGCAACCTTCTGCGGCTTTTTATTCCCGATCCTGTGCAGTGGCCCCTCCGCACCGACGGTGATGCAACCAGAAAAATCTCCACGGCGCAATTCGCGTGTCTTCGGTGACGCGACAAGTCTCCCCAAACTCCGAATGAAATATAGCTACTGTCGTTGTAAATTGCATCAATATGTTGGGTCCAGGGTGGACCCTCGGAGGTGGTGACACCCAGGAAAGTGAAGCTGCTCACCCTCGGTGAGGTCCGGTGTGTGTGTGCCCCCGACTTCCCATTCCTCACGTCCACAATCAGTCTTACTGACATTGAGTGCAAGGTTGTTATTGAATTATCACTCAACCAGCTAATTTTTGTTTGTGTGTCTGTGTCTGACTCTGTCTCTCCCTCCCCCTCCATCTGGCTACACACTGCCCCCCCCCCGTGTCTCCAATACAGTGTATCCTGTATCAGTTCCTCTGATTCTCAGTATCTACCCCTCTCCCCCCAAAACAGGGGCTACATTGTACTGTATCCACCTTCAGCCCCATGGAGACTGAGACTGTGAGATGTAGGAGCAGAATTAGAGATTCAGCCCATCGAGTCTGATCATGGCTGATTTATTTTCCCCCTCAGCCCCATTCTCCAGTCTTCCCCTGGTGACCTTTGATGCCCTGACTAATCAAGAACCTATAAACCTCTCGTCTTAGATAGACCCAATGACATGGCCTCCACAGCCGTCTGGGAATTCCACAGATTCCTCATCATACTAAGGAATGTCCTTGAATTCTGAAGCTGTGCCCTCTGGTGCTGGACACCCCTGCTATTGGAAACATCCTCTCCACCTCCACTCTCCTGAGGCCTATCAGTATCTAGTAGGGTTCTCATTCTCTAAACTCCAGCAAGTACATAACCCGGAGCCATCAAATGTCCTTGTACATTAACCCCTTCATGCCCAGGATGATTCTACTCAGAGCTGCCTGAACCCTTGCAAATGGCAGCACGTGCTTTCAGAGATAATTACCACCTATCCCCCCCTCTCATTCTCCTCCAGGAGAACGACTCCTGATACTCCAAGGGCAGTCTGACCAGTAGGTATGTTATGCATTTAGGGAGATGAAAACAACCAGTCCTCTTGAAATGGATGCTAACATTACATTTGCCTTCCCATTAGCTACCCGCTTACAGCAATCCCTTTCCATTCCACCAACTCCCCCCCCCCCCCAGATTCTACCCTTCGGGGTGTGGGAGGGGGGGAATTCACGATGAACAATTAACACACACCTCCCTCCACCCACCCGGCATCGGGGATGTGTGAGGGAATGATCCCCCAGGGGAATTCACAAACCAGTTCCCGGGATTGAACCCGGGTGTCCGGAGTCAGAAGGCAGCAGATCTACTGGCTGTGCTGGCCAGCCCCTCCCCTTCCCCCAGGTGTGAACGATGTTAACCCTGGGATTGTGATGGGTTATTCTGATCTGTGCATTCAGGGTTGGGGCGGGGGGCAATTTTGTTACTCATTATAGGATGACCCCAGGTATGGGACTGGAACTCAGCGCATCCAGCAATAGTTGGGAAGGCAGAGGGCACCTTGGTCTTAGTCGGGGAGGGGTTGGAGTTTAGAAGGGGTTGTTCTGTCAAGAAAGGAGACGGTTACAATACTGTCACAACGTTTTAGGCACATATAGGTAACTAAGGTGCCCCAGACTAGCACAGTGCTGCAGTAATTTTGGGCGTTGCATTGTACTGCTGCTGCAAAAGATTTCAATATACATGTGAGCAATGTTAAACCTGACTCTGATGTTGACTGAGAGTGGGGAGGGGAACCATGGTTGGGAAAAGGGGGAAGGGAGTGGGAAGCACCAGAGAGACGTTCTGTGATGATAAATAAACCGATTATTTAGAATTAAATGACCTTGCGTGCTGTCTCCGGGCTGGGTGTGTGTCTGCACCTGTCCCAGACCCCTCCGCAGAGCTGCACCCTCACCATTCCCTGCACCCTTTGCACCCGCCACATTTACAAACTCACTCTCCACTCCACACTGACAAATACAGTACTTTTCAAAAGCCTTAAACACTTCCTATATCGAAATTTTCACTTTACATTTAGACATTTTTATTTCTAGGGCTTTTGTACAATATTGATTTCCTTGGAGTGTACAAGAACGATGACCTTATTCAAGCATACAAGATCTAGGGGATAGGCGAAGTTCAAAACAACTTTATTATCAAAGTGTATATTTACAACTCGGAGATTCTAATCCAAGAAGTGCAATAGAATCAATGCAAAGCTGCACCCAACAGAACGGACAAATTGTGCAAACTGCAAATTCAAAAGAAAATTAAATAATATCAAGGACACTAGATGAAGAGTCCTTGAAAGTGAGTCCATAGTTTGTGGGAATGGGTCGGTGATCGGGCAAGTGAAGTTGTCTTCACTGCTTTAAGAGCCTGATGGTTGAGGGGTAATAACTGTTCCTGAAGCTGGTGGTGTGGGTCCTGAGGCTCCTGTACCTCCTTCCTGATGGCAGCAGTGAGAAGAGAGCATGTCCTGGGTGGTGGGGGTCCCTGATGATGGATCCTGCTTTCCTGCGACGGCACTCTATCTAGATGTGCTCAGTGGATGGGCGGGGGGGGGATGCTTTACGCGTGATGAACTGGGTTTGATACTGAGATATTCTCGTTATTGGGAGAGTCGTGTACAACTGGACAAATCTACTAGATTGAGGGTTAATCGTTTTGAATCTGAATTGTGTAGAAATTTCCCCTTTCAGGGGCCAGTGAAATCCGGGGAATTCTGTGCCCCTGAGGGTGTTGGGGGGGGCTGCAGAGTGACAAATGTAGAGATGGGTGAATATCTAGGAGGTGGGGAGTCTGAGGGAACTGGTAGATGAGGCCCGTGTGGGTCGTGGGGATTTCCTTGGGAGAAAGCCCGCCCCACCCCTCTGCGCAGCACAGACTCACTCCGGGATCCTCACTGTCCTCGTCTCTCAAAGTGTTTTTATCTCCTACCCTCCTCAGGATTTTCTGGCTGTCGTCTCTCATCACCCGTCCAACATGGCAGAGCTGTCAGTCGGAATCAATGGGTAAGGAGGCTCCCTACCCCAAGAGGGAGCTCCCCCAGAGGGGGTCCTTCTCTCTGACCGCCTTCTCGCCCCGCCTACCCAGGGATCCCTGCAGGTGTGGAGGGTATCTGACTCTGCAGTGGGATCTCCTCTCCGCGGGGAAGGACCTCAATGGTGTGCGTGGGGAGGAATCTTCGTCTGGGAGCCGGGGTGGCAGGGGGATCTCCATGGGGATTGGGTGAGGGACGGATCTTGTCAAGGGGGTGTGGGAGGGGGAGCATGGCAGATGAGAATGGGGTGGGATCTCCACAGGATTGGTGGGGTGAAGGTGATATTTGGCCTCATATTTCTGTTTCCGACCTCCTCTCCCCGCCCCGCCCCATAGATTTGGACGTATCGGACGCCTCGTTCTCCGCGCCTGTCTGGAGAAGGGAATCAAAGTGGTGGCGGTGAACGACCCGTTTATCGACCTCAACTACATGGTGAGTGGGGGTGGGGATGATCTGATCGGGCAAAAGACACATTCGACCCCCATCCTCACCCTGGTGTTGGGTTGAACTCATTGGGACCTTCTGGATGTCCCAGCCAAGTGAGGTGTTGCTGGTTCCTGGACTCCCCAGGATCTGATCGGTAAGCTGGCGAAGGGGGTCAGAGAATCAGAAACAGGCCTTTCAGTCCAACTGGCCCACTCTGACCAAGCTCCCCATCTGAGCCAATCCCACTTGTCCGCGTTTGGCCCACGTCCCTCGAAACCTGTCCTATCCACATACCTACCTGAATGTTGTTAATGTACCTGTCTCACCCCTCTGGCAGCTCATTCCACACACAGACCATCCTCTGGGTGAAAAAGTTGCCTCTGGAGTTTAAAGGAAAAACTCTGCCCTCTGGTTTTTGTTTCCCCAATTTTGGGAAAAAGACTGTGTGTATTAACCTTCTGCCCCCCCCCCCCCCCACCGGCCCAGGATTTTATACACCTACAAGGTCTCCCTCAGTCTCCTGCACTCTGAAAAATGAAGACCCAGCCTGTTTATCCTCTCAATAACTGAGTCCCTCGAGCTCTGGCAGCGTCCTCGTGAATCTTTCCTGCACCCTCTCCATCTTAATGACAGAACTACACACAATACCCCCAGTGCGGTCTCACCAACATCTTGTACAGCTGTAAAGTGACGTCCCGACCCCTGTGCTGATGAAGGCCAGTGTGCCAAACACTTTCACCACCCTGCCTACCTGTGACTCTTCATCCAGGAAACCATTTACCTGGACCTAGGCCTGTCTGTTCTACCACGTGCCCCAGGGCCCTGTCGTTTACTGGGAACGTCCTCCCCTCGTTTGTTTTTCCCAAGGTGAATCCCCTCGGGCTTATCTGGAGTAAGCTGTCCACCCTTCCTTGGACCACTCCTCCTTGGATCGGAATTCCCTGCAAATCCCAGTGACTGTCGTCACTGTCTATGATGGCGTTTCATTTTACGGTCACTGGCCTTTTGTATCATTTCATTCCAAACGGCTGGTGGAATTTGAGGCCAGGTCATTCATAGGTACTGGATGGGAGTGGGAATAAGGGGTGCTTTGACCTCCTCTCTCCCCTCACCCACTGCCACCATCTCCCTTCTCCCCTTTCCCCCAGGCTTACATGTTCAAGTACGACTCCACTCATGGCCGTTACCGTGGCGATGTGCAGGTCGAGGACGGCAAGCTGGTGGTGGACGGGAACCCCATCTGCGTCTTCCAGTGGTGCGTACGTGGGTGTGTGGGATGGGGGTTAAGGGTTCTGGGGGGTGGTCTGTCCTTCCATCCCTCCTCCCAGCCTCTGGGGGTAATGGGTGAGGGAGGGGGCTCCTTTCTGCCTCCGTCCTCCAGGCCTCTAGGGGCATCACTGTTGGGCTACCTTCCTCTCTTCATTCCTCCTTCAGGCCTCTAGGGGCTGCCATTGCTGGATTCCTTCCTCCAGGGCTTTGGGGGAGTGGGGGTGACACTGTAGCCTCCCTCTCTCCTCCGGCCTCCGGGGGCGCCACTGCCAAGAGGCCTGTCCTCAGCTGCCTCGTCCCCTTCCCAAACCTCCAGCCACCACCACTGTCATGAAGCATTGCACCTCCTTCCCTCCGTTGAGGGGCCGTGGTGAGGGAGGGGGTCTGGTGAAAGTACCACATTTCCTCCCCTCCCCCTGGGGGGAGGAGGTGTGGCTGGTGGGGAGGGAGGCTATTTGATAGTGTCCACCAGGAACTGCAACTCCTCCCCCACCCCGCGGGGGTTTGGAGCAGGGAAGAGGGTGAGGGAAGTGAAAAGGAAAGAGGGGAGGAAGGAGAAGGTTGGGGGGAGAGGGAGCGGAAGTTGGGAGGAAGACCATAAGACATCGGAGCCAAATTAGGCCATTCGGCTCAGAATCTGCCCTGCTATCCCAATATGGCTGAGTTACTAGACCTCTGAACCCCATTCTGCTGCTTTCTCCCTGTAACCTTTGAGACCCTCACTAATCAAAAGCTATCAATCTCAACTTCAAACAGACCCAATGACTTGGCCTCCACAGCGTCTCTGGCAATGAATTCCACAGATTACCCTCTGGCTAGCGGGATGCCCTCCAGTTCTGAGACTGTGGCCTCTGGTCTCGCACTCCACCACTACAGGGAACATCCGCTCCACTCAGTTTCCCCCTCATTCTGGTGGGGGAGAAAGGGAAGGCGTGGGGCAGGAAGAGTGAGGTGGGGTGGGGGGGAGATGGACTGTGATGGAGGGAGTAACCTTGTGCTGCGGCTCCAATTCCCACGACCTCCGTGATCCCGGCTCTTTGATCAGCGGTCTGTCCACATGGCTGCGCCTGACATCAGTTCCACCCCCCGCCCCCGCACTGCCTCCGCTCCACTGCCCCTTGTGAATAGGAACCTGACATCAGTGACCCTACAATCCCCTCGCACCATTGTCTCTCTGTTTGCTCGGAAGAATGAGACGGAATCTCATTAAATCCCTCGGATATCCTCCTCCCCCCCCCCCCCCCCCGAGGTTCAGTCACTGGGTTCACTCGGGGCAGTGATGGATGGATTCTGTGATTTAGAGATTCAGTGCAGAATTGGGCCCTTCAAGCTGCGGCAGCAGCAGCCCATCGATCTAACCCTGACCGAAGCACAGGAGAGTTTACAGTGACCAGTTAACCTTTCTACTGTGGGAAGAAACCGCAGCACCCGGAGGAAACCCACACATTCCACTGGGAGGGAGTACAAACTCCCAACACTGATCCCCCGAGCTGTAACTGTGTGGCGCTGAGGCAGGGCCTGCGGATGGATTGGAGAGAGTGGGAAGAGATGGGGAGTGGAGTGGAGCTGGATTCGTGGGAGACCGGCACTGAAGGAACGAGGAGGGAGGGACGAGGGAGAGGAGGGAACTGGTTTATTGTTGTCACATGTACGGTGAGAAGCTCGTCTTGCACCCTGTTCATAGAGATCGGATCGTTACACGGTGCATGGAGGTGGAACAAGGAAAAACAGTAACGAACGAGAGATTCTGAAGCTGCTGGGGATCCAGAGCAACACACACACAAAGTGCTGGAGGAACTCAGCTGGTCAGGCAGCGTCTACGGAGGTGAATAAACAGTTGAAATTTCAAGCTGAGACCCTTCTCAGTACTCAATGTCAACTGTTCATCCCCTCTTGTGGAGGCTGCCTGAGCTGCTGAGATCCCCCAGCGCGTTGTGTGTAAAACAGTAATGCAGAAACAAATGTAAAAACTACTGAAAGAGTTCTGTGTGGGTAAATGATAAAGTGCAAGATGGGTTGGGGAAAGGAAGTAGGGAGAAATGGGAGGAGAGAGGGGTGAGAGGGAGACAGAGGCAGTGTGGGGGGGGAGGCGGTGTGGAGGATGAGACCGGGAGAGGGGGACCCACAGAGGTGGGAGATAGACCTATCTGTTTCCATTCCCTCCGCCACCACCTCCCAAATCCCCAGTTACGACGGGTTATTTCCCTCCTCGTCAGTCCTGCGCACAGCAAGATCCCAGAGGCTGGCCTCTGACTGAGACACGATGATTGAATTCATGGGTTTGCCACACGTATCTTGTCACTGACCCCGGAATGTGTTGGTAATGCCAGAGAGGCAAAGCCTTATTTAATAATACAATCATCTCAACAGATTATCACCGCAAGTAGAGTTCAGCAGAATATAAAAACCACTGGCAGGTGGTCACTTGGAAAGAATTGTCAAGTTCATCTCACTCCTGAACTTATTCAGCCGGCTCTGCCCTGTCTTTTCTGACTTTTCACTTCAATGGTTCCTTTTAATATCAGAGAATGTATACAATATACAACCTAAAATTCTTTTTCTTCACAGACATCCACAAAAACAAGATTGCCCCAAAGAATGAGTGATAGTTCAAATACTTGAACCCTAAAGACCTCCCTACTGCCCCCTCCCACGCAAAAGCAGAGCAATGACCATCCCCCTCCCCCAAGGGACAGAGAGGGGAGACTTAACAGGACAAACAAAACGCTGGCTGCTTTACAGTGTTAGTGTCTACCATGTCGCTTCCTTCCCCCACCCCCCGACTACTCCGACTGGAGAATCGGCAAAGAGAGTTCACCAAGCCCCCAACAGCTGAT
Organism: Mobula birostris; assembly: GCF_030028105.1. Classification (NCBI taxonomy): domain Eukaryota; kingdom Metazoa; phylum Chordata; class Chondrichthyes; order Myliobatiformes; family Myliobatidae; genus Mobula; species Mobula birostris. The sequence goes on along the minus strand of NC_092377.1, from coordinate 129,301,593 downwards.
CTGCGTTCCCGATATCCCATTTCCCCCCGCGACGCTTCAGTTGGTGGCACTGGCATGGAATCTGCTTGTTCCCAGGGCCGCAAGGCGTCAGCACCTCGAAGGTGTTCTCGCCTTCTGGGCTGCATCCTCAGGATATTGAAAAGCAGCCGATTAGTGAGTCCCGGGAGCGGATCCCATTGCTGCAAAGAACCCAAGTGTGAGTGTCGCTCTCGATCAGGGTCTTCGACAGAACCCCATCCTCCTTGAGAAGTATCTTAACGAAGTGTCCTAATCTCACTGTGGAAGTTGTGGTAAGGTAGGGGTTAACATAATGTCGAGGCGAGGATGGAGTGCAGACTGCCCAGGCAAGGGAGGTCTTTGCATTGCAGGTTACAGAGCCACTTCACCTCCAGAGACAAGATAAGAATATAAGGGAAGCAGTGACACTAACTGAGGGCCAATTACTTCACAAAGTATCATCGTTGTCAGCTTGTAGCTCCATGGACTTTTAACACCTGCACTGTGAGTGGCGATTGATCTTGCAAGTAAGGAATGTCAACGTAAACAGTTTACCAAATAGCCAGTATCTGTAACTGTGAGTCAATTCTGTGCAAAATGGCATTTTTTTGTTCGTACGTCAAAGCGGTGTGGTGATGGGGGGGGGGCGGCCACGCTGTTCTCCTGGTGCACAGGTAAAATGAAGTGCGGTTGAGGAGTGAGTGTGAGCTTTTCGAGTCCAGTGGCAATGACACCGCACACCGAGGTTAGCCCAGTGGCGCAGGGGGTAGAAGCGTGATCTCCTGGATTCAGATTCAGGTTTGATCCCGACCTGCGGCACAGTCTGTGTGGAGTTCGCACATTCTTCCTGTGACCCTGTGGGTTTCTCCTGCATGCTCCAGTTTCCCCTCACATCCCCCGCCCCCGCCCCGGCAAAAGAAGAAGTAAGGAACAACTTACCCTTAGAGTGTGGTTAACAGGGAACTGACAGGAATAGGTGAAGAAGGACATTACTGATTGACTAGATTGATTGAGCAGCCTTCCAGATAAATTGTGAGGTGATGGACTTTGAGAGGAAGAATAGTGAGAATTGGGTTATTGTGATTTTGTGGACTGAGATACAATGGAAAGCTTTTGTTTGTGTGTCACTCTACATTGAGATGGTACAAATGGACAAACAGAATGCAGAGTAAAGTGTTACAGAAGAAGTGCACTGCGGGCAGATAGTAAGGTACAAGAGGCACGGCGAGGTAGCTTGGGAGATCGAGTCTATCTGGATTGTCTGACAACAGGGTAGAAGCTATCCTTGAGTCTGGTGGGACGTGCTTTCAGGCTTTTGTATCTCCTGCCCAGTGGGGAGGTGGGGGTGGAGAGAGAGAATGTCCAGGGTGGGAGGGGTCTCTGGTTATGCTGGCTGCTTTTCTGGGGGCAACAGGAAGTGTAGACAGAGTCGGTGTTGGGGAAGCTAGTTCACGTGATGTGCAGAGCTGTGTTCACAACTCTCTGCAGTCACAGGCAGAGCCGTTGCCGTACCAATCCGGGATGTATCCAGATAAGATGCCTTCTATGGTTTAAAATTTTCTGAGGGTCTACCTGATGATTTTCCTTAACCTCCTGAGGAAGTAGAGGTTCTGGTGAGCTTTCTTGACCATGGTGTCTCCAGTTGGATGGTAAGAGTGATCCACAAGAAATGAATGGTAGAGGTTGAGCGACAGAGGGACCTTGGTGTACACGGTCAGGGATCCCTAAAGGTAGATAAGATAGGACACTTGCCTTCATTAGTGGAGTCACTGAAAGCAGGAGCCGGAGGATGTGGTTACAACTTCCATCAACGCTGGCTACTGCACGTGAACCTGGTCACCACAGTGCAGGGAGAGGGTGCACAGGAGACACTGCCTGTGATGGGCAAGGAGAGATGGGTGGAGGCTGGGTCTGTTCTCCCTGGAGTGGAGGGGGCTGAGGAGAGACTTGATAGAGGTGGACAGAATCACAATAGGGACTTGTCAGATCATTCCACAGGTAGAATGAGGCAAGGCAATAACAATGCAGAATAAAGAGTAAAAGCTACCCTAAAGAGTGCAGAGCAGATAAAGATCGTAATGAGGCAAATTGTGGAGGTCAAGGCTCCAATCATTGACCAAAAGGTCCATTCAGGGTAACTGTGGGGTAGAAGCTCTCCTTGAGCCTGGTGGGACGTGCTTTCAGGGTTTCGAATCTTCTGCCGGATGGGAGGGGGGAGAAGAGAAAATATCCGGAGTGGGTGAGGTCTTTGGTTATGCTGGCTGCTTTACTGAAGCAGCAGGAAATATAGTCAGAGCCCATGGAGGGGAGGCTGGTTTCCATGATGTGTCCACCACTCTCTGCAGTCTCTTGTCACGGGCGGAGCAGTTGCCGTACCAAGCCGTGATGCATCCAGATAGGATGCTTCCTGGGGTGCATTGATAACAATTGGTGAGGGTCAGGAGGAACATGCCACATTTCGTTAGCCTTCTGAGGAAGTGGGGGAGGGTTAGTGAACTTCCTTGGCTGAGGCATTTCCTTGCACATGAGGTGAACTCTTCAGCCTCTGTCACCAAAGTGTTCTGAAACTTTAGCTCAGAAGTTATAAATTCTTGCACAGGTACTGATCCAACTGAAACTTTATACATTCCTGAATCATGTTATTTTCCTATATAGCCAAAATCATAATGGGCATTAATGACCAATAGAAACTAGGAGTGAAAAGTAAATAACACCATAGAGTTAGTAAGATAATTATCCAAATGCAAATGAGTGTTCTATAATTCAGAAGAATGAGATGGAATCTTATGGAAACAATCATGAAAGGCATAAACGAGAGAGACAGAGAGGAATGTGGATGCTACTGGAACTAGGATAAAGTGTCAAGATTTGGGGGAATAGATTTTGGATGGAGATGAGGAGGAACTGCTTACACCAGAAAGTAGTGAATCTGTGTAAGCAGTGGGGGTGACATCATTAAATACACAAACATTTGTATTGAAGGCACAGTGAGATGGGTTTTTGCAGATCAGGGGAGTTAAGGTTCTGGGGGAAAGGCAGGTAGATGGAGTGGAGTTAATGCCAGATCAGCCATGACCTTGTGGATTGGTGGGGCTGTTGAGCCTGTTTCTGTTTCTTCTGTTCTTATTCTTTGTCAGTATCCTTACCTCGTCCTAGTCTGCCTGGCGACCTTGGCTCCCAGGCTGTGTGAATGGCAGCTGGGTTCGCGAGAGCAGAGTTCAGCATGTATTGACTATACAGTGTCTGTATGCTGTCTCTATCGGATATCTTCTTAATCCTTGCCTTGCAAGTAATCTCCTCAAATGGTCATCTTCCCCATTTCCCACCCCCACCCCATCCACCACCTCAATTCTATTGGAGAACACTTCCTTGCCAGAACCATAACTAAGGAGAGAAAGCTATTTATGTGCAATGATATGGGGTTTGCTGACTGTGAAGGTGTAAATCCAAATGAATACCTTAGGCCTTGTGGAATATAGATAGATAGCCATAAAGGGTAGTTTCACTGGAGTCACCTACTCTTCCAAACACTACCCTCTTCATCCTCCAGTGTGAGTTTAGCAGCCAGTGCTCACCATTTCAATGCTGGGTGCCCTCTCCCTACCAAAGACAACACAGTTCAGTTGTCTTTAGTGATACATGTTGAAATCCAGACAAAACTCTTAAAGCACATCTAAAACTCAGACCATTTCTATCTTTTAAAAAATTCCAAATTACAGTTTCTAAAAAAAAACAAAGGATTTCTAAAATAGAAGGTACAATTCCTGTCAGGTGAAGAGACATGGCAACGAATTGCAGACAAATGAATCGTACATCGTAGAAAGCAAAGACAGAGGAATGGATTTTAGTTCACAATCAGAATCAGGCAAGTGTTGTAAAATTTGTTAACCTAGCAGCAGCAGTTCAATACAATACATAATATAGAAGATAAACCGATTACAGTGTACGTATATTGAGTAGATTTAAAAACATGCAAAAACAAATAATATGCATTAAAAAAAGTGAGGTAGTGTCCAAGGGTTCAATGTCCATTTAGGAATCGGATGGCAGAGGGGAAGAAGCTGTTCCTGGATCGCTGAGTGTGTGCCTTCAGGCTTCTGTATCTCCTACCTGATGGTAACAGTGAGAAAAGGGCATGCCCTGGGTGCCGGGAGTCCTTAATGGAAGCTGCCTTTCTGAGACACCGCTCCCTAAAGATGTCCTGGATACTTTGTAGGCTAGTGCCAACAATAGAGCTGACTAAATTTACAACTCTCTGCAGCTTCTTTCAGTCCTGTGCAGCAGCCTCCACTCCCCTCATACCAGACAGTGATGCAGCCTGTCAGAATGCTCTCCACAGTACATCTCTAGAAGTCTTTGAATATATTTGTTGACATACCAAATCTCTTCAAACTCCTAATGAAGTATAGCCACTGTCTTCCCTTCTTTATAACTACATCGATATGTTGGGACCAGGTTAGGTCTTCAGAGATCTTGACACCCAGGAACTTGAAACTGCTCACTCTCTCCACTTCTGATGCCTCTGAGGATTGGTTTGGTCCACCCCTCATTCCTATAATTTTTTGACATTCTTTAACTAATCCCTGTCTACATTTATACTATTTTTTTGCCTTCACACATACATGATATTTCTTCAGATGTCCTTTTTACACAAATGGTCTCAAAGCTCCTTGGAGATACAGTCCCCTGATCCACTATTAATGTTCTGAAGCTGACACTGAGCATACAAACTTCCCAACTATTAATAGATCACCCATTTAATGCGCTAAGTAATATTATCCATCTGATCTGCAAGCTTCCTTGAACTGAATATAGCCAGCTTGTCTGGTCTGAAACAAGCCCAACGAAATAGCCCATTGTCTTGCACTCCAACTCCTGAGAGGTCAGTCTGGGTGTTGTGAGCTAACATCCTGGGCAGTGCATTTGTTTGCAAAGTTGTTCTTTCAATTTCAAACTGATTACTAATTGCCATTTACATTAAAAACTGAAGACTGGCTCCCGTTTATGACATGAAGCTAAACAAAGAAGTTCCAACTGATTCTGAAACAACAATTTGTTCTTTCCCAGTGACATTGCTGTGTTTAGAGAGTCAAACTTGGCAAAAAAGAAAAGATGAGGCCCCTGGCCCAGGGAGTGAATCTCTCTCGCACGTTTTCCCTGGGCGGGCTCTGGTATGTTTGAGGCTGGCCAGTCCCGGGGTGGGGCAGATCAGCCGTTTGAAAATGGTGCACTATGTCTCAACATCCTGCCTTCCTCTTGCAGCATGAAGCCAGCAGAGATCCCGTGGGCCGAATCCGGGGCACTGTACATCGTTGAGTCCACTGGTGTCTTCCTCAGCGTGGAGAAGGCTTCAGTGAGTAGGCGGAGGCCCCCGTTGGGGAAGGGGGGGTTGTATTGGTGTGGAATGATAGGTGTAATGAGTTAGCCTTCTGTGTCATGGCTTTCCTACTTGTGCTTCTAGATGGCCTATCCTACGCATGTGTATAGACTTGTTCGTTGGTTTATCACTGTCCACAGCACAGAAATGGACACGTTGGCCCATTGGGTCCAAGGTTCCCACCCAAGCTAGACCTATTTGCCCGTGTTTGGCCCTGGCCCATATCCCTCTAAACTGTCAGTGACAGGTAGGGTGCCTCAGGGATCTGTTCTGGGACCCTATCTCTTCGTGATTTTTAAAAATGACCTGGATGAGGAAGTGGAGGGATGGGTTAGTAAGTCTGCTGATGATACAAAGGTTGGGGGTGTTGTGGATAGTGTGGAGGGCTGTCGGAGGTCACAGCGAGACATCGATAGGATGCAAAACTGGGCTGAGAAGTGACAGATGGAGTTCAACCCAGTTAAGTCTGAGGAGGTTCATTTTGGTAGGTCAAATATGATGGCAGAATATAGTATTAAAGGTAAGACTCTTGGAAGTGTGGATGATCAGAGGGATCTTGGGGTCTGAGTCCATAGGACAATCAAAGCTGCTGCGCAGGTTGACTCTGTGGTTAAGAAAGCATGCGGTGCATTGGCCTTCATCAACTGTGGGATTGAGTTTAGGAGCCGAGAGGTAATGTTACAGCTATACAGGATCCTGGTTAGACCCCACCTGGAGTATTATGCTCAGTTCTGGTCACCTCACTATAGGAAGGATGTGGAAACCCTAGAAAGGGTGTAGAGGAGATTTACAAGGATGTTGTCTGGGTTGGGGAGCATGCCGTATGAAAATAAGCTGAATGAACTCGGCCTTTTCTCCTTGGAGCAACAGAGGATGAGAGGTGACCTGATAGAGGTGTATAAAATGATGAGAGGCATTGATCGTGTGGATAGTCAGAGGCTTTTTCCCAGGGCTGAAATGGCTAGCATGAGAGGGCACAGTTTTTAAGGTGCTTGGAAGTGGGTACAGGGGAGATGTCGGGTAAGTTTTTTTACGCAGGGAGTGGAATGGGCTGCCGGCAGCAGTGGTGGAGGAAGATACAACAGAGTCTTTTAAGAGACTCCTGGATAGGTACATGGAGCTTATAAAAATAGAGGGTAATGGGTAACCCTAGGTAATTTCTAAAGTAAGTACATGTTCGGCACAGCATTGTGGGCCGAAGGGCCTGTATTGTGCTGTAAGTTTTCTATGTTTCTAAGTCAAAACATCTTCTCCAGGGCCTCGCAGAGACCGTTGGTCCTGGCTTTTATGCTGCGGTATTGTTTCCCGGATGGTAGCAGCTGGAACAGTTTGCGGTTGGGGTGACTTGGGTCTCCAATGATTCTTCGGGCCCTGTCGCTGTAAATATTCTGAATAGTGGGAAGTTCACATCTACAGATGCACTGGGCTGTCCGCACCACTCTCTGCAGAGCCCTGCGATTGAGGGAGGTACAGTTCCCATACCAGGCAGTGATGCAGTCAGTCAGAATGCTCTCAATGTGCCCCTGTAGAAAGTCCTCAGGATTTGGTAAAGTGGGTGAGGTGTGTACATTAGCATTGTTTAGAAGATATTTGATAGGAAAGGTTTAGAGGGATAGTGGGAAAATGGTGTAAACGTAGACGTGTGTTGTGGCTGGCGTGGACCAGTTAGGCCAAAGGCTCTGTTTCTGTGCTGTGGGATAGGAAATTTCTGCAATTTTCTTCCCCAAGAAGCTCGGTGTATTTGAATCTTTGGTCACAGAAAGGCTCGAGACCGAAGAGAGGCTGCCATGAAGGTCCCTCTTAATCGCATCTGTCTTGCGTTTCAGCTGCATCTGCAGGGCGGAGGTAAGCGTGTGGTGGTGACGGCTCCTTCCCCAGACGCCCCCATGTTCGTCATGGGGGTCAACGAGGAGAAATATGACCCAAGCACCATGAGTGTGGTCAGGTGAGGCCGAGCAGGGACAGGTGCAACTGCAACTGGTAAGGTACTGTCACACATGCAGAGAAAAGCTCTAGTGTTCAGTCAGACATCAGCACACCTGCGGGAGTGCAGGTGGGAACAGAGTGTTACAGTTACAGACAAAGAGCAGGACAGCCAGACAATAAGGTGCAAGGAGAGATAGATTGTGAGGTCGAGTCTCTCTTTGAGTAAATGCTTAGTCTCTTCCCCCCCCCCCCCCAACCTGTGCACTCTCTTACCCGCCCCGCTCCCCCCTCAGCGGCACGTGCACTGTCTCTCCTGCCCCCCTCAGTGGCTCATGCGTGCTCTCTCCTGCCCCCCCCATGCATGAACGCTCCCTCCTGACCCCTCTTCCCCGCCCACCCACTCCCTCCCGGGCCCCCCTCCCACATCTTCTCTTTTGCTCTTGTACGCACATAAGCTTGGGCTCTCCCTGTCGATATTCAGTCTATCTCTCTCTCTGTCCACCTGCAGCAACGCCTCCTGTACCACCAACTGCCTGGCTCCCCTAGCAAAGGTGATCGAGGATAACTTCGGAATTGTGGAAGGTCTGATGGTGAGTTTGTCAACACCTTGGGTTCTCCCTCCTCCCTCCATCCCCACTCCAGGGAAAACAGTCCCAGCCTGTCCGTCCAGTCTCTCCTCATAATTCTCACCGTCCAGTCCCGGTGACGCCCTGCACCCTCCCCAGCTCAATGACATCCTCCCTATCGCTGAGTGGCCAGAACCGCACACACTACTCCAAGTGCGGTCTCACCGTCGTCTTGTACAGCTGTAGCCTGACATCTCAACCCCTGTACTCAGTGCCCTAACTGATGAAAGCCAGCGTGCCAGGCGCTTTCTTCACCGCCCTGTCCGCTTTCATCACCACATGTACGACACCCTCCAGGACCATGTGTAAGTCCTGCCCTGGTTTAACTTGCCAAAGTGCAACAAAACACGTTCTTGTCCGAGTTAAGCTACCTGCTGTTGTTGGCCCTCTCCCCTAGTTGTAATTGTAACCGTCTGGTTCTGTGAGCTGTGTAAGTCTGGAGAAGGCAGTCTCTGGCCCCACCAAATGTGTGAGATTGAGGTCCAAAACCTCCTGTTTGTGTGGATGCTCCGTGATGGCTTTTTCCCCTGAGAGTGGGGGAGATTCAAACAAGAGGACATGAGTTGAGAGTTAAAGGGCAAAAGTTTAGGGGTAACATGAGGGGGAACTTCTTTACTCAGAGAGTGGTAGCTGTGTGGAACGAGCTTCCAGCAGAAGTGGTTGAGGCAGGTTCGATGTTGTCGTTTAAAGTTAAGTTGGACAGCTATATGGACAGGAAAGGAATGGAGGGTTATGGGCTGAGTGCAGGTCGGTGGGACTAGGTGAGAGTAAGCGTTTGGCACGGACTAGAAGGACCGAGATGGCCTGTTTCTGGGCTGTAACTGTTACGTGGTTATATATGTGTTACCCTGTTACTCATCTGTACTACGAAATAACAAACAGTACACCATGTGCAATTAAACAATTTAGCTTTATAATTCTTAATTTGACTAAACGGTTAGTAAAGAAAAACAAAAAGAGAAGGGCCCATTTTAATGGAACATCTATTGTGTGCATTGTTGGAGCTCACGGTTTCCCTTCCGTTGGTCCTCCATTCGATTTCCCCGGGCTTCAACTCCCGGCCCCACTCCAAATCCACTCCGTCCTGGTGTCTTCTGTCCCCGTCTTCGACCGAACACAAGACCCAGATCACCTCGGTCTCAGGCACACGGCAGGGAAAAAACACTCCCTTTATTGGACGGCACACATTCCAAAGCCCCCATTATCCCTAGTCATGACCCAAATATTGCTACTACAGAAGAACCATTACATTAGCACTGAAATCTTTCCCAGGGCATTATGTAACCTTGGACAACTTTCTTTGCCGACTGCCATGCCATCAATTTTGGTGTTATCGGCAAACTTAGTAACCGTACCAATGTCTTGTAACATGATATCCCTACCCCTATACTCTGCTCCCTGGCTGATGAAAGCCAACCTGCCAAATGCCACCTTCACCCTCTATATTTGTGTGGCCACTTTTGGAGAACTAAGTACTTCTACCACTAGGTGTCGCTGTTGTACAACAAGTGCACCCCGGGCCTTGCCCTGGTTGAAATTTCCGAACTATAATGCCTCACATTTGTCTGTGTTAAATTCCCTGACCCACTTTTCCCAGCAGATCTTGATCCATAAATTCCCATCAGCCTTTCCTTGGCCCATTTCCTCAGCTGACCTCGACCCCATTATAATTCCATACAAGCTCTCTTTGCTGTGCACCACACCACCAGTCCTGGTGTCATTGTTAAACGTTCTCTTTGTGAACACAAACGGGGGATGTTTTGTCACAGTGACCTGACAGAGGTGTCAAGATAATGAGAGGCATTGATCGTGTGGATAGTCAGAGGCTTGTCCCCAAGGCTGAAATGGCTGGCACAAGAGGGCACAGTTTTAAGGTGCTTGGAAGTAGGTACAGAGGAGATGTCAGGGGTAAGTTTTTACGCAGAGAGTGGTGAGTGCGTGTAATGGGCTGCTGCTGGCAGTGGTGGAGGCGGATACGATGGGGTCTTTTAAGAGACTCCTGGATGGATACATGGAGCTTAGAAAAATAGAGGGCTCTAGGTAAGCCTAGATAGTTCTGAGGTAGGGACAAGGCACAGCTTTGTGGGCCAAACGGCCTGTATTGTGTTGTAGATTTTCTATATTTCTATGTGAACAGTAGCTCCTGGTGGACTGCTGTAGAACAGAGAGACTTGGAAGAACAACAGCACACTTACTTCAAAATGTAGACACAGGCCAACAAAATTCAATGCGGATAAATACAAGGTGTTGCATTTTGTGAGGGTGTATCAGGTCAGACTTTCAGATTGAGCGGTAGGGATCGAGGCAGTGCTACAGGCCAGTGTGACCTAGGAGTACATAACTCCGTATCATTGGTGTCGCAAGTAGACGGGTTGGTGAAGGACACGTTTGGCACGCTGGCCCTCGTTCGTCGCTCAGGTCAATGACTACAGGAGCTGAGCCATCGCCTTGCAGTTGCACAAGACGTTGGTGGGGCTGTATTTGGAGCACTGAGTTCAGCTTTGGTCACCCTGCTGAAAGGTACCAGGGTTAAGGCATCAAGAACTGAAGGGTACTGGTTTAAGGTGAGAGGTCATAGAAACTCGAGGGGCAACTTTTTCTGTGCTGCATTGCACTGAGAGTCAACGAGGACATGTCTTATTTCTTCTGAGGAAGCAGTGGCATTGGTGAGCTTCCTTGGCTGTGGTGTCCATGGGGTTTGGACCAGGACAGGCTGTTGGTAATGTTCTCTCCAAGAAACTTGAAACGTTGAGCCCATTGACGTAGACAGGATTATGTACACACCTCACCCTTTGCTACAGCCAATAACTAGCCCTTTTGATTTTGACAATGTGGGGGAGGTTGCTGTCGTGACTCCATATCACTGAGCTCTCTGGTTGGACCGGGCTGGGCTGCTCCAAAGGACTCGAAGCTCTCGGCCTCTGCGACCCCAGTGACATGCAGTCTCTCCTTCCTCGAACAGACCACCGTGCACGCCTACACCGCCACACAGAAGACAGTGGACGGGCCCTCTGCCAAGGCCTGGCGTGATGGCCGAGGTGCCCACCAGAACATCATCCCGGCCTCGACGGGCGCTGCAAAGGCGGTGGGCAAGGTCATCCCCCAGCTCAATGGGTAAGCTGCCAGGCTGTTTTATCTGCATAATTATCAAATCAAGCGTAAAGGAGAATTAAATAAACATTGCTCAGAATCCAATGCAGCACCAAAAAACACAACCAGACAATGAACAATAAAGATTTAAAAAAAAAACTGAAGAGGCAGTTGGCTCACAGATAGAGAAAGCTTCGAGACAGTGCGAGAGGGAGGATAGGCAGGTGATCGAGAAAGGACGGGCTCAGACTGGTGGATTGAGATGTGTCTATTTTAATGCAAGGAGTATTATGAACAAAGCAGATGAGCTTAGAGTGTGGATCAGTACTTGGAGCTATGATGTTGTGGCCGTTACAGAGACTTGGATGGCTCGGGGGCAGGAATGGTTACTTAGAGTGCCAGGCTTTAGGTGTTTTAGAAAGGACAGGGAGGGAGGCAAACGAGGTGGGGGCGTGGCACTGATGATCAGAGATAGTGTCACAGCTGCAGGAAAGGAGGAAGACATGGAGGGATTGTCTACTGAGTCTCTGTGGGTGGAAGTTAGGAACAAGAAGAGGTCAATAACTCTACTGGGTGTTTTTTATAGACCACCCAATAGTAACAGGGACATCGAGGAGCAGATAGGGAGACAGATTCTAGAAAGGTGTAATAATAACAGGGTTATCATGGTGGGAGATTTTAATTTCCCAAATATCGATTGGCATGTCCCCAGAGTGAGGGGTTCAGATGGGGTGGAGTTTGTTAGGTGTATTCAGGATGGTTTCTTGACACAATATGTAGATAAGCCTACAAGAAGAGAGGCTGTACTTGATCTGGTATAGGGAAATGAAGGTGTCAGATCTCTCAGTGGGAGAGCACTTTGGAGATAGTGATCACAATTCTATCTCCTTTGCCGTAGCATTGGAGAAGGATAGGAACAGACAAGTTAGGAAAGCATTTAATTGGAGTAAGGGGAAATATTAGGCTATCAGGCAAGAACTTGGAAGCATAAATTGGAAACGGATGTTCTCAAAGAAATGTATGAAAGAAATGTGGCAAATGTTCAGGGGATATTTGCCTGGAGTTCTGCATAGGTATATTCCAATGAGACAGGGAAAGGATGGTGGGGTACAGGAACCGTGGTGTACAAAGGCTGTTATAAATCTAGTCAAGAAGAAAAGAAGAACTTAAGAAAGATTCAAAAAACTATGTAATGATAGAGAGCTAGAAGATTATAAGGCTAGCAGGAAGGAGCTTAAGGAAGAAATTAGGAGAGCCAGAAGGGGCCATGAGAAGGCCTTGGCAGACAGTATTAAGGAAAACCCCAAGGCATTCTACAAGTATGTGAAGAGCAAGAGGATAAGACATGAGAGAATAGGACCAATCAAGTGTGGCAGTGGAAATGTGTGTTTGAAACCGGAGGAGATAGCTGAGGTACTTAATGAGTACCTTGCTTCAGTATTCACTCCAGAAAAGGATCCTGGCGATTGTAGGGATGACTTACAACGGACTGAAAAGCTTGAGCATGTAGATATTAAGGAAGAGGATGTGCAGGAGCTTTTGGAAAGCATTAAGTTGGATAAGTCACCAGGACCTGATGGATGTTGTTCCATTATTCAAGAAAGGGAGTAAAGATATCCCAGGAAATTATAGACCAGTGAGTCTTACTTCAGTGGTTGGTAAATTGGTGGAGAAGATCCTGAGAGGCAGGATTTATGAACATTTGGAGAGACATAATATGATTAGGAATAGTCAGCGTGGCTTTGTCAAAGGCAGGTCGTGCCTTATGAGGCTGATTGAATTTTTTTAGGATGTGACTAAACACATTGATGAAGGAAGAGCAGTAGATGTAATGTATATGGATTTCAGCAAGACATTTGACAAGATACCCCGTGCAAGGCTTATTGAGAAAGTAAAGAGGCATGGAATCCGAGGGGATTTTGCTTTGTGGATCCAGAACTGGCTTGCCCACAGAAGGCTGAGTGGTTGTAGACGGATCATATTTTGCATGGTGGTCGGTGACCAGTGGTGTGCCTCAGGGATCTGTTCTGGGACCCTTACTCTTCGTGATTTTTGTAAATGACCTGGCTGAAGAAGTGGAGGGATGGGTTAGTAAATTTGCTGATGACACAAAGGTTGGGGGTGTTGTGGATAGTGTGGAGGGCTGTCAGAGGTTACAGCGGGACATTGATAGAATGCAAAAATGGGCTGAGAAGTGGCAGATGGAGTTCAACCCAGATAAATGTGAAGTGGTTCATTTTGGTAGGTCAAATATGATGACAGAATATGCTGCTGATGGTAAAACTCTTGGCAGTGTGGAGGATCAGAGGGATCTTGGGCTCCGAGGCCTTAGGACACTCAAGGTTGCTGTGCAGGTTGACTCTGTGGTTAAGAAGGCATACAGTGTATTGGCCTTCACCAACCGTGGGATTGAGTTTAAGAGCCAAGAGGTAATGTTGCAGCTATAGAGGACCCTGGTCAGACCCCGCTTGGAGTACTGTGCTCATTTCTGGTCGCCTCACTACAGGAAGGATATGGAAACTATAGAAAGGGTGCCGAGGAGATTTACAAGGATGTTGCCTGGATTGGGGAGCATGCCATATGAGAACAGGTTTAGTGAATTTGATCTTTTTTCTTTGGAGTGTGGATAGTCAGAAGCTTTTTCCCAGAGCTGAAATGGCTAACACAAGAGGGCACAGGTTTAAGATGCTTGGAAGCAGGTACAGAGGAGATGTCAGGTTTTTATGCAGAGAGTGGTGAGTGCGTGGAATGGGCTGCCGGCGACGGTGGTGGAGGTGGATACGATAGGGTCTTTTAAGAGACTCCTGGATCGGTACATGGAGCTTAGAAAAATAGAGGGCTATGGGTAACTCTAAGTAATTTCTAAGGTAAGGACATGTTTGGCACAGCTTTGTGGGCCGAAGGGCCTGTATTGTGCTGTAGGTTTTCTATGTTGCTAAGAATCTGATCAGAGGGGAGAGTGGATCATTGGAGAAAGAGCTGGAGAAGGGGACCTGGAGGGAGGTAAGAAGAGGTAAGAGGCTAGATTGGGGAATAGACAAATAGGGAATGGGAGGGATTTTTTTATATCGGAAGGAGAAATCAGTATTCATGCCATCGGGTAGAAGGCTACCCAGATGGACTATAAAGCTGGCGTCACTGTGGCACAAGAGGAGGCCGAGGATGGATGTGTCAAAATGGTAACGTGAATAGGAATGAAAACGTTTGGCCACGGGGATGTTCCAGTTTTGGCAGAGTGAGCGGAGGTGCTCGACAAAGCGGTCCCCCAATTTACAACGATGGGTCTCACTAAAGTTGGGGGGAGGGGGCCACACCAGGAGCAGCGAACGCAATAGGCAACCCGAGCAGAATAGCAGGCGAAGTGTCACCTCACCTAGAAGGACTGTTTGGGGCCCCGAATAGATGTGAGGGAGGAGGTGTATGGGCAAGTGTCAGGAGGGAAATTCGTAGGGAGGAGAGAATGGACAAGTGAATCACAGAGGGAGCAATCCCTGTAGAAAGCCAGGGGTGGGGGAGAGAGGTAAAGATGTGGTAGAATCCCTTTGGAGATGGTGGAGATGACAAACTGAGCCACATGGAAGCTGTAACTGGGAAATATAAAAGTCTTTATTCACACAGTTAAGCTCCAGGAGAGAGCGATTCCAGGAGAATCTCACTCTTCTGACAGGATGCTTTATACTTGTTCAACAGAAAGATAACAATGAACAGTGAACCACAGGTTCAATTGCTATCATCACCTACTTAACTTTAACATTTGTAATGTAGTCATGTACATGTACAGAATTGCTTACTTACAATGATAGCACATCCCAACTGGGAGAACCCCTTTGGATATTCAATACTGGTTCTGTTCCGAAAGTCACTGAGTAGAAACTCCAGAGACCTGAGACATACCCCTGTTGTTACAGTGTTGGAGGGTGATTCCTTGAGTGTACAACTAACCAGAAGGTTAAGCGGCTGCTCAGATCTGTCCTGAACTTCACACACGAAATGCCAGAGGAGCTCAGCAGGTCAGGCAGCACCTATTGGATCAACATTTCGGACTGAGACCCTTCATCAGGACTGAAAAGGAGGGATGGGGGGGAGAGGGGGGGTGGGGGTGGGGTTCTGTCCTGAACTGTGTGGAGATGCGGGGAATATGTTAGTAGCACATTCTTTCCTTGTGTAGGTTCAATGGGACAGTCAGAATAATTGGTTTTACTAACCACAGAGTACAGTATCAGTTGGAAGTTAAATTGTGTGCAGGTTTTATTTCCTCAATGGAGACTGACTCACATTTACTTAATCCGTAAATATGCCATCCACAGCTCCCCCGCTTCCCATTGCGACCCACTTCCCTTCTCCTCCTTCCTCTGTCCCCATCTTCGCTGTAGAGACATGCCACGCAGGACACCCAGATACATCTTCTCTCTGCATTAGGGGTTCCCCCACCCTGCACCATGCCTCCCCTCTCCCACCCCATTGCCAACTCCTGCTCCCCTCCCCCATGGGGCAGAGACCTCACTTTCACTCACCCCACCGCCCCCTTGACTATTATAGACTATTCTGCCCATCCAGTCTGGTCTGCCATTTGATCATGGCTGATTGATTATCCCTGTCAACCCCATTCACCCCGTAACCTTTGCCACCCTGACTAATCAGGAGTGTGTCAACCTTCACTTTGAATATACTCTAACTCGGCTTTCACAGCTGTCTGTGGCAGCGAATTCCACAGGTTCCACCCCCCACCCAACCTCCACACAAAAGAAAAATCTTGATGGATAGGTTGGACAGGTCAGCCAGAGAAAGACTGAGATCTTGACCCTCAGTGTGGAGTCTCCTCCTGTCAAGGCACATTGCATCGACTTACCCAACACCAGCAGATTCACCTACCTGGGCAGCATCTTTCGGCAAGATGGTGGGAACAAGGACAACATCCAGTGCACACTCAGCAAAGCTAGAAACATCTTCAGATCAATGAGCGACACAGGGGGATCAACCAATTACAGCGTCCAAAGGTGAAGCTGCACCAGGGCTGTGTTCTGTCCACACTCTTGGGAGGGAACGTCGACTCGGACCATGAGAAGCCTGCATCAGGCATTTTCATGCCTTACAAGGCGCAGATTGGAAGTCTGTGTGGGGCGCCACTCCTCGCACAGACACTAGAGCAATGTGTGGTTAAGTGCCTTGCTCAAGGGCACAAACACGCTGCCACAGCTGAGGCTCGAACTAGCGACCTTCAGATCACTAGACGAACGCCTTAACCACTTGGCCACGTGCCCAACCCTCTTGTACAGGTCAGAATGCTGACCCAAGACAGAGAGTGACCTTTCCAAGGTGTCGTCATTCCACAGCACGAGACTCCGGAAGATCCTCTGTATTTTCTGGCCAAGAAAGATCTGCAAGCACACCATACTCCTTCAGTGTCACTGAGAGGACATGGCCACAATCGTCATGAGGAAAAGTTTGGATTGATGAGAAGGGAGGCCAGCTCCTTCATCAAGACAGAACCTCTCTGGACCCCTGAGGGACGGCGGAAGTGTAGGAGACCAAGACAACTTAACACTGTACCGTAGAGGCAGAAATGAGGACCCTGAACCACACCTGGGGCACAATGGAGAAGATGGCCCAGGACAGACAACGAGGGCTTCATTGTTGACCGAAACAGGGAGTGACTAACCATCCTCTGGCTAAAGAAATGTCTCTCCATCTCTGTTCCAAAGGGATATATCTCCATTCTGAGGCTGTGCCCTCTGGTCCCAGATTTCCCCCGCTATGGGAAACATCCTCTCCATGCCCACTCTATCTAGACCTTTCAATATTCGGTAGGTTTTGGAAGGGGATGCTGGTGTCGTCCAGGTGAGTAACCACGGTCTGTTCTGTAGGTGGTGCTCACTGCAGCCACTGTGAACCGGTGGAGGGAGGGAGTGTTTAGGGGGGCAGGGTGGGTTGCCGATCGAGCAGGTTGCTCTGTCCTCCGAGAGATGTTGGAGCCATGAGAAATGGGGAGTGTTCTATCATACCCCTCAGTGGTGCCTTGTAGATGGGGGACAGGAAATGTGGTGGATGTGGAGTGCATGGACTAACTCTGCCCAGAGAGGTGAGGGGTGGTCCATCACACTGCTAACCTGTAGACAGTGGACTAATAGTAATGCACTCTCTCTCTGTAATTTTCCTTCTCTCTTTGCTTCCCCCGCCCTCCCACCACCAGGAAGTTGACCGGAATGGCGTTCCGCGTTCCCGTGGCGGACGTCTCCGTCGTGGATCTCACCTGCCGCCTGGCCAAGCCTGCCTCCTACGCGGAGATCAAGGAGGCGGTGAAGACAGCGTCCGAGGGATCACTGAGGGGCATCCTGGGGTACACAGACCACCAGGTGTGTGTGGGTGGGGGGAGGCAGGGAGGGTTGGGAATGTCCCATCCTTTGAGGGGAGAGGGAAGTCCAGAATTACAGGGGAGGGGTGGAAATCAAACAGGTCTCTGCCTGTCCCATCAGCCCCTCAATTGTTCTGAGCCAGCCTTCGGTAGTTGGATGAGACAACTTGGGCGCAGGTTCATGCTCCACCTCAGAAAGTGTGGAACTGGTGGGTGTGTGGAGGGGTGGGGGCGTTGGCAGTTCCCCCTCCCCCTGCCCTATACCCTCCCTCCACCCCCTCTTGCTAGAGACATTGGCTTTGTCATCTGACCTACACTCCCGCACAGCCGTACAGTGCAGAATCAGGCCGTGTCTCTGCTGACCCAGTTTATCAGCCTCCAGGTGTGAAATCTTCTGCCTTGATGGAACTCTAAAACAGATCCGGCCCTTCGGCCCATTGTGTCTGTGCTAAACACAATGTGAATTAAACTAAATGCCTTTCTCCCTGCACACGGCCCATATCTCTCCATTTCCTGCTGGGGCTGTTGCTGTTTGTCATCGACATCAACAGTCTGGATGATAATGCAGTTAACTAGATCAGCAGATCTGTAGGTGACATCAGGGTGTCGTGGATGGCGAGGAAGAACAATCGTGGCTTCCAGCAGGATCTGGACCAGCTGGAAAAATGGGCTAAAACATGGCGGATGGAACTTGATGCAGACAAGTGTGAGGTGTTCCACTTCAGTAGGACCAACCAAGGTTGGTCTTACACAGCAAACAGTGGGGCTCTGAGGAGTGCGGTAGAACAAAGGGATCTGGGAATACAGGTCCACAATCCATTAAAAGTGGCATCACAGGTAGGGCCATAAAGAAAGCTTTTGGCACATTGGCCTCCTTAAAGCAAAATGTTGAGTACAAGAGATGGGATGTTTTGCTGAAGTTGGTGAGGCCTAATTTGGATTATTGTGTGGAGTTTTGCTCACCTACCCACAGAAAAAATGTAAATAAGGTTAAAAGAGGACAGAGAAAATTTGCAAGGATATTGTTGGGTCTGGTTATTCATAAAAAAAAAACTTGTTCACACACCTCCTTTGAACTTCCCCTCTCGCCTTAAATGTGTGACCTCCTGTATTGGAAATTTGACCCTGGGGAAAAGTTATAAACCCCAGCTGTGCCCTGACCAGTGTGTTACAGCCTGTCTGTAGTAAGGAAGGTGAATGCAGTGTTAGCATTCATTATGGAGGATGAGAATGTAAAAGGGAGGATGTAATGCTCAGCCTGTATAAGGCCCTGGTCAGGTCACTCTCGAGTCCTGTGTCTGAGGAAGGACGTACTGGGCCCGGAGAGGTTCACGAAAACAATCCCAAGATGAAAGGCTTGGCATACGATGAGTGTTTGGTGTCCCTGGGCGTGGAGTTCATATGGGTGGGGTGAGTCTCACCGATGGAGAATCTCACCAAAACCCACCCGGGGACTCAACGGCCTGGATCAAGCAGATGTTGAGAGGATGTCTCCTATAGCGGGAGAGCTTCAGATCGGAGGACACAGCCTCAGGAAAGAAGGGGGAACAGAGACGAGGAGGAAATTCGTTCAGTTGGGGGGTTGCTGCAGAGGGCAGTTGAACCCCGGTCAGTGGCTGTGTTTGAAGTGGAGGTGGATAAATTCGTGATTAGTAAGGGAGGTTAAGGATTACAATATAAGGTGGGAGAAAGGCAGGGTAGGGGGAAAAATCAGCCAGGATTGAATGGCAGAACAAAGTCGGGGCTTAAATCCATAACTTTGCAC
Organism: Mobula birostris; assembly: GCF_030028105.1. Classification (NCBI taxonomy): domain Eukaryota; kingdom Metazoa; phylum Chordata; class Chondrichthyes; order Myliobatiformes; family Myliobatidae; genus Mobula; species Mobula birostris. The sequence goes on along the minus strand of NC_092377.1, from coordinate 129,282,460 downwards.
CAAAACTTTAAAGTTCTAAGTCATGTAAATGTATGTCACCATATACAACCCAGATTCTCGTTTTCCTGCGAGCATTCACAGTAAAAAGAGGCAACATGATAGAATCAGTGGGAGACCGCACTGAGCAGGATGGACAACACCCAGTGGGCAAGAGACGACAAACTGCAAATACAAAATGAGAAAAAAATAAATAAATAAGCAACAAATAGTGAGAAAATGAGTTGTAGAGTCCTTGAAAATCCAAACCACAGCTGACAAAGTCGGGTATCTGGTGTGCCGTCTTCACCAGTGCCAGTCCATTCTGGGATCCCTCACTGTGTCCCCGACCTGGGTCACCTCAGACTTCTGAGGGATTTGGATCCTGCCTTCCCTCTGCCCTGGGGAGGGTCCTTGGAGGGAGGGATGTGGGCCTGCTGTCTATTTGGGTCAATGGGACTGATCGTGGGAGGGGCTGTTTTCAGGTTGCCCCTGGAAGAGGACCTCAGTGGCAGCAGTGAGAAGGTTTGAGGGGATTAGGGGGTGAGACTTATACGGGCAGTGGGACATTTCACGGTGAGTTTCTGCCCGCAGGTGGTGTCCAGCGACTTCGTGGGAGACCCCCGCTCCTCCATCTTCGACGCTGGCGCTGGAATCTCGCTCAACGACAACTTTGTGAAGCTCATCTCCTGGTGAGTCCACGGCAGATTGGCCGAGTGACCCTTTCACCTCTGACCTCTGCTTATCCATTGAGGTCCAGGTCAGAGACCTTAAAGTCCCTTGACCCTTGAGGGACTTGGACAGTCTATGAACTCCTCGTCTGATGGGGCCTGACTGACCTTTGGCTGAGGTGTCCCAGGGGCCCAAGTTATCTTTGCCCTCTAACTGGGGCCTAAATTCCTCACCTTTTTTTTTCCAGTCCTGCCGAAGGGTCTCAGCCTGAAACATCGACTGTACTCTTTTTCCATGGCCTGCTGAATTCCTCCAGTATTTTGTGTGTGTTGACTGAATAACTCTTGACCCCCTGGCTGGAGTGGCAAAAATGACCCTTGACCCCAGCCTTTTGGGGGGGGGAGAGTGGGTGCCTGTGACCCTTGATCCCTGTCCGAGGTGGTTGAACCCCTGCCTGAAGGACCCCTTGAGCCCTGTCTGAGGCAGCCCCTGGAGTTGCCTGAACAGCTCTGGACCTCTTGCTCCTCATAATGAACCCCTTCACCCACCCATTCTGGGACAGGGACATTTTAACCACTGACTGACTTTTGTTACCCTCCCTCCCTCCCTTTCCCCCTCTCTTCCCCCCCCCCAGGTACGACAACGAGTTTGCCTACAGTAACCGGGTGGCTGACCTCCTGACCTACATGTTCAGCAAGGAGGATTGAGCAGCCTCCGACCCCTCGAGAAGAGGAGAGGCGGGGGGGTGGGGATGGGACGGGAAACTGCCACTCCCCGCTCTCCGAAGCGCCGAATTGGCTGTAGATTAGACCGTGAGCACGGGTCTCCCCGTTACACAACTGGACGCTCCTTCCCCTCTCCTCAACAACCTCGCACACAGCCGCGCTACCCCTCGTCTTGTCTCGTCCTGTGTCGCCGCCCACCCGTCGTGTTCGGAATGATGTGTCCGATGCCGAGGGACTCCGATCAGCAGCAGCCGGTTCCTCCGGGAAGGAGTCGCGATTCCTGCAGTAGTGTCGGTGTTCAATAAAGCAGTCACCAGCTCTGTCAAGTCTCGTCCATTGAGTGAGCAGAGGAGGGAGGCGAGGTGACCTGTGAAGTAGAGGAGTGTAACTGTGGGGTGGGGGAATGAGGGTGAAGGAGATAGGGAGGGTAACAAGGGTGAAGGGTAACCAGGTTGGAGAGTGGGGGGGGGAATAGTTGGAGGATAATGGGAGGGGTTTGAGGGTGAAGGAGAGGTCAAGAGTGATGGGGTTGGGGGCAGAGAGGAAGAAAGAAGCTGTTATGTCAGAGGAGGAAGAGAGGCTGACCCTTTAAACTCCTTTCTGTCCCATTCGGGAGCGTGGACAAGCAGAGTGGGATGGGGGGGTGCAGAATTCGCTGGGGAGGTGTACACTTGGCAACCCCCATCTGTAGAGATAGAAGAGAGTTCCTGAGGCACAGCAAGATCCCAGTGCACAAGGGTTGGTGGGACAGTTGGGGGGGGGGCATTCTTCCTCCTGATTGACTGAGCCGGTTTTGGCCCCACCCAGTCCAGGAGCAAGTGGCACACTGCGGGAGTTCACCTTGTCTCTCCCTCAACCATTCTCCCAGGTGCTCCCTCCTCCATCAGAAGCCCTCTTCGATGGCTTACCCTTCCTCCTCGCTGACCCTCACACAGCAGGACGCTCCCTCCAGTCCTCATCAGTACTCCTCCCACAGCCACTAGCCTCCCTCAACACCTTTCCTGCAGAGGAGGATGATGCCACGCTTGCATCCTCCTCACTCCTCTCTGCCCCTCCTGCAGAGCTCCCTCACTCCTCGCTGCCTATCCTTCAGACCTCCCTCACAACTTGCTCCCTGCAAAGCTCCCTCACCCCTCGCTGTTCCTCCTGCAGAGCTCCCTCACTCCCCGCTGTCTATCCTTCAGACCTCCCTCACAACTTGCTCCCTGCAAAGCTCCCTCACCCCTCGCTGTTCCTCCTGCAGAGCTCCCTCACTCCCCCTACTCCTGCTGCAGAGCTCCCTCACTCTCCGTCCTTCCTCCTGCGGAACTCTCTCACTCCTTGTCGTTCTTCCTGTTCTGCACTTTCTGTGCAGCTGTAACACTCTGTTCTGTTATTTGAAACACTCTTGGACGGGTTGTTTGGCAGGAAAGGTTTTGCAGAATAAGGGCCAGGCACGGGCAAATACATTATATGGACTCCTTGATCAGCCGTGCTGGGTAACTTGGTGATTTTGTGACCCTGGGAGGCTGGGGTGAGGTGCAGAGGGAATTTGTCAGGTTTTGTTGCTGTTTGTGTGATGTGTGTGGGGCAAATCCAGTGGGTTTGGCCGTTCTAACCTGTGCTGCCTGGATTAGAAGGTATGAGGTGTTGGCAGAGTTTGGACTAATTTGGATTCTTTACTCTCGAGCAGCAGAGACCTGATAGAAGTTTGTAATAGTGCAAGAGGCACAAAAGGAGTGGACGGCTGGTCTCTCTCTCACTCTCTGTTGCGTGCAGCACCCACACCTTCATCAATGCAAGAGTCAGGAAGTCACGTTTGCTGCTGGTCACACCACACTTGGAGGACCGTGTGTAATTCTGGTTGAAGGATGTGGGGACTTTGAAGAGGTTCACCAGGATGCTGTCTGGATTAGAGGGCATAAGATATTGGATTTAGGCAAACTTGGGTTGTTTTCTCTGGAAGCTGAGACCTGAGTGGTTTATAAGACTATGGGAGGCATAGATAGAGTAGACAGTCGGTATCTTTTTCCTTTGAAATTTCTAATACTTGAGAGCATGAATTGAAGTTGAGAGAGGGGAGCATTTATCACACAAATAGCTGTGGCTGCCTGGAACTCACTGCCAGGACTTGGAGATGGATGACCTAACGGAGGAAAGTCCCTGGCTCTGTGACTCAGTAGGGAAGGAGGAAGAAGAGGCATGCTGTGGTGATAGGGGAATGGACAGAGGTTCTGTGGGCCAGAATGAGATTCCTGGATGGTAAGTTACCTCCCAGGAGCCAGAGTCTGGAATGTCTCATTCTGAGTCCTCAGCATTCTTAAGTGGGAACAGCCAGAAGTAGGTACCAATGACATGGGTAGGGCAAGTGATGAGGTTCTGCATAGGGAGTTAGGTGCTAAATTAAAGGGCAGGACTTCTGAGGTTGTGATCTCATGATTGCTACCCATGCCATGTGCTAATGATGCCAGAACTAGAAAGATTATACAGTTTAATATATGGCTGAGGAGTTGGTTTAGGAGGGAGGGCAGAAGATATTTGGATCATTGGGCTCTCTTCCAGAGAAGGTAGGACCTGTACAGAAGGGAGGATTTGCACCTGCACTGGAGGTGGACTAATATCTTAGTGGGAAGGTTTGTTAATGCTGCATGGTGGGGTTTAAACTAGAGTTGTAGGGGGATGGGAACCAGAGTGCTAGAACAGTTAGTGGAGAGGTTACAGAGACAGATGTTAGTTAGACCTCAGACAGAGTTAGGAATCTAAAATTTGAGCATGCCGCAACTAGTGTTCTGAGCTGCCTGTATTTCAATGCAAGAAGTATTATGGAGAAGGCGGGTAATAGTGCTGAAGATGAGGAAGCTGGCTTACCATCGGGCAATGAGTAGTGAGAGGAGGCTGCTGATAGGGTAAAATTACAGTCAATAGGATGTGTTGCAACATAAAAGGCAGACAAACTGAAAAAGGTGAATATAGGACTGGAAATGTTATATTTGAATGCGTGCAGTATACAGAATAAGGTCGATGAACTTGCAGTATCATTGCAGATATGATGTAGGCATCGTTGAATCATAGCTGGGAAAGATTATAGGTGGGTTGAAAGGACAGGCAGGAAGGCAGAGGGGGTGGTGTTGCTCCATTGGTAAAAAATGAAATCAAGTCATTAGAGATGACACTGGGTTGGAAGATGCTGAATCATTGTGGGATAGAGCTAAGGAACTGCAAGGGTAAAAAGACTGATGGAATTGTACACAGTAGGAAGGATTTAGCCTTCAAATTACAATGGGAGACAAATGCATGCCAAAAGGGCAATGTTACAATAGTCATAGGGGACTTCAATAGGTAGGTAGGTTGGGGAAAATCAGGTTGGCGCTGGATTCCAGAGGGGGGGGGGGGAATTTGTAGAATGCCTATGAAAACAACAGGAATTCTGCAGGTGGTGAACGCCTACGAGATGGCTTTCTGGAGCAACTCGTGGTTGATCAGCTATTTGGACTGGGTGTTGTGCAATAAACCAGAATTGATTAGAGAGCTTAAGGTAAAAGAACCCTTAGGGGATAGTGATCATAATATGATTGAGTTCAGGGAAGACTCTAGCATAGATAAAGCAGTAGCTGATTGGCAGGAAGTAAAAAGTAGGAATAAAGGAGCTTTTTCTGGTTGGCACCCAGTGGTTTCCACAGGGATCTGTGTTGGGGTGGATTCTTCTGTCAATGATTTGGATGATGGAACTGATGGCTTGTTGCAAGGTTTGCAGACAATATGAAGTTGGGTGGATGATCAGGTAGTAGAGAGGCTACAGCAGGACAGATTAGGGAAATGGCAGATGGAATACAGTGTTGGGAAGTGCGTGGTCATGCACTTCGGTAGAAGAAATGAAAGAGTTGACAATCTTCTCAATGGAGAGGAAATTTTTAAAAAATGAGATGCAAAGTCTTGGAATCCTTGTGCAGGATTCCCTAAAGGCTAATTTGTAGGTTGAGTCGGTGGTGAGGAAGGCAAATGCAATGTTAGCATTCATTCCAAGAGGTCTAGTGTATAAAAGTAAGGATGTAATGTTGGGACTTTGGGAAGCACTGGTGAGGCCTCCCGAAGTATTGCGAGCAGTTTTGAACCCCTCGTCTTAAAAAACGTGCTGAAACTGAAGAGGGATCAAAGGAGGTTCATGAAAATGATTTCAGGATTGAAGGGCTTGTCATATGAAGAGCATCTGATGACACATCCCTGCACCTCCTCCAGCTTAATGACGTCCTTGTACCTGGGCGAGCAGAACTGCACACAGTACTCCAACTGCAGTCTCACCATTGTCTTGTACAGCTGTAAAGTGAATATATACTCCCACCAGCCGGAAAGTGTTCTCGTCTCCCTGCTGCCATAAGGGAAGGGGGCACTACAGCACATACCAGGCCCTTTGGCAGCTAGGATTCTCCACTCAAGTTAGTCCCATTTGCCAGCATTTGGCCCACATCCCTCAAAACTTCCCTGTTCATGTACCTGTCCAAATTTAATGGTGCTAACGTAGCTGCCTCAACCACTTCCTCTGGCAGCTTGACCCATATGCAGACCAACCTCTGGGTGAAAAATATCATCCCTTTAAATCTTTCCCCTCTCACCTTAAACTGGTCACCACCCCTCCTGGTTTTATAAACCTCTATGAGGGTGACCTTTATAAAACCTGTATAATCCCAGCCAGTCCAATCTCCCTTTATAACGCTCACCCTCCAGTCCCGGTAACATCCTGGTGAATCTTTCCTGCCCCCTCTCCAGCTTCACGACGTCCTCTGGTCCCTCCAGCAGAGAGGAGGTTGCTTTGTGAACATCAAACACAGCACACTAGTGCGGGAGATGTACGAAGGGACCAGGGCTTCGTTGGACAGAGCGCCTGGGATCTGGGGAGATGTCCGAGTCCTTTGCTGAGTCAGACAGCTGCACTCGGCCAAACTGCTAAGGGGAGCATGAAGTGGAACAGACAGGAAGAGGAAATGTCAGCTAAGTAGGTCAATAGGCAAGTGTGAACCACTGTTTCCCATCTCACCGTGTCCAAAGAGTGACCACAGGATGTGGTTTGTTCCAGGGTGCCAGGGCTGAGCCATGTGGGGGAGGGAGGTGAAAAAGCGAGAGAGACAGTCAGGCATGATAGGGGAGGGGCAGGGAAACAAGTGTAGTACCCCCTCACTTAGCGCTCCCTCCTCAATCCCTCCCACAGTGTTCCTCCTCACCACCCCCTCTGCATAAAAAAAAAGCAGGGAGAGGGGGAATGTGGAGCTGCCTTCGTTCGGCGGTCTCTATTCAGAAATAACTCAGTCAGAATCATCTGCAGAAGCTTTTTATCACCAAAATACTGAACGAGTGAATTTCCAGGTACTGTCGCAGAAAGGAAAGGAACCAGGTGGGAGAGCAGTGTGTGGTGCGTACAGGAAGACTGGGTACTGCACAGTGTAGAATACATCGCTGCAAATGGTGTGGGTATTACACCACTGCAAATGTGTTACACACAGGGTATTACATCACTGGAAGCATATGTCAAAGAGGATATTCCATAGAGATTGTGGCATACAGGATATTACATTACAAACAATATTTCATCATCTGATGTGTGTTACAGAGGATATTACATCACTAGTAGGTTGTTACATGCTGAATATCACATCACTGGGAGCATTACACCCAGGATTTTACACCATCAGGAGTATGTAATGTTACGTCAGTGTGTGTATTACAGACAGGATATTACATCACAGGGAGCATTAAACACAGGGTATTTACCTCACCGTGAGTATTAAACACAGAATATTACATCATCAGATGTGTAGTACAGAAAGGATATTACATCACCTTGATTATTAAACCAGGACGTTACATCCCCGGGGGTGAGCGACACACAGGTCATCCCCACTGCACCACCCCGCGGGCGGAGGGAGGTGGAATGGACGGTTTTCCAGTGCAGCCTCACGAAGAGACAGGTGTGGTAGAGGGAAAGAGACCACATCGGGTACCAGGAGACACTCCAGGGTGACGTAGCTGTCAGCCTCATCTGCATGCCGGTTTGAGATCGCTGTACACTCCCAGGTCACTGACTTGCAGTTCCTGTGGGGGATGGGTGAGGAGAGGAGGTAAAGGGTGTAGAAATACAGACCCGCTGACACAGCACAATCTGAGAAATACGCCCCTCCCCGTCTCTGTGACACCCTCCAGCCCCAACACCCCTCCCCGTCTCTGTGACACCCTCCAGCCCCTACATCCCTCCCCGTCTCTGTGACCCCTCCAGCCCCAACACCCCTCCCCGTCTCTGTGACACCCTCCAGCCCCTACACCCCTCCCCGTCTCTGTGACCCCTCCAGCCCCAACACCCCTCCCCGTCTCTGTGACACCCTCCAGCCCCAACACCCCTCTCCGTCTCTGTGACACCCTCCAGCCCCTACACCCCTCCCCGTCTCTGTGACACCCTCCAGCCCCAACACCCCTCCCCGTCTCTGTGACACCCTCCAGCCCCAACACCCCTCTCCGTCTCTGTGACACCCTCCAGCCCCTACACCCCTCCCCGTCTCTGTGACACCCTCCAGCCCCAACACCCCTCTCCGTCTCTGTGACCCTCTCCAGCCCCTACACCCCTCCCCATCTCTGTGACCCTCTCCAGCCCCTACACCCCTCTCCGTCTCTGTGACCGCCTCTATACTTGCCCAATACCTGCAATTGGAGATGGAGCACAGTGCAATCCCACAGATGTCTGTGTGACGATAAATCACTGTGTTGACGACATTCTATACAACTGGTCCCAGGAACCGGGGACTATCTCACCTCTCCTCTCTTAGTCAGCATAGGCAATCAGAGAGACAGGGAGGGGAGAAGAAGTCAGAGGGGTTCGTGGGGAGGTGCAGGGACTGGAGGGGGTCACAGACGGTGAGGGCTGTGAGGACCGGAGGGCATTGAGGACACCATGGACACGGACATTAAGCTTATTTCTCCAAACCTACCTGGTAGGGCGATTCGGTAAGAACTACTTCCCCTTTCGATTTTTCCTTTGCGGTGGATCCTGGGACAAAAAAAACCCCTCATTAGACCTCTTGGTCTCCTTTTTCCCTTTGTCCCTCTTCTTCTCCTATCCCCTCTACCCTCCATCACCACTTTCCATGCCTCCTCCTCTCCCCTCCATCCCTTTCCCTCTCCCTGCCCCTCCTCTTCTCCCCATCCCTTCATTTACCATACTCCTCTTCTCTATCCCCTCTTCCTCTCCCCTCCAACCCCCTACTCCTCCACTTCTCCCTTCCTTTCTCCTCTCCTCTCCATCCCTCCCACACTTCCTCTTCTCCCTTCCCGCTTCCTCTCCTCCTTTATCTCTTCCTCCCTCCCTCCCTCCATACCCCGCTTCTTTTCCCTTGCCTCCACTTCCCTCCAACCACCTCTCCCCTCCATCCTCCTCCCTCTTCCTCTCCTCTCCTTCCACCCACTATTGATTTGACTTCTCCTTGTCACTTTCCCCTCTCCTTTCTCATTCATCCTTCCTCTCTCTCCGTCACTCACTCATCTTACTCTTTCTCTGCTACTCTTACAGACACCTCGCTCCACCTCTCTCTCCAGTATGAATCCCATTGGTCTGTGGATGGTGCGAGTGAATAGGAAGGGGGGAGGTCCCATTGGACTGTGGACGGTGGGAGTGAATGGGAAGGGGTGGGTCCCATTGGGAGTGTGGACGGTGGGAGTAAATGGGAAGTGGTGAGGTCCGATTGGGGTGAGGACAGTGGGAGTGAATGGGAAGGAGTGGGTCCCATTGGGAGTGTGGATGATGGGAGTGAATGGGATGGGGTAGGTCCCATTGTCAGTGTGGACACTGGGAGTGAATGGGAAGGGGTGAAGATCCATTTGGAGTGTGGATGGTGGGAGCGAATGGGAAGGGGTGAGGTCCCATTGGGAGTGTGGACAATGGGAGTGAATGCGAAGGGGTGAGGTCCTATTGGGAGTGTGGATAATGGGAGTGGATGGGAAGGGGTGAGATCCGATTAGGGTGTGGACGGTGGGAGTGGATGGGAAGGGGTGAGGTCTCATTCGGAGTGTGGAAGGTGGGAGTGAATGAGAAGGGGTGAGGTCCCATTGGGAGTTGGGAGTGAATGAGAAGGGGTGAGGTCCCATTGGGAGTGTGATTGGTGGGAGTGAATGGGTAGGGGTGAGCTCTCAATGGGGTGCGGATGATGGGAGTGAATGGGAAGGGGTGAGGTCCCATTGGGTGTATGGACCATGGGAGTGAATGGGAAGGGGTTGGTCCCATTGGGAGTGTAGATGGTGGGAATGAATGGGAAGGGGTGGGTTTTATTGGGAGTATGGATGATGGGAGTGAATGGGAAGGGGTGAAGTCCCATTGGGAGTGTGGATGATGGGAGTTAATGGGAAGGGGAGGGTCCCATTGGGAGTATGGACAGTGGGAGTGAATGGGAAGTGGTGAGGTCCCATTGGGTGTATGGACCATGGGAGTGAATAGGAAGGGCTGAGGTCTCATTGGGAGTGTGGATGATGGGAGTGAATAGGAAGGGGTGAGGTTTCATTGGGAGTTTGGAAGGTGGAGTGAATGGGAAGGGGTTGGTCCCATTGGAAGTGTGGACGGTGGGAGTGAATGGGAAGGGGTGAGGTCTCATTGGGAGTGTGGATGATGGGAGTGAATGGGAAGGGGTGAGGTTTCATTGGGAGTGTGGAAGGTGGAGTGAATGGGACGGGGTGGGTCCCATTGGGAGGGTGGACAGTGGGAGTGAATGGGAAGGGGTGAGGTCCCATTGGGAGTGTGGACAATGGGAGTGAATGGGAAGGGGTGAGACCCATTGCGGTGTGGACGGTGGGAGTGAATGGGAAGGGGTGGGTTTTATTGGGAGTATGGATGATGGGAGTGAATGGGAAGGGGTGAAGTCCCATTGCGAGTGTGGATGATGGGAGTTAATGGGAAGGGGTGGGTCCCATTGGACTGTGGATGATGGGAGTGAATGGGAAGGAGTGAGGATCCAATGGGAGCGTGGACAGTGGGAGTGAATGGGAAGGGTTGAGGTCCCATTGGGATTGTGGACAGTGGGAGTGAATGGTAAGGGGTGAGGTCTATTTGGGAGTGTGGATGGTGGGAGTGAATGGGAAGGGTGAGGTCCCATTGGGAGTGTGGACAGTGGGAGTTAATGGGAAGGGGTGAGGTCTCATTGGGAGTGTGGACAATGGGAGTGAATGGGAAGGTGTTGGTCCCATTGCCATGTGGACAATGGGAGTGAATGGGAAGGTGTTGGTCCCATTGCCATGTGGACAATGGGAGTGAATGGGAAGGGTGAGGTCCCATTGGGAGTGTGGATGATGGGAGTGAATGGGAAGGGGTGGGTCCCATTGGGAGTGTGGACAATGGGAGTGAATGGGAAGGGTGAGGTCCCATTGGGAGTGTGGATAATGGGAGTGAATGGGAAGGGGTGGGTCCCATTGGGAGTGTGGACAGTGAGAGTGAATGGGAAGGGTGAGGTCCCATTGGGAGTGTGGGCAGTGGGAGTTAATGGGAAGGGGTGAGGTCTCATTGGGAGTGTGGACAATGGGAGTGAATGGGAAGGTGTTGGTCCCATTGCCATGTGGACAATGGGAGTGAATGGGAAGGTGTTGGTCCCATTGCCATGTGGACAATGGGAGTGAATGGGAAGGGTGAGGTCCCATTGGGAGTGTGGATGATGGGAGTGAATGGGAAGGGGTGGGTCCCATTGGGAGTGTGGACAATGGGAGTGAATGGGAAGGGTGAGGTCCCATTGGGAGTGTGGATAATGGGAGTGAATGGGAAGGGGTGGGTCCCATTGGGAGTGTGGACAGTGAGAGTGAATGGGAAGGGTGAGGTCCCATTGGGAGTGTAGATGATGGGAGTGAATAGGAAGGGGTGAGGTCTCATTGGGAGTATGGACAATGGGAGTGAATAGGAAGGGGTGAGGTCCCATTGGGGGTGTGGACGGTGGGAGTGAATGGGAAGGGGTGGATCCCATTGGGAATATGGACGGTGGGAGTGAATGAGAAGGGGTGAGGTCCCATTGGGAGTATGGACAGTGGGAGTGAATGGGAAGAGGCGAGGTCCCATTAGGGGTATAGACCATGGGAGTGAGTGGGAACGTATAGGTCTCATTGGGAGTGTGGATGATGGGTGTGAATGGGAAGGGGTGGGTCCCATTGGGAGTGTGGAGAATGGGAGTGAATGGGAAGGGTGAGGTCCCATTGGGAGTGTGGATGATGGGAGTGAATGGGAAGGGGTGAGCTCTCAATGGGGTGTGGATGATGGGAGTGAATGGGAAGGGTGAGGTCCCACTGGGAGTGTGGATGATGGGAGTGAATGGGAAGGGGTGAGCTCTCAATGGGGTGTGGATGATGGGAGTGAATGGGAAGGGGTGAGGTCCCATTGGGAGTGTGGATGGTGGGAGTGAATGGGAAGGTGTTGGTCCCATTGCCATGTGGACAATGGGAGTGAATGGGAAGGGTGAGGTCCCATTGGGAGTGTGGACAGTGGGAGTGAATGGGAAGGGGTGGGTCTCATTGGGAGTGTGGACAATGGGAGTGAATGGGAAGGGTGAGGTCCCATTGGGAGTGAATGGGAAGGGGTGGGTCCCATTGGGAGTGTGGACAATGGGAGTGAATGGGAAGGGTGAGGTCCCATTGGGAGTGTGGATGATGGGAGTGAATAGGAAGGGGTGAGGTCTCATTGGGAGTATGGACAATGGGAGTGAATAGGAAGGGGTGAGGTCTCATTGGGAGTATGGACAATGGGAGTGAATGGGAAGGGGTGAGGTCTCATTGGGAGTATGGACAATGGGAGTGAATAGGAAGGGGTGAGGTCCTATTGGGGGTGTGGACGGTGGGAGTGAATGGGAAGGGGTGGATCCCATTGGGAATATGGACGGTGGGAGTGAATGAGAAGGGGTGAGGTCCCATTGGGAGTATGGACAGTGGGAGTGAATGGGAAGAGGCGAGGTCCCATTAGGGGTATAGACCATGGGAGTGAGTGGGAACGTATAGGTCTCATTGGGAGTGTGGATGATGGGAGTGAATGGGAAGGGGTGGGTCCCATTGGGAGTGTGGACAATGGGAGTGAATGGGAAGGGTGAGGTCCCATTGGGAGTGAATAAGAAGGGGTGAGCTCTCAATGGGGTGTGGATGATGGGAGTGAATGGGAAGGGGTGAGGTCCCATTGGGTGTATGGACCCTGGGAGTGAATGGGAAGGGGTGGGTCCCATTGGGGTGTGGACGGTGGGAGTGAATGGGAAGGGGTGGGTCCCATTGGGGTGTGGACGGTGGGAGTGAATGGGAAGGGCTGGGTCCCATTCGGGTGTGGACAGTGGGAGTGAATGGGAAGGTGTGGGTCCCATTGGGAGTGTGTACAGTGGGAGTGAATGGGAAGAAGTAAGGTCCCATTGGGAGTGTGGTTGGTGGGAATGAATGGGAAGGGGTGAGCTCTCAATGGGGTGTGGATGATGGGAGTGAATGGGAAGGGGTGAGGTCCCATTGGGTGTATGGACCATGGGAGGGAATTGGAAGGGGTGGGTCCCATTGGGGTGTGGACGGTGGGAGTGAATGGGAAGGGGTGGGTCCCAATCGGGTGCAGACGGTGGGAGTGAATGGGAAGGGCTGGGTCCTAATCGGGTGTGGACAGTGGGAGTGAATGGGAAGGTGTGGGTCCCATTGGGAGTGTGGACGGTGGCAGTGAATGGGAAGGGGTGGGTCCCATTGGGAGTGTGTACAGTGGGAGTGAATGGGAAGAAGTAAGGTCCCATTGGGAGTGTGGTTGGTGGGAATGAATGGGAAGGAGTGAGGTCTCATTGGGAGTGTGGATGGTGGCAGTGAATGGGAAGGGGTGGGTCCCATTGGGAGTGTGTACAGTGGGAGTGAATGGGAAGAAGTAAGGTCCCATTGGGAGTGTGGTTGGTGGGAATGAATGGGAAGGAGTGAGGTCTCATTGGGAGTGAATGGGAAGGGGTGAGGTTTCATTGGGAGTGTGGAAGGTGGAGTGAATGGGAAGGGGTTGGTCCCATTGGGAGTGTAGACGGTGGGAGTGAATGGGAATGGGTGAAGTCCCATTGGGAGTGTGGATGATGGGAGTTAATGTGAAGGGGTGGGTCCCATTGGACTGTGGTTGATGGGAGTGAATGGGAAGGGGTGAGGACCCATTGGGATTGTGGACAGTGGGATTGAATGGGAAGGAGTGGGTCCCATTGGGAGTGTGGACAGTGGAAGTGAATGGGAAAGGTTGAGGTCCCATTGGGAGTATGCACCATGGGAGTGAGTGGGAATGTGTGGGTCCCATTGGGAGTGTGGACAATGGGAGTGAATGGGAAGGGTGAGGTCCCATTGGAAGTGTGGATGATGGGAGTGAATGGGAGGGGTGAGGTCCCATTGGGAGTGTGGACGGTGGGAGTGAATGGGAAGAGGTGAGGTCCCATTAGGAGTATAGACCATGGGAGTGAGTGGGAACATATAGGTCCCATTGGGAGTGTGGACAGTGAGAGTGAATGGGAAGGGTGAGGTCCCATTGGGAGTGTAGATGATGGGAGTGAATAGGAAGGGGTGAGGTCTCATTGGGAGTATGGACAGTGGGAGTGAATGGGAAGAGGTGAGGTCCCATTAGGAGTATAGACCATGGGAGTGAGTGGGAACGTATAGGTCTCATTGGGAGTGTGGATGATGGGAGTGAATGGGAAGGGGTGGGTCCCATTGGGAGTGTGGACAATGGGAGTGAATGGGAAGGGTGAGGTCCCATTGGGAGTGTGGATGATGGGAGTGAATGGGAAGGGGTGAGCTCTCAATGGGTTGTGGATGATGGGAGTGAATGGGAAGGGGTGAGGTCCCATTGGGTGTATGGACCATGGGAGTGAATGGGAAGGGGTGGGTCCCATTGGGGTGTGGACGGTGGGAGTGAATGGGAAGGGGTGGGTCCCATTGGGGTGTGGACGGTGGGAGTGAATGAGAAGGGCTGGGTCCCATTGGGGTGTGGACAGTGGGAGTGAATGGGAAGGTGTGGGTCCCATTGGGAGCTTGGACGGTGGCAGTGAATGGGAAGGGGTGGGTCTCATTGGGAGTGTGTACAGTGGGAGTGAATGGGAAGAAGTAAGGTCCCATTGGGAGTGTGGTTGGTGGGAATGAATGGGAAGGAGTGAGGTCTCATTGGGAGTGTGGTTGGTGGGAATGAATGGGAAGGAGTGAGGTCTCATTGGGAGTGTGGATGATGGGAGTGAATGGGAAGGTGTGAGTCCCATTGGGAGTGTGGAAGGTGGAGTGAATGGGAAGGGTTGAGGTCCCATTGGGAGTATGGACAGTGGAAGTGAATGAGAAGGGGTGAGGTCTCATTGGGAGTATGGACAGTGGGAGTGAATGGGAAGGGGCGGGGTCCTATTAGGAGTATAGACCATGGGAGTGAGTGGGAAGGTATAGGTCCCATTGGGAGTGTGGTTGGTGGGAGTGAATGGGAAGGGGTGGGTCCCATTGGGGTGTGGACGGTGGGAGTGAATGGGAAGGGGTGGGTCCCATTGGGGTGTGGACGGTGGGAGTGAATGAGAAGGGGTGAGGTCCCATTAGGAGTATAGACCATGGGAGTGAATGGGAAGGGGTTGGTCCCATTGGGAGTGTAGATGGTGGGAATGAATGGGAAGGGGTGGGTTTTATTGGGAGTATGGATGATGGGAGTGAATGGGAAGGGGTGAAGTCCCATTGGGAGTGTGGATGATGGGAGTTAATGGGAAGGGGAGGGTCCCATTGGGAGTATGGACAGTGGGAGTGAATGGGAAGTGGTGAGGTCCCATTGGGTGTATGGACCATGGGAGTGAATAGGAAGGGCTGAGGTCTCATTGGGAGTGTGGATGATGGGAGTGAATGGGAAGGGGTGAGGTTTCATTGGGAGTTTGGAAGGTGGAGTGAATGGGAAGGGGTTGGTCCCATTGGAAGTGTGGACGGTGGGAGTGAATGGGAAGGGGTGAGGTCTCATTGGGAGTGTGGATGATGGGAGTGAATGGGAAGGGGTGAGGTTTCATTGGGAGTGTGGAAGGTGGAGTGAATGGGACGGGGTGGGTCCCATTGGGAGGGTGGACAATGGGAGTGAATGGGAAGGGGTGAGGTCCCATTGGGAGTGTGGACAATGGGAGTGAATGGGAAGGGGTGGGACCCATTGCGGTGTGGACGGTGGGAGTGAATGGGTAGGGGTGGGTTTTATTGGGAGTATGGATGATGGGAGTGAATGGGAAGGGGTGAAGTCCCATTGCGAGTGTGGATGATGGGAGTTAATGGGAAGGGGTGAGGTCTCATTGGGAGTGTGGACAATGGGAGTGAATGGGAAGGTGTTGGTCCCATTGCCATGTGGACAATGGGAGTGAATGGGAAGGTGTTGGTCCCATTGCCATGTGGACAATGGGAGTGAATGGGAAGGGTGAGGTCCCATTGGGAGTGTGGATGAGGGGAGTGAATGGGAAGGGGTGAGGTCTCATTGGGAGTGTGGATGATGGGAGTGAATGGGAAGGGGTGAGGTTTCATTGGGAGTGTGGAAGGTGGAGTGAATGGGACGGGGTGGGTCCCATTGGGAGGGTGGACAATGGGAGTGAATGGGAAGGGGTGAGGTCCCATTGGGAGTGTGGACAATGGGAGTGAATGGGAAGGGGTGGGACCCATTGCGGTGTGGACGGTGGGAGTGAATGGGTAGGGGTGGGTTTTATTGGGAGTATGGATGATGGGAGTGAATGGGAAGGGGTGAAGTCCCATTGCGAGTGTGGATGATGGGAGTTAATGGGAAGGGGTGAGGTCTCATTGGGAGTGTGGACAATGGGAGTGAATGGGAAGGTGTTGGTCCCATTGCCATGTGGACAATGGGAGTGAATGGGAAGGTGTTGGTCCCATTGCCATGTGGACAATGGGAGTGAATGGGAAGGGTGAGGTCCCATTGGGAGTGTGGATGAGGGGAGTGAATGGGAAGGGGTGGGTCCCATTGGGAGTGTGGACAATGGGAGTGAATGGGAAGGGTGAGGTCCCATTGAGAGTGTGGATAATGGGAGTGAATGGGAAGGGGTGGGTCCCATTGGGAGTGTGGACAGTGAGAGTGAATGGGAAGGGTGAGGTCCCATTGGGAGTGTAGATGATGGGAGTGAATAGGAAGGGGTGAGGTCTCATTGGGAGTATGGACAATGGGAGCGAATAGGAAGGGGTGAGGTCCCATTGGGGGTGTGGACGGTGGGAGTGAATGGGAAGGGGTGGATCCCATTGGGAATATGGACGGTGGGAGTGAATGAGAAGGGGTGAGGTCCCATTGGGAGTATGGACAGTGGGAGTGAATGGGAAGAGGCGAGGTCCCATTAGGGGTATAGACCATAGGAGTGAGTGGGAACGTATAGGTCTCATTGGGAGTGTGGATGATGGGTGTGAATGGGAAGGGGTGGGTCCCATTGGGAGTGTGGAGAATGGGAGTGAATGGGAAGGGTGAGGTCCCATTGGGAGTGTGGATGATGGGAGTGAATGGGAAGGGGTGAGCTCTCAATGGGGTGTGGATGATGGGAGTGAATGGGAAGGGGTGAGGTCCCATTGGGTGTATGGACCCTGGGAGTGAATGGGAAGGGGTGGGTCCCATTGGGGTGTGGACGGTGGGAGTGAATGGGAAGGGCTGGGTCCCATTCGGGTGTGGACAGTGAGAGTGAATGGGAAGGTGTGGGTCCCATTGGGAGTGTGGACGGTGGCAGTGAATGAGAAGGGGTGGGTCCCATTGGGAGTGTGTACAGTGGGAGTGAATGGGAAGAAGTAAAGTCCCATTGGGGTGTGGACGGTGGGACTGAATGGGAAGGGGTGAGGTCCCATTGGGTGTATGGACCATGGGAGTGAATTGGAAGGGATGGGTCCCATTGGGGTGTGGACGGTGGGAGTGAATAGGAAGGGGTGGGTCCCAATCGGGTGTGGACGGTGGGAGTAAATGGGAAGGGCTGGGTCCCAATCGGGTGTGGACGGTGGGAGTGAATGGGAAGGTGTGGGTCCCATTGGGAGTGTGGACGGTGGCAGTGAATGGGAAGGGGTGGGTCCCATTGGGAGTGTGTACAGTGGGAGTGAATGGGAAGAAGTAAGGTCCCATTGGGAGTGTGGTTGGTGGGAATGAATGGGAAGGAGTGAGGTCTCATTGGGAGTGTGGACGGTGGCAGTGAATGGGAAGGGGTGGGTCCCATTGGGAGTGTGTACAGTGGGAGTGAATGGGAAGAAGTAAGGTCCCATTGGGAGTGTGGTTGGTGGGAATGAATGGGAAGGAGTGAGGTCTCATTGGGAGTGTGGATGATGGGAGTGAATGGGAAGGGGTGAGGTTTCATTGGGAGTGTGGAAGGTGGAGTGAATGGGAAGGGGTTGGTCCCATTGGGAGTGTAGACGGTGGGAGTGAATGGGAATGGGTGAAGTCCCATTGGGAGTGTGGATGATGGGAGTTAATGTGAAGGGGTGGGTCCCATTGGACTGTGGTTGATGGGAGTGAATGGGAAGGGGTGAGGATCCATTGGGAGCGTGGACAGTGGGAGTGAATGGGAAGGGGTGAGGACCCATTGGGATTGTGGACAGTGGGATTGAATGGGAAGGAGTGGGTCCCATTGGGAGTGTGGACAGTGGAAGTGAATGGGAAAGGTTGAGGTCCCATTGGGAGTATGCACCATGGGAGTGAGTGGGAATGTGTGGGTCCCATTGGGAGTGTGGACAATGGGAGTGAATGGGAAGGTGTGGGTTCCATTGCCATGTGGACAATGGGAGTGAATGGGAAGGGTGAGGTCCCATTGGGAGTGTGGATGATGGGAGTGAATGGGAAGGGGTGAGGTCCCATTGGGAGTGTGGACGGTGGGAGTGAATGGGAAGAGGTGAGGTCCCATTAGGAGTATAGACCATGGGAGTGAGTGGGAACGTATAGGTCTCATTGGGAGTGTGGATAATGGGAGTGAATGGGAAGCGGTGGGTCCCATTGGGAGTGTGGACAGTGAGAGTGAATGGGAAGGGTGAGGTCCCATTGGGAGTGTAGATGATGGGAGTGAATAGGAAGGGGTGAGGTCTCATTGGGAGTATGGACAGTGGGAGTGAATGGGAAGAGGTGAGGTCCCATTAGGAGTATAGACCATGGGAGTGAGTGGGAACGTATAGGTCTCATTGGGAGTGTGGATGATGGGAGTGAATGGGAAGGGGTGGGTCCCATTGGGAGTGTGGACAATGGGAGTGAATGGGAAGGGTGAGGTCCCATTGGGAGTGTGGATGATGGGAGTGAATGGGAAGGGGTGAGCTCTCAATGGGTTGCGGATGATGGGAGTGAATGGGAAGGTGTGGGTCCCATTGGGAGCGTGGACGGTGGCAGTGAATGGGAAGGGGTGGGTCCCATTGGGATTGTGTACAGTGGGAGTGAATGGGAAGAAGTAAGGTCCCATTGGGAGTGTGGTTGGTGGGAATGAATGGGAAGGAGTGAGGTCTCATTGGGAGTGTGGAAGGTGGAGTGAATGGGAAGGGGTTGGTCCCAATGGGAATGTAGACGGTGGGAGTGAATGGGAATGGGTGGGTTTTATTGGGAGTATGGATGATGGGAGTGAATGGGAAGGGGTGAAGTCCCATTGGGAGTGAGGATGATGGGAGTTAATGTGAAGGGGTGGGTCCCATTGGACTGTGGTTGATGGGAGTGAATGGGAAGGGGTTAGGATCCATTGGGAGAGTGGATAGTGGGAGTGAATGGGAAGGGGTGAGGACCCATTGGGATTGTGGACAGTGGGAGTGAATGGGAAGGAGTGGGTCCCATTGGGAGTGTGGACAGTGGAAGTGAATGGGAAAGGTTGAGGTCCCATTGGGAGTATGCACCATGGGAGTGAGTGGGAATGTGTCGGTCCCATTGGGAGT
Organism: Mobula birostris; assembly: GCF_030028105.1. Taxonomy (NCBI): domain Eukaryota; kingdom Metazoa; phylum Chordata; class Chondrichthyes; order Myliobatiformes; family Myliobatidae; genus Mobula; species Mobula birostris. Next base: position 129,263,258 of record NC_092377.1, on the reverse strand, counting down.
GTGGACAATGGGAGTGAATGGGAAGGTGTGGGTCCCATTGGGGTGTGGACGGTGGCAGTGAATGAGAAGGGGTGGGTCCCATTGGGAGTGTGTACAGTGGGAGTGAATGGGAAGAAGTAAAGTCCCATTGGGGTGTGGACGGTGGGACTGAATGGGAAGGGGTGAGGTCCCATTGGGTGTATGGACCATGGGAGTGAATTGGAAGGGGTGGGTCCCATTGGGGTGTGGACGGTGGGAGTGAATAGGAAGGGGTGGGTCCCAATCGGGTGTGGACGGTGGGAGTAAATGGGAAGGGCTGGGTCCCAATCGGGTGTGGACGGTGGGAGTGAATGGGAAGGTGTGGGTCCCATTGGGAGTGTGGACGGTGGCAGTGAATGGGAAGGGGTGGGTCCCATTGGGAGTGTGTACAGTGGGAGTGAATGGGAAGAAGTAAGGTCCCATTGGGAGTGTGGTTGGTGGGAATGAATGGGAAGGAGTGAGGTCTCATTGGGAGTGTGGACGGTGGCAGTGAATGGGAAGGGGTGGGTCCCATTGGGAGTGTGTACAGTGGGAGTGAATGGGAAGAAGTAAGGTCCCATTGGGAGTGTGGTTGGTGGGAATGAATGGGAAGGAGTGAGGTCTCATTGGGAGTGTGGATGATGGGAGTGAATGGGAAGGGGTGAGGTTTCATTGGGAGTGTGGAAGGTGGAGTGAATGGGAAGGGGTTGGTCCCATTGGGAGTGTAGACGGTGGGAGTGAATGGGAATGGGTGAAGTCCCATTGGGAGTGTGGATGATGGGAGTTAATGTGAAGGGGTGGGTCCCATTGGACTGTGGTTGATGGGAGTGAATGGGAAGGGGTGAGGATCCATTGGGAGCGTGGACAGTGGGAGTGAATGGGAAGGGGTGAGGACCCATTGGGATTGTGGACAGTGGGATTGAATGGGAAGGAGTGGGTCCCATTGGGAGTGTGGACAGTGGAAGTGAATGGGAAAGGTTGAGGTCCCATTGGGAGTATGCACCATGGGAGTGAGTGGGAATGTGTGGGTCCCATTGGGAGTGTGGACAATGGGAGTGAATGGGAAGGTGTGGGTTCCATTGCCATGTGGACAATGGGAGTGAATGGGAAGGGTGAGGTCCCATTGGGAGTGTGGATGATGGGAGTGAATGGGAAGGGGTGAGGTCCCATTGGGAGTGTGGACGGTGGGAGTGAATGGGAAGAGGTGAGGTCCCATTAGGAGTATAGACCATGGGAGTGAGTGGGAACGTATAGGTCTCATTGGGAGTGTGGATAATGGGAGTGAATGGGAAGCGGTGGGTCCCATTGGGAGTGTGGACAGTGAGAGTGAATGGGAAGGGTGAGGTCCCATTGGGAGTGTAGATGATGGGAGTGAATAGGAAGGGGTGAGGTCTCATTGGGAGTATGGACAGTGGGAGTGAATGGGAAGAGGTGAGGTCCCATTAGGAGTATAGACCATGGGAGTGAGTGGGAACGTATAGGTCTCATTGGGAGTGTGGATGATGGGAGTGAATGGGAAGGGGTGGGTCCCATTGGGAGTGTGGACAATGGGAGTGAATGGGAAGGGTGAGGTCCCATTGGGAGTGTGGATGATGGGAGTGAATGGGAAGGGGTGAGCTCTCAATGGGTTGCGGATGATGGGAGTGAATGGGAAGGTGTGGGTCCCATTGGGAGCGTGGACGGTGGCAGTGAATGGGAAGGGGTGGGTCCCATTGGGATTGTGTACAGTGGGAGTGAATGGGAAGAAGTAAGGTCCCATTGGGAGTGTGGTTGGTGGGAATGAATGGGAAGGAGTGAGGTCTCATTGGGAGTGTGGAAGGTGGAGTGAATGGGAAGGGGTTGGTCCCAATGGGAATGTAGACGGTGGGAGTGAATGGGAATGGGTGGGTTTTATTGGGAGTATGGATGATGGGAGTGAATGGGAAGGGGTGAAGTCCCATTGGGAGTGAGGATGATGGGAGTTAATGTGAAGGGGTGGGTCCCATTGGACTGTGGTTGATGGGAGTGAATGGGAAGGGGTTAGGATCCATTGGGAGAGTGGATAGTGGGAGTGAATGGGAAGGGGTGAGGACCCATTGGGATTGTGGACAGTGGGAGTGAATGGGAAGGAGTGGGTCCCATTGGGAGTGTGGACAGTGGAAGTGAATGGGAAAGGTTGAGGTCCCATTGGGAGTATGCACCATGGGAGTGAGTGGGAATGTGTCGGTCCCATTGGGAGTGTGGACAATGGGAGTGAATAGGAAGGTGTGGGTCCCATTGGGGTGTGGACGGTGGGAGTGAATGGGAAGGGGTGGGTCCCATTCGGGTGTGGACAGTGGGAGTGAATGGGAAGGTGTGGGTCCCATTGGGAGTGTGGACGGTGGCAGTGAATGGGAAGGGGTGGGTCCCATTGGGAGTGTGTACAGTGGGAGTGAATAGAAAGAAGTAAGGTCCCATTGGGAGTGTGGTTGGTGGGAATGAATGGGAAGGGGTGAGGTCCCATTGGGTGTATGGACCATGGGAGTGAATGGGAAGGGGTGGGTCCCATTGGGGTGTGGACGGTGGGAGTGAATGGGAATGGGTGAAGTCCCATTGCGAGTGTGGATGATGGGAGTTAATGGGATGGGGGGGGTCCCATTGGACTGGGGATGATGGGATTGAATGGGAAGGGGTGAGGATCCAATGGGAGCGTGGACAGTGGGAGTGAATGGGAAGGGTTGAGGTCCCATTGGGATTGTGGACAGTGGAGTGAATGGGAAGGGGTGAGGTCTGATTGGGAGTGTGGATGGTGGGAGTGAATGGGAAGGGTTGAGGTCCCATTGGGATTGTGGACAGTGGGAGTGAATGGGAAGGGGTGAGATCTGATTGGGAGTGTGGATGGTGGGAGTGAATGGGAAGGGGTGAGGTCCCATTGGGGTGTGGACAATGGGAGTGAATGGGAAGGGGTGAGGTCCCATTGGGAGTGTGGACAGTGGGAGTGAATGGGAAGGTGTAGGTCCCATTCAGAGTGTGGACAATGGGAGTGAATGGGAAGGGGTGAGGTCTCATTGGGAGTGTGGATGGTGGGAGTGAATGGGAAGGTGTGGGTCCCATTGGGGTGTGGATAATTGGAGTGAATGGGAAGGGGTGAGGTCCCATTGGGAGTGTGGACAGTGGGAGTGAATGGGAAGGGTGAGGTCCCATTGGGGTGTGGACAATGGGAGTGAATGGGAAGGGTGAGGTCCCATTGGGAGTGTGGACGGTGGGAGTGAATGGGAAGGTGTTGGTCCCATTGCCATGTGGACAATGGGAGTGAATGGGAAGGGTGAGGTCCCATTGGGAGTGTGGATAATGGGAGTGAATGGGAAGGGGTGGGTCCCATTGGGAGTGTGGACAGTGGGAGTAAATGAGAAGGGGTGAGGTCCCAGTGGAAGTATGGACAGTGGGAGTGAATGGGAAGAGGCGAGGTCCCATTAGGAGTATAGACCATGGGAGTGAGTGGGAACGTATAGGTCCCATTGGGAGTGTGGACAATGGGAGTGAATGGGAAGGGTGAGGTCCCATTGGGAGTGTGGATGATGGGAGTGAATGGGAAGGGGTGAGCTCTCAATGGGGTGTGGATGATGGGAGTGAATGGGAAGGGGTGAGGTCCCATTGGGTGTATGGACCATGGGAGTGAATGGGAAGGGGTGGGTCCCATTGGGGTGTGGACAGTGGGAGTGAATGGGAAGGACTGGGTCCCATTGGGGTGTGGACAGTGGGAGTGAATGGGAAGGTGTGGGTCCCATTGGGAGTGTGGACGGTGGCAGTGAATGGGAAGGGGTGGGTCACATTGGGAGTGTGTACAGTGGGAGTGAATGGGAAGGGGTAAGGTCCCATTGGGAGTGTGGTTGGTGGGAATGAATGGGAAGGAGTGAGGTCTCATTGGGAGTGTGGATGATGGGAGTGAATGGTAAGGAGTGAGGTTTCATTGGGAGTGCGGAAGGTGGAGTGAATTGGAAGGGTGAGGTCCCATTGGGAGTGTGGAAGGTGGAGTGAATGGGAAGGGGTTGGTCCCATTGGGTGTGTAGACGGTGGGAGTGAATGGGAAGGGGTGAGGTCCCATTGGGTGTATGGACCATGGGAGTGAATGGGAAGGGGTGAGGTCTCATTGGGAGTGTGGATGATGGGAGTGAATGGGAAGGGGAGAGGTTTCATTGGGAGTGTGGAAGGTGGAGTGAATGGGAAGGGGTTGGTCCCACTGGAAGTGTGGACGGTGGGAGTGAATGGGAAGTGGTGAGGTCCGATTGGGGTGTGGACAGCAGGAGTGAATGGGAAGGGGTGCGTTCCATTGGGAGTGTGGATGATGGGAGTGAATGGGAAGGGGTGGGTCCCATTGGGAGGGTGGACAGTGGGAGTGAATGGGAAGGGGTGAGGTCCCATTGGGAGTGTGGACAATGGGAGTGAATGGGAAGGGGTGGGACCCATTGCGGTGTGGACGGTGGGAGTGAATGGGAAGGGGTGGGTTTTATTGGGAGTATGGATGATGGGAGTGAATGGGAAGGGGTGAAGTCCCATTGGACTGTGGATGATGGGAGTTAATGGGAAGGGGTGAGGATCCAATGGGAGCGTGGACAATGGGAGTGAATGGGAAGGGTTGAGGTCCCATTGGGATTATGGACAGTGGGAGTGAATGGGAAGGGGTGAGGTCCCATTGGGAGTGTGGACGGTGGGAGTGAATGGGAAGGGGTGGGTTTTATTGGGAGTATGGATGATGGGAGTGAATGGGAAGGGTGAGGTCCCATTGGGAGTGTGGATAATGGGAGTGAATGGGAAGGGTGAGGTCCCATTGGGAGTGTGGAAGGTGGAGTGAATGGGAAGGGGTGAGGTCCCATTGGGAGTGTGGACAATGGTAGTGAATGGGAAGGGGTGAGGTCCCATTGGGAGTGTGGACAGTGAGAGTGAATGGGAAGGGTGAGGTCCCATTGGGGTGTGGACAGTGGGAGTGAATGGGAAGGTGTGGGTCCCATTCGAGTGTGGACAATGGGAGTGAATGGGAAGGGGTGAGGTCCCATTGGGAGTGTGGATGATGGGAGTGAAGGGGAAGGGGTGAGGTCTCATTGGGAGTGTGGACAGTGAGAGTGAATGGGAAGGGTGAGGTCCCATTGGGGTGTGGACAGTGGGAGTGAATGGGAAGGTGTGGGTCCCATTCGAGTGTGGACAATGGGAGTGATTGGGAAGGGTGAGGTCCCATTGGGAGTGTGGACAATGGTAATGAATGGGAAGGGGTGAGGTCTCATTGGGAGTGTGGATGGTGGGAGTGAATGGGAATGTGTGGGTCCCATTGGGGTGTGGACAATGGGAGTGAATGGGAAGGGGTGAGGTCCCATTGGGAGTGTGGACAGTGAGAGTGAATGGGAAGGGTGAGGTCCCATTGGGGTGTGGACAGTGGGAGTGAATGGGAAGAGTGAGGTCCCATTGGGGTGTGGACAGTGGGAGTGAATGGGAAGGTGTTGGTCCCATTGCCATGTGGACAATGGGAGTGAATGGGAAGGGTGAGGTCCCATTGGGAGTGTGGATGATGGAAGTGAATGGGAAGGGGTGAGGTCCCATTGGGAGTGTGGACAATGGGAGTGAATGGGAAGAGTGAGGTCCCATTGGGAGTGTGGATGATGGGAGTGAATGGGAAGGGGTGGGTCCCATTGGGAGTGTGGACAATGGGAGTGAATGGGAAGGGTGAGGTCCCATTGGGAGTGTGGATAATGGGAGTGAATGGGAAGGGGTGGGTCCCATTGGGGGTGTGGACGGTGGGAGTGAATGGGAAGGGGTGGATCCCATTGGGAGTATGGATGGTGGGAGTGAATGAGAAGGGGTGAGGTCCCATTGGGAGTATGGACAGTGGGAGTGAATGGGAAGAGGCGAGGTCCCATTAGGAGTATAGACCATGGGAGTGAGTGGGAACTTATAGGTCTCATTGGGAGTGTGGATGATGGGAGTGAATGGGAAGGGGTGGGTCCCATTTGGAGTGTGGACGGTGGCAGTGAATGGGAAGGGGTGGGTCCCATTGGGAGTGTGAATGATAGGAGTGAATGGGAAGGGGTAAGGTCCCATTGGGAGTGACGTTTGTGGGAATGAATGGGAAGGAGTGAGGTCTCATTGGGAGTGTGGATGATGGGAGTGAATGGGAAGGGGTGAGGTTTCATTGGGAGTGTGGAAGGTGGAGTGAATGGGAAGGGGTTGGTCCCATTGGAAGTGTGGACGGTGGGAGTGAATGGGAAGGGGTGAGGTCTCATTGGGAGTGTGGAAGGTGGAGTGAATGGGAAGGGGTTGGTCCCATTGGGAGTGTAGACGGTGGGAGTGAATGGGAATGGGTGGGTTTTATTGGGAGTATGGATGATGGGAGTGAATGGGAAGGGGTGAAGTCCCATTGGGAGTGTGGATGATGGCAGTTAATGTGAAGGGGTGGGTCCCATTGGACTGTGGTTGATGGGAGTGAATGGGAAGGGGTGAGGATCCATTGGGAGCGTGGACAGTGGGAGTGAATGGGAAGGGGTGAGGTCCCATTCGGATTGTGGACAGTGGGAGTGAATGGGAAGGAGTGGGTCCCATTGGGAGTGTGGACAGTGGAAGTGAATGGGAAAGGTTGAGGTCCCATTGGGAGTATGCACCATGGGAGTGAGTGGGAAGGTGTGGGTCCCATTGGGAGTGTGGACAATGGGAGTGAATGGGAAGGTGTGGGTCCCATTTTGAGTGTGGACAGTGGGAGTGAATGGGAAGGGGTGAGGTCTCATTGGGAGTGTGAATGATGGGAGTGAATGGGAAGGCGTGAGCTCTCATTGGTAGTGTGAATGATGGGAGTGAATGGGAAGGGGTGAGGTCCCATTGGGAGTGTGGATGATGGGAGTGAATGGGAAGGGGTGAGGTCCCATTGGGAGTGTGGATGATGGGAGTGAATGGGAAGGGGTGAGGTCTCATTGGGAGTGTGGACAATGGGAGTGAATGGGAAGGGGTGAGGTCCCATTCGGAGTATAGACCATGGGAGTGAATGGGAAGGCATGAGGGCTCATTGGGAGTGTGAATGATAGGAGTGAATGGGAAGGGGTGAGGTCTCATTGGGGTGTGGACGGTGGGAGTGAATGGGAAGGGATGAGGTCTCATTGGGGTGTGGACGGTGGGAGTGAATGGGAAGGCGTGAGGTCTCATTGGGAGTGTGAATGATGGGAGTGAATGGGAAGGGGTGAGGTCCCATTGGGGTGTGGACAGTGGGAGTGAATGGGAAGGTGTGGGTCCCATTCGAGTGTGGACAATGGGAGTGAATGGGAAGGGGTGAGGTCCCATTGGGAGTGTGGATGATGGGAGTGAATGGGAAGGGGTGAGGTCTCATTGGGAGTGTGGACAGTGAGAGTGAATGGGAAGGGTGAGGTCCCATTGGGGTGTGGACAGTGGGAGTGAATGGGAAGGTGTGGGTCCCATTCGAGTGTGGACAATGGGAGTGATTGGGAAGGGTGAGGTCCCATTGGGAGTGTGGACAATGGTAATGAATGGGAAGGGGTGAGGTCTCATTGGGAGTGTGGATGGTGGGAGTGAATGGGAATGTGTGGGTCCCATTGGGGTGTGGACAATGGGAGTGAATGGGAAGGGGTGAGGTCCCATTGGGAGTGTGGACAGTGAGAGTGAATGGGAAGGGTGAGGTCCCATTGGGGTGTGGACAGTGGGAGTGAATGGGAAGAGTGAGGTCCCATTGGGGTGTGGACAGTGGGAGTGAATGGGAAGGTGTTGGTCCCATTGCCATGTGGACAATGGGAGTGAATGGGAAGGGTGAGGTCCCATTGGGAGTGTGGATGATGGAAGTGAATGGGAAGGGGTGAGGTCCCATTGGGAGTGTGGACAATGGGAGTGAATGGGAAGAGTGAGGTCCCATTGGGAGTGTGGATGATGGGAGTGAATGGGAAGGGGTGGGTCCCATTGGGAGTGTGGACAATGGGAGTGAATGGGAAGGGTGAGGTCCCATTGGGAGTGTGGATAATGGGAGTGAATGGGAAGGGGTGGGTCCCATTGGGGGTGTGGACGGTGGGAGTGAATGGGAAGGGGTGGATCCCATTGGGAGTATGGATGGTGGGAGTGAATGAGAAGGGGTGAGGTCCCATTGGGAGTATGGACAGTGGGAGTGAATGGGAAGAGGCGAGGTCCCATTAGGAGTATAGACCATGGGAGTGAGTGGGAACTTATAGGTCTCATTGGGAGTGTGGATGATGGGAGTGAATGGGAAGGGGTGGGTCCCATTTGGAGTGTGGACGGTGGCAGTGAATGGGAAGGGGTGGGTCCCATTGGGAGTGTGAATGATAGGAGTGAATGGGAAGGGGTAAGGTCCCATTGGGAGTGACGTTTGTGGGAATGAATGGGAAGGAGTGAGGTCTCATTGGGAGTGTGGATGATGGGAGTGAATGGGAAGGGGTGAGGTTTCATTGGGAGTGTGGAAGGTGGAGTGAATGGGAAGGGGTTGGTCCCATTGGAAGTGTGGACGGTGGGAGTGAATGGGAAGGGGTGAGGTCTCATTGGGAGTGTGGAAGGTGGAGTGAATGGGAAGGGGTGAGGTCCCATTCGGATTGTGGACAGTGGGAGTGAATGGGAAGGAGTGGGTCCCATTGGGAGTGTGGACAGTGGAAGTGAATGGGAAAGGTTGAGGTCCCATTGGGAGTATGCACCATGGGAGTGAGTGGGAAGGTGTGGGTCCCATTGGGAGTGTGGACAATGGGAGTGAATGGGAAGGTGTGGGTCCCATTTTGAGTGTGGACAGTGGGAGTGAATGGGAAGGGGTGAGGTCTCATTGGGAGTGTGAATGATGGGAGTGAATGGGAAGGCGTGAGCTCTCATTGGTAGTGTGAATGATGGGAGTGAATGGGAAGGGGTGAGGTCCCATTGGGAGTGTGGATGATGGGAGTGAATGGGAAGGGATGAGGTCCCATTGGGAGTGTGGATGATGGGAGTGAATGGGAAGGGGTGAGGTCTCATTGGGAGTGTGGACAATGGGAGTGAATGGGAAGGGGTGAGGTCCCATTCGGAGTATAGACCATGGGAGTGAATGGGAAGGCATGAGGGCTCATTGGGAGTGTGAATGATAGGAGTGAATGGGAAGGGGTGAGGTCTCATTGGGGTGTGGACGGTGGGAGTGAATGGGAAGGGATGAGGTCTCATTGGGGTGTGGACGGTGGGAGTGAATGGGAAGGCGTGAGGTCTCATTGGGAGTGTGAATGATGGGAGTGAATGGGAAGGGGTGAGGTCCCATTGGGGTGTGGACAGTGGGAGTGAATGGGAAGGTGTGGGTCCCATTCGAGTGTGGACAATGGGAGTGAATGGGAAGGGGTGAGGTCTCATTGGGAGTGTGGATGGTGGGAGTGAATGGGAATGTGTGGGTCCCATTGGGGTGTGGACAATGGGAGTGAATGGGAAGGGGTGAGGTCCCATTGAGAGTGTGGACAGTGAGAGTGAATGGGAAGGGTGAGGTCCCATTGGGGTGTGGACAGTGGGAGTGAATGGGAAGAGTGAGGTCCCATTGGGGTGTGGACAGTGGGAGTGAATGGGAAGGTGTTGGTCCCATTGCCATGTGGACAATGGGAGTGAATGGGAAGGGTGAGGTCCCATTGGGAGTGTGGATGATGGAAGTGAATGGGAAGGGGTGAGGTCCCATTGGGAGTGTGGACAATGGGAGTGAATGGGAAGAGTGAGGTCCCATTGGGAGTGTGGATGATGGGAGTGAATGGGAAGGGGTGGGTCCCATTGGGAGTGTGGACAATGGGAGTGAATGGGAAGGGTGAGGTCCCATTGGGAGTGTGGATAATGGGAGTGAATGGGAAGGGGTGGGTCCCATTGGGGGTGTGGACGGTGGGAGTGAATGGGAAGGGGTGGATCCCATTGGGAGTATGGATGGTGGGAGTGAATGAGAAGGGGTGAGGTCCCATTGGGAGTATGGACAGTGGGAGTGAATGGGAAGAGGCGAGGTCCCATTAGGAGTATAGACCATGGGAGTGAGTGGGAACTTATAGGTCTCATTGGGAGTGTGGATGATGGGAGTGAATGGGAAGGGGTGGGTCCCATTTGGAGTGTGGACGGTGGCAGTGAATGGGAAGGGGTGGGTCCCATTGGGAGTGTGAATGATAGGAGTGAATGGGAAGGGGTAAGGTCCCATTGGGAGTGACGTTTGTGGGAATGAATGGGAAGGAGTGAGGTCTCATTGGGAGTGTGGATGATGGGAGTGAATGGGAAGGGGTGAGGTTTCATTGGGAGTGTGGAAGGTGGAGTGAATGGGAAGGGGTTGGTCCCATTGGAAGTGTGGACGGTGGGAGTGAATGGGAAGGGGTGAGGTCTCATTGGGAGTGTGGAAGGTGGAGTGAATGGGAAGGGGTTGGTCCCATTGGGAGTGTAGACGGTGGGAGTGAATGGGAATGGGTGGGTTTTATTGGGAGTATGGATGATGGGAGTGAATGGGAAGGGGTGAAGTCCCATTGGGAGTGTGGATGATGGCAGTTAATGTGAAGGGGTGGGTCCCATTGGACTGTGGTTGATGGGAGTGAATGGGAAGGGGTGAGGATCCATTGGGAGCGTGGACAGTGGGAGTGAATGGGAAGGGGTGAGGTCCCATTCGGATTGTGGACAGTGGGAGTGAATGGGAAGGAGTGGGTCCCATTGGGAGTGTGGACAGTGGAAGTGAATGGGAAAGGTTGAGGTCCCATTGGGAGTATGCACCATGGGAGTGAGTGGGAAGGTGTGGGTCCCATTGGGAGTGTGGACAATGGGAGTGAATGGGAAGGTGTGGGTCCCATTTTGAGTGTGGACAGTGGGAGTGAATGGGAAGGGGTGAGGTCTCATTGGGAGTGTGAATGATGGGAGTGAATGGGAAGGCGTGAGCTCTCATTGGTAGTGTGAATGATGGGAGTGAATGGGAAGGGGTGAGGTCCCATTGGGAGTGTGGATGATGGGAGTGAATGGGAAGGGGTGAGGTCCCATTGGGAGTGTGGATGATGGGAGTGAATGGGAAGGGGTGAGGTCTCATTGGGAGTGTGGACAATGGGAGTGAATGGGAAGGGGTGAGGTCCCATTAGGAGTATAGACCATGGGAGTGAGTGGGAAGGCATGAGGTCTCATTGGGAGTGTGAATGATGGGAGTGAATGGGAAGGGGTGAGGTCTCATTGGGGTGTGGACGGTGGGAGTGAATGGGAAGGTATAGGTCCTGTGTTAAGATCATCTCTGACTCTGCCATCTCCTCCCTCAAGAGCCGACCGTCAACAAACAGGCTTCCCACCTTTTTTGCCTAGCGATCGCCTGGTTAAGTAGTACGTTGCTGCGGCAATGAGGATGGTGATGGCCACGTCACCGACGATGATCCCAATGAGGGCTCCTGTTCCAATCCTGTAGCAGGCCTCACACACTGGCAGGGTGGAGAAGGAGGGAATGAAAGTCTTGTACATCCCCACTCCATCAGGCCCAGACAGTAGCTGAGCACAGTGGTGCCGCAGGTAGTGTTGCCATGTCCCACCCGTGTAGACCTGTGCTTAGTTTCAACTTCTGTCCCTGTGTGTGTGTGTGTGTGTGTGTGTGTGTGTGTCTGTGTGTGTGAGTGTCTGTCTGTCTGTGTGTGTGAGTGTGAGTGTCTGTGTGGGTCTGTGTGTGTGCGTGTGTGTGTCTCTGTCTCTGTGTGTGTCTCTGTCTGTGTGTCTGTGTCTGTGTGTCTGTGTGTGTGTGCGCGCGCGCAAAGTCCTGGGGGGAGTGGGTGAGATTAGGCCACAGATTCAGGGTTATTATCGCTAAAAACTGATGTGGCAGTGCAAAAACATAAAAATTACTTTAAACTAAATGAATAGTGCAAACGGGTAAAATAATGAGGCAGTGTTCACGGGCCAATCACAAATCTGACGGCAGAGCGGAAGAAGCTGTTCTTGAATCATTGATCAAGGGGGATAGGATAGTTTGATGGGCTTAATAGCCTCCATCTCTGCTGTGTGGAAAGCTTGGGGGGTTTGTTATTGACAAATGCACTGAGACAGAGTGAAAACATTTGTTGTCATCTCAAAGGAGTCCATTAAGGTAGTACAAGGGGAAACAATAACAATACAGAATAAAGTGTAACAGCACAGAGAAAGTGCAGTGCAGACAGACAATAAGACGCAGGATGCAAGATAGATTATGAGGTCAGGAGTACAACTTGTTGGCGCGTGGCCAAGTGGTTAAGGTGTCCGTCTAGTGATTTGAAGGTCGCTAGTTCGAGCCTTGGCTGAGGCAGCGTGTTGTGTCCTTGAGCAAGGCACTTAACCACACATTGCTCTGTGACAACACTGGTGCCAAGCTGTATCGGCCCTAGTGCCCTTCCCCTGGACAACATCGGTGGCATGGAGATCGGAGACTTGCAGCATGGGCAACTGCCAGTCTTCCATACAACCTTGCCCAGGCCTGCGCCCTGGAAACCTTCTGAGGAGCAAATCCATGGTCTCGTGAGAGTAACAGATGCCTAAAGTACAATCTATCGTACTGGGGGATCATTTAAGAGTCTTGGAACAGTGGGGTAGAAGCTGTTCTTGGGCTTGGTGGTATGTGCTTTCAAGCTTTTGTATCTTCTGTCCGACGGGAGAGGGGAGAAGAGTGAATGTCAGTGGTGAGTGGGGTCTTTGATATTATGCTGGCTGCTTTACTGTGGCAGTGACAAGAGTCCATGGAGGGGAGGCTGGTTTCTGTGATGTTCTGAGCAGCGTCCACAACTTTCTGCAGATTTTTGTAGTCATGAGCAGTGCAGTTGCCAACCAAGATGTGATGCATTGGTGAGAGCCTTCAGGGAGTTGCCAAACTCCCACATCCTCCTGAGGAAGTAGAGGTGTTGGTGAGCTTTCTTGGCTGTGACGTCTAGAACTGGCTATGGGTGATGTTCACACCAGGGAACTTGAACTTCTCAATCTCTCTTGCAGACAGATACAGGCAGAGGTGTGTGATCCATCCCCGTTCCTGAAGTCAATGGCCTGCTCTTTTATTTGACTGAAACTAAGGGAAAGATTGTCACCATGGCAATGTGCCACAAGGTTCTCTGCCTCCTTCCTGTATTTCTACACATCCTTGTTTGAGATTCAGCCCACGACTGGTGGTGCCATTTACAAACACATAGATTTGCACAACTGCTTCCTGCTAGCGTTTTAAACCTTATATAGAACCATAGAAAAGTACAGCACAGAAACAGGCCCTTTGGCCCGTCTAGTCCATACCAAATCATTTAAACTGCCTAGCCCCGTCGACCTGCACCAGGACCACAACCCTCCGTGCCCCTGCCATCCATTTTCCTATCCAAACTTCTCTCAAGCATTGAAATTGAGCTTGCAGCTTGTTCCACACTCTCATGACTCTCTGTGTGAAGAAGATCTCCCTCATGTTCCTCCCCACCTTTCACTCTTATACCATGACCTCTAGTTGTACTCCCACCCAACTTCAGTGGGAAAAAATCTGCTTTATCTATAACCCCTCATAATTTTGTATATCTCTATCAAATCTCCCCTCAATCTTCTATGTTCCAAGGAGCAAAGTCCTAACCTATTCAATCTTTCTTTATAACTCAGGGCTTCCAGTTCTGGCAACATCCTTGTAAATTTTCTCTGTACTCTTTCAGCCTTACATCTTTGCAGTGACCAAAACTACACACAATACTCCAAATTGGGCCTCACCAATGTCTTATACAACTTCTGTACTCAATACTTTGATCTATGAAGGCTAATGTACCAAAAGCTTTCTTTATGACCCTCTCTACCTGTGCCACCACTTTCAATGAATTATAGGCCTGTATTCCCCAGATCTCTTTGCTCTACCGCACTCCTCAGTGCCCTACCATTCACTGTAAGTCCTACCCTGGTTGGTCCTACTGAAGTTCAATACTCGCACTTGTCTGCATTAAATTCCATCTGTCATTTCTCAGCCTATTTTTCTAACTGGTCCAGATCTTGCTGCAAGCCATAATAATCCTCCTCACTGTCCACTGCACCCCCAACATTGATGTCATCTGCAAATGTGCTGATTCGGTTAGCCACCTTACCATCCAGACTGTTGATATAGATGACAAACAACAACGGAGCCAGCACCGATCCCTGTGGCACACCACGAGTCAGGGGCCTCCAGTCACGGAGGAAACCATCTACTACCAGTCTCTGGCTTCTCCCACAAACCCAATGTCCAATCCACTTTACTACTTCATCTTGAATGCCAAGTGACTGAACCCTCCTGACCAACCCCCCCCCCATATAGGACCTTGTCAAAGTCATGTGGACAATATCCACTGCCTTGCCCTTATCAACTTTCCTGATGACTTCTTCCAAAACCTCTATAAGATTGGTTAGACAATACCTACCCCACACAAAGCCATGTTGACCCTTAATCTGTTCATGTCAATCCAAATACTTATATATCTGGTCTTGCAGAATACCTTCCAACAACTTTCCCAAAATTGTCAGGACCAATTTTGTTCCTTGTAATCCTTTTGTTCTCAACATATCTGTAGAATCCCTAAGGAATTTCCTTCACCTCATGCCCTCTTTCAGCCCTCCTAATTTCTTTCTTAATTGTTATATGTTTAGACATTTCAGCCCACCTTACCTGGGCTGGCCTTCACACCAACTGTGGAGTTGTGGACATAGTCCTCTCCATCACACAGAGAAGCCTTCCCTCCACAGACCCTGTCTACATCTCCCGCTGCCTCGGTAAAGCAGCCAGCAAAATCAAAGACCCCTCCCACCCCAGACGTTTTCTATTCTACCCCTTTTCCTGCCTGCCATCAGGTAGGAGATACAAACCCTGAAATGACACACCGGCAGGCTGAAGGACAGCTTCTATCCCACTGTAATAAGACTATTGAATGGTCTTGCAGTCAGGAGGACACACACCAGTCCTCATTGAGGTACCAGTAGTGGAAAGTCGCTGAGTGTCAACACCTCAGGGGACTCAACAAATCGTCACAATCACAAAGAAGACACAATAGATGCTCTACTTCAGTAGCCTATGGGGAGATTTGGTAAGTCACCGAAGACGCTAGCGAATTATACAAATGTGCAGTGGAGAGCATTCTGACCGGTTGCATCGCTGCCTGGGGTGGAAGCTCCAGTGTTTAGGGTCACAAGGAATGGCAAGGGGTTTTCTAGACTCATCCAGCTCCATCACGAGCAGAACCCTCCCACCATAGAGGACATCTTCAAAAGATAGTAAGTCAAGAGGCTGGCATCCATTGCTGAGGACCCTCACCATCTGCATCATGCCCCCTACTCACCATACTGCACATTTATTGAGATACAATGTGGAACAGGCCCTTCGGCCCTTCTAGCTGTGCCGCCCAGCAACCCCAGATTTAACCCTAGCCTAATCATGGGACAATTTACAACGAGCAATTAACCTACATCTTCAGACTGTGGGAGGAAACCGGAGCACCCAGAGGAAACCCACGCAGTCACGGGGAGAACGTGCAAACTCCTTACAGACAGCAGTGGGAATTGAAGCCCAGTTACTGGATCTGTAAAGCGTTGTGCTAACCTCGACACTACCCCACCACCCCCACTACTACCATCAGGGAGGAGACTCAGGAGCCTGAAGACACCCGTTCAATGTTTTAGAAACAGGCTTTTCTCCTCACCAAAAGGTTTCTGAACTCCCAGTGAACCACGAGCAACATCTTTCGCACTATTTACTTTCTGTAACGTGCCTTACACTGTACTGCTGCTCACAAAACAACAAATGACAAATGGCACAAGTAATTAACATGATCCTGATTCACGTCCCCTAATATGACCAGATGGGCCCCCTGACCTCACAATCCACCTCACTGTGAACTTGCACCTTATTGACTGCCTGCACTGCACTTGCCATCTAACTGTAACCCTCAGTTCTGCACTCTATTTCCCTCTGCCCTACCTTGAAGCGCTGATGTATGGAATTATCTGTCTGGAAGGCACACAAACAAAACCTTTTCACTGTACACGTGTCAAAAATAACCCCGTTCCTGGTTCACCGATCCCATTCAGTCCGGCCCTTGCTCTGCATCTCAGCCTGGCTGAAAGTGGTCGGAGTAGATGCCAGGGTGCCAGATTCACAGGAGCTGGAGGCTGCACTCCCTCCTCCTTTCCAAAACCGGAGGATTAGGGTGTGAAGGGGACCCAGGTGAGATTTCCACCTCCTCAGAGAGAAGCTGGAACCTGGGACACAGGCTGAGAGGGTGGTGGGGGCAGAAACCCTGAGAAAACTGAAGGTGTCTCCGGACAGGCACTTGAACGGCCGTGGAACATGACAAAAGGGTTTCCTACAATCCACCCTGTCTGTCCCTACCATGATTCTGTCCACCCCTATCAGGATCCTTCCCCCCTCCACCCCCCGCAGACCCAGTCTTTCCCATCTCTCCCCATCCCAGACAACATCCAGGGAATCTCCTCTGCCCCCCTCTCCAGAGCAATCACTTCCTCCCCACAGTCAGGTGACCAGAACTGTACACAATACCCCTGCTATGGTATGCCCAGTTTTGTATAAATCTGTACCTTCTTTTGTATTCTGATTCAGAGACTTATCGTGGTGTATAGCACAGAAGCAGACTGTTCAGCCCATCTCATCCATGCTAACCTCCTCCACATACACCAGTTCTATTCATATTCGCTGGGACTGTATTCCCGTACTCGTTGTCTATTAAGGTGTTGGTCTACATGCCTCTAACTGTAAAGATTGTTGCATGTGCGTTGAAACTTGCAGAGAAATGCACTGTTTGTGACAACAGCCAACACAGTCCGAGGATGTGCTGGGGGCAGCCCGCAAGAGTCGCCGTGCTCCCTGCGCCAACTTCGCATGCCCACAACTTACTGAGTATAACCCACATGTCTTTGGACTATAGGAGGAAACTGGAGCAACAACCAATAACCAATACCAGTAAACAACAGGAATTCTGCAGATGCCGGAAATTCAAGCAACACACATCAGAGTTGCTGGTGAACGCAGCAGGCCAGGCAGCATCTCTAGGAAGAGGTGCAGTCGACGTTTCAGGCCCAGACCCTTCGTCAGGACTAACTGAAGGAAGAGTGAGTAAGGGATTTGAAAGTTGGAGGGGGAGGGGGAGATCAAAAATGATAGGAGAAGAGGGGGAGGGATGGAGCCAAAAGCTGGACAGGTGATAGGCAAAAGGGGATACGAGAGGATCATGGACAGGAGGTCCGGGAAGAAAGACAGGGGTAGGGGGGACCCAGAGGATGGGCAAGGGGTATATTCAGAGGGACAGAGGGAGAAAAAGGAGATTGAGAGAAAGAATGTGTGTATAAAAATAAGTAACAGATGGGGTCCGAGGGGGAGGTGGGGCCTAGCGGAAGTTAGAGAAGTCGATGTTCATGCCATCAGGTTGGAGGCTACCCAGACGGAATATAAGGTGTTGTTCCTCCAACCAATACCAGTAGCCATCCTGTGGCAACCTGACACTGCACGAATACAGTTGCTAAATTAGTTCATCATTGTCACATGTCACATGGACCGAGGTATAGTTTTGCCATCCACACAGACCATTTCATCACAACAGTACACTAGTACAAGGAAAACAATAATACAATGCAGAATAAAGTGTTACGGTTATAGAGAGAGTGCGGTGCAAGGTCATAAAGAGGTAGATTATGAGGTTAAGGGTCCAATTTATTGGAATATACATATATATAGCCATCCGTTAGTCTCGTGAGACCATTGATTTGTGCCTTGGAAGGTTTCCAGGGCGCAGGCCTGGGCAAGGTTGTATGGAAGACCGGCAGTTGCCCATGCTGCAAGTCTCCCCTCTCCATGCCACCGATGTTGTCCAAGGGAAGGGCACTAGGGCCGATACAGCTTGGCACCAGTGTCGTCGCAGAGCACTGTATGGTTAAGTGCCTTGCTCAAGGACACAACATGCTGCCTCAACTGAGGCTCGAACTAGCGACCTTCAGATCACTAGACCGACGCCTTAACCACCTGGCCATGCGCCAACACATTGTAATGGGAGACCATTATAACAGTGGAGTAGAAACTGTCCTTGAGACTGGGGACTCTGCACTCTCAAGCTCTGGTATCTTCTGCCTGATGGGAGAGGGGAGGAGAGAGAATGTCAGGCTTGGGGGGGGGGTCTTTCATTACGCTGGTTGCTTGACTGAGGCAGAGAGAAATGTAGGCAGAGTCCATGGAGGGGAGGTTGGTTTCTGTGATGTGCTGAGCTGTGTCCACAACTCTCTCTCTTGTGGTCATGGGCAGAGCAGTACCAAGCCGTGATGTTTTCTGTAGTAAGGCCAGTGTCGGTCAACAGGAGCATGCCAAATTCACTCTGCCTCCTAACCAGTGTTCTGTAAGGTTCACTAAAACTCATGCCTCTTCCACCACTCCCTAACTTACATAAATGTAGCACTGTTTCTGGGTTGGCACAGTCACACTGTGGGTCGAGCCACTGACTCCTGGCTCGTGGGTTGGAATCGAACATCTGACGCTGTGTGTGTGTGTGTGTGTGTGTGTCTGTGTGTGTGTGCGTGTGTGTGTGCGTGTGCGAGAGAGTGTGTGTGCACGTGCGTGCGAGTGTGTGTGTGTGTGTGTGTGCGAGTGTGTGCGTGTGTGTGCAAGTGTGTGTGTGTGTGTGTGTGCGCACGCGAGAGAGTGTGTGTGCGCGTGCGTGCGAGAGTGTGTGTGTGAGAGAGAGTGTGAGTGTGTGAGAGAGAGTGTGAGTGTGAGTGTGTGTGTGTGTGTGTGTGTGTGTGTGTGTGTGTGAGAGAGAGAGAGAGAGAGAGTGGGTGTGTGTGAGAGTGTGTGTGTGATAGTGTGTGTAAGTTTACACATTTTCCCTGTGGGTTTCCAAAAAGATACGGTGAATGGGTTAACGCGCAGGTGAGGGTAGAATCCAGCGGGGGTTAATGGGGGAGGGAGGGGAAGAGAGACAAGGTCTGGATTTTGGGGGGTGGGGTAGACGATGCCTGGGGAGGTGATTTACAGCTTTCCGGGTGATAAATAAAACTGACACTCACCATCATTTGCAGTCACGTCCCCTGGAAGGAAATCAAACCACAGTGGTTATGGGAGAGGCAGATCAACAATCCCTTTACCGTCGCCATTCACACACAATGCCCTCCATCCGCTCTGCTTCTCCAGCATTTAACCAACAAAACTGCTGGGAATTCTGGGGCACCACAGTAGCTTAGCGGTTAATGTGACACTGTTACAGCTCACGGTACTGGAGTTCAGAGTTCAATTCTGACAATACCTGTAAGGAGTCTGTTCATTTTCCAAAATTTCAGAATATAAATTTACTTTGTTTCCAAACTACAAATATGTCACCATATATAACCCTGAGATTTTTTTTCTTGTAAGCATACTGAATAAATCCAGTAACAATAATAGAGACAAAGAAACAGGCGGACAACTAGTCTGCATAAGGAAACAAACCGTGCAAATACAAAAATTAACAAAAAAAATGATGATGATTTGGAAAATTTACAAACAAAAATAAGAACTGAAGTGACAAATTTCAGAAAACATTATGTACACACGAACGTGCTTAGATTAACAATAGCTAGGATAGAAGGTCAAAGAGGAATAACAGACATTAAAGATCTACACAACAGTCAGATAAAAATGTTTAAGGATATATTTTCATCAACAAAAACAGCTTTTGCACTCCACCCCAGCATATGCAATTCTGATAAGCAGTACACTAACTCTAACCCAAACCACTACATTTATATGAGAACACACCCCAGAAAAGTGAAGAAATTATCACTATTGAAGAAAAAGTTAACCAATGGAAGACATCCCCATGATCTGAGCAGACTAAACATCGACAAGGAAGTATCAAACACCCGGCTCAGAGTTGGAGACTTCTTCCCAGAAACAGAAGGGTTCCTTCTGCTAATAAAGGACCATGTGGTTAACACAAACAATGATCAAAAATACAGAATAAAAGACCAACAAATTCAAGAAGATAAATGTAGAAAATACCAAGAGAAAACAGAAACAATCCAACACATTACAGGATCCTGCAGTAGTTTAACTCAATCTGATTACTTATATGGGCACAATCAAGTGGCAAACATCATTCACCAAAATCTTGCTTTAAACCACAAACTCATAAACTATAAATACAAGTCTGATCCAGTTTTAGAGTCAGAATACCGCAAATTATATTACAACCAATCCGAATTATATTACAACCAATAGGACAATCCATAATAACTCTCCGGATATAATAATACAGGATAAACAAGCAAGAATAACTTGAATAGATATAACAATTCCAAACACATATAACTTACAGAAATCAATAAGTGAAAAACACCAGAAATATGCTGAATTAAAAGAGGAAATTGAAAGACTATGGAACATGAACAGGGTATATGTTGTCCCAGTAGTAATATCTGCAACTGGTAACATCCCAAAGTCACTACACAATAGCATTAAACAATTAGGGCTACACAGTAATATCTATGTAAATCATCAGAAAGCCACAATTATAAACACTACTAGAATAGTCCGAAAGTTCCTAGTAACTGAGAAATGAGCGTGTTTGGCTATGCCCAAACCTGAGGTTTTACCAGCTTGAGCTGAGAAAAAAAATAAAGATACAACAATCAATCAATAAGTAAATAAGCAATAAATACTGAGAACACAAGATGAGGTCCTTGAAAGTGAGTCCATAGATTGTGGGAACAATTCAGTGGTGGGTTTCCTCTGGGTGCTCTGGTTTCCTCCCACAGTCCAAAGACGTACTGGTTGGTAGGTTTTTTGGTCTCTATAAATTGTCCTGTGATTAGACTAGGGTTAAATTGGGGGGTAGCTGGGCAGTGTGGCTCTGTAAATTGTCCTGTGATTAGACTAGGGTTAAATTGGGGGGTAGCTGGGCAGTGTGGCTCTGTAAATTGTCCTGTGATTAGACTAGGGTTAAATTGGGGGGTAGCTGGGCAGTGTGGCTCTGTAAATTGTCCTGTGATTAGACTAGGGTTAAACTGAGGGGTAGCTGGGCAGTGTGGCTCTGTAAATTGTCCTGTGATTAGGCGAGGGTTAAATTGGGGGGTAGCTGGGCAGTGTGGCTCTATAAATTGTCCTGTGATTAGACTAGGGTTAAATTGAGGGGTAGCTGGGCAGTGTGGCTCTGTAAATTGTCCTGTGATTAGACTAGGGTTAAATTGGGGGGTAGCTGGGCAGTGTGGCTCTGTAAATTGTCCTGTGATTAGACTAGGGTTAAATTGAGGGGTAGCTGGGCAGTGTGGCTCTGTAAATTGTCCTGTGATTAGACTAGGGTTAAATTGGGGGGTAGCTGGGCAGTGTGGCTCTGTAAATTGTCCTGTGATTAGACTAGGGTTAAATTGGGGGGTAGCTGGGCAGTGCTGCTCGTCGGGCCAGAAGGGTCTGTTCCGTGCTGTGTCACAATAAATAAAAGGGATCATTGGGAGTGACCTTGACGAGGTTCGTAAAACCACAAGGGGTGAAAATGGTCACAGTGTTTGCCCCTGGGTGTTGAGAACACAGAACAGTATAGCACAGGAACAGGCCCTTTGCCACACAATGTCTCTGCTTCACTATGCTCAATGCAACTTGCTCTCGACCAGAGGGGGTAACTTCACTCAGCCCAACACTGAACGGACTCACTTTTAAGGACCCTACAATTCACAGTCGATATTTATTGTTGATTTATTATTATTATTTTTACTATTAATTTTTTTAAATATTTGCACAGTTTGTTGTCTTTTGCACATTGGTTGTTTGTCCATCTTGTTGCGTATGGTTTTTCCATGTTTCTTTGTATTTACTGTGCCCACAGGAAAGTGAATGATGACTATTACACAATAAATTTACTTTGAAATTTGAACTTTCCTTCTGCCTACACAATGTCCATACGCTTCCATTCCCTGAACGTTCATCTGCCTATCTATCACATCTGCCTCCACACCACCCCCAGCAGCACACTCCAGGCACCCACTGTGCCCTTCTTTTCCAAAAAACCTTGCCTTTCACATCACTTTTCAACTCCCCCCCCCCTTAAATGCAGGCCCTCTGGTATTAGACATTTTGACCCAGGGGAAAATGAGTGTCACTGAGTACTCCTCTCTGTGCTTCTCATGACCTTATAAACTTCCTATCAGATCTCCCCTCAGCTTCCGCTGCTCTAGAGAAAACAACCTGTTTGTCCGACCTCTTCTTATACCACATACCCTCTCCAAAGCCTCCACATCCTTCACGGGGTGACCAGAACTCGATGTAATACTCTAAAAGTCAGCTAACCTGCATTTTACAAAGCTGCAATGCGATTCATTGACCCTTGGAACTCAATGCCGCAACCAATAAAGGCAAACGTGTCACACGCCTTCCCTGGTTGTACAGCCACGTTCAGGGAGTTGTGGGCTTGCACCCCAAGATCTCTCTGTATATCAACACTGTTAAGGGTCCTATCATCAACAATCCTTCGATCTCACACAGTGCAACACCTCACACTTGCCAGCACCTCACATCTGCCCATATCTGTAAATGTTCTATATCCCACTGCATCCTTTGACAACCCTCCACACTGTACACAGCAGTTTAAAACTCGAAGGCAGGTTTAAGATGAGGGTAAAGGTTTGAAGGGGTAAATATCCAGAAATTAAACTGGAAGGACTTTAAGACTGGAAAGATTTGTATTAAGCTGGAACCAAGGAAGATGATTACTCATACCACTAGACACAGTTGTCAGAGGTCAAGAGAACTGCCCCAGTGAAACAGCTTGTTCATTTTTAAAAAAACACTGTCATTGTTGGATACAACAGACAACCAACAAGCTGGAAAGAGTGCAAAGGGAATTTACAAAGATGTTGCAGGACTTGAGTTATGGAAAGAGGTCAGGACTTTATTTATTGGAGTGTTGGAGAAAGAGGGGTGATCTGATAGATGTGTATAAAATCACGGGGGCATAGTTAGGGAGAAGGTGGGTAATCTGCTTCCCAAGGTTGGGGGATTAGGTTTAAGGTGAGAGGGGAGGGCTTTAACAGGATCCTGAGGGGCAACTTCTTCACTCAGAGGATGGTGGGTGTATGCCAGAGGAAGTGGTTGAGGTAGGTGCATTCACAGCATTTAAAAGACACTTTGGCAATTACATGGATAGGAAAGGTTTACAGGGACCAGCTCTGGTAGACAATGTGGATGAGATGACCTGAAGGACCTGTTTCCGTGCTGTATGTTTGAGGAATTCTGGCCCTTCTGGGGCAATGGGTGAGAAAGGAATGGATTGTAGTGATGCCACCAATGTACAGCCAGTCTTAAATAAATTTAATTCTCCTCTCCTCCATTTCCATAACCAGTTTTTCACACATTTCCTCATCTCTTAAAAAAAATTGCTCTGAATTCAAAACCCTATTTCAACCATATACAGTACCACCCAAAACGTTCAGATATGACACACTGAACATTGTAGTTTCAGATTGACTCATGGAATACAGGACGGACACAGAGTGAAACTCCCTCCACACTGTCCCATCACACACCCCCGGGGTCAGACACAGAGTGAAGCTCCCTCCACACTGTCCCATCACACACCCCCGGGGTCAGACACAGAGTGAAGCTCCCTCCACACTGTCCCATCACACACTCCCGGGGTCAGACACAGGGTGAATCTCCCTCCACACCGTCCCATCACACACTCCCAGGGTCAGACACAGAGTGAAGCTCCCTCCACACTGTCCCATCACACACCCCTGGGGTGAGACACAGAGTGAAGCTCCCTCCACACCGTCCCATCACACACCCCCGGGGTCAGACACAGAGTGAAGCTCCCTCCACACTGTCCCATCACACACTCCCAGGGTCAGACACAGAGTGAAGCTCTCTCCACACTGTCCCATCACACACCCCCGGGGTCAGACACAGAGTGAAGCTCCCTCTGCACCATCCCATCACACACCCCCGGGGTCAGAGACAGAGTGAAGCTCCCTCCGCACCGTCCCATCACACACCCCCGGGGTGAGACCAAGAGGAGGCAGAGTCTGTGAGGGAGAAGGGGAAGTGTATAAATTGCACAAATTGTGTGGAACTGATCGGAGTCAGTTTTGACATCTCCTGTTTTCAGTACTTCTTCTCTCCCTTCTGCTCTCAAACCAATGTGCTGATGGTATCAAACCACTGGGTAACTGACCACAGTTCTCTGGTCACTAAGTCCTAACCTCTGTGACTACAGTAGCATAACAATTGTGAGCTTTAGGGATCATTAAGTCACCTGCAGGACCCTTAGGGAGATCGTGAGACATAGGAGCAGAATTTGGCCATTCAGCCCATAAAATCATGAGTGATCCCAGATCCCACTCAACCCCATACACCTGCTGTCTCTCCATATCCTGTGATGCCCTGACCAATCAGGAAACTATCAACTTCTGCCTTAAGTGTACCCATGGACTTGGCCTCCACCACAGTCTGTGGCAAAGCATTTCACAGATTCACTACTCTCTGGCCAAAAAAAAAGTCTCCTTACCCCTGTTCTAAAAGGTTGCCCCTCAATTTTGAGGCTGTGCCCTCTTGTTCTGGATACCCCCTCCATAGGAAACATCCTCTCCACATCCACCTTAGGTAGTCCCTTCAACATTCAGTAGGTTTCAATGAGATCCTCCCCCACATTCTTCTAAATTCCATTGGGTACAGGTCCAAAGCTGCCTAACGCTCCTCATTCTGGATCATTGGGACCTCTTTGGGGGCAAGTGTGACCTGTACAAAAAGGACCGGTTGCACTTGAATCCAAGGGGGACCAATATCCTGGTGGAGAGGTTTGCTACAGCTATTAAGGAGAGTTTAAACTAGAATTGCTGGGGGGTGGGAGCCGAACTGAAGAAACTGAGGAAGAGGCGGTTGACTCACAAATAGAGAAAGCTTGGAGACAGTGTGAGAGGGAGGATAGGCAGGTGTTAGAGAAGGGACACGCTCAGTTGGTTTGAGATGTATCGACTTTAATGCAAGGAGTATTATGAACAAAGAGGATGAGCTCAGAGCATGGATCAGTACTTGATCCACGCTACAATGTTGTGGCCATTACAGAGACTTGGATGGCTGAGGAGCAGGAATGGTTACTTAGAGTGCCAGGCTTTAGATGTGTCAGAAAGGACAGGGAGGGAAGCAAAAGAGGTGGGGCATGGGACTGATGATCAGAAATAGTGTCACAGCTGCAGAAAAGGGGGAAGTCATGGAGGGGTTGTCTACAGAGTCTCTGTGGGTGGAAGTTAGGAACGGGAAGGGGTCAATAACTCTACTGGGTGTTTTTTATAGACCACACAATAGTAACAGGGACATCAAGGAGCAGATAGGGAGACAGATTTTGGAAGGTGTAATAATAACAGGGTTGTCGTGGTGGGAGATTTTAATTTCCCTAATGCTGATTGGCATCTCCCGAGAGCGAGGGGTATAGATGGCGTGGAGTTTGTTAGGTATGTTCAGGAAGGTTTCTTGACATAATACGTAGATAAGCCTACAAGAGGAGAGGCTGTACTTGAATCTGGTCAGGTGTCAAATCTCTCAGTGGGAGAGCATTATGGATCACAATTCTATCTCCTTCACCACAGAGGGATAGGAGCAGACAACTTAGGAAAGCATTTAATTGGAGTAGGGGAAATATGAGGCTAACAGGCAGGAACTTTGAAGCATAAATTGGGAACAGATGCTCTCGGGGAAACGTACAGCAGAAATGTGGCAAATGTTCAGGGGATATTTGTGTGGCATTCTTCATAGGCATGTTCCAATGAGACGGGAAAGGATGGTAGGGTACAGGAACTGAGGTATACAAAGGCTGTTGTAAATCTAGTCAAGAAGAAAAGAAAAGCTTATGAAAGATTCAAAAAACTAGGTAACGGTAGAGATCTAGGAGATTATAAGGCTAGCAGGAAGGAGTTTAAGAATGAAATTAGGAGAGCCAGAAGGGAACATGAGAAGGCCTTGGCAAACAGGATTAAGGAAAACCCCAAGGCATTCTACAAGTATGTGAAGAGCAAGAGGATAAGATGTGAGAAAATTGGACCAATCAAACATGACAGTGGAAAAATGTGTATGGAACTGGAGGAGAGAGCTGAGGTACTTAATGAATACTTTGCTTCAGCATTCACTACGGAAAAGGATCTTGGCGATTGCAGGGATGACTTACAGTGGACTGAAAAGCTTGAGCCTATAGATATAAGAAAGACGATGTGCTGGAGCTTTTGGAAAGTATCAAGTTGAATAAGTTACTGGGACCGGATAAGATGTACCTCAGGCTACTGTGGGAGGTGAAGGAGGAGATTGCTGAGTCTCTGGCGATGATCTTTGCATCATCAATGGGGACAGGAGAGGTTCCAGAGGATTAGAGGGTTGCAGATGTTGTTCCCTTACACAAAAAAAGGAGTAGAGATAGCCCAATAAATTATAGATTTACTTCAGTGGTTGGTAAGTTGATGGAAAAGATCCTGAGAGGCAGGATTTATGAACATTTGGAGAGGCAAAATATGATTCGAATGTCGTGCCTTATGAGCCTGATTGAATTTTTTGAGGATGTGACTAAACACATTGATGAAGGTAGAGCAGTAGATGTAGTGTATATGGATTTCAGCAAGGCATTTGGTAAGGTACCCCATGCAAGGATTATTGAGAAAGTAAGGAGGAATGGGACCCAAGGGGACATTGCTTTGTGGATCCAGAATTGGCTTGCCCACAGAAAGCAAAGAGTGGTTGTAGATGGATCATATTCTGCATGGAGATCGGTCACCAGTGGTGTGCCTCAGGGATCTGTTCTGGGAACCCTACTCTTTGTGATTTTTATAAATGACCTGGATGAAGAAGTGGAGGATGCATTAGTAAATTTGCTGATGACACAAAGTTTGGGGGTGTTGTGGATAGTGTGGAGGGCTGTCAGAGGTTACAGTTGGACATTGATAGGATGCAAAACTGGGCTGAGAAGTGGCAGATGGAGTACAACCCAGATAACTGTGAGATGGTTCATTTGGTAGGTCAAATATGATGACAGAATATAGTATTAATGGTAAGGCTTGGCAGTGTGGAGGATCAGAGGGATCTTGGGGTCCAAGTCCATAGGACACTCAAAGCTGCTGTGCACGTTGACTCTGTGGTTAAAAAAGCATACGGTGCATTGGCCTTCATCAACCATGGGATTGAGTTTAGGAGCCGAGAGGTAATGTTGCAGCTATAAGGACCCTGGTCAGACCCCACTTGGAGTACTGTGCTCAGTTCTGGTCACCTCACTACAGGAAGGACATGGAAACTATAGAAAGGGTGTAGAGGAGATTTACAAGAACGTTGCCTGGATTGGGGAGTATGCCTTATGACAATAGGTTGTGTGAACTCAGCCTTTTCTCCTTGGAGCGATGGACGATGAGAGGTGACCTGATTGAGGTGTATAAGATGATGAGAGGCATTGATCGTGTGGATAGTCAGAGGCTTTTCTCCAGGGCTGAAATGGCTAGCATGAGAGGGCACAGTTTTAAGGTGCTTGGAAGTAGGTACAGAGGAGATGTCAGGTGTAAGTTTTTTTACACAGAGAGTGGTGAGTGCATGAAAAAGGCTACCAGTGATGGTGGAGGTGGATACGATAAGGTCTTTTAAATGACTCCTGGATAGGTACATGGAGCATAGAAAAATAGAGTGCTATGGGGAACCCTAGTAATTTCTAAAGTATGGACATGTTTGGCACAGCTTTGTGGGCTGAAGGGTCTGTATTGTGCTGTAGGTTTTCTATCTTCTATATGCCAACCCCTTCACTCCTGGAATCATCGATGTGAACCTCCTCTGGATTCTTTCTAATGACAACACGTCCTTTCTGAGACATGAATCAGAATCAGGTTTATTATCACTGGCATGTGATGTGAAATTTGTTAACTTAGCAGCAGCAGTTCAATTTCAATGCAATACATAATACAGAAGAAAAAAATCAAAATAAAATAATAATAAATACATTAGTAAATCAATTACAGTATATGTATATTGAATAGATTAAAAATTGTGCAAAAAAACAGAAATAATAATCCTTGAAGATGTCCTGGGTATTTTGTAGGCTAGTACCCAAGATGAAGCCAACTAAATTTACGACCCTCTGCAGCTTCTTTCGGTCCTGTGCAGTAGCCCATCCATACCAGACAGTGATGCAGCCTGTCAGAATGCTCTCCATGGTACATCTATAGAAGTTTTTGAGTGTATTTGTTGACATATCAGATCAATCCAAAACAGTTGACAATACTCCAAGTGTATCTTGACTAGTGCCTCAGCATTATCTCCTTGCTTTTATATTCTATTCCCCTTGAAATAAATGCCAACATCGCATTTCCTTCTTTACCACAGACTCAACCTGTAGATTAATCTTCTATGCATCTTGCATGAGGACTCCTAAGTCCCTCTCTGATGTTTGAGCCTTCTCCCCATTTAGATAATAGTCTGCACTACTTTTCTTTTACCAAAATGCATTATCATACATTTCCCAACACTGCATTCTATCTGCCACTTTTTTTGCCCATTCTTCCAAGTTGTCTAAGTCCTTCTGCAATCGCATTGCTTCCTCAGCACTACCTATCCCTTCACCTGTCTTCATGTCATCCGTAAACTTTGCCAGAAAGCCATCAATTCTATTATCGAAATCACTGACAATGTGAAAAGTAGCAGTCTCAATACTGATCCCTGAGGAACACCACAGTTACTGGCAGCCAACCAGAAAAGGCCCCCTTTATTCCCACTCACTGCCTCCTGTCAGTATCCATGCCAGTATCTTTCCTGTAACACCATAGGATTTTATCTTGTTAAGCAGCCTCAAGTGTGGCAGCTTATCAAACACCTTCTGAAAATCCAAGTAAATAACATCCACTTCCTCTCCTTTGTCAACCCTGCTTGTTAATTCCTCAAAGAACTCGAACAGGCAAGATTTCCCTTTATAGAAACCATGCTGAATTTGACTTATTTTATCAAGTACCCCAAGACCTCATCCTTAATAGTGGATTCCAACACTTTCCCAACCACTGAGGTTAGGCTAACTGGCCTATAATTTATTTTCTTTTGCTTCCTCCCTTCTTACAAGAGTGGAGTGACATTTGTAGTCCTCCAGGACTGTGTCAGAATCAAGTGATCCTTGAAAGATCACGACCAATGCATCCGTTATCTCTTCAGCAACCTCTCTCAGGACTCTAGGATGTAGTCCATCTGGTCCAGGTGACTTAACCACCTTAAGAAAATTGAGTTTGCCATGCACTTTTTCCTTTGTAATAGCAACAGCACTCACTCCTGCTCCCTGACATTTATGGACCACTGGCATATAGCTAGTGTCTTCCACAGTGGAGACTGATGCAAAATACCCATTCAATTCATCTGCCATTTCTTTGTACTCTCACCAGCATCATTTTCCAGTGGTTCAATATCAACTCTCACCTTCCTTTTACGCTTTATATATCTGAAGAAACTTTTGGTATCCTGCTTTATATTATTGGTTAGTTTGCCCTCATTTCATCTTTTCCTTCTAATAGCTTTTTTAGTTGTCTTCTGTTTGATTTTAATAGCTTCCCAATAATCCAACTTCCCACTCACTTTTGCTACCTTATATGCTCTTTCCTTGGCTTTTAACCCAACTTCTCTTGTCAGCCACAGTTGCCTACCCCGCCACTTCTGTGGGACAGATCTATCCTCAGCCTTGTGAACTATTCCCAGAAACTTCAGCCACCTCAGTTCTGCTGTCATCCCCGCCAGCATGTGACTTATGATTATGAGCATATTATGATCACTGCCTCCTAAGGGTGCCTTTACATTAAGCTCCTTAATAAGATCTGGGTTATTACACAACACCCAATCCAAGATAGACTTTCCCCAAGTAGGCTCAAGCACAAGCTGCTCTAAAAAGCCATCTCGTAGGCATTAAACAAATTCTCTTTCTTGCGATCCAACTCCAATCTGATTTTCCCAATCCCCTTGCATATTGAAGTCCCCCATTACAATTGTGACATTATCCTTATTAAGTGCCGTTTCCAGCTCCCTTTGCAATCTCAACCCCACATCTTGGCTACTATTTGGAGGCCTAAATATAATTCCCATTATGTTTATTTTTTATCCTTGCAGTTCCTTAACTCCACCCACAAGATTCAACATCCTCTGACCCTATGTTACCTCTTTCTAAAGATGTAGTTCCATCTCTTACCAGCAACACCACAACACCACCAATACCTTCCTGCCTGTCCCTTCGATACTAAGTATATCCTTTAATGTTAAACTCCCAACTACGGCCTTCTTTCAGCTATGACTCAGTGATGATCACAACGTCATACTAACTGATCTCTAATGGCGCCATGAGTTTGTCGACCTTATTCTTAAAATACAGCACCTTCAGTCTTGCTTTCTTCACCCTTTTGAATTTTGCCTCTGTGCTACATTTTAACTCTTCGTTCTGTCGGCATTTGTACCCAGTCATTGACTTGTCCTTCCTTATGTTATGTCGTCTACCTGCAAACCTGCTGGTTCATCCTCAGCTCTATCATGTTGGTTCCCATCCCCCTGCCATATTAGTTTAAACCACTCCCAAGAGCTCTAGTAAAACTATTGGTCCCCCTCAGATTCAAGTGCAACCTGTCCCTTTTGTATAGTTCCCACCTGCCCCACAAGAGGTCCCAATTATCCAGAAGTCTGAATCCCTGCCCCCTACTCCAATTCTCCAGCCACACATTTATCTGCCACCTCATTCTATTCCTATCCTCATTGTATCCCGAGATTACTACCTTTGAGATACTGCTTCTCAGCTTCTTTCCTAACTCCCTGTATTCTGCTTTCAGGACCTCCACCCTTTTTCTACCTATGTTGTCGGTAACAATATGTACTGGCTGCTCACCCTCTGCTTTCAGGATATTGTGGACACACCCAGAAACATCACAAACCCTGGCACCTGGAAGGCAAACTACCATCCTTGCTTCTTTTTAGAATCGCCTGTCTGTCCCCCTGACTATAGTGTCTCCTATTACTGCTGCCATCCTCTTCGGTTCCCTACCCTTCTGAGCCACAGGGCCAGACTCAGTGCCAGAGGCACGGCCACTGTTGCTTCTCCTGGGAGGGCTCAGTGGTCTCATTCAGTTCTGGCACAGATCTATCAGAAGATAATTGAACTGACATTCCAACTTTCAGTCATCGAGGGAGGGTTGTAAGGGAGGAGGTCGAGGAGTGAAGAGAGTGAAGGAAGGAGGTGTAAAGACACAACTGTTAACAAAGGAGTAATGGGGTCATTTGTTAGGGAAGAGTGTAGGGGCCACGGAGACCGGGAGGGGTGTAGGTGCCGGGAGGGATGTAGGGGCCAGAAGGGGTTTACAGAGACTGGGAGGGGTGTAGGGGCTGGAGGGGTTTAGGGGCCGAAAGGGGTTACAGAAACAGGGAGGGATGTAGGCGCCGGAGGGGTTGACAGAGACTGAGAGGGGTGTAGGTGCCGGGAGGGATGTAGGGGCCAGAGGGGTTGACAGAGACTGAGAGGGGTGTAGGTGCCGGGAGGGATGTAGGGGCCAGAGGGGTTGACAGAGACTGGGAGGGGTGTAGGTGCCGGGAGGGATGTAGGGGCCAGAGGGGTTGACAGAGACTGGGAGGGGTGTAGGTGCCAGGAGAGATGTAGGAGCCAGAGGTGTTTATAGAGACTGGGAGGGGTGTAGGGGCCGGAAGGGGTTACAGAAACAGGGAGAGATGTAGGGGCCAGAAGGGGTTACAGAAAGAGGGAGGGATGTAGGGGCCGGAGGGGTTGACAGAGACTGGGAGGGGTGTAGGTGCCGGGAGGGATGTTGGGGCCAGAAGGGGTTACAGAAACAGGGAGGGACGTAGGGGCTGGAGGGGTTTACAGAGACAGGAAGGGGTGTAGGGGCCGAAAGGGGTTACAGAAACAGGGAGGGATGTAGGGGCCGGAGGAGTTGACAGAAACTGAGAGGGGTGTAGGTGCCGGGAGGGATGTAGGGGCCAGAGGGGTTGACAGAGACTGGGAGGGGTGTAGGAGCCAGAGGTGTTACAGAGACTGGGAGGGGTGTAGGGGCCAGAAGGGGTTACAGAAAGAGGGAGGGATGTAGGGGCCGGAGGGGTGGACAGAGACTGGGAGGGGTGTAGGTGTTGGGAGGGATGTTGGGGCCAGAAGGGGTTACAGAAAAAGGGAGGGACGTAGGGGCCGGAGGGGTTTACAGAGACTGGGAGGGATGTAGGGGCCAGAAGGGTTTACAGAGACTGGGAGGGATGTAGGGGCCAGAAGGGGTTTACAGAGACTGGGAGGGGTGTATGGGCCAGAAGGGGTTACAGAAACAGGGAGAGATGTAGGGACCAGAAGGGGTTACAGAAACAGCAAGGGATGTAGGGGCCGGAGGGGTTGACAGAGACTGGGAGGGGTGTAGGTGCCGGGAGGGGTTACAGAAACAGGGAGGAATGTAGAGGCCAGAGGGGTTTACAGAGACTGGGAGGGGTGTAGGGGCTGGAAGGGGTTACAGAAACAGGGAGGGATGTAGGGGCCGGAAGGGGTTACAGAAACAGGGAGGGATGTAGGAGCCGGAAGGGGTTACAGAAACAGGGAGGGATGTAGGGGACAGACAGAATCACAGAGATGGAGAAGGATATCATACAGGAAGGAATGACCTTACCCAGAAGGGTGGAGAAGATAACCAGGACTGGGAAGCTGGTCCTTAACATGACGGTGAACTCGATCGTCGCCGTTGCTTGACCGAGGTTTCAGGCAGAATAGTCAGCGGTCCGGCTCTGTGCAAGTCACAGAGCACACAAAGGAAGTCCTGGGCGGAGACTGTCAGCCTCGGCAACTAACTTCTCCTTTCCCAACTGCGGGGAAATCCAAGGCTAGCATAAACTCCCTAAGCCCACCGGGGCCCGTTTCCCGCTGCCTAAACGTACCGGGACCCCATTTCGCTCTTCGCCGGGATATTTTTATATTTGCAAAATAGACTTTATTTGCATTAAAACAGATATATCAAAGACGAAACTGCGTGTAACCTTTACATTCTAGTCCTGTTAACGTTTGGACCGTTTGCTGAGGAGCTGCTCCACGATCCCCACCAAGCCCTATGGCGCAGAGTCTGCGGGATGCTGCATGCTGACCACCGACCGATGGACCTGTGGTCAAAGGTTTTGGTCTGGATGAACTCTTCCATAAAGGGGAAGTACGACAATGTCCAGATGACTGGGGCCACCCATTGCTGGCAACACCACCGACAGAGAGAACCTCTGCGATACTTGGTACCCACCAACTTTGAATCCACACACCACATGCGGTAATCAGGATGAGGGCAACGTTGGGTACTCTTTTGCCCCCATTCTCAGGGGACTTGTATACTATGACCCTGAGACTCGCTTCACCATAGACCCCCCCAGATAAACTGAAAGACCTTCCCTGGTGATTACCGAGGCAGTGGAGCAGGGAACAGGACACACCCGCCCAAGAACAGCAGTCCTGAACGCATCTCACACCCAGTGACCACATTATTCCCAATTATTGATAGAGAACGCTGTTTCGACAAACTCAATTTTTGCTTGACTATAAAGGTCATAAGACATGGGGAGCAGAATCAGGCTATTCGGCCCGTCGAGTCTGTCCACGATTCAATCGTAGCTGATTTATTTTTCCCCTCATCCCCATTCTCTTGCCTTCTCCCTATAACCTGATGCCCCTATTGATTTAAAAAATGATCAAACTCTGCTGTTAATGACTTGGACTTCACAGCAGTCTGTGGCAATGGATTTCACAGATTCATCATCCTCGATTGGAGCGGACAGTGTTAAGAGTGGTTATTTGAGGTTTTAGCTCTTCGAGGTTTCAGCGAGGAGAGGCTTGTGAGAGAGAAGGCAAAAAAGCTGTAGGTTGAATATATCTCTTACTAACTCTTCCTTCAGTTAGTCCTGACGAAGGGTTTCGTCCTGAAATGTCGACTGTACCTCTTCCTAGAGATGCTGCCTGGCCTGCTGTGTTCACCAGCAACTTTGATGTGTGTTGGTTGAATATTTTTCCGGTTTATTTATTGCTTCCTTCTTTATATTTGCACAGTTAGAACAGGAGGGAT
Organism: Mobula birostris; assembly: GCF_030028105.1. Lineage (NCBI taxonomy): Eukaryota > Metazoa > Chordata > Chondrichthyes > Myliobatiformes > Myliobatidae > Mobula > Mobula birostris. Next base: position 129,229,298 of record NC_092377.1, on the reverse strand, counting down.
GCCAGGCAGGAGAGCTGAATGCTCCTCTTGTGCCATGAGGAAAGGCAGGGAGACCTCCAGTGTCCCTGATGACTTCACTAGTGAGAAGTGCATCCAGCTGCAGGACAGAGACTGGCTGACAATCAGGAAGGGGAAAGGCAGAGTACCCCTGTAGCCATCCGTTTCAACAACAGGTATACTATTTTGGATACCTTTGGAGTGATGACCTAGCGGGCACAGCAGTCAGATCTCTGGCTTTGGTGATAGGGGATTTGTCAGTTCGGGGAACAGAAAAGAGGCTGTGTTGATGAGAACAAGATTCCTGGATGGTATATTCCCTCCCGGGTGCCAGGGTCCAGGACATCTCAGATCGGGTCCCCAGTATTCTAAAGTAGGAGGGTGAGAATTGGTACATGTAGGTACCAATGACAAAGGGTGGAAAACCTACAAACCTCCCAGCAGACTGTGGGGTTTAGAGGAACAAATTTGTAGAGAGATTAGAGACTGTTGTAAGAAGCACAAGGTCGTTATAGTAACACACAAAAAATGCTGGAGGAACGCAGCAGGCCAGGCAGCATCTATGGAAAAGAGTAAACAGTCGACGTTTCGGACCGGGACCCTTCATCTGTCTACTCTTCTAATTCTAAATTGGTCTAATTCTGCTCCTATATCTTATGGCCTTATGGTAAGAGGTGTATGGGGTGTCTAGGGAGGGGTAGCACCTCTGGTGGGGAGCCTGTCGTGCCCTCTTTAGGACAGCTCGTCCACGTTTGGTCCCCACCTGGCGCTCAGCTCTCACCTGTGGCTCCAAGTAGCTGTAACACGCGCAGCGGCCACACCCCAGCAAACCTTCTCGGCAGACGGGCCAAACCAGGTGAGGGTAGTCGACAGTTCTTCGACCCTCTGTGAAGTGGGGGATCTGCCTATCCCAGCGTGTGATGTCTGGCCCTGGCAGATGGAGCGGAGGAGACCGATTAATGCTCCAACAGTCAAGAAGGCAGGCCAGCAGGTGTCGGTGGAGCGCTAAGAGCACGACAAGGCACTTAGATGTCCTAGTCATCCACTGCAAGAGGTGGCGTCCTCTTTAAACACACCCGGTAGAAGGCAAAGGCAAACCAGTGCTGTAATCTGCCAAGGACATGATTTCCCAATACATCAGAGTGGCGTGGAGGGAAATTGTCCGCCAACTGGAATTTCCAGATGCGACCTAAAGCAAGCTTATGGAAAACGAGGTTTATAACATTATGAGGGGCAGTGGACACATTCTTTTCCCTAGCGTAGAGGAATTAAGAACTAAAGGGCACAGGTTTAAGGTGAAATTGGAAAGGTTTAAAGGGAAGCTGAGGGTCAACCGAGTGGATGGTCTGTACATGGAACGATCTGCCAGATAACGTGGTTGGTCAGCTGCAATGGATAGAAAAGATTTGAAAGCCAAAGTAAATTTATGATCAAAGTTCATATTGTAAACCTCCATGAGATTCACTCTCTTGCAGACACTCACGATAGAACAAAGAAATACAAAGTTACGAGCCAAACATGTTTATGGATTATAGGGCACTATGGTAGCGTAGTGGTTAGCACTGCACTACAACAGCTCGGGGTATCGGAGTTCAGATTTCAGTTCCGTACATTGTTCCCATGTGTGCGTAGGTTTCCTCCCAAATTCCACAGTTGTACCAGTTAGTAGGTTAGTTGGTCATTGTAAATTGTCCCATGATTAGACTAGGCTTAAACTGGCTGCTGGGCTGGAAAGACCTGTTCAGTGCTGTATCCCAAACTAAATTAAATCAATGTTGGACCTGCACAACTCTGGGCTGTTGGGAATTGCAGAGAATCACCCCGCCCCTCTGTGGCCGCATCTTTAGTCTTGAAACCCTCCCCCCTCGGTCAAAGCTCCCCCACAAGTGAAATGGTCACTCTGAGTGGAAACATTCCCCCTCTGCTCTTCACCCTCCTCAGACCTACGTCCACCCAACTTATAATGACAGGGAGGCCCTTTGGCCCAGTGCTGCGATGCTAGCCCAAAGGAGAACAAGTCTCTCTAGCCCAGGCTGATTGTCATAAGGAGCCTCAACACTACCCCACCCCCAATTCTACCCTTCACCCACACACATTAGAGGGGGATTCACAGAGCCATTCTGCTCATCATTGGAATGTGGAAGGAAACTGGAATTATGGGGCGTACAACCCCTCCCCAGCAAACACACAACACACATACATACCCACCTCACAGGGAATCCCACACACACACACATACACGTGGCAGCAGGCATTGGAAGGGATTGCTCATATAGAAATGCATCAGAGAGGGTCACGGAGATGGGGAAGGGGCTTAGGGGCCAGAGGGTGTGACAGAGGCAGGAAGGGGGTCAGGGCCAGAGCAGGACCCAGATATGGGGAGGGGTATAGGGGAGGAGGGATTGAGAGAGACAGAGACAGGGAGTGTGTAGGGGCTAGAGTTCAGGAGGGATAAGGGCCAGAGAGGGCTACAGAGTTAAGACCATAAGATATAGGAGCAGAATTAGGCCATCTGACCCATCGAGTCTGCTCTGCCATTTCATCATGGCTGATCCATTTTCCTCTTAATCCCATTCTCCTGCCTTCTCCCCGTATCCTTTGACATCCTGATAAATCAAGAACCTATCAATCTTCTCCTTAAATGCACCCAGTGACCTGGCCTCCACACCTGCCTGCGACAATGAATTCAGCAGATTCACCATCCTCTGGGTAAAGAAATTTCTCAGCTCGGTTGTAAACGGACATCCCTCTATTCTGAGGCTGTGTCCTCTGGTCCTTTCAACATTCAATAGGTTTCAATGAGATCCCCACCCCCACACCCATTCTCCTAAATTCCAGCAAGTATAGGCCCAGATGGGGATGGGGAGGGGAATTAATCAAATCCCTCTCTCCCAGTTACTTTGTCTCCTCCACATCTGCTCTCAAGAGGAAGATGGCTGTTGCAGTTCTATTAAACTCTGGTCAGGCTGCACTTGGAATTCTGTGTGCATTTCTAGTCGCCCTGTTACAGGAAGGGTGCGGAGGCTTTGGAGAGGGCGTAGAAGAGGTTTACTAGGATGCTGCCTGCATTAGAGGGTATGAGCTATAAGGAGAGGTTGGACTAACCTGGGTTGTTTTCTCAGGAATGGCAGAGGCTGAGGGGAGAAGTGGTAGAAGTGAGTGAGACTATGAGAGACAGAGAGAGTATAGAGTCTGAATCTTTTCTCCAATGTTGAAAAGGGGAAAAGCCACGGATGATAAAGCACATTTCAAAAACTCCAGGCCTAACACATTGCACACTCACAAATTTGCCTACTGACAGAATCACTCTGCGACAGATGCCAAGCATCTGTCATTCACTTGGCCTTGACATCTAGAAAACAAGGACATTTATGTCAGAATGCTGTTTCTGGATTGCAGTTCGGTACTCAACACTTTTGTCCCACAGACCCTGGTAAACAAATTCCTGCTCCTCTGTCTAAACACACCACTGTGTAACTTGGTGTTGGACTTCCTAATGATTAGACAGTCACCATGCCAACTGCTCCTCCCTCCCCATCATCCTCAACATGGGTGCCCCCAGGGCTGCTGTATGATCTGCTTACACATGACTACACAGCCAAACAGCTGAGCAATCACATCATGACACGATAGTGGTGAGTCTCATCACCAATAACGATAGGGCCTACTGAGAGGAGGGGAAGAACTCAAGGCCTGGTGCCAAGTAAATAACCTCTTCCTTAATGTCAACAAGACAACGGAGATGGCTATTGACTTCAGGAGAACTCGCACCACCCACACCCCTTTTTACATCAGCAGCTCAAAATTCAAAGTAAATTTATTATCAAAGTACATATATATTCATCTTCACAGGAAATTCACAGGAAATAAAAGAACCATAATAGAATCAATGAAAGACCATATCCAACAGGGTGAGCAATCAACCAAAATGCAAAAATAACAACAAACTGTGCAAGTACAGAAAGAAAGAGAAAAAAAATAAAAACAAATAATAATACGGTAGATGAAGTTGCAGATTGGCATGTATGATGTTGTGAGCAGTGAACTGTGGCTGAAAGGAGGTTGTAGTGAAAGCTTAATGTTCCCGGATGCACATTGTATCAAAAAGATAGGCAGGTAGGCAGAGGGGGCTGTGGTGGCCCTGTTGGTATAAGAATAAAAGAGAAACGAGAGTGGATATAGGACCAGTAGAAAACGAGGCAGGAGAAATAATAATGGGGTACAAGGAGATGGCTGATGAACTAAATGAGTATTTTGCATCAGTCTTCACTGTGGAAGCCAATAGCAGTGTGCCTGATTTTGTAGTGTGTGAAGGAAGAGAAGTGAGTGCAGTTACTGTTACAAGGGAGAAGGTGCTCAAAAAGCTGAAAGACCTAAAGGTACATAAGTCACCTGGACCAAAGGAAACACACCCTAGGTTTCTGAAAGAGGTAGCGTTAGAGATTGTAGTGGCATTAGAAATTATCTTTCAAAAATCATTAGACTCTGGCATGGTGCCAGAGGACTGGAAAATTGCACATGTCACTCCACTCTTTAAGAAAGGAGGAAGGCAGCAGAAAGGAAATTATAGACCAGTTAGCCTGACCTCAGTGGTTGGGAAGATGTTAGTCAATTGTTAAGGATGAGTTGATGGAGCACTTGGTAACACAGGACAAGATAGGACAAAGTCGGCATGGTTTCCTTCAGGGAAAATCCTGTCTGATGAACCTACTGGAATTCTTTGAGGAGATTACAAGTAGGATAGATGAAAGGGTTGCAGTGTACACTGTATATTTGACTTTCAGAAGGCCTTTGACAAGGTGCCACACATGAGGCTGCTTACCAAGTTAAGAGCCCATGGTATTACAGGAAAGTTACTAACATGGTTAGAGCATTGGCTGATTGGTGGGAGGCAGCAAGTGGGAATAAAAGGATCCTGTCTGGTTGGTTGCCAGTGACTCGTGGTGTTCCGCAGGGGTCGGTGTTGGGACCACTTCTTTTTATGCTGTATGTAAATGATTTAGATAATGGAATAGATGGCTTTGTTGCCAAGTTTGTAGATGATACAAAGATTGATGAAGTGGCTGGTAAGCTGTAGAAGAACTTAGACAGATTAGGAGAATGAGCAAGAAAGTGGTAAATGAAATACAATGTTGTAAAATACATGGTCATGGACTTTGGTAGTAGAAATAAATGTGTGGACAATTTTCTAAATGGGGAGAAAATCTAGGAATCTCAGATGCAGAGGGACTTGGGAATCCTTGTGCAGAACACCCTGAAGGTTAACTTGCAGGTCGAATCGGTGGCGAGGAAGGCAAATGCCATGTTAGCATTCATTTCAAGAGGTCTAGAATACAAGAGTAAGGATGTGATGCTGAGGCTTTATAAGGCACTGGTGAGGCCTCACCTTGAATATTGTGAACAGTTTTGGGTCCCTCATCTTAGAAAAGATGTGCTGGCATTGGAGAAGATCCAGAGGAGGTTCACAAGGATTATTCCAGGAATGAAAGGGTTATCATATGAGGAACGTTTGATGGCTCTGGGTCTGTACTCGCTGGAATTCAGAAAGATGAGGAGGGAATCTCATTGAAACTTGCGAATGTTGAAAGGCCGAGACAGAGTAGATGAAGAAAGGATGTTTCCCATGGTGGGAGAGTCTAGGACAAGAGGGCACAGCCTCAGGATAGAGGGGCACCCTTTCAAAACAGAGATGCGGATAAATTTTTTTAGCCAAAGAATGGTGCATTTGTTGCCACATGCTGCTGTGGAGGCCAGATCGTTGGGTGCATTTAAGGCAGAGATTGATCGGTTCTTGATTGGACATGGCATCAAAGGCTAAGGGTGGGGAAGGCCAGGAACTGGAGTTGAGAAGATACCAAAAAATAGGATCAGCCATGATTGAATGGCGGGGCAGACTCGATGGGCCAGATAGCTTAATTCCGCTTCTATGCACTATGATCTCATCGATGAAAGGATATGCTGACATTGGAGAGGGTGTAAAAGAGGTTCATGAAAATTATCCTGGGATAGAAAGGCTTGTCACATGAGGAGTCTTTGATAGCTCGGGGCCTGTATTCACTGAAATCCAAAAGGGGAGGGGGATCTCATTGAAACTTATCAAATGTTGAAAGGCCTTGATAGAGTGGATGTATCCTATGGTGGGAGAGTCTAAGACCAAAGGACACAGCCTCAGAATAGAGGAACGTCATTTAGGACAGATATGGGGAGGAATTTCTTTAGCCAGAGAATGGTGAACCTGTGAAATTCACTACTGAGGTGGCTGTGGAGGCCAAGTTACTGGGTATATTTAAGGAAGAAGCAGTTCTTGTTTAGTCAGGGCATGAAGGGATATGGGGAGAAGGCAAGAGATTGTGGCTGAAAGGGAAATAGATCAGCCATGATGAAATGGCTGAGCAGAATCGATGGGCCAAATGGCCTAATTCTGCTCCTATATATGACCAAATAATAATAAATAAATAAATACCGAAATAATTAAATAAACTATAAATATCAAGAACATTTCACTTTCCTTGAAAGTGAGCCCATAGGTTGTGGGAACAACCCATGGGGTGAGTGAAGTTGTCCCAGATGGCTCAAGAGCCTGATGTTTGAGGGGTAATAACTGAACCTACTGGTTTTGAGTCCCGAGGCTCCTGTACCTCCTAGCTCCTGCCTCCTGGCAGCAGCGAGAAGAGAGCATGGCCTGGATGGTCTTGGTCCTTGATGATGGGTGCTCCTTTCCTATGACAGCACTCTGAATAGATATGCTCAATGGTAGTCTACATAGACGTGTTTACCTGTGGTGGATTGGACGGTTCCATTGCATTTTCTATGCTTTTCTATACAAGGATATTGGTGTATCCATACCAGGCCATGATGCAACCGGACAATATACTCTCCACTATGCATCTATAGAAGTTTGTCAAAGTTTTAGATGACATGCCAAATTTTCGCAAACTTCTGAAAAACTAGAGGTGCTGCTGTACTTTCTTTGTAATTGCATCAACCTGCTGGATCCAGGAGATCCTCTAAAATGATAACACCGAGAAATTTAAAGTTGGTGACTCCCTCCACCTCTGATCCCCCAATGAGACCTTCTGTTTCCTTCTCCTGTAGTCAATAATCACATCCTTGGTCTTGTTAACACTGAGTGAGAGGTTGTTGTTGTGGCACCACTCAGCCAGATTTTCAATCTCCCTCTTAGATGCTGATTCATCACCACCTTTGATTCAGCTGATGACAGTGATGTTTTCAGCCAACTTGTATATGGCATTGGAGCTGTGCTTAGCCACACAGTCATAAGCGTAAACCAAGTAGAGCAGAGAGAATAAGCACACAGCTTTGTGGTGCACCTGTGCTGATACAGATTGTGGAGATGTTGTTGCCAATGCAAATGGACTGGGGTCTGCAAGTGAGGAAATTGAGGATCCAGTTGCACAAGGAGATATTAAGGATTACGACTTGAAGCTTATTGATTAGTTTTGAGGGGACGTCAACAAAGAACTTCTTGGTGTATTTATCATTGCTGTCCAGACGTTTCAGGGTTGAGTGAAGAACCAGTGAAATGGCATTTGCAGTGAACCTGTTGTGCCAGTAGACAAATTGAAGTGGATCCAAGTTGCTTCTCAGGCAGTTGTTGACATGTTTCATCACTAACCTCTCAAAGTATTGCAGTGGATGTAAGTGCTACTGGATGACAGTCACTGGTGCAGGTTCTTCACAGGCACTGGAATAATTGAAGCCTGTTGAAGCAAACGGGCATCTCAGACTGCAAAAGCAAGAGGTTAAAGATCTTGGTGAACAGTCCTGCCAGTTGATCAGCACAGGTCTTTAGTACTTTTCCAGTTATCTTGACTGGGCCAGATGATTTCCGTGGGTTCATTCCCCTGAAGTATGCTCTCACGTTGGTCTCAGAGACCAAAATCACAAGGAGTTCATGAAGGTGCCTCTACACTTTGATGGTCAAAGTCAGCATGAAAGATTTTGAGAACATCTGTGAATGAAGTCTTGTTGTCACCTATGTCGTCTGGTTTCACTTTGTAGGAGATGATGGCACTTAGGCTCTGCCACAGCTGTCGAGCTATCAGTGAGTCAAGTTTGTCTGGAATTGCCATTTTACATGTGAGGCAGCTTTCTGAAAATCACACCTGGACCTCTTGCATTTAACATGGTCGCCAGTCTTGAATGCCACTGATCTGACCCTCAGCAGATTGCGCATCTCATGGTTCATCTAGGGTTTCTGGTTGGGGAAGGCTGAATGTTTTTATGGGGACACACTCGCCTACAACTGTTTTTATAAAGTCCGTGACGACCATGATGAGTTGTTGAACAACGCAATCTACTGACTCAAAGCAATCTCACAGCCGCTCCTCAGCCTCCCATGGCCACCTCTTTGTTGTCCTCATCTCTGGAGCCTTGCTCTTTAGCTTGTCTGTATGCAGGTAGAAGTACAGCCAAGTGATCAGATTTCCTGAAATGCAGTCTAGGAATAGAACAGCAGGCATTCCTTATCACAGTATAGCAGTTGTCAAGCACTTTGGGACCACTGGTGCTGTAGTTGATATGTTGATAATTGGGCAGTTTTCTTCAAACAAGCCTGCATGAAGAGCCCGACGATGATTTGAAAGGTGTCAGTGTAGGCTGTTTCTTGTTTGCTAATTATAGCGCTCAGTACATCAAATACCTGCATTTGGTGGTATGTAAACTGCAGTCAGGATCACAAAGGAAGAATTCTCTTAGCAAGTAGAAATATCGGCACTTAATCATCAGATGTCCCAGGTCAGGGGGAACAAGACTCCTGCATCATAGCACCACAAAGAGCTCATCATGAAACCAGACCCCCAACTTTTGCCTTCTCCAAATCAGTTCGGTCCATCCGGTGTATTGAGAAGCCATGTCTCCGTGAAACACAGAATGCAGCTATTATGTATTGTAACTTCAAAACATTAAACTAATTCAAAGGACGATACAAGAGTCCCAAATATGAATCTAACTTCGGGTTTACTTTAAGTGAGATGCATACATATCATGTGTTAGTGTGATGACATATGTAATTCACTTTTTAATACATATAGTATAAACATATCAATTATTGAAACAAGATTGAATTATTGTTACAAGATTACTCAAATATTACTTACATATTTAATACACAACAGGTGCAATCCCTCCAATACAGCAATCTTACCCTTAGGTCCTCAGCCTTGTTCTCTAGTGACTGTTCAGTTGTTAACAAGATGCTGTGTTTCATTCCTCTGCATTTTACCTTGGCGTACAGTCCTTCCCTCCTCCCTCTCTGTCAGTCATGGCAATGGACCTTCATCCAATTAAAAGTGCTGTACCTGCATGCTTGACAGTCAAGTCTGCCGAGATGTTCACAAGATTGTGAAATCACTGGTTCGTTAAGACAGTTCAAAAGTATGTTGCTTAAGGAGAAATTACAGACTGCAGAATGCAGTGAGAGTAACTCAGAAGTATATTTAGAAGATCTGTAAGCAGCCTGCAACACGTTACCATGATTCACCAGTGTCATTTGACAGCAGTGAAAACTGAATGGTTTCAAACTCCTGGGAGAGTACATCACACACAATCTCTCACATCCTACACAGTCAAAAAACTCCTCTGTTCTCTGAGGAGGCTGAAGAGAGCTGGACTTTGAACATCTATATTCACATCATTTAACAGATGTGCAGTAGAAATCGTAGAGGTGCGGTACAGAAACTGTACTGTAGTGGACAGGAAAGTTCTACAGTGGGTAGTCAAAACTGCCAACACATCACTAGCACCAAACTACTCACTATCACAGACATGTATGCAGAAAGGTGCTGGAAAAGGGCCAGTAACCCACCTGCTCATGGTCTGTTTGTCCTACTCCTAGCAGGGAGGAGGCTACGTAGCACCCAAACCAGGACCACCAGACTCAAAATGTTACTTTCTCCAAGCAGTAAGACTGATCAACACCTTCACCCACTAATCCCACCACTACTTTATTATTTCCCATCAGTACAGCCTGGCATCAATCTCAGTACTGTATACAAGCTTCATACGTATTTGTATTTATATTTATTATTATTATTGAGCTCTTTGTGATTTTGCACTGCTTCAGATTTGGAGTAACAATTATGTCACTCTTACACTTGTGTACAGGCAATGATATTAAAGAATCTTGATTCTTGAAACGTCAAATACTAGAGGATCCTTATGGTGAGAGGAGGAAAGTTTAAGAGATGTGTGGTGCAAGATTCTGGAACATGCTGCCAGCGTGGTGGTGGAGACACATGAATATGTAGGAATGGAGGGATATGAATCCCTCAGGCAGAACAGATTTAGTTTATTTTGGCATAGTGTTTGGCACAGGCATCATGGATGCAGGGGCCTGTTCCTGTGCTGTACTGTTCTGCGAGCCTTTCCACTACAGGATACCTGAAATGATTTCCCTATTCAGGAAGTGTTGCTTTCCTGGAGCCAGGGTGCAGGGACCATGCTCTTGCCATTACCCTAATACTACTCTCACCTAATCTCCCTCCAAACTGAACAGAGACAGGGATCCCCTAGCTCTCAACTTTCACCCCACTAGCCTCCCCTACCGCCTTTCACAGGGACCACTTCCTAACTCTTGGCACATACAACTCGGAGTGTTGGAATTCCAAGCTTGCAGATTCTTCCTGTGAGCCACATGGGTTTCCTCCCACAGTCCAAAGACTTACTGGTTAGTAGGTTAACTGGTCATTGTACATCGTCCTGTGATTATACTAGGTGCTCGAAGGGCCTGTTCCACACTGTATCTGTAAATAATTAAAACTTTTCCTCAGCCCTCGCAGCTGAATTGACATCTCCTCTTTCCCCACCGTCCAGGGTGTTAAACGGCACTCTCAGATGAGGCAGCGATTCACGCGCACCTCCACCAACCTCGCCCGCTGTATTGTATGCTCTGGATGAGGCCTCCTTGATGCTAGTGAGACTGGACAACCGTCCCATGCAGCTCCTAGATCCTGTCCACCACAGCCATTCCCAGCTCTCAGTTACAGACCATTTCAACTCCCCTACCCCATTTCCACACTGACCTACAATAAGATGAACTCTTGACCTCACAAAGTACCAATGACCTTGCACCTTATTGTCTCCAGCGCCTGTGCTCTCTCATCTCTCCACCACAGTGGGTGAGTGGAAAAGGACAAGTGTGGGGTCCTCATTCCGCAGGAGTGACAGACCACATACAATGGATCTCTCAACTACTCGATGGCTTCAAACAGCTTCCCTCGCCCCTCATCACACATCCTGCAGCGCAGCAGATAGCCCTCTCCTCACCACCACTCGCACAGATCCACTCAGACTTCCTGATGCCTTCAACCTTTTATTGCCGGGACCACTGGACACAGTCGTCCCCATTGGGAGGCAGCTCACACTGCCCAAGCCTGCTGGGGAGCAAAGGAGAATGCGTGGAATGTGGCAGGGAAGAGTTCTGTGTGTGGACAGTGGGGTATGGTGGATGATGGGCAGGAGTGGAGGTTTACAGCCTGCCTTGGCGGGGGTCCTGGGCAGCTGGGGGTCTCTGCCTCTCCAGCTCCCGGCAGTAGTCTTGGCTCCTCTGCACCAGCTGACTCCACCGCTGCAGCCAGTCCTGCACGTTCCTCCCCTCCTTCTTCACCCAGGGCACTAGGAACTGGGCAGGCTGCTCCCACCTGCAGGGCAAGAGAGAAAACGGCCGTCAGTGCTCTCCAGTGGTTGTGTTACCACAATCCCCACCCCACTCTTTCACCACTCATCCAAGTCTTTAACAATGTTGCCCCATAATCAACTCCAGTTCTTGCCGACTGGGTGTTCAGTGCCGTCTAACAGCCTCTTGCTCACTGCTGCAGCAGGACGGTGTCTGTGTGTGATGGTCTCTCTCTCTCCCCACCTCTTGCTTGCTGCTCCCAGAGGGAAGGTCCCTGCATTCAAACGGTCTGTCTCTTCCTTGATGTTTTTGGAGGATGGTGCGGAGCCCAAGGTCTTGGCAAAGTTTAATCAACACAGTTTGTGAATGCGACTCTCCGTAGTTCATGTTATGGTGTGTTTCTGCTCACTTCTTTTAGAAACCATAACCATAGAAACTACAGCACACAAACAGGCCTTTTGGCTCTTCTTGGCTGCGCCGAACCATTTTCTGCCTAGTCCCACTGACCTGCACACGGACCATATCCCTCCATACACCTCCCGTCCATGTATCTGTCCAATTTATTCTTAAATGTTAAAAAAGAACCCGCATTTACCACCTCGTCTGGCAGCTCATTCCATACTCCCACCACTCTCTGTGTGAAGAAGCCCCCCCTAATGTTCCCTTTAAACTTCTCCCCCCTCACCCTAAACCCATGTCCTCTGGTTTTTTCCTCCCCTAGCCTCAGTGGAAAAAGCCTGCTTGCACTCACTCTATCTATACCCATCATAATTCTATATACCTCTATCAAAGTTCCCCTCATTCTTCTACGCTCCAGGGAATAAAGTCCTAACCTATTCAACCTTTCTCTGTAACTGAGTTTCTCAAGTCCCGGCAACATCGTTGTTGCTATTTTGATCAGGGTGGCCTGCAGATAACAAGTGACACAGCACTACACTGAGCTGAACTGAATGTGCCTGGGCTCTTTCGATGACTTTGTGGATTGTGTTTTGTGTCCTGTGTTTCTCATTCGTGCTTCTTCTTTGACATTTGCGCAATTTGTTTTTTTTACATGTGGGTGTGTTTGATGTTTTTCTTTGAATGTGTTCCATGGTCATCTTTGTTTCGTGGCTGCCTGTGGGAAAATTAATCTCAGGCTGCGTAAATACTTCCATTATAAATCAGCGCACGAGACCTCATGCATCAACAAAGGCAAATAAAAATAAGGCAGGGACGTGCAGATCAGCCATTATCTGAGTGGAGTGGGGAGGCTTTGGCTCATCAAGCTTTGGTGAAAACAGGCTTCGGCAAGGTACGTCTATGGTAGGTTTCTTTTCATTCATCCATAGTTAGAGCAGACAGAATGGCTCCAGGGGCTGTGTTGTGTTCTTAGTGTGACATGTGGGAATCCTGGGAGCTGAATTCGGCTCATATAGGAAACTGAGGAGATGTCATGGGGGATTTCAATACCAAGCAAGATTGGGAAAATATGGTTTGTGCTGGACCCAAGAGAGAGAATTTGAAGAATACCTACAAGTTGGCCTTATAGTGCAGCTATTCTGCATTGACAATGAACAGGAACTGATTAAAGAGCTTAAGGTAAAGGAACCAGTAGAGGTTAGTGTTCGTAATATGAAAGACCTCACCCTGCAATTTGAGAGGGAGAAGTTAAAATCAGATTATCAGTATTACAGTGGAGTAAAGGGAATTACAGAGGTATGAGAGAGGAGTTAGCCAAAGATGATTGGAAGGGGACACTGGCAGGGATGACAGCAGAGCAACAATAGCTGGAGTTTCTGGAAGCAATTTGGAAGATGCAGGATAGATACATCCCAAAGAAGAAATATTCTAATGGCAGGATGACGTAACCATGGCTGACAGGTTAAAGCCAAAGAGACAGCATATAATACAACAAAAATTAGTGGGGAGTTAGAGCATTTTGGGAAGCTTTTAAAAAAATCAACAGAAGGCAACAAAAAGTCAAAAAGGAAAAAATAGAACACGAAGGTAAGCTAAACAACAATATTAAAGAGGATACCAAAAGTTTCTTCAGATATACAAAAAGAGATGCAAGTGTAGATATTAGATTGCTGGGAAATGATGCTGGAGAGGTAATGATTGGGGAGAAGGAAATGGCAGATGAACTGAATAAGTATTTTGCATCAGTCTTCACTATGGAAGACACTAACAGTATGATGGAAGTTCGACAGTGTCATGGGGCAGAAGTGTGTGAAGTTGCCATTACTCAGGAGAAGGTTTTTGGGAAACTGAAAGGTCTGAAGGCAGATAAATCACCTGGACCAGATGGTGTATACCCCAGAGTTCTGAATGAGGTGGATGAAGAGATTATGGATTATAATGATCTTTCAAAAATCAATTGTTTCTGGTATGGTTCCGGAGGAATAGAAAATTGCAAATGTCACTCCACTCTTCAAGGAGGGAGAGAGGCAGAAGAAGTGAAATTATAAGCCAGTTACTCTAACCTCAGAGGTTGGGAAGATGTTGGAGTCAATTGCTAATGATGTGGTTTTGGAGTACTTGGAGGCACATGAAAAAATAGGCTGTAATCAGCATGGTTCCCTTAAGGAAAAATCTAGCCTGACAAATCTATTGGAATTCTTTGAAGAAATATCAAGCAGGATAGACAAAAGAGAATCGGTGGATGTTGTGGACATGGATTTTCAGAAGACCTTTGATAAGGTGCCACACATGAAGCTGCTTAACAAGTTAAGAATCCATGATATTACAGGAAAAATACAAGCGTACATAGAGCATTGACTGATTGTCAGGAGGCAAAGAGTGGAATAAAGGGAATCTTTCCTGGTTGGTTAGTGACTAGTGGTGTTCCACAGGGATCTGTGTTGGGACATACATTATGTGTCAATGATTTGGATGATGGAATTGATGGCTTTGTGGTCAAGTTTACGGATGGTACAAAGACCGCTGGAGGAGCGGAAGTAGAGAGTAATTTTGAGGAAGTAGACAGCAATTTTGAGGAAGTAGAGAGGCTACAGGAGAATAGATAAATTAGGAGAATGGGTAAAGAAATGGCAGATGGAACACAGTGTTGGGAAGTGTGTGGTCATGCATTTTGGAAGAAAAAATAATTGTGGACTATTTTCTAAATGTAGAGAAAGTACAAAAATCTGAGGTGCAAAGGAACTTGGGAGCCCTTGTGCAGGATTCCCTAAAGGTTAATTTGCATGTTGAGTCAGTGGCGTGGAAGGCAAATGCAATGTTAGCATTCATTTTGAGAGGCCTCACTTGGAGCATTGTGAGCGGTTCTGGGGTCCTTATTTAAGACTGGCTGACACCGAAGAGGTTTCAGAGGAGGTTCGTAAGAATGACTCTGGGAATGAAAGTATTATCATCTGGGGAGCGTTTGATGGCTCTGGGCCTTTACTTACTGGAATTTAGAAGAATGGATGGGGAATCTCATTGAAACCCATCTAATGTTGAAAGGCCTAGAGAGTGTGGATGTGGAGAGGATGTTTCCTAAGGTGGGGGGAATCTAGGACCAGAGATAGTAGAGGGACATCCATTTAGAACTGAGACGAGAAGGAATTTCCCCAGCCAGTGGGTGGGGAATCCGTGGAATTCATTGCCACAGGCAACTTTGGAGGCCAGGTTATTGGGTGACAGGTTCTTGATTAGTCGGGACGTGAAAGGTTACAGGGAGAAGACAGAAGAATGCGGTTGAGAAAGAAATGGATCATCCATGTTGAAATGATGGAGCAGACCTGATGGGCTGAACGGCCTGATTGTGCTCCTACGTGTTATGGTCTAACTTCTCTCACCTCAACACAGAACTGATTCTACAGCCTATAGATTCATCTTCAAGGACTCAACACTCACGTTCTCAGTATTATTTATTATTACTATTGTTTCTTATTGTATTTACAGTGTCTTCTTTTGCACATTGGTTATTTATCAGTCTTTACGTAGTTTTTTATTGATCCTATGCAAATGTGCACAAGAAAATGAATCTCAGGATGGTGTATGGTAACATATGAGGAGCTTAGAAGGAGACAATGGCACCAAACAGCGACTCCTTTGTTTGCATCTTCGGAAACAGCTCTAAGTCAATCTTTAATATCTCTATTTTCCCCTTTTAGGTTTCTTTTGAAGACCCTAACCTGGAGTTCCACACTGACTACGGTTCTTTACGGGAATGGGACCCGCTCTTGGGGTTTCACCAATGTCCGTTACCCGGCACGCCAAGGGCACAGCCTAAGAGCTTCACTCACCTTCCGATGTCGGAGATTTCGTGACTCTGGAGATGAGGTGGTGGATCAGAGGTCGGTGTCCAGGCAGGAGATCGATGTGTCATGGGAGATGGAAGATCTAAGGCATTGTGCCCAGAGACCAGAGATCTTTGGGCACAGAGCTCGGAAAAGGCGACGCAACGGACTTTTAACATCATAAACCAGCGAGTTGTTTGTTATGTCTGATCAGGGACAGTTAGCATGGCTTTGTGAAGGGCAGATCGTGTCTAACAAGCCTGATAGAGTTCTTTGAGGAGGTGACCAGGCATATAGATGAGGGTAGTGCAGTGGATGTGATCTATATGGATTTTAGTAAGGCATTTGACAAGGTTCCACACGGTAGGCTTATTCAGAAAATCAGAAGGCATGGGATCCAGGGAAGTTTGGCCAGGTGGATTCAGAATTGGCTTGCCTGCAGAAAGCAGAGGGTCGTGGTGGAGGGAGTACATCCGGATTGGAGGGTTGTGACTAGTGGTGTCCCACAAGGATCGGTTCTGGGGCCTCTGCTTTTCGTGATTTTGATTAACAACCTGGATGTGAGGGTAGAAGGGTGGGTTGGCAAGTTTGCAGACGACACAAAGGTTGGTGGTGTTGTGGATAGTGTAGCGGATTGTTGAAGATTGCAGAGAGACATTGATAGGATGCAAGAGTGGGCTGAGAAGTGGCAGGTGGAGTTCAACCCGGAGAAGTATGAGGTGGTACACTTTGGAAGGACAAACTCCAAGGCAGAATACAAAGTAAATGGCAGGATACTTAGTCGTGTGGAGGAGCAGAGGGATCTGGGGGTACATGTCCACAGATCCCTGAAAGTTGCCTCACAGGTAGATAGGGTAGTTAAGAAAGCTTATGGGGTGTTAGCTTTCATAAGTCGAGGGACAGAGTTTAAGAGTCGTGAGGTAATAATGCAACTGCATATAACTCTGGTTAGGCCACACTTGGAGTACTGTGTCCAGTTCTGGTCGCCTCACTATAAGAAGGATGTGGAAGCATTGGAAAGGATACAGAGGAGATTTACCAGGATGCTGCCTGGTTTAGAGAGTATGCATTATGATCAGAGATTAAGGGAGCTCGGGCTTTACTCTTTGGAGAGAAAGAGGATCAGAGGAGACATGATAGAGGTATACAAGATATTAAGAGGAATAGATAGAGTGGACAGTCAGCTCCTCTTTCCCAGGGCATCACTGCTCAATATAAGAGGACATGGCTTTAAGGTAAGGG
The DNA here is from genome assembly GCF_030028105.1 of Mobula birostris. Lineage (NCBI taxonomy): Eukaryota > Metazoa > Chordata > Chondrichthyes > Myliobatiformes > Myliobatidae > Mobula > Mobula birostris. The sequence continues at coordinate 129,212,204 of NC_092377.1, read as the reverse complement.
GTGGGAAGTTCAAGGGGGATATTAGAGAAAGGTTTTTTACTCAAGAGAGTGGTGGTGCATGGAATGCACTGCCTGAGTCAGTGGTGGAGGCAGATACACTAGTGAAACTTAGGAGACTACTAGACAGGTATATGGAGGAATTTAAGGTGGGCGGGGTTATATGGGAGGCAGGGTTAAAGGGTCGGCACAACATTGTGGGCCAAAGGGCCTGTACTGTGCTGTACTAGTCTATGTTCTATAAAACCAGTTGCTTCAGGCACATGGCTTGTCAGCCGTGGTTGGCAGCTCATTTTGGAGAAGTAAAACTCTGATCTCAAACACAAGGAAATCAGCAGATGCTGGAAATTCAAGCAACACACACAAAATGCTGGTGGAACGCAGCAAGCCATACTATCTCTTCTTTCAGTTAGTCCTGACGAAGGGTCTCGGCCCAAAACATCGGCTGTGCTTCTTCCTATGGATGCTGTCTGGCCTGCTGTGTTCCACCAGCATTTTGCGTGGATCTCAAACCTCCTCTGCTCTGTGGCTATACCTATTTACGGAGAAGGCTTCGGAAGTAAACTAAGAGAAAAACCCAGAGCTGGAGTCCCTAAGGTAGTCCTACGTTGCGTTTAATGCTGACTAACAATTCCTGCGTTGCCACTGATGCCATAATCGGTCGCTGCCATTGCTTTGCGTTCATCGGCTGCATGGAGAGGGGGAGCCTGCTGCATAGGCAACAGCTTGCTCTCCATATCATCCTGCCCTGGCTTGCGTATCGCGTGGACAGCCAGGATGCAATATTCAACATTGACCCCCAATGACATGTGCTGTGCACTGTGATGACTGTTGGTTCTGTGTTTTGCACCTGAGCCCTGGAGAAACACCGTTTCATTTGACTGTATTCATGTGTACGGCAATTGAATGGCAATTAAACCTGACCTGATATCCAAGTGGCAAAAGTAACCGAGCCAGAATTTGACACTCACCAGTCATTGATATCCTGGTTCAGGGTGTGGGTGAAGTTGAGAGCCTGCTGGCACTGTTCGAGTATTCTGTGGATGGCTGGGATGGTCTCCCTCACACAGCGCTCGTCCAGTTCCCGCACACGTTCCACCAGGGCTAGGGAGAGGGCAGACCAATCAGCATCATGAGCCGGGGGCAAAGCACGCACCAGTCACCGGGAGACACTTACCCGACCACTTCCCAACCCTGATTTCGGGGCCTTGACAGGAATCAATGTTATCTCAGTTCCCCACCCCTCTGGAAGTGAGAGAGTGCCACACTGTGGGATGGACGGGAGGGAAGAAGTGATGAAGGGATGGAGGGACTGTCATATGTTGAAAGATTGGAGCAACTGGGGTTGTATACACTGCAATTTACAAGGATGACAGAGGATCTGATTGAAACATATAAGATTATTAAGGGATTGGACACGCTCGAGGCAGGAAACATGTTCCCGATGTTGGGGGAGTCCAGAACCAGTGGCCATAATTTAAGAATAAGGGGTAGACAATTTAGAACGGAGTTGAGGAAAAACTTTTTCACACAGAGGGTTGTGGTTCTGTGGAATGCTCTGCCTCAGAAGGCAGTGGAGGCCAATTCTCTGGATTCTTTCAAGAAAGAGTTAGAGCTCTTAAAGATAGCGGAGTGAAGGGATATGGGGAGAAGGCGGGAAAAGGATACTAATTGTGGATGATCAGCCATGATCACAGTGAATGGTGGTGCTGGCTCGAAGGGCCGAATGGCCTACTCCTGCACCTATTGTCTATTGAAGGAGTGGTGACGAGGGAGGTGAACCACAAGGCATCCAGATCAGATCCATCTCCCATCAAAATTCCCCAGAATGGGGAGGAACATTAAGGAGGGGACAGTTGGTGGGAAATAAAGTTCATCTCGATGTCGCAGGGTCAGAGATTCACCCCATTCCTGTCACCAAAACCACTGATCCCTGCTTCCTCACCCCAGCCGTCGGACACCACACACCACAGCCCTTGCCCCACGTCAGAGCACTGAGTGACAGTAACAGGATTTCACGAGGTGGGGATCACTGTGAATGGCAGGGGAGGGGGCAGTACTGCATCCACCTCTTGTGGCCTGGTTCTGTGACTCACCCTGGGTGTCAGTGACTGACAGGTTTGCCCGCCGCTGTTGTACAGCCTCCAGCGCCTCTCTCTGCTGGCCCAGCAGCATCTGCAGGGCTTCCCTCTCCATCTTCCTCTCAGCTGCCTCATCGATCAGATGTTCAGGAGCCTGTGGAAGAGGGCAGTCTCAGTCAGAGTCTGTCCAGGCTCTCCACCCCAACATCCTGCAGCCTGCTTCCGGACAAAATGCTATTTCCTGGCGCTCGAAGGTCCTGTTCCCACTCCAGCTCCATGACTGATTCATCCTGCCCTCAATCTCCCCGCATGAGAGGTGCTTCGGTGCCCTGCTCAGGGACTCTTCCCACTTCCCATGTGTGTTTGAGAGTCAGTCATTCTGCGTGGAAAGAGGTTCTTTAGCCCAACTTGCCTGTGCTGACCAGGTGACCTGGTTCCATTTGCCTGTGTAACGTGGAGTGCAAGGACTGCCAACTTCACCCAGGCAAGTAGGGCGTGCCCTATCACACTCCTGACCTGTCGGTGCAGGCCAGGTAACGTGGTGGATGTGGAGTGCAAGGACTAACTCCACCCAGGCAAGTGAAGAGTGTCTCATCACACTCCTGATTTACAGTCCCATTTGCCGAGTTTGGCCCACATCTCTCCAAACCTTCCCTATCCATGAACCTGTCCAAGAGTCTTTTAAAAAGCTGTTAATATCCCTGTCTCTATCACTTACTTCTTTTGTTCCAGAAACCCATTACCTTCCATGTGGAAAAACTTTCCTTTTAAATCTTTCCCCTCTCACCTTAAGCCTGTGCCCTCTAGTTTTAGACTCCCCTACCCTGGAGGGAAAGTCTATGACTGTCCCCTTTATCCGAGCCCCTCATGGTTTTATAAAACTCTATTAGCCCCCTTCACTTCTGGGACTGAAAGGCTTATCATATGGACAGCGTTTAATGGCTCTGGGCCTATACTCACAGGAATTCAGAAGAATACTGGGTACCTCACTGAAACCTATCGAATGTTGAAAGGCCTTAATAGCGAGGATGTGAAGAGGATGCTTCCTATGGTGTGGGAGTCCCAGAGGACACAGCCTCCGAATAGAGCCCCATTTGGAAGAGATGCAGGAATTTCTTTAGTTTGTGAGTGGTGAATCTGTGGAATTCGTTGCCACAGGTGGCTGTGGAGCCAAGTCACTGGATATATTTAAGGCAGAGGCTGATAGATTCTTAACTAGTCAGGGCATGAAGGGATACGGGGAGATGGCAGGACGTTGGGACTGAGGGGAAATGGATCAGCCATGATGAAAAGGCAGAGCAGACTATCTGGGCCAAATGGCTCAATTCTGCTCCTACATCTTATGGTCCGGGCTACATCTTTGTGACTCTTTCCTGCACCCTTTACAGCTTAATGACATCCTTCCCATAGCTGGTAACCAGAACAGCACACAAAACTCCAACAGTGGTCTCCACAATGTCCTGTACAGCTGAAACATGACATCCCAACTGCTGTACTCATTGCCCTAAATGATGAAGGGCAGAGTGCCAAATGTCTTCTGCACCACCCTGTCTACCTATTCCAGCAGTGTCCCAGTGCAAGGTTTTATCTAACTTTGGCTGGACAGGTTGAAAGGGAGGTTAAGGCGGCAAATGGCATGCTTGCCTTTATTAGTTGACCATCTGAGTTCATTCGTCAGTAAGTGATGTTGCAACTTTATAAAACATCCAGAGTATTGTATTCAGTTCTGGCTGTCCCATTACAGAAAGGATGTGGAGTCTTTGGAGAGGATGGGGTTGGACAAACTTGGATTATTTTCTCTGAAACAGTGGAGGCTGTGATGAGACCTGATAGAAGTTTATAAGAGTATGATAGTCACTAATTAGAATATTAGAAGAAGCATAGATTAAGGCAGTCAGTCTTTCTCCCCCAGGGTCTCAATGTCTAACACCAGAGGGTGGCACTTAAGGTGAGAGGGGGTAATTTCAAAGCCCAGTTTATTTTGTTACAGAGAGTCGTGGGTGCCTGGAATGCGCTGTCGGGACTGGCAGTGGTGGATTCAGATACAATAGAGGTGTTCAAGAGTTTCTTAGATATGTAAGGAATGGTGAGTCGAAGTGCCTGTTCCTGTGTTGTACGGTTCTACATTCTAACTCCGTGATTAATACTGGCATGTTAATAATACCCGCACAGTATTGGAGCAGTTATAAGGACAAGATGTGTACCTTCACAGAAATTAGCTTCCCCACCCCCCCTCCACCCCGTGAACTCTCTCTACACTTCTTACTGCCTCAGTAATGCAACCAGCATAATCAAAGACCCCTCTGCACATTCTTCCCTCTCCCGCCTCCCATCGGGCAGCAGATACAAACGCCTGAAAGCAGGTACCAACGGGCTCGAAGTCGCTTGAATGGTCCCCTAGTATGATGAGATGCACTCTTGATCGTACAATCTAGCTCCCTGGCACTTGCACTTTAGTGTCTATTGCACTGCGTTCTCTCTGTGACTCTAATTCTGCATTGTTATAGCTTTTCCAATGTATTGCCTCGCCACACTGTTGTACTGCCGTCTGTATGGATGGCGGGCGAAACTCATTTTTCATTCTATGTTACATGTGAGCTCCACCACAGAAGACCCCAAGCCCAGCTGCGAAAGGAGAAGGGGTGGGCATGGGGCTAGCACCCCCCTCCTGTAAAAGCCCAGAGCTATAGAAATGCCAACAGAAGTTCCAAAGACCTCATCCCTGGGAGAGGAAGGATCTTGACCTAGACAACCTATGAAGTCGTGTGGTGAAAACAGGGCAGGTCAATCTTCTATGGACCCAGGACAGAGGAACCTGGTGAGCTGTTGTTGACGGTTTATGGTCCAGCAGGGGCGATGGGCTTACGAAGAAAATGTTACGTGTGACATTGGTGCATGTAGCGCAGTGGTTAGTGTAACACTACTACAGTGCCAGCGATTGGGGTTCAATTCCTGCCACTATCTGTAAGGAATTGTACATTCTCCTGTGACCAAGCGGGATTCCTCCCGCACATTCCCAAGACAGGCGGGTTAGGGTTAGTAAGCTGTGGACAAGCTATGTTGGTGCTGGAAGCATGGTGACACCCGTGGACTGCTCCCAGCACATCCTTGGTGCAAACGATGCATTTCACTGTGTGTTTCGACACACGTGAGAAATATGACTACTCTTCATCCAATAAAGCATTTGCGAACCGACCTTGTAGAGGGGGAATGAAAGCAGGTCCATGAGGCGCTGGTAAAACTGTGGGTTGTTCATTGAGCTCTCCATTCTGTGGATTGACAGGGTGTGCGCGGGAACCCTCTGAGACCTGGAGAAGAAGCACACACATCAACACAGTGAAGCAGCTAGGGCAGCCGGGGGTGCTGATGGGCAGTACGGAGGGGTGGGGTGGAGACGGAGACAGTCAGCAGCTCCCAACCCATGCAACTGGTAACGAAGGATATCACTCTTGGCTCAGAAGACTTGTGTGTCCGTCTGTGCGCCTGTCTTCACCTGTACATCTATGTCTGTTGGTGTCAGTCTGTGTGTGTGCATGCCAGTTTCACCCTTCAAATATTCAATATTGCTGTCAGTTCCAAAAGTTTATGAAAACTCCAGACACCCAAAATACACCCCATCTTGTTACAGTGTTGAGGGACAGTTCCTGACTGTAGAACGAGCCAGAATATAAAGTGACAACAGTGACCTGTGTAATCAGTGGGAGGGACTGACCTTTAACAATATGCTAAAACAAGAGTTGGTCAGAGACCACAGTCAGTGCGGATCAGAAATAACATCTCCCCTTCACTAACAATCAACACTGCCACGACTCAAGGATGCATGCTTAGCCACTGCTCTACTCTCTCTACACCCACGACTGTGTGGCTAGGCACAGCTCAAACACCATCTACAGATTTGCCGATGACACAACTATTGTTGGCAGAATTTCAAAAGGTGATGAGGTGGTGTACGGGAGTGAGGTAGGTCGGCTAGTTGATTGGTGTCTCAACAACACCCTTGCCCTCAGTCTCAGTAAGACCAAGGAATTGATTGCGGACTTCAGGAAGGGGAAGTCAAGGGAACACACACCAGACCTCATCGAGGGATCAACGGTGGAAAGGGTGAACAGTTTCAAGTTCCTGGGTGTCAACATCTCTGAAGATCTCTACCACACCCAACATATTGATCAATTACAAAGGCGGCACGGCAACAGCCATATTCCTTTAGGAGTTTGAGGAGCTTCTACAGATGTACTGTGGACAGCATTCATTAATTGGTTGCATCACCGGCTGGTTAAGGAGGGGCCACTACAAAGGATCAGAAAAAGTTGCAGAAAGTTGTAATCACGGGCACAAGCCTCCCCAGAATCCAGGACACCTTCAAAAGGCAATGAGCAAAAATACAGCATCTGTCATTACGGATCCCCATCACCTCTTTTCATTGCTACCATCAGGAGACTGAAAATGCACAACCAATATTTCAGTGACAGCTTCTTCTCCCTCTGCTATCAGATTTCTGAACAGTGGACAAATCCATGAATGCTACCTCACCTTTCGTTCTCTATTTTAGCACCACTGATTTAATTTATTTTATATATGCACTTCTAATTATCATTATAGTTTTCAAATTATGGATTGCAAAGTACTGCTGCTGCAAAACAACAGATTTCACGGCATATGCCAGCAATTCAGGTGCACTTCATGCCTTTCCTGATCTCACGCTGATATTGTCAATGGTTACCAATAAACAGCTATATTTATCTCAGAATACTGGAGGAACTCAGGTCAGGCAGCATCTATGGAGGGAAATGAACAGTCACTGTTTTGGGCTGAGACCCTTCATCAAGACAGGAATGAGAGACGACAGAGACCCTTTCCCACAGCTCACCCTCCATCACCTACAGCTCAAATAGTATGCCTCCCTCCCCTCTCAGCATATAGTGTGTGCATTCTTGCAAGGGCAGAAACTGTCTCTCTAATCAACATGAGCATGTATCTATTCTCTTCCCCAGTGCAGTGTCAATGGGCCAGAATCCAGTGATTGGATTCTGTGTCTGTATCTGTCTGAGGTCTCTCTCACACACACAAATTGACCTTCACTGGGGGATGGGTCACACACACACACACTGACCCTCACTGGGGGATGGGTCACACACACACACAGACCCTCACTGGGGGATGGGTCACACACACACACACACACTGACCCTCACTGGGGGATGGGTCACACACACGCACAGACCCTCACTGGGGGATGGGTCACTCACACACACTGACCCTCACTGGGGGATGGGTCACACACACACACACACACACACACACGCCCTCACTGGGGGATGGGTCACTGTCGCGCACACACACTGACCCTCACTGGGGGATGGGTCACTCTCACACACACACTGACCCTCACTGGGGGATGGGTCTCACACACACAGACCCTCACTGGGGGATGGGTCACTCTCGCACACACACACACACACACTGACCCTGACTGAGGGATGGGTCACACACACACACACACAGGCCCTCACTGGCGGATGGGTCACTCTCGCACACACACACTGACCCTCACTGGGGGATGGGTCACTCTCACACACACGCACTGACTCTCACTGGGGGATGGGTCTCACACACACAGACCCTCACTGGGGGATGGGTCACTCTCACACACACACACTGACCCTCACTGGGGGATGGGTCTCACACACACACTCTCACTGGGGGATGGGTCACTCTCACACACTGACCCTCACTGGGGGATGGGTCACACACACACACACACAGACCCTCACTGGGGGATGGGTCACTCTCACACACACACACTGACCCTCACTGGGGGATGGGTCACACACACACACACACAGACCCTCACTGGGGGATGGGTCACTCTCACACACTGACCCTCACTGGGGCGATGGGTCACACACACACACACACACACTGACCCTCACTGGGGGATGGATCACTCTCACACACTGACCCTCACTGGGAAATGGGTCACTCTCACACACTGACCCTCACTGGGGGATGGGTCTCACTCACACACACACTGACCCTCACTGGGGGGATGGGTCACACACACACACACACACTGACCCTCACTGGGGGATAGGACACAGACACACAGAGCTGGAGGTTGGGACCTTGGAGCTGCAAACCAGCTGTGACTGGACTACCTCACCCCTACCTATGCAGTGCGAACTCGATACGTTCAGGAGGGGGAAAACACTGACCCAGCAAGGAGCCTGCGGTCCAGGCAGGGCAGGGAGACAGATGAGAAGAGTTTCAGCTCGCGGCTGATGGAGTCATGTAGATGCTCGGTCAGTCCACGGACTATATTCTTGTGCTGCTGTAGGTCCTGGTCCCTGAACAAGATGATCTGCAACATGAAGGAGGAGAATGGATCTGCCAGGGTCCCCATGAGATTGATACACCTACGGCATGAACCCCATGACAGCCTTGGCCTAAAGAGGGAGTTCCAGACCCCTGGGGTCCGGGGAGCTGAAGATACGGCCACCAGCAATAGATTTGTGGAAATGAGGAACTATCAGCTAGCTGGAACCAGGCAGTTTGTGAGGGAGCTTCTCTCTGTGTCTGACCCCACAAGTGGGTGATTGGACAGTGTGCAGGGAGCTTCACTCTTTATCTGACCCCACGAGTGGGTGATGGGATGGTGCGGAGGGAGCTTCACAGCGTCCAACCCCAGGAGTCTGCGGTGGGACAATGTGGAAGGAGCTTCACTCTGTGTCCGACCCCGAGAGTGTATGATGAGGTGGTGTGGAGGGAGATTCACAGTGTCCGACCCCAGGAGTCTGCAATGGGATGTTGTGGAAGGAGCTTCACAGTGTCTGACCCCAGGGCTGTGTGATGGAACAGTGTGGAGGGAACTTCACTGTTTCTGACCCCAGGGCTGTGTGATGGAACAGTGTGGAGGGAACTTCACCGTTTCTGACCCCAGGAGTGTGCAGTGGGGTGATGTGGAGAACTTCACTTCTTGTCAGAGCCCAGGTGTGAGGGATAGGATGGTGTGGAGTTACCTCTGCCTGCGTTGACATCAAGTGACTCTTGGCAGACGAGTTGCCTTTCACCAAAGCCCGTACGAGGTCCTGTTTAACATCCTGAAAGCAGAACAGTTAGAGCCCATCACAGATCAAGAGTAGACCACTTGAAGCATTGACTCGAGACTGACTCTGTGTGCCCTGTCCAGCCAAGCCAAGTCCTCAGCATCCTGTCAGTCTTACCTTCCGAATGCCTGCCTGAAAACATGTACAACCAGGCTCAAAGACATCTTCTATCCTACTGTTATCAGTCTCGTGAATAGTTCCCTAGGTGGATTCTCAACCTCACCATATAAAGTACCATGCAAAAATCTTAGGCACATATATACAGTGCCTATAAAAAAGTATTCACCACCCTTGGAATTTTTCATGTTTTAATGTTTTACAACATTTAATCACAGTGGATTTAATTAGGCATTTTTTTAATTAGACTTGAGAGAGATTTGTTTTCCATCAAGACAATGACCCCAAGATAAAGCCAAAGCTACTCAGGAATGGTTTAAAAACAATAAAGTTAATGTCCTGGAGTGGCCAAGTCAGAGTCCAGACCTCAATCCAATTGAGAATTTGTGGCTGGATTTGCAAAGGGCGGTTCACTCACGATCCCCATGCAATCTTACAGAGCTTGAGCAGTTTTGTAAAGAAGAATGAGGAAAAATTGCAGTGTCGAGATGTGTAAAGCTGATACAGACCTATCCACACAGACCCAAGGTTGTAATTGCTGCCAAAGGTGCATCTACTAAATACTGACTTGAAGGGGATGAATACTTATGCAATTAATTATTTTGTTTTATATTTGCAATTAATTCAGATCTCTTTGTAGAGATCTGTTTTTACTTTGACACAAGAGTCTTTTTCTGTTGATGAGTGTCAAAAAAGCCAAATTAAATCCACTATGACTCAATGTTATAAAACAACATAACATGAAAACTTCCAAGGGTGTGAACACTTTTTATGGGCACTATATATAACTAGGGTGCCTAAGACTTTGCGTTGTACTGTAGTACTGTAATTTTATGTACTGCTGCTGCCAAAATAAAAACAAATTTTATGACATATGCGAGTGATGATAAATCTGATTCCGACTTGGGTACCTATTATGGACTGAGTGTGGGAAGGGGGCAGGGACATGAGAATCATGGTGGGGAAAATGGGAAGGGAGAGGGGATGGAGTGGGGAGCAACACAGAGACATTCTGTAATCATCAATAAACCAAGTGTTTGGAATCCAATGACCTTGCCTGGTGTCTGAGGGCTGAGCGTGCCTGCATCCACGTTGCCCCTTGCTCTCCTCCTCTGCCACCTGTTCCACACCCCTCCCACAGTGCTCTTCCCTCGCCATTCCCAACATTCTTTGCTCCCGCCAGGTGTACAAAGTTGCTCTCCGCTCCACATTGACGAATACTGTGAAAAGGTCCTGGGCACCTTATATGTACTGTACCTCATTATAATCTTACACCGCACCGCCTGCACTTTCTCTGTAACACTTTATCCTGCATTCTGTTGTTGTTTTACCTTGTTGTGTCTCAAAGTACTATGCAATGATCTGATCTGTATGAACAGTATGCAAGACATACTTTCCACTGGATCTCGGCATGTGTGACAATAATAAACCAATTCCAATACCCATCTCAAACACAAGAGATTCTGTAGATGCTGGAGATCTTGCACAGCGCACACAAAATCTGGAGGAAACTCACCAGGTCAGGCAGCATCTATGGAAAGAAATAAAAATACACACAAGTGTTCTATCGAAGGGTCTCAGCCCAAAATATTGACTGTTTATTCCTTTCCACAGATGCTGCCCAATTTGCTGAGTTCCTCCAGCACTTTATGTGTTCTCCAATATCCATCTCAATGCACTATGTACTGATCTGATCTGGATGAACAGCACACAAGACAAACTTTTCACTGTATCTCGGTACATGTGACAATAACCAACCAATTTCATTTTCAACACCAAGCTCTTCCACTGAATCTGTCTTCGTTCCTCCTACACCACTACACAAAAGGAGAATGTGGTATCGATGTAGAAAGCATAGAAGAAATTCACCCAGAAACTGACCGAATATGGAAAGGCCTGGATGGAGTAGATGTGAAGAGGATGTTCCCGAAGTGTAGGAGTTTGGGACCAGAAGGCACAGCCTCAGAATACAAGAACCTCCCTATAAAACAGAGATGAGGAGGAATATATTTAATCAGAGGATGGCAAATCTGTAGAATTCATTGCCAGAGATGGCTGTGGAGGCCAAGCGGAGGTTCACAGGTTCCTGATCAGTCAGGACATCACAGATTATGGGAAGAGAGCAGGAGAAAGGGTTTAAGAGGGAAAATAAATTAGTCATGAATGAATTGCAGAGCAGATTCAATAGGCTGATCACATACTCCCAGGGCCAGACACTGAGTGAATCTTCCTCCACACTGTCCCATCACACACTCCTGGGGTTAGACATGGAGAGAAACTCCCTCCACATCGCCCCATCACATGCTCACTCTGCACAACGTAGGACTGCCTTAGGTACCAGGTGCTGTAAATTTGTAACAGGCTCAACCATCTCTAGCCATAAACTGTATGCTAAGGTAGGCAGCTTCATTGCTGGGGTTCTGCCGTGGTTGTTTTGTCCTAGTTGTCTACGTGAAATACAAGCCAGGGCAGTACCATATGGAGAGCAAGCTGATGAATCCAAAGGAACGACAGAGAGCAATACAGTTTGGCATCAGTGGCATCACAGGAGATGCCAGTCAGTGTTGAACTCAAGGTGAGACTGCCTTAGGGACTCCAGCTCCGAACTTTCCTTCGAGGTTTACTCCTAAAGCCTTCCCTATGAGTGGATATAGCCATAAGGGAGGAGGTTTGAAATGGGTTTTCCTTCTCTTAAATGAGCTAACAAGCCCCAGCTTCCCAAAGTGACTAGCTTTAAGGCACCAGTAACGCACCTTTGCTCCTTCTTCTGTCAGTAGAAACAGTTCTGCCTGGCTTAGTAGCTAAGCCACAGGTGAAAGCCAGGAGCTGGACTTAGTCGTCAGAGGCGACTTGCGATGCACATCATTGAGAAATTTAATGGGCAGTGGGAGCCTGTCACTGTTATCATCCCCAGCTATAACAACTTGCTAAAGTGAACCACAGTGAACTCATGCCTGGTTACTAGCTTAGCTCTGTCTGAGTCTCCCCAGACAGATCCTTTACTCTCCAGTTGACGGAAGGTCAGTGAGCCCCTAGGAGGCAAAGAAAATGCTTCAAAGATCATATCAGAATCAATCTAAAGAAAGTCACCATTACATCTAAAAACTGGGAAGACATTGCACTCAATAGATACACCCGGAGGAAATCTGTTCAAGAGGGAGCTGTGCTACATGAGATCAAGCTGTGAAAGGAGAGGCTGCCACCACTCACTCTTGCCCACACTGAACCAGAATATGTCAATCCCGGATCGGCCTCCACATCCACTCGAGGAGATCATACTCGGCTCGAGTGACTGCATCACTACCACCACTAGCCTAGCAACAACCTCCTAAAACTCCAGTACAGGAGTTGTTCGATACGACATACAATGACAGGAGACCTGTGTGGGAGAGTTTTTAAAAAGAAAAAGTCATTGCATGGGGTGCAGTTCCACACTGTCGACCTTGGAAGTTCGGGTCCAGTGGTACGAGTAGACGTCACCACCTGGGTCTTCCTTGGTTGCAGTGGATGACCATGACTTCTTCTGTGTCTCGTCATGTCCCTCACTCTCTAGACAGCTTTGTAGAATCAACTCCCTGGTCGTGGGATCTCTGCCAGAGCTGACTTCACATGCCATGTCCCTATCTCGCCAGGGAGGGGGTTGGCCTCCTACTACACTCACCTAGCCCGCCTGTTGAAGCTGTGTATCAGGGTGCAGCCGCCATCACGTGCAAACAGTTACTCAGAGCCAAAGGTGACTGAGCTGCCCCAGAATTGACACGCAACACCGCCCCCCCACCAGAGGTGCTACCCCTCCCTGTTTGGTGGTGGGTGATAACGAACATCATCGCAAGCCTGGGCAGAAGGTATGGAGATCCTGAGATGCCCAGTTGTCAAGATCCCCTCTCGGCCTCACCAGTGTAGTTCAAAGAAAAGCTTATGAAGCAATATGTTTGGCACCAGCAGCTGCTGGAAGGCTGTTCAGTAACGTCCAGCCGCCTTAGGGGCTCCACTCTGGATTTACTGTCTGGGTTTATTCCCACAGCGTTCATCTCTCCCATGGCTGCCCACAAGGCAGTGGAGCTATTTACCCATACCTGGGGATCTCCCTGGACATACAAGGTACAAGCTGAACTGCACACACCTCACATAAAACATAGGTTCTGAAGCTCAACACTGCAAAAGTCTTATCTCACTTTATGTACATACAGTGCAAGGCAGGTAGAGATAGTGGGGGTGGGGGAGGAAATAGATTAAGAAATAGTATAAGAATAAAGAAAGCTTTATTCGGGGAGCATCCGTTTGACAAGTGGCTCCCCTGTAGACATCAGCCGGTAAGAAAAAGGAACTTTGTTCTGAAGGTGAACCCCAGACTCCGTGAATTATTTCTGTCCACACAGTCAGAATCTTTTCCCCAGGGTCAAAATATCTCATACTAGAGGCCATGTTTTTAAGTTGAGAGGGGAAAAGTTCAAAGGAAATGTGTGGACAAGTTTTATTTCACAGAGAGTGTTGGGTGCCTGGAATGAGCTGCCAGGTGTGGCTGATATGATAGAGGTGTTTAAGAGGTAATTACACAGGTAGTTATGGAGGGGATACAGTCCACATGCAGGCAGATTTGGTATATCCCCAGTGACTTTTGCAAATTACTACAGATGTATGGCACAGAGCATTCTGACCGGCTGCATCACTGCCTGGTATGAAGGCTCCAATGCACAGGATCACAAGAGGCTGCAGAGGGTCGTAGACTCAACCAGATCCATCACGAGCACAACCCTCCCCACCATCACGGGCATCAAGGGGCAGGGCCAGAAGGCGGCAGCATCCTTCACCAAGAATCCTCCCCATCTGGGACACGCCCTCTTCTCATTACTACCATCATGGAGGTGGTACAGGAGCCTGAAGACCCACATTCGTGAATCAAGAAAAGCTTCTTCCCCTCTGCTATCAGATTTCTCAAAAGTCCATGAACCTATGAACACGACCCCAGTATTCCTTTTGTTTTTGCGTCATTGCTCTTGCCAATTCATAGGGTGGGAAGTATTAATTTTAAGGGTGGTAGTAGATGGAACTCTAGCATCCTGATGGTTCTCCACAACATTAATGCAAAAAGTATTAGGATTAAGGGTGATGAACTTGAGCATGGATCAGTACATGGAATTACAACATTGTGGCCGTTACAGAGACTTGTCTGTCACAAGGGCAAGAAAGGCTGCTGGATGTTCCGGGATTTCGATGTTTCAATTGATAATCAAAGCTCTCAAAGGTACATTTAATGTCAGAGAAATGTATACAGTATACATCCTGAAATTCTTTTTCTTTGCACAAAAACAGAGGAGTGCCCGAATAATGACAGTTAAATTTTAGAACCCCAAAGCTCCCAACTCCCCCTCCCACACATAAGCAGCAAAGCAATGATCCCCCCTCCCCCACTAGCAAAAAAATGCATCGGTGCCCCCCCCCCCCACCGAGCACCCAAGCGTGCAGCAAAGCATCAATAAAGACACAGACTTGCAGTACCCCAAAGACTACTCATTCACCCGGTAATTCGACATACCACAGGCTCTCTCTCCCCCCCTCCCAATAAAGGAAAAAGATGTCTCCCTTTCACAGCAAGAGGGGAGACTTAAACAACTCGCTGATTTACGATGCTAAAAGTCCATTGTGTCAGGGATAGTATCGCAGCTGCAGAAAGGGACAACGTTATGGAGGGATCATCTAAGTCAATATGAGTGGTAGTCAGAAAGAGGAAGGGAGCAATCATTCTGTTGGGAGCATTCTCTAGACCCCCCCAAAAGTAAGAGACACTGAGGAGCAGATAAGTAGGTAGATCGTAGAAAGATACAGAAATAACAGGGTTGTTGTCATGCATGACTTCAACTTCCCTAATAGTGATTGATACCTTCTTAGTGCAAAAAGTTTCAATGGGGCTGAGAAGTTTTAGATATGTTCAAGGATTCGTGACTAAGTACGTTGACAGGCCACACTGGATCCAGTACTGGGTAGTGAACCTGGTCAGGTGTTAGCTCTCTCAGTGGGTGAGCATTTCACAGACAGTGGCCACAACTCCTTGACCTTTAGCATAGCTATGGACAGGGATAGGAACAAAAGGTATGGGAAAGTATTTAATTGGGGGATGGGGGAGAAACAGAGAGAAGGCTAATTACAGTGGTATGAGGCAGGAACCTAGGAAAGTAAATTGAGAACTTATGTACTCAGAGACAGGCACAGTGGAAATATGGAGGCTGGTTAAGTAGAACTTGAATGGGGTTCGGGATAGGTCTATCCCACTGTGGCAGGGAAAATTTGGCGGGGTGAAGGAACCAAGGTTGACAAGAGATGTGGAACATTTAGTCAGGGGGAAGAAGGAAGCTTATCTTAAGGTTTAGGAAGCAAAAATCAGACAGACCTCTTGAGAACCCAAGATACTGCCTGGATTATAAGGAAAGGTTGCATGAGTGATGGCTTTTCTCTTTGGAGAGATGGAGGATGAGAGACGTCTCTGTACAACTCTGGCAGGGTTTGCAAGACATTACTTCCTACAAAGGGAAACCCAATAGCATTAATGGCAGTGATGCTTCACTGCCAGATGAACTCAATGCCTTCTATGCCCACTTTGAAAGGGAGAATATAACTACAGCTGTGATGATCCTTGCTGCACCTGAAGACCCTGTGATCTCTGTCCTGGAGGCTGATGTTAGGCTGTCTATAAAGAGGGTGAACCCTCTCAAGGTGGAAGGCCCCAACAGAGTACCTAGTAAGGCTCTGAAAACTTGTGCTAACCAACTGGCGGGAGTATTCAAGGACATTTTTAACCTCTCACTGATGGTGGAAATTCCCACTTGCTTCAAAACGGCAACAATTATACCAGTGCCTAAGAAGAATAATGTGAGCTGCCTTAATGACTGTTGCCCAGTAGCACTCACATCGACAGTGATGAAATGCTTTGAGAGGTTGGTCATGACCAGACTGAACTCCTGCCTCAGCAAGGACCTGGACCCATTGCAATTTGCTTACCGCCACAATACGTCAATGGCAGATGCAATCTCAATGGCTCCCCGCACGGCCTTAGACCACCTGGACAGCACAGGCACCTACGTCAGGATGCTGTTCATCGACTATAGCTCAGCATTTAACACCATCATTCCCACAATCCTGATTGAGAAGTTGCAGAACCTGGGCCTCTGTACCTCCCTCTGAAATTAGATCCTTGACTTCCTAACCAGAAGACCACAATCTGTGTGGATTGGTGATGCCATCTCCTCCTCACTGACGATCAACACTGACGCACCTCATGGGTGTGTGCTTAGCCCACTGCTCTACTCTCTGTATACACATGACTGTGTGACTAGGCATAGCTCAAATTCCATCTGTAAATTTGCTGACCATAGAACTACTGTTGGTAGAATCTCAGATGGAGACGAGAGGATGTATAGGAGCAAGATATGCCAACTAGTGGAGTGGTGTCATAGCAACAACCTGGCACTCAACGTCAGTAAGATGACAGAGTGGATTGCGGACTTCAGGAAGGGTAAGATGAAGGAATCATCATAGAGGGATCAGAAGTGGAGAAAGTGAGCAGTTTCAAGTTCCTGTGTGTCAAGATCTCTGAGGACCTGCCCTGGTCCTAACATATCAATGCAGTTATAAAGAAGGGAAGAATGTGACTATACTTCATTAGGAGTTTGAAAAGGTTTGCTATGTCAACAAACTTCTAGAGATGTACCGTGGATTTAGTTGGCTCTATCTTGGGTACTAGCCTACAAAGAACCCAGGGCATCTTCAAGGATCTTTAGAAAGGCAGCATCCATTATTTAGGACCTCCAGCACCCAGGGCATGCCCTTTTCTCACTGTTACCATCAGGTAGGAGGTACAGAAGCCTGAAGGCACACACTCAGCGATTCAGGAACAGCTTCTTCCCCTCTGCCATCCGATTCCTAAATGGACATTGAACCTGTGAACACTACCTCACTTTTTTAATATATATTATTTCTGTTTTTGCATCATTTACCGTATGCACACTGTAATTGATTTACTTATTTTTTTCTTCTATATTATGCATTGCATTGTACTGCTGCTGCTAAGTTAACACATTTCCCAACACGTTGGTGATAATGAACCCGATTCTGATAAGAGGTGTACAAGATGAGGCGCATAGATACAGAACGGACAGCCAGTCTTTTACTCCAGGGCGGCAATGGCCATTTCCAGAGGACACCCATTTAAGGTGAGTGGGGGAAAGTTTAGGGGAGGATGTCAGAGGAAGGGGTTTTTATTAAGCAGGGAGTAGTGGGTGCCTGGAACTCATGTGGGTGGTGGTAGAGGCCGATATCGTAGGGACATTTAAGAGACTCTTAGATGGGCACGTAGATGGAGGGTTTCAAGCTGTGTAGGAAGGAAGGGCCAGACTGATCATGGGGCTGGTTGGGCTGAAGGGGCTGTTCTCTGTTACAGAGGAAATTTTAAGGTTTCATACCGCTGCCACTGGGTGTAAGGGCAGCACCTCTGGTGAAGGGGTTTGTCATGTCCATTCCGGGGCAGTTCACTCAGTTTTGGTCCCCTCCGGACACTCAGCTCTCTCCTGCGACTCCAAGTAACTGCTTGCATACGACAGTGGCCACACCCTGATATACCGCTTCATCAGGCAGGCTAAATCAGGTGGGGGAGGCCGGGTGAGATGCCTGTCCTAGCCTGTGAAGTCAGCTCCTGCAGGCAGGCCGGAAGAGCTCAGCAGTGAGATTCAATGGCCAGGGAGATGGCTCTGCAGAACTCATGAGGCACAGAAGTCATGGTCATCTACTGTAACCAATGAAGACCCCAGCTGCGATGACTATTCACACTGATGGACCCAGACTCACGGGGTTGAGAGAATGGAACTGACCCAGTGCAATAGCTTTTCCACTTTAAAAACTCTGCCACACGTTTCACGTCACCGTCGGATACGAGACAATCATTACCGCTGTCCCAAAACAGTAAGTTGAAGTGATAAGAAATCTGATTTGGATTCGATTGAGAGGGTACTTCCCTAGAGAGGTGGGGAGGGAGCGTGAAAGGCCCATCTTACCACCAGCCCCTGGAACTCGAGGATACGGTTGTGCTTCTGCTGTAGAGATTGGATCTCCCTGTTTCGGGCAACAATGGCATTGTTGATCAAGTGCCCCTGCTCCACCAGCTCCTGACAGTACCCCTGCCTCTCCACCAGGTCCAGCTGCAAATCAAAGAGCTCCCTGTAGTGGTCAAAGAGGAGACACGCCAGTCAGGAAGGTTAACTTAAACAAACAACAACCATGTCAGCTTCGTGGGTCAAGATCGAGATGAGACAGGGAGATGAGCTGAGGAATAGCAATGGATTTTGATTCGGATCAACATGAGGTGACTCAGTTTGGACATTCAAACCGGGGACAGGGGGGGTGGGGGGGATGGACTTGTACAGTGAATGGAAGGACACTGACAAGTGGACAAGTGTTATGGAATAGAGGGACCTGGGACAGTGGCCGTGCAAGTAGACATGGTAGTGAAGGTGTTAACCACAGTGATGGACAGTTTGTCCTTTCCCCAGGGTTGATGTATAGAAAACTAGACGGCACACAGATACAGGATAAGGGGGGTGAGATTTAAAAGAGACCTGAGAGGTAAGCACTTTACACAAAGGGTAGTGATGACCCAGAACGAGCTGCCAGAGGAAGCGGCTCTGGCACTTAAAGAGATATTTGGATAGGTACGTGGAGGGTCATGGGCCAAGTGCAGGCATCTGAGATTAGAGTGAGATGAAAGATTAGCTTTATCATCTGAACTGCAACATCGAAACATACAGTGCAATGCACTGTTTGCATCAACGACCAACAATGCAAGGATGTACTGGGGGGGGGGGGGGCAGCTCTTAACTGTTGCCATGCTTCTGACATCATCATAGCATGCTGACAATTTACAAACCCTAACCTGTATGTGGGAGGTAACCAGAGCAACCGGAGGAAACCCACGTGGTCACGGGCAGAACATAAACTCCGTACAGACATCAGTGGGAAATGAAGCCCCATCAGTAATCGCTGGTGCTGTACAGTGAAGACCATGCCATGGTCAGCATGAACCAGTTGGGCCGAATGGCCCACTTCCATGTTGTATTACTATATAATTCTATGCCCAGTGGGATTCAAAGTCGTTTATTGTCAGATGCACATCTGTGCACAGGTGAAATGAAATATAGGAGAATCACAGGCAGATAGAAATTCTGCATAATTTATGTTCAATTAATGTTTTTCTTGTGAATGAACCTAGGGCTGAATCATACTTCGCTGGTACCCAATGTCACTGCAGACAGCATTGTGTGGTCCCACAACTCCCCCTTCTACCTGTGGTATGGAACAAGAGAGGCCGGATAGTTTGGTTCTGTTCCTTGGAGATGGGTGTTCAAAACGGAAGACTTCAGGTGATGGACAGTTCTTCAAACCCCCCACGCAAACCACGTCTCCATGACTACCTCTGGCCCTTACACTCCTTTCTGTCTGTCACACAGCGTACTCCACCCTCTACCCACCCAGCTCCTATACCTCTTCCCATCTCCATCGTCCTCTCTGGTCCCTACAACCCTCCTTGTCACTGTCACCCCTGGCTCCTACACCAACCCTTGTCTGTATAAATCCCTGTCTACTATACCCCTTCCCCATCTCCATGACCCCCCCGGTCCCTATACACCTCCCTTCTCTGTAACCTCTACCCAACCCTAGACCCTTCCCTTCTCCGTAATCTCTGCCCAACCCTAGACCCCTCCCTTCTCTGTAATCTCTACCCAACCCTAGACCCTTCCCTTCTCCGTAATCTCTGCCCAACCCTAGACCCCTCCCTTCTCTGTAATCTCTACCCAACCCTAGACCCTTCCCTTCTCCGTAATCTCTACCCAAACCTAGACTCCTCCCTTCTCTGTAATCTCTGCCCAACCCTAGACCCCTCCCTTCTCTGTAAACCCTACCTAACCCTAGACCCCTCCTGGTCTCTGTGACCCCCTCTGGCCCCTGCACTTGTTCTTCCCTTCTCAACCTCCTAGTATCCCCAAGACATTCCCGTGCTTCCAAGCTCTTGGAGTTTTCCATTGCCCTGCTGCCTGGTTTTCCTGAGCTCCAGAATTCTGCCCTAGAACTTGTGGCTCCCTTGTCTCTCCGCACACCCGGAAGCCCTCTGAGGGAAGGCGCAAGGCTGGCCGCTGACGGGGACAGGTTGGGCTGCAGAGGCCTGACCTGTTGGCATTCAGCAGCTCCGGGCTGTGTCCTAATCTCTCCTCCAACAGCAGCTTGAACTCCTGGTCCAGCGCTAGGAGATGACACTTGAGCTGCATCTGCCTCCTTGCCGCCCTGACCTTCTCCACGGCTCGAAGCTCACAATCTCGCCAGCCCTCCTGCAGAGACAAAAGCCCGGTTAGCAATAACACAAAGTTCGAAGCAAATTTATTATCAAAGTAGGCAGACACTCAGTGGTCACTTTATGCAAATATTTAATCATCCAATCACGTGGCAGCAACTCAATGCATATAAGCACGCATACATGATGGTCAAGAGGTTCAGTTGTTCAGACCAAACATCAGAATGGAAAAGAAATGAGATCCAAGTGACTTTGGCTGTGGAATTATCGTGGGTGCCAGATGGGGTGGCTTGAGTATCTCAGAAACTAATCTCCTGGGATTTTCATGCACAACAGTCTCTAGAGTTTACAGAGAATGATGTGAAAAATAAAAAGCATCCAGTGAGTGGCAGTTCTGTGGGAAAGGGGGACTCTTTAATGAGAGTTCAGAGGAGAATGGCCAGACTGACTCAAGCTGACAGAAAAATTACTAACTCAAATAGCCACACGTTACAACAGTGGGGTGCAGAAGAGCATCTCTGAACACACAACACGTTAAAACTTGAAGTGGGTGGGCTACAGCGACAGAAGACCACAAACATACACTCATACAAGTGACACTTCAAAGTGGGCACCAAGTGTATGTCACCACCTGGAGATGATTTTCTTGCAGGGATTTACAGAAAATTAAAGAAATACAGCAGAACTTGTGAAAAATATACATAGCAAAGACCAACAAACAAGTAATCTGCGAGTCAACAAATCATGCAAATAATAAAATCAAGTAAATAAACAATACTGAGAACATGTGTTGTAGATCCTTGAAAGCAAGCCCATAGGGTGTGAAATCCATTGAGCTGAGGTGAGTCAGGAGCCTGATGGTTGTAGGCTAATAACTGTTCCTGAACCTGCTGGTATGGGACCTCCTTCCCAATGGTAGTAGTGAGAAGAGGGCATGGTCTGGATCTTGGGGTGGAGTCATTGATGACAAATGATGATTTCTTCTGGCACTCAGTGATGGGAAGGACTGGGCTATACTCACCACCTTCCACTCCTAAGCATTAGTGTTTCCATACCAGACCGAAACGCCTCTCCCAACAATTGCCTCTGCAACTGAGAGACGTTGTCCCTGTTCACACTCACCAATACAAATTAGAAATGACCCATTCATATGCATCGTAACTTGATGCAGCAACTACTCGGGATTACTGCTCGATTCTAAATGCACTCTCCCAGAAGGCAACAGTCAGTCTAGGAAGTGGGGAAGGTACAGTGTATCCACTCCTGTTTACATCAACAGTGCTGAGGATGAGGGTTCAGAATGTCAAGTTTGCTAGAAACAGCAGTACCAGTAGCCCGCCCTGGTCCACCTGTGTAGATGTCACGGCCAAGGGACCAATCCCTTTGTTTTCTTAAGGACTAAAGAAATTTGGCACATCCCTATTGACCCTTACCAATTTTTATAGCTGGACCATATAAGCCATTCAGTCTGTCTGCATCGTGGCTTGGTACAGCAGCTGTTCTGCCCGTGACCGCAGGAAACTGCAGAGTTACGGACACAGCCCAGCACATCAAGAAAACCAGCCTCCTCTCCATGGACTCTGCGCTTCCCGCCGCCTCAGTAAAACAGCCAGCATAATCAAAGACCCTTTCCACCTTGGATGTTCTCTCTTCTTCCGCCCCCATCTCTCATCGGGCAGAAGATGCAAAAGCCTGAAGTATGTACCATGAGCCTCGAGAGCAGCTTCTATCCCAGCATTAACAGACTTCTGAATGTATACCTGGTACGTTAAAGATCTCTTAATCTACCTCATCACCTGAATGGTCTTTGCACTGCACTTATCTCTTAATTCCGCAGTCTGATTGGTTTTCCCTTTGTGCAAACTAAAAGTACTCTTGTTTCTAAAGTATCTGTATGGATGGCATACAAACCCAAGTTTTTCAGTGTAGCTTGGTACACAAGACAATAATAAACCTCCGTCACAACAGAGGTTGAGTGATGTTGTATCTATAACCGTACACTGGATATCAGTATAACTAAGGAATTGTTTGTGGACTTCAGGAAGAGGAAGTTAGGCGAACATGCACCAGTCTGCATTGAAGGATTTCTGGTGGAAAGGGTAAGCAGCTTCAAGTTCCTGGGCATTGAAGGCAGTGAAGCAGTTTGCACAACACTAGTACACACGGGGCACCGGAGTTCAAAGTTCAACTCCAAAGTTGCGTGTAAGGAGTTTGTATGTCTTTCCCGTGAGCGCATGGGTTTCCTCCCAGTCCAAAGCCTCACCAGACTAACAGGTTATTGTAAGTTGTCCTCCGATTGGACTAGCGTTGAATAGGTGGGTTGCTGGGCAGTGAGGCCTGTTCTGCACTGTATCTCTAAATAAGATCAAATAAGGAACATCTCGGAAAACCAGTCCTAGACCCAACATTTAGCACTGAGAGATCAAAAGTTCATCTTGAACGTACAAGGAATCCATTCAAAATGCAACCATGAAGGCGGCACACCAGCAGTTCGATGTTCTTAGAAGTTTAAGGAGATTCAGCATGTCATTTAAAACTATCAAACCTCTATAGATGTACAGTAGAGAGCATGCTGACTAGTTGCATCACAGCCTGGTATGGGAACTCCAACACACAGGGACACAAGAGGCTACAGTGTGCGGTGGGTCTCAGCCAGTTCTATCATAGGTACAGCTCTCGCTACCAAAGGAAGATCTACAAAAGGTGATGTCTCAAGATGACATCCACCATCAGGAACTCCTGCCTTCCATGTCATGCCCTCTTCTCAGTGATGCCATCAGGTAGGAGGTACAGGAGCCTAAAGACCCACACCCTAAGCTTCAATAACAGCTCCTTCCCCATCGCCATCAGGTTCTTGAACCAACATAAAATCCCTACCTCAGACTATATTTCCCTCAACTTTCATGGCATTTATACACTGCATATGTTTGCCCACAACAGAAGAAACAGAAAATGAAATTCTAGTTTAACTAGTTTGGCACGTGGCCAAGTGGTTAAGGTGACGGTCTAGTGATCTGAAGGTCGCCAGTTCAAGCCTCAGCTGAGGCAGCGTGTTGTATCCTTGAGCAAGGCACTTAACCACACATTGCTCTGTGACGACACTGGTGCCAAGCTGTATCGGCTCTAGTACCCTTCCCTTGGACAACATCTGTGTCGTGGAGAGCGGAGACTTGCAGCATGGGCAACTGCCGGTCTTCCATACAACCTTGCCCAGGCCTGCGCCCTGGAAACCTTCCAAGGCGCAAATCCATGGTCTCATAATAATTAGTTGGAGAAAGTTGAGCTTAGTGACATCCCTACAGGGCATGCTGTTTATCCTCCTCCATAGAGACTGCCTGAGTTGCTGAGGTCCTCCAGCATACTGAGTGAGAAACTGCAGAGAGCTGCGGACACAGCTCAGTATATCACAGAAACCGGACTCCACTGCATGGACTCTGTCTACACTTCTCACTGCTCTATAAAGCAGCCAACATAATCAAAGATGCCGCCCCCCCCCCCCAACATTCTCTCTTCACCCCCTCCTATCATGCAGAAGATTCAAACACCTGAAAGAATGTATCACCAGGCTCAAGGACAAATTCTACCTGCCTGAGGGCTTGAGGGAGGCAGAGACTCTCACCACACTGATGAAGCATCAGGACAGGGGTATGGACCAAGTGCAGGAGAATAGGATTGGTGTGAGTGGGCCAAAGAGCCTGTTTTTATGCTGAATGCCTCTGTGAATCCACATCTCCACTACCTCCAGAACCATAACCCCTTCCACCGTCACATAAAGTAGGACAAGTGTCAGGTAAAGCTACCTGGAGCAAGGACTTGACAGATCGCAGCACCGGAGGGGCTTCTGAAACGTCCTGCAGATGAGAACTTGAGTAGGAAAACCTGCAGGAAGAAGGGAGTGTCCAGGTTACCATGGTTTCCTTCACATTTCATTTCAGCCAGACATACTCATTCACCCGTTCTACCCATACACAGACTTGAGACACAGAGCAAATTTCCCTCAGAATCGTCCCATCACACACTCCCGGGGTCAGACAGAGTAAAGCTCCCTCTACACCGTCCCATCAGACACTCCCAGGGTCAGACACAGAGTAAAGCTCCCTCTACACCGTCCTATCACACACTCCCAGGGTCAGACACAGCGTGAAGTTCCCTCTACACCGTCCCATTACACACTCCCAGGGTCAGACACAGCGTGAAGTTCCCTCTGCACTGTCCCATCACACACTCCCAGGGTCGGACACAGCGTAAAGCTCCCTCTGCACTGTCCCATCACACACTCCCAGGGTCGGACACAGGGAGGAGCTGTGCTGACTGAGCTGGGAGAAATCGAGGCAAAACTACTGGATAAAGTTCGTGGTATACTTTGGAAGTGGCTCTAAAAGTCTCTTGGACAACTGAGTGAGTGACGGCGCTGGTGTGGAAATTCAGTGTGGAGTTTTACTGCCGGTTTGGGCTGGGTTTGTTGGCGGCTGCTAACTGCGTAGCTCCCAGCTGCAGCCGCTGACAACTCGCCAGGAAGCCGGTTCGCTCCAAAACCGGAGGCAAACGCCGTCGTTCCCCCCCATTGACATCGGGGCAACGTTCCTCCTCCATTGTTTTCCTGATTTTCGTCCGGTGTCGGTGCTGGAGCATCTGGAAGGACGTTTCGGCCTCTCCTGGCCTGGGTCTCTGCAAGTCCAACGGAGCCTTTCCTGGCGCCGAGCCAGCGAGGAACTGTCGACTGCAAACTTTCCCGGCCAGTTATTCGATTCGTTCCAGGACTTCTAACCGGCACCGCTGTAGGATTCTCGGACTGGAAAGAGCGCCAGCATGCCGGACCGGACTCCAGGGAGTTGCAGGCCTTCGGGGAGTTACGCAAGGGCAGCTGCCTCCCCGGCCTCGGACAACGCCCTGTTTCGGTCGGTGAAGGTGGAACCTGGGGTGCAATGTATTTTGCGCCCTGGAATGACACTAGAAAAGTGTACGGAGGCAATGGAGGACCTTGTGGGGAAAGGTGGTATTCTGGCCACCGAGAAGGAGTTCGGAAAGGCGGTGTTCTATCTGGCAAATGAAGAGCTCGTGCACCAGGCCCTAAGCAGGGGAGTCACGGTAGACAACATCTTTTTACCTATGGAGCTGGTGACAGCCCCCACGCAACGTATCGTGCTTGGGCATGTTAAGCCTTTCATTCCAAATGAGGACTTGCTTCCCCCACTGGCCCGTTTAGGGCAAGTAAGGTCGGAGATCACTGCCATCCGACACAAATTTAAGAGGCGCACCCTCCGCACCGTAATCTCTTTCCGGCGTCAGGTTTTCATGCAGCTGGAAAGGGAGGACGATGTTGAGGGCCGGTTTACTGTCCGGCACGAGGGAGCGGATTATCAGGTGTACTGGAGCTCCGAGCGCCCGCGGTGCCATGCGTGCAGGAAGGTGGGGCACTTTCGGAGGGACTGTCCTGCCGCCCGGAACCCGAGGGAGCCCACTTCGGGCACCAGTGCCCCAGCTACCTCTGCCCCTGATCCTACTCCTGCGCGTGCGTCTGCGCCTGCATCTGACCCTGCCCCCGACCGTGATCCTGCCCCAGCCCCTCACTCTGTCCCTACCCCTACCCCTGTCCCTACTCCTACGGTTGGGTCGGTCCCTGCTCCTCTCCCTGTGGTTCAGGTGGGGGACAGGGTGGAGTCTGTGCGGATTAAGAAGGCAAAGGGGAAATCAAAACACAGTAAGAAGCGGGCCTTTGAGGCTGCAGAGCTCACGCCCATTTTGCCTGAAGTGGAGCGTGGGGCTCAGGGAGGTGTGCAAGCAGACGGGGCGAAACAGAAAGCGCTGCCCCATCGGTGAAGCCTGTACCTGTGTGCTCCTCCGGTGTGAAGAGGAGAAGGGAACGTTCCCGCAAGAGGGCAGGGGATGTAGATGCGGGGGAGTCCCAGGAAGGGGTGGGAATCCGAGAAGAGGTTGGTTCTAAACCTGAGTCCCCAGATGTAGCCACCAGTCCTGGGGTAGATGGTGTGGTTGTGCAAAAAGCTTGTGATAGCCTTGTTTGCACAAATGAGGCAGCCCTGGAGGCCTCCACCCAGGACCTACAAGTCAGCGCCTCTCTGGAGGCCAGTGTACCGAATAATGTAAGAGGAGACGGGCATTAGCTGTGCTGCTTTGCAGAGTCTGCCCGGCTTCTATCAGGACCTACTGAGAGTCTGGAACATGGTTGCCTCAGGCCGGGAATCCCCTCCTCTGGCAGAGGGCGGGGTCCTGGCTGACCCTTGCCCTGTCTCAATGGATGTCAGTGCGGCTCAGGTGTGTGGAACGACTCAAGCTGAGCTGCTCGTCGGGCCCAGGCCCCGCAGCCTTACCCGAGAGACGAATCCACACAACTTGAGCCGTCTTTCATCGACACCCACAATCCCATTCAGGGATGCAGGCAGGAGGTACCTTATGGGCTGCTGCTCCACACCCTCCACTTCCTAGCCTTTGTCCACCGTCCCGACACGCCATGGCGGTCGGTCTTTCCACCTGGAGGTGAGGGGGGTCCCCAATGGAAGTCCCTCTACAAGGGAGTCCTTCCCATGCACCTTGGGGATCTCGGCTGGAGGGTGCTGCATAAAGCGGTGCCCTGCAATAACTTCTTTAGTTTGTACACGGATCTCCCAGCCGCGTGTCACTTCTGCGGGCTGGAGGAGACCGTGTACCATATGTACGTGGAGTGTGTGAGGCTGCAGCCCCTTTTCACGTATTTGCGTGGGCTGCTTCTCGCCTTCTGGTTGCATTTCAGTCCCACCCTATTCATATATGGTCATCCAGTAAGGAGGGGGGCACAGAGGGATGAGGATGTCCTTGTCAACTTGCTCCTGGGGCTGGCGAAAATTGCCATCCGTGGCTCCTGGAAAAGGGTGGCAGGAGGATCTCCCCGGGCGGACTGCCTGGCTATGTTTAGGGGGTATGTTCGAGCCCAGGTGAACATTGAAAAGGAATACGCACAGTCCACGGCGACCGCAGAGATGTTCCGGGACCGTTGGGCTCCGCGGGGTGTAAATGCCATCATTGATGAGGATGGCAATATATTGGTTTAACATGTATTGTCTGTTTGTAGTGTAGTAAATATGTTAGTCACTGGGTTTGTAAATATTGTATAGCACTGACATTTGTAATAAAGAATTTTGTAAAAAAAAAAAAAAAAGAGTCAGACACAGAATGAAGCTCCCTCCACACTGTCCCATCACACACTCCCAGGGTCAGACACAGAGTACGGCTCCCTCCACACTGTCCCATCACACACTCCCAGGGTCAGACACAAAGTGAAACTCCCTCCACACCGTCCCATCACACACTCCTGGGGTAGTAATAGGTGACTTGCCTCAGTTCTTCCAGGTCCCTTGCCACATTAACCTTGGACCAGAGCTCAAGAAGTTCCTCTTCGTTCTCTGCAGCAAGACTTTCCAACGCTGCCAGGATATGCTTCGGCGGATGAGCGGCTATCGCTCTCTATTAAACGGGGAAAAAAGCACAAAGAAAGCAGAAATTTTGGGAACAGAATTACCCTGTTATTAAGACTACTGAATTAGTACGATAAGATGGCCTCCTGAGCTCAGAATCTACCTCACTGTGACCCTTGCACCTTATCGTCTGCCTTCACTGCACTTTCTCTGTAACTGCTAGACTTCATTCAGCATTGTTATTGCTTAACCTTGTTCAACCTCAATGAGCTGTGTAATGATTTGATCTGTGTGAAGTGTATGCAAGACAAGTTGTTCGCAGCACTACTGTACAAGACAATAATAAACCAATAAATAGATAGGGAAACACTGATTCAGCAGAGCAATGGCAGCCATAATTTCCATTCTATTAACTTGGAGATGGAGATGGCGATGGCACGTGGCCAAGTGGTTAAGGTGTTCGTCCAGTGATTTGAAGGTCACTAGTTCAAGCCTTGGCTGAGGCAGCGTGTTGTGTCCTTGAGCAAGGCACTTAACCACACACACTGCTCTGCGACGACACAGGTGCCAAGCTGTATGGGGTCCTAATGCCCTTCCCTTGGACAACATCGGTGTCGTGGAGAGGGGAGACTTGCAGTATGGGCAACTGCTGGTCTTCCATACAACCTTGCCCAGGCCTGCGCCCTGGAAACTTTCCAAGGTGCAAATCCATGGTCTCACGAGACTAACGGATGCCTATTATTATTATATTTGGAGATATGATGAGGAACGGGTCCTTCTGGCTTAACAAGCTGCAGTGTCTGGCACCCCACCTATTTAATCCCAGCCTAACCACAGGACTATTTACAATGACCAATTAACCTAACCAATACGCCTTTACACCGTGGGAGGAAACTAGAGAACCCAAAGGAAACCCACACAGTTCATGGGGAGAACATACAAACTCCTTACCAACAGTGTCAGAATTAAACTCTGAGCTCCAGAACTCCCTGAGCTGTAACAGAGTCGTGCTAACCACCACTCACCCCCTTCATTTTATCCACTCAGGGGGTTATAGATAGTGAAGATGATTGTCGGGGGGATCTCAATCAGCTGGGTAAGCGGGCCGAGGAACGGTGAATGGATCAGCACAAGGCATCCCATTTTGGGAAGCCCAGTGAATGTATTACTTTCCCAATGAACTGTAGGACTCTTGGGAGCATTGTAGAACAGAGGGATCTAGGAATGCAGGTACATGGTTCCCTGAAAGTGAAGTCACAGGTATACAGGGTTGTGAAAGCAGCATTTCACACAGTGGCCTTCATCTATCAGGGCAATGAATACAGGTGCTCGGACATTATGTTGCACTTGTGCGCGACTTTGGTGAGGCTGCACGTGGAGTATTTTGTTCAATTTTGTTTGCCATGAAGCTGGAAAGAGTGCAGAGAAGATTTATGAGGACATTGCCAGGACTTGAGGAACTGAGTTATGAAGAGAGGATGGGAGAGGTTGGCTGGTGCAGGGCAGAATGAGGGGTGACCTTACAGAGGTGCATAAAATCACATGGGAATAAATGGGGTGAATGCAAGCAGTCTTTTTCCTAGGGTTGGGGAATAGATTTAAAGAGAGAGAGAGAGAGAGAAAAGGTTTGGTAGGAAGCCGAGGAGCAACTTTTTCCATCCGGAGGGTGGAAGGCAAATGGAACGAGCTGCCAGAAGAACAGTTGGAGCACTGTAACAATATTTAAGACACACTTGGACAGGGACATAGGTAGCAAAGGTTCAGAGGGATATCGGCCAAAACAAAATAGCACACGTGAGCATCTTAAGTGGGAATCTGCGTTGGCAAGGACTGATCAGGTCAAAGGACCTGCTTCAGGGTTGTATGACTATAACCATACAACACCGGTCAGGGGTATGGTGTGCATTTCTGGACATCACACTGTAGGAAGGGGGTGACAGCACTCAAGAAGACGTTCCCCAGGACATTGCTTGGGATGAAGTACTTTGATTACGAGGAGACACAGGAGAGGGGGCTGAAGGTGGGGTGGGATGGCAATTGAAGTCTAGCGAATGATAGGAAGAACAGATTAAATCCCCACGACCGTTTCTAAAACTAAAGAGATTAGGGCAAGGAGGAGGGGACCTGAGGGGGAACTTTTCCACACAGAGTGGGATTGCGCTCTGGAATGCATTCTCAGATGGGAAGGAGGAAGCAGAGACTCTCACAATATTGAGCAAACATCAGGAGAAGCACGTGATTGAGTGTCAGCGTGCGTGAGACAGAGTGCAGGACCTGTGCCTCAGTGAGGGTCACTACTCACCTCTACTTGACTTAACCATTGCTGATAGATGGAACTCCGATTGTTCGAATCTCCGTCTCTGATTGCAGGAGCAGAATGAATAAATCCTCAGGAATCAAAGGTGTTGTGCAATGACTCACACAAGTGCTCAAAACTTTATCGACCTTTTCTTCCCTGGTTGTATAATCCCATCCAGTCCTTACACCCCTCCCCACCGATGTGACTCTCTTCAGCTACCATACCCCTCCCCAATGGCCCCTAAACCCTACCCTGTCTTTGTGACCCCTCCTTGTCCCTACATCACCCAGCTCCCGTCTGTGACCCAAGCCAGCTGCCCTTGTGATCCCTTCCGATTCCTACACACCTCCCTATCTCTGTGACCCCCCCCGGCCCCTGGTCCTGCACCCTTCCTGTCTCAGTGACACTCTCCGGCCCCTATACCCTTCCCTGTCTCTGTGAACCCCTCCAGCCCCCATACCTCACCCCATCTCTGTGAACCCACCCAGTCCCTATATCTCACCCCATCTCTATGAACCCCCTCCAGTCCCTATACCTCACCCTGTCTCTGTGAAACCCTCCAACCCCTATACCTCACCCTGTCTCTGTGAACCCTTCCAACCCATATAACACATCCCTTCTCTGTGAACCCCTCCAACCCCTAAACCTCACTGTCTCTGTGAACCCATCCAGTCCCTACATCTCACCCCGTCTCTATGAACCCCCTTCAGCCCCCATACCTCACCCCATCTGTGAACTCCTCCAGTCCCTATACCTCACCCCATCTGTGAACCCCTCCAGTCCCTATACCTCACCCCATCTGTGAACCCATCCAGTCCCTATACCTCACCCCGTCTCTGTGAACCCCTCCAGTCCCTATACCTCACCCCGTCTCTGTGAATCCATCCAGTCCCTATACCTCACCCCGTCTCTGTGAATCCATCCAGTCCCTATACCTCACCCCATCTGTGAACCCCTCCAGTCCCTATACCTCACCCCGTCTCTGTGAACCCCTCCAGTCCCTATACCTCACCCCGTCTCTGTGAATCCATCCAGTCCCTATACCTCACCCCGTCTCTGTGAATCCATCCAGTCCCTATACCTCACCCCATCTGTGAACCCCTCCAGTCCCTATACCTCACCCCGTCTCTGTGAATCCATCCAGTCCCTATACCTCACCCCATCTGTGAACCCCTCCAGTCCCTATACCTCACCCCATCTGTGAACCTCTCCAGGCCCTATACCTTACCTCACCCCATCTCTATGAACCCCCTCCAGTCCCTATACCTCACCCCATCTCAGTGAACCCATCCAGTCCCTATACCTTACCTCACCCCATCTCTATGAACCCCCTCCAGCCCCTATACCTCACCCCATCTGTGAACTCCTCCAGTCCCTATACCCCTCCCCATCACTGTGACCCCTTACAAACTGAGGATGGGCACTTTCTTTACCTGCAACTGTCTGGCGATCTGCTCTTCTCATCGTACAGCGACTTGAGGTACTGGAACCGGCTGTGGCACGCTGCCCGCAGGTCTTGCTGAAGGTTGTTGGGAGAAACGGAGTGGGTGGGATGGACGGAGGAGGGAGATCAGGGAAAAATCATTGCTTAGCCAAGGTCAGAGAGCAGAACACACCTAGAGTTCCCGATTATCTCCTTAACTGGGACTCACACAGCACAGAAACAGGCCTTTCAGCCCAACTGTTCTATGCCAACCAAGATGCCCCATTCAAGCTAGTTCCATTTGCCCCATATTCACCTAAACCTTTCCTATCCATGTACCTGTCCAACATTTTACATGTTGTCATCGTACCTGCCTCACCTTCCACCGGCAGCTCATTCCATACATGTACCACACTTTGTATAAAAAAAAAAGTTGCACCTCAACGTTCTCCTAAATTTTTGTACTCTCAGCTTAAACCTGGACCCTCCAGTTGTTGATTCCCCAACCATGGGGGAATTCACGCCACCTCTGTCCCAATTTACTTTATACACCTCTATATAACATCCCCCTTCAGTCTCCTAAGCTCCAAGGAATAAAGTCCTATCCTGTCCAACCTCTCCCTCTAACCGTTTCTTCAATTCACATCCCGTTCTGACACATCCACCAGAGGAACCTTGGGGACACATTGGGCAGGTGAGAAGAGAAGGGTTTGCTGGTCTGGCTTTTTCCCCTGTTCTTTCCAGCCCTGACGGAGGGTCTCGGTCTGAAACATCTACTCTTCAGTTCTCTCCATCGATACTGCCTGACCCGCTGAGTTCCTCCAGCACTTTTCTATGTGTTTCTCCAGATTTTCAGTATCCAAGTCTGTCGGGGTCATCTTTTGTATCCCGTGTCCCCAGTGCAGCCCCTCCTACATCAGTGAGACCTGATGTAGGTTGGGGGACTGCAAAGCCGAGCACATATCTGCTCCATCTGCCGCAAAAGGCAACATCTCCTGGTGGCCTCCCATTTCAATTTCACTTCCCATCCCAACATGGACATGTCTGTCCACCACCTTTCTACTGCCAAGACGGCACCACTCTCAGGTTGAAGGAGCAACACCGCATATTCTGATGGGCAGTCTCCAGCCTGACTGCGTGAAAATCAATTTCTCTAATTTCTTCCCCTTTCCACTCCCCATTCTGACTACTTGCTTACTCCTTCTATTCTCCTCACCTGTTTATTACCTCCTGCTCCCCCTTCCCCCATGGTCCACTCCCATCAGATTCCTTCTTCAGCCCTTTACCTCTTCTACCTAACACTTCCCAGCTTCTTACTTCACCCACTCTCACCAGATCTGACCTATCCCCTGCCAGCACCATTCCCCACCCCTCCTGCAGTGGGGCACTCCCTCCTCACCGTCCCTCCATCTTCTCACCCCTCACCTATGGCAGCCCTCCTCCTCCCCCGCGTGGTCCTCCCTCCCCCACACCTGTGGAGGTGGGAGAACCAAGCTGTGTCCTTCAACCCCTGTGCCTCCGCGGGACTCACCAGTACCCGCGGCTCTGGTCCCGTGCGATGCCACACACTGTGTTTCAGGCCTTCCTTGGTCCGCAGGAGACCGACGCTCTGCTGGGCCGCGCTGTGGTGGAGTAGGAGGCCGACAGTCAGCTCTCAGTCCGCAGCTTAGGATATCCTCCATCATAGAAAGTGCAGGAGGAACCAGTCCAGTTACCTCAGCCTGGAATGGGCTTTTATCAGAGCCGTGAGGAAATCTCCATCCCAGGACACCTGGTAAAATCCACCCCCCACTTTATCTTGCAAGGCAGAAGAAATGGGGCAATGAGGTATCACCCAGAGCACAGGAGGGCGAAGGAAGTCAGTGCAGGTGGGTAAGAATATATCCTCCTTCCTGACAATCAACACAGGCACGTTGCAAGGATGTGTGCTTGGCCTATTGCTCTGCTCTCTACACTCTTAAGTGCAAGGTGGTTCAAGGGAGATTAAGTCGGTGTGGATCAGTAATAATGCCCCCTCCTTGAGGGAGGCAAGTGAGGGGTGACAGGAACAAGGTAAGCAACAGAGGGAGGGGGAAGGCGAGAGGAGGGAGATAGATCTGGGGGCCTGACTTGTGTGAGGACCTACAGAGCCAGCTTACCTGCGGACCTCAGAGAGCCCCCGCAGCCTCTCGCCCACCTTCCTGCCGTGCTCCTGCAGGCTCTGCCTCTGGCTGGCCGCTCGCAGGCTGTACGCCTTCAACAGCACGTGCTGCTGCCTGAGGTCCTGTAGTCTCCGCCGAACCTCCACCACCGCTCGCTCTGTGAGTCAATGACCAGCATTCATTAGCAGCATCGCCCCTCCCCTCCCCGTACCAGAACCCACCCACCGTCCACGTACCACCACCTCCCCACTCAGCCTGTCACAGAAAATACCCTCCCCTCCCTTCCACGTACCACCACCACTTCCCCACTCA
This sequence comes from Mobula birostris, assembly GCF_030028105.1. Taxonomy (NCBI): domain Eukaryota; kingdom Metazoa; phylum Chordata; class Chondrichthyes; order Myliobatiformes; family Myliobatidae; genus Mobula; species Mobula birostris. Next base: position 129,177,990 of record NC_092377.1, on the reverse strand, counting down.
GCCTGTCACAGAAAATACCCTCCCCCTCCCCTCACCACCACCACTTCCCCACTCAGCCTGTCACAGAAACCACCTTCTGTCCACACAGCACCTTCATCTCCCCTCCCCTCCCCGTACCAGAACCCACCCACCATCCACGTACTACCATCACTTCCCCACTCAGCCTGTCACAGAAAATACCCTCCCCTCCCTTCCACGTACCACCACCACTTCCCCACTCAGCCTGTCACAGAAAATACCCTCCCCCTCCCCTCCTCCCCACTCAGCCTGTCACAGAAACCACCTTCTGTCCACACAGCACCTTCATCTCCCCTCCCCTCCCCGTACCAGAACCCACCCACCGTCCACGTACTACCACCACCTCCCCACTCAGCCTGTCACAGAAAATACCCTCCCCCTCCCCTCACCACCACCACCTCCCCACTCAGCCTGTCACAGAAAATACCCTCCCCCTCCCCTCCACGTACCACCACCACTTCCCCACTCAGCCTGTCACAGAAACCACCTTCTGTCCACACAGCACCTTCATCTCCCCTCCCCTCCCCGTACCAGAACCCACCCACCGTCCACGTACTACCACCACCTCCCCACTCAGCCTGTCACAGAAAATACCCTCCCCCCTCCCCTCACCACCACCACCTCCCCACTCAGCCTGTCACAGAAAATACCCTCCCCCTCCCCTCCACGTACCACCACCACTTCCCCACTCAGCCTGTCACAGAAACCACCTTCTGTCCACACAGCACCTTCACTTCCTGCCGCTTCAGTAAAGCATCCAGCATAATGAAAGACCCCTCATGCCCCAGACTTTGCTTTCAATTCCCTGCCAAGGAGCAGAAGATCCAAAAGCCTGACAGCATATACCACCAGGCTCAGGGTCAGCTTCTACCCCACTGTTATCGGACTACTGAATGTTTTGATATGCTGGACTGTTGAACTCTTAAACTACCTTGTTATGATCTAGCACCTCATTGTCTACCCGCACGGCACTTTCTCTGCTTCTCCGTTCTACAACAGGTAGTCAAAACTGCCCAACGAATCACTGGACCCAGCCTACCCGCCACCCAGAACATACATCCAGAAGGGTGCCAGAAAGGACGAGGAACATCATGAAGTACCTCACCCACCCTACATATGAACTGTTTGACCCACTCCCATCAGGGCAGACGTAGCATGCATACCAAGACCACCAGACTCAAAACCAGTTACTTTCCCCAAGCAGTAAGGCTGATCAACACCTCCACCAACTAACCCACCCCTCCACAGCCCAACTCCACTACTTTATCACTTCCTGTCGGTCACCTTATGTATCGACACTCGTGTGCTTAGCATCCTTGTATGGACATATAATCAATCTTTGCATATAAACTACCTTATGTATTTATATTTATTGTGGTTTTTTTGTGCTGCATTGGATCCAGAGTAACAATTATTTTGTTCTCCTTTACACTTTTTACTGGAAACAATCATGAATTTTGAATTGTTATTGTTTTACCTAGTTCTGTCTCAGTGCACTGTGTAATGATCTGACCTGTATGAACAGTGTGCAAGAGTTTTACACTCTATCGCATTACATGACAATAATAAACCGATACCAATTACCGCCCTCCCCCTCCGCTCACCGCCAGGAGCTCGCTCCTCTGCAACTGTACACGCCACCCTGTTCCCAATCCTGCCCAACATTCCACCCACTTGCCCCAACTCTACCCCACCGCCTACTCTGGGAGCTTCCTGGATCTGCTTCAGGCAGTGAGGATCCCTTCCCCACCCCTGAAGGTGATTCACTCTGCCCCAAAATGCACCCACATTCCTCTGCTGCAGCCTCTCCACATCCAGAGTCTATTGCAGTTCCACAACGGCTTCCACACTCTTATACTTCTCCCCGCCCCCATAACTATCCCTTCACCCCATATTGTTTCCCTCTTCAGATCTGCATCCACACCCTCTTTACAATCAATGGTGAAACATTACCCTCTCCCCCCCACCACTGGTCAATGAGTGTTCTCCTCCCCCACCCCGATATACTCTGCCCTGAAATCTCTTCCCCATTCTCACCGCACAAATCAATCTCCGCTTCAACCTGCATGTGAAACCAGCCCGGTTCTGCCTTATCCCTGGAAATCTCCTCTGTACCCTTGCCAGAGCTTTGCCATCTTTTCGAGAGCTGGTACGGGCTTCCAGTCCTCCAAGTAAAGCCCTGGCATGTTCACACTAAAACCTCCAGTCCAAGTGACATGACCTTTCACTACGGATATTGAAGCCACACTTGAAGGGAGTACCTCATTGCAATGGTTAACATTCTTCACAAGACCGCAAGACCTCACCTGGTCTCTCAACACCACCTCTTTACTCAAGAAAGCACAGCACAGTCTCCACCCAGAGGAGATTAGGGGGACCAAGACTACCACCCCCACCTCGTCATTCTAACCAAATTTCTACAGGAGCAGAATCACATCTGGCACAGGAATTACAAGGCATCTGACCACAAGACCCTACAAAGGATAGTAGGGAACACACATAAAAGTTGCTGGTGAACGCATCAGGTCAGGCAGCATCTCTAGGAAGAGGTACAGTCGACGTTTCAGGCCCAGACCCTTCGTCAGGACTGTAGGATAGTAGGGACTGCTGAGAGGGTCCACGTATCAGAAATATTTACCAGCAGTGCTGCGTACATAAGGCCCTTAACATTGCCGATGATCCCCCACATCTGTCCAACAATCTGTTTGACTCCCTACCATTGGCAGGAGGTACCGGAGCATCAGGGCAAGGACCGCTCAGATAGGAAACAGTTTCTTCCTACCTTCTATGAGACTACTGAAATGCACCTTCTGAAATATATTTTATTATTTATTAAGTTATTTGTGGCAATATCCCTGTGTGTTGTAATTGTTATACATACTGCAGTGTGCACCTTAGTCCAGGGGACCGTTGTTTCGTTTGGCGGTACACGTGCATATAGTTGAATGATAGTAAACCTGAGCTTGCTATACAAGCTGATAATTTTACAAAATCCATTCTCCTGTCTCCCTGTAAACCTTAACTCTCCCCTTTTACCAATTAAAACCTATGAATCTCTGCCTTAAATGCAATCAATGACTTGGCCTCCACAACCAACAAATTCCACAGATTCACTCTCTGGCGAAAGAACTTCCTGCTCACCTCAGTTCTCAAGGGACCTCCCTCTATTCTGAGGGTGGTACTAGACTACCCCATTATAGGGAACAACCTCTCCATGCCCACTCTACCCCGGGCTTCCCGTATCCGGAAGATTTCAAATGCATTCCAAACCCCATCCTTCTGAATTCCAGGAAGCCCCGAGACGACTTCTTATAGAGTCATAGAAAAGGACAGCACAGAAGCAGGCTCTTTGGCCCATCTAGTCTGTGCAGAACCATTTAAACTGCCTACTCCCATCGACCTGCACCCAGACCATAGCCCTCCCATTCATGTACCTATCCGAACTTCTCTTCATCATTTAAAATCGAGCTTGCACACACCACTTCCGCTGGCAGCTCATTCCATACTCACGACCAACTGAGTGAAATTTCCCCTCATGTTCCCCTAAAACATTTCACCTTTCACCCTTAACCCATGACCACCAGTTGCAAGTCCTACACAACCTTAGTGGAAAAAGCGTGCTTGCATTTACCCCATCAACAACTCCTCAAAATTTTGTACACCTCAATCAAATCTCTCAAACTTCTACGCTCTAAGGAATAAAGTCCTAACCTATTCAATCTTTCCTCATAACTCAAGCCCTCCAGACCTGGCAACATCCATGTAAATTTTCTCTGTACTCCTTCAACCTTGGTTACATCTTTCCTGTGGGAAGGTGACAAAAACAACACACAATACTCCAAATTAATTAATTAACTAGGCATCCGTGAGGCTCGTGAGACCAGGGATTTGCGCCTTGGTTTCCAGGGTGCAGGCCTAGGCAAGGTTGTATGGAAGACTGGCAGTTGCCCGTGCTGCAAGTCTCCCCTCTCCACGCCACTGATGTTGTCCAAGGGAAGGGCACTGGGACCGATACAGCTTGGCACCAGTGTCGTCGCAGAGCACTGTATGGTTAAGTGCCTTGCTCAAGGACACAACACGCTGCCTCAGCTGAGGCTCAAACTAGCGACCTTTAGATCACTAGACCGACACCGTAACCACTTGGCCACGTGCCAACACTCCAAATTAGGCCTCCTCATTGTCTCATTCAACTTCAATATAACATCACATCCCCTGTACACTTTGACTTATGAAGGTCAGCGTGTCTTAAAGCGTGTTGAACAGCCTCTGCCGTTTTTCACCTGCTTTGTGTCGTTCGTGATGGGTACTCACCGTCCGCCATTTGCTGCGCTGGGTCAGAGATGCCATCAAGTTCCTGGATGTCCGCCCTCAGCGAGATGACAAGGTCCATCAATCTCTTCTTCTCCAGCTCCTCAGGAGACGCATTCTGAGAACAGGCAGAGACACGGATAAGGTGCCCTGCGGCACATCATGATTGCGAAAGCAACCAGCTCAGGAAATACGAGACACCGGAAGAGATCAGTGGGTCAGGCAGCACCTATGAAGTGAAATGGTCAGTCTATGTTTCAGGTGAGACCACCCTCCAGATCTTGGCCCCCAAATCAACACCCACAGATGCTGCCTGGCCTGCTGACTTCCTCAGCAGTTTCTTTTTGCTCCAGATTCCATCGTCTACAGTCTCATGTCTCTAAAAAACAAATTTCATTACAAAAGACAAATGTCCTGCAATGGAATAATGCAATAATGGACCTGAGTAGAGTGTGGAGGGAGCTTCACTCTGTGTCTGACCCCGGGAGTGTGTGATGGGACGGTGTGGAGGGAGCTTCACTCTGTATCTGACCCCGGGAGTGTGTGATGGGACGGTGTGGAGGGAGCTTCACTCTGTGTCTGACCCCGGGAGTGTCTGATAGGAGAGTTTGGAGGGAGATTCACTGTCTGACCCCGGGAGTGTGTGATGGATCGGTGTGGAGGGAGCTTCACTCTGTGTCTGACCCCGGGAGTGTGTGATGGGGCACTGTGGAGGGAGCTTCACGCTGTGTCTGACCCCGGGAGTGTGTGATGGGGCAGTGTGGAGGGAGCTTCACTCTGTGTCTGACCCCAGGAGTGTGTGCTGGAACAGTCTGGAGGGAGCTTCACTCTGTGTCTGACCCCGGGAGTGTCTGATAGGAGAGTTTGGAGGGAGATTCACTGTCTGAACCCGGGAGTGTGTGATGGGACAGTGTGGAGTGAGCTTCACTCTGTGTCTGACCCCGGGAGTGTGTGATGGGACGGTGTGGAGGGAGCTTCACTCTGTGTCTGACCCCGGGAGTGTGTGATGGGACAGTGTGGAGGGAGCTTCACTCTGTGTCTGACCCCGGGAGTGTGTGATGGGACAGTGTGGAGGGAGCTTCGCTCTGTGTCTGACCCCGGGAGTGTGTGATGGGGCAGTGTGGAGGGAGCTTCACTCTGTCTGACCCTGGGAGTGTGTGATGGGACGGTGTGGAGGGAGCTTCACTCTGTGTCTGACCCCAGGAGTGTGTGATGGGACAGTGTAGAGGGAGCTTCACTCTGTGTCTGACCCCAGGAGTGTGTGATGGGACAGTGTGGAGGGAGCTTCACTCTGTGTCTGACCCCGGGAGTGTGTGATGGGACAGTGTGGAGGGAGCTTCACTCTGTGTCTGACCCCGGGAGTGTGTGATGGGACAGTGTGGAGGGAGCTTCACTCTGTCTGACTCCGGGAATGTGTGATGGGACGGTGTGGAGGGAGCTTCACTCTGTGTCTGACCCCAGGAGTGTGTGATGGGACAGTGTGGAGGGAGCTTCACTCTGTGTCTGACCCCAGGACTGTGTGATGGGACAGTGTGGAGGGAGCTTCACTCTGTGTCTGACCCCGGGAGTGTGTGATGGGACAGTGTGGAGGGAGCTTCACTCTGTGTCTGACCCCAGGAGTGTGTGATGGGACAGTGTGGAGGGAGCTTCACTCTGTCTGACTCCGGGAATGTGTGATGGGACAGTGTGGAGGGAGCTTCACTCTGTGTCTGACCCCGGGAGTGTCTGATAGGAGAGTTTGGAGGGAGATTCACTGTCTGACCCCGGGAGTGTGTGCTGGAACAGTGTGGACCTCTCTGACCAGGAACAGTAAAGCTGAAGCCTTTGTGTTGAGCCTGGTGCCCAATCTATTTCACTTACCGCAGCATGTTCCATGTAACGGTTCCTGGACCGTATGTCAAGGAATTCTCAAAGCAACGAACACAAACCATGAAAGTCATCATTAATGCCTTCATCCTTGAAATTAACACCCCTCTGTCTCTGTGACCCCCTACAGCCCATACCCCTCCCCCTCTCTGAGACCCCTCCACTCCTCCCTCACTGTGATCCCCTCAAACCCTACAACCTACCCCATCTCTGTGACCCTCTACATTCCTATATCCCAACCCATCTGTGACCCACTCCAGCTGTACACCCATCTGTGACCTCCTCCAGCCCTACACCTCTCCCCATCTCTATGAACCCCTCCAGCCCTACACCCCTCACCCTCTGAGACCCCCTCCAGCCCTACACCCGTCCCCTAATCTGTGACCCCCTCCAGCTCTACACCCCTCGCCATCTCTGTGACCCCCTCCAGCCCTACACCCCTCCCCATCTCTGTGACCCCTTCCAGCCCTACATTCCTCCTATCTCTGTGACTGCTCCAGCCCTACATCCCTCCCCTAATCTGTGACCCCCTACAGCTCTACACCCCTCCCCATCTGTGACCCCCGCCAGCCCCACACCCCTCTCTATCTCGGTGACCCCCTCTAGCCCTACATCTCACCCCGTCTCTGTGACCCCCTCCAGCCTTACATTCCTCCCTGTGTCTGTGACCCACTCAGCTCCCTACACCCCTCCCCATCTCTGTAATCCCCTCCGGCACCCTCTCACCCTCCAAGTGATCGAAAGAGTCTGCAGAGGACACCTGATACCCAGCATTCTGAGATGTTTTGCCCCATCCAAGTTAAAGAACAAGTCTCTCCCTGCACTTCATCCAAGATCTCATACCACTGGGCTCCGGGACAGCTTCTCGCCTGCTGTTATCAGACTACCAAACAATCCCCCAGTATGATAAGATGGATCCTTGACTACAGTCTACATCTCCATGGCCCTTGCTCCTCACTATCAGCCTGCACCGCACTCTCTTACACTTTATTCTGCATTCCCTGCACTATCACAATGCACTCCTGTAATGAAGTGATCTGTATGATTGGTACACAAAACAAAGCTTTTCACCGGACTTCAGTACACCTGACGATAAATCTATAATAATAAAACTTTAGTGCTGAAAAATTGACTGTTTCTCCTCTTGACAGATGTTGTCTGGCTTGCTGAGTGTTTCCACCTCTGGTTTTACTCTAGGCCAGATAAGCTAATTGCACTGTCTAGGTCGACTCCGACTTAATGGCATGAACATCAATTTCTCCAATTTTGGGTATTTTTCCCCTCCCCTTTCTTCAATTCCCCACTCTGGCCTCTTACCTCCTCATCCCACCTGCCTATCACCCCAGTGCACCCCCCCCCTTTCCTTTCTCCCATGGTCCACCCTCCTCTGTCAGATTTCTCCGGCTATTTCCCTTTTTCCACCTCCCAGCTTTTCACTTCGGCCCCCTCCCCCACCCACCTGGCTTCACCTGTCGCTTTCTATCTTCTCCACCTCTCCCTCCCCCCTACCGTCTTCTCATTCTGGCCTCTACCCCCTTCCTTTCCAGTCCTGATGAAGGAACTCGGTCCGAAACCTCAACTGTTTATTGCCCCTCTATCGATGCATTCCACCAGCACGTTGTGTGTGCGTTGCTCTGGACTTCCAGCATCTGCAGCATCTCTTGTCTTTTGTTTCTCTTCTCCACAGATGCTGCCTGACCCGCTGAGTGTTTCCTGCAATCCTTTTGTTACTTCCAGTGCTCTGAGGGAGGTTCTAACTCTCACCACAGACGCTGCCTGACCTGCCAAAGTTGATTTCAGATGTACGGTGCCTGTGGTTATATTGATTTCCATCCCCGGCTCGGTGCTCAGCACAAAAATACTTCCCTCCTGTTGTACGACAGCCCTGCAGTGCAAAGGATACCAGTCCAGGTTCCCCTTTACGTTCTTCACCTTCCTGTCAGGGCAGAAAGCAATGAGAAGGGCAAGCTAACACCACACAAACATCTAACCGAGTGTCTAGGGTCACCTGGCCCGACAACATAGTTTCAGTTCTACTAATAAGGAACGGAGAACAGTACTGCACAGTACAGGCTCTTCACCCCACAATGATGCACCCACCATTTAACCTACCCCTCAATCAATCTAAGCCTTCCTTCTTACACACCGCATAACTCCTACCTTTCTTACAAACAAGAACCTTTTAAACGTCCCTATAATATTACCTCTAGCACCAACCCAAGCAGAGCGGTCAAGGCATTTGCCACTCTGTTAAAATAAAACCCACCTCTCTGAAACCTAAGCTTCCCTCCACTCACGTTGAAGGAATGCCCTCTAGTATTAGACACCGAAACTTAGGGAAAAGGAGATGGCTATTCACTCTACCAATGCCTCTTATGCACCTCTATCATTGCAGTGAAGAGGGTGAAAAACAAAGAGAAAAGATCAAGCTCACTCAACTTTTCCTCATTAAGACATGCTCTCTAATCCAGGCAGCATCCTGGTAAACCGGCTCTGCGCCCTCTACGAAGCTCCACATCCTTCTGATAAGGCAACCAGAACTGAACACAATGCTCCAAGCAACACACACAAAATGCTAAAGGAAAATGCTGGAGAGAGTACGTTCAGATTGGAGGATTGTGACTAGTGGTGCCTCACAAGGATCTGTTCTGGGACCTCTACTTTTCGTGATTTTTATTAATGACCTGGATGTGGGGGTAGAAGGGTGGGTTGGCAAGTTTGCAGATGACACAAAGCTTGGTGGTGTTGTGGATAGTGTAGAGGATTGTTGAAGATTGCAGAGAGACATTGATAGGATGCAGAAGTGGGCTGAGAAGTGGCAGATGGAGTTCAACCCGGAGAAGTGTGAGGTGGTACATTTTGTAAGGACAAACTCCAAGGCAGAGTACAAAGTAAATGGCAGGATACTTGGTAGTGTGGAGGAGCAGAGGGATCTGGGGGTACATGTTAACAGATCCCTGAAAGTTGCCTCACAGGTAGATAGGGTAGTTAAGAAAGCTTATGGGGTGTTAGCTTTCATAAGTCGAGGGACAGAGTTTAAGAGTTGCGATGTAATGATGCAGCTCTATAAAACTCTGGTCAGGCCACACTTGGAGTACTGTGTCCAGTTCTGGTCGCCTCACTATAGGAAGGATGTGGAAGCATTGGAAAGGGTACAGAGGAGATTTACCAGGATGCTGCCTGGTTTAGAAAGTATGCATTATGATCAGAGATTAAGGGAGCAAGGGCTTTACTCTTTGGAGAGAAGGAGGATGAGAGGAGACATGATAGAGGTGTACAAGATAATAGGAGGAATAGATAGAGTGGATAGCCAGCGCCTTTTCCCCAGGGCACCACTGCTCAATACAAGAGGACATGGCTTTAAGGTAAGGGGTGGGAAGTTCAAGGGGGATATTAGAGGAAGGTTTTTTACTCAGAGAGTGGTTGGTGCGTGGAATGCACTGCCTGAGTCAGTGGTGGAGGCGGATACACTAGTGAAGTTTAAGAGACTACTAGACAGGTATATGGAGGAATTTAAGTTGGGGCTTATATGGGAGGCAGGGTTTGAGGGTCGGCTGTACTATTCTATGTAACTCAGCTGGTCAGGCAGCATCTAGGACTAGTGAAGGGTCTCGGCCCGAAACGTCGACTATTTACCCATTTCCATAGATGCTGCCTGACCGGCTGAGTTCCTCCAGCATTTTGTGTGGGTTGCTTGGATTTCCGGCATCTGTAGATTTTCAATACTCCAAGGGTGCCACAGCAACCCAGTGGCTAGCTCAACGCTATTGCAGCGCGTCGGATCTTGGAGCTTGGAGTTCAATTCTGGTGCCGTAAGGAATTTGTACGTTCTCCCCGTGACCATGTGGATCTCAGCTCGGTGCTATGGTTTCCTCCCACAGTCCAAAGACGTGCTGATGAGTAGGTGAACTGGCTATTGTAAATTGTTCTACAATTAGACTGGTGTTAAATTGATGGATTGCTGGCCGGAAGGGCCTGTTTCACACTGAATCTCTACAATAAAAACATTCAAAATTAGAAGAGTGTGGTCCAATCAGGGTTTTATCGAGCTGTTACATTACCTCTCACCCCTTGAACTGAATCCTCCCAATTAATGTAGGAAATGATAAGAAGAGGCTGGACAGGCTGGGACTGTTTCCCCCAGAGCGAGGGAGGCCGAGAGATTTATAAAACCATGAGGTGTGCAGGTAGGGTAGATAGTAACAGAATACACGAGTTTGGATGTCATACTACAGATGTACCAGATGATGGTATAAAACACACATCTGGCATCTCCCCTAAACTTTTCTCCTCATGTAGTGCTGACCTACTAACATTCTCCAAGATCAACCTAACCCCTCCCTCCCACAGTCCAATTTTCTTTCACCCATGTGCTTATCTAAGGCCACCACCCCTGGCAGGGCGCTCCATGCACCCACCACACACTCTGTGAAGATACTCTATTGATCCCAAAGGAAATGACAGTGTCACAGTAGCGTTACAAGTGCACAGACATAAATATTAGCACAGAAGTGGAAAGAATAAAAAATAAGTTACCACAGTCTAAAAGGAGGAAGTCATCATTTCCCTGGCTACAGGTTGACTCGTTATAGACCCTAGCACTCATTTGAGTAGCGCAGTTGTCTTAGCCTATTACTAAACGTGCTCCTCTGTTCAGCCAAAGTGGCATGCAGAGGGTGAGAAACAGTACCCGAATTGCCAGGATATTCCATAGGGTCCTTTGTTCTACCACAGCCTCCAATGTGTCCAGTTTGACTCCGGTAACAGAGCCAGCGCTTCTAATCAGTTTATTCAGCCTGCTGGCATCACCCGTGTTGAGGCTAGTGGACAGAGCCTAAAGATTTAGAACAGAGATGAGAAAAAACTGCTTTTCCCAGAGTCACGAATCTGTGGAATTCTCTGTCCAAGGAAGCAGTAGAGGCTTCTCCATGAGATATATTTAAGACACAGTTAGATAGATTTTTGCACAGCAGGGGAATTAATGATTCTGGGAAAAGGCAGGTAGGCAGAGTTGAGTACCCAGCCAGACCAGCTGTGACCTTATTGAATGTCAGAGGAGGCTCAATGGGCCAAATAGCCAACCTCTGCTCATATTTCTCACATTTTTATGGTCAACCGAGAGGCAGCTGGCTCGGTTCTAACAGAAATACGCCAACTACAGAACTGGGGGACAAGGCACGCACACACACTCTCCTGGTCGTAGGGTAAGACTAAACCCGGATCTCCGGAGCTGGGAGGCACGGTGACAGCCTGATCTCTAAAGCACAAAGATCCCGCTGGGTTCAACGCCTCTTCTCTACACCTCCTGGTTACCCTATTTCGTTCAGCATCTCCGACCGGTTTCGGGCTGAAACTCCCTCCCCCTCCCCCACTTCCCAAGGCCACCAGCGCCAAGATGCTTTCCAATACTCACTCTTTCAGGAAGACATGCCTCGCGACGTATTCCCAGATATCCCGGCCCTGGCCACTGCAGAGGCTGCCAAAGAATAAAGCAGAGTCAGGCAAAGGGTCACTCAGGACGGTCACGCACCCTGCCAGCACTGCTGGGGAAAGCCCACCCTCTCCCTCTCACTGCGCAGAGGTAAGCCCTGCAGTTCGACGAGTTAGTGCCATCCCGTTTACACCAGTCGCGTTTCATACCCCACACTTCCCATCAATTCCCTCGCAGGTTCCGACCCATGCCCATACACCCCAAGGGGGCAGAGCACAGCAGACAATTAACCCACCCATGTCGCTTTTTCTGGGGACGTGGGAGGAAACTGAAGCACCCAGGTGAAATCTGCAAACTCCACAAACACACACCCCCCCCTCACTGGGGGACGAGGCACGCACACACACTCTCCTGGTCGTAGGGTAAGACTAAACCCCGATCTCCGGAGCTGGGAGGCACAGTGACAGCCCGATCTCTGAAGCACAAAGATCCCGCTGGGTTCAACGTCTCTTCTCTACACCTCCTGGTTACCCTATTTCGTTCAGCATCTCCGACCGGTTTCGGGCTGAAACTCCCTCCACCTGCACCCTCAGGGCCTGACTGGTGCCAGGCCACCAGAGACCACCAGGACGGTCCAGGATCATCATCTTCCGAGCAGGTGATCAAAGTACAGGCGCTCCCTGACACACACTCGAATGCCGAGACCCGCCCATAGATAAGCCCTCGTCACTTTTCAATCGTACAAACCTTTATTAAATTCAGATCTGAGCTGATCCAGTTAATTTGTTTGGATTAACTAGATCTTCCCAAGTTACAAAATGTTTGGACGAGTTCCCCAAACTTCCAGAATGCTGGAATCCTTCAACCTACCTCTTTCCCATTTTTGCTGTGATCCCGTTGCCACTCCCCTGTGGAGCTGGTCCCACATTCCACCCCTCCAAACTGAACCGCTCTCCAAAGTAGGGGCCAGCTGAAAAATGTATCCCAAACTCTAGACAGAATTTATTACACCAATGACCATTGGATCTGGTTTCACCCTCATGTCCTGGTAAGAGGCAAATTATCTCTGCACTTCCTTCGCCAGTGATGATCAGGACCAGGAACCACACAACGTAACGGGAAAGGGAGAGACACCTACGGAGAACAGGGAGGGTGAGAGAGGGAAAGCAGCAAGGAGGGTGAATGGGAGAGAGATGGAGTGAGACAAATGAAGAGGGAGGTGGGAAGGGGGAGAAGGTGAGAGACACACACACACCCCCGGGGGATATCAGCGAGGTGGGGTGGAGGGTGTATACATGGACTGACACACACAGCCCAGCACCAGGCCTACTTGCGGAGAGCAGCATCCGATGGCAGATCCCGGGTGGGACGACCCATCTTCAATACCCAGTTCCTGAGCACAGTCACCGGCTCCTCCATAATCTGTAACAAATGGTGAGGGGCAAGGGGGTGAGGGAAGAAAAGGGGAAGGGGAGGGAAGGGGGGGAGGAAGGGGAGGGGGGAGGAAGGGGAGGGGGGAGGAAGGGGGAGGGGAGGAAGGGGGAGGGGAGGAAGGGGGAGGGGAGGAAGGAGGAGGGGAGGAAGGAGGAGGGGAGGAAGGAGGAGGGGAGGAGGGGAGGAAGGGGGAGGGGAGGAAGGGGGAGGGGAGGAAGGGGGAGGGGAGGAAGGGGGAGGGGAGGAAGGGGGAGGGGAGGGGGGAGGGGAGGGGGAGGGGAGGAGGGGGGAGGGGAGGAAGGGGGAGGGGAGGAAGGGGAGGGGAGGAAGGGGGAGGGGGGAGGAAGGGGGAGGGGGGAGGAAGGGGGAGGGGGGAGGAAGGGGGAGGGGGGAGGAAGGGGGAGGGGGGAGGAAGGGGGAGGGGGGAGGAAGGGGGAGGAAGGGGGAGGGGAGGAAGGGGGAGGGGAGGAAGGGGGAGGGGAGGAAGGGGGAGGGGAGGAAGGGGGAGGGGAGGAAGGGGGAGGGGAGGAAGGGGGAGGGGAGGAAGGGGGAGGGGAGGAAGGGGGAGGGGAGGAAGGGGAGGGGAGGAAGGGGAGGGGAGGAAGGGGGAGGGGGATGAAGGGGAAGAGGGGAGGGGAAGAGGGGAGGGGGATAGGGGTGAAGGAGGCGTATGAGAGGTGAGGGAGGGAGGGGTGAGTGGGTAGGAGGGTGATGAGGGAGTGCGGGGAAGGGGATGGAGGAGGGAGTGTTGACCGAGATGGATGAGTAAGGAAGTGCAAGGAACGGGAGGGGAGAGTAGGTGGGTTACATGTAGGGAGTTTGGAGGAGGGATGATCAGAGGGGAGGGGTTCAGGGCCCCCGAACACAATAGTTAGTTTGTACCTGGAGTAGTAACCTCCGACGCACCCCCTCACCCCTTCCCTCCTCTCTCCCGCCTTCCAGTCCCGCGTTCTCACTCACTTTTTCTCTCCTGTTTTTCCCGCCTCTCTTTTTCCTCCTCAGTCCTGACGCGCTGACGTCACACGCACCACTGGCCCTCGTTACCATATTCCTGCCTGACGTCACCGCCCCGCGCGGCCACGCTGGGTGCGCGGTCTCGAGACGTGGCAACCGCGCGGATGAGTAAGGGTTCCTGACCCCCTGACCCCTGACCCCAAACTCCGATCGCCGTTAAACCCTGAACTTTGAATCCGAATCGCGAAGTCAGTCAGCCTGACTTTAAACTGTGACCCCGAACCTTGAACCCCAAAACTGGATCATAGGGTTACACAAGCGGGGAAGGGTGAAGCAGTTGGAGGGCTGAAGGGGTTAGAACATTGACAATCTACAGCACATTACAGGCCCTTCCACCCACAACGTTGTGCCGACCTACGCTAGAAGCTGCCTAGAATTTCCCTGCCGCATAGCCCTCTATTTTTCAAAGCTCCATGTAAAAGACCCTATTGTATCCGCCTCTACCATCATCACTGACACTGCATTCCCACCACTCTGTGTGAAAAACTTACCTCTGACACCCCCCTTGTACCAAGCACCTTAAAACTATGGCCCCTCGTGTTAGCCCTGGGAAAAAGCCTCTGACTATCCACACGATCACTACCTCTTATCATCTTGTACACCTCTGTCAGGTCACCTCTCATCCTCTGTTGCTCCAAGGAGAAAAGGCCGAGTTCAATCAACCTATTCCAATCCAGAAAACGTCCTTGTAACTCTCTACAGCGTCCACATCCTTCCTGGAGTGAGGTGAGCAGAACTGAACACAGTACTCCAAGTGTGGTCTGACAAAGCTGTAACACTTGGAGAACTCTGTTCAGTTCTGCTCACCTCACTGCAGATTAATACAGGAACTTCACTGATATCAAGACTCAGAATGCAGCCCTGTGACTTTTACATCCTAGCTAGGTCTGCGCAACTTTCCATACGACTTTTCCCGTTATATATTTCAATCGTCGATAAGCCCTCGTCACTTTTCAATCAGGAGGGCTGAAATGGTAGGAGGGAGTCAGACAGACAGGGAGGTGATAAGGGGTTGGAGGGGGCCAGACAGACAGGGGGGTGAAGGGGTTGGAGGGGGTCAGACAGACAGGGAGGGGTGGAGGGGTTGAAGGGGTCACACAGACAGGGGGGTGAAGGGGTTGGAGGGGTCACACAGACAGGGAGGGTTGGAGGGGTCACACAGACAGGGAGGGTTGACAGGGTTGGACAGGTCACACAGACAGGGAGGGGTGGAGGGGTTGAAGGGGTCACACAGACGGGGGGTGAAGGGGTTGGAGGGGATCACACAGACAGAGGGTGTGAAGGGGTTGAAGGGGTCACACAGACGGGGGGGTGAAGGGGTTGGAGGGGATCACACAGACAGAGGGTGTGAAGGGGTTGGAGGGGTCACATAGACAGGGGGGTGAAGGGGTTGGAGGGGGTCACACAGACAGAGGGTGTGAAGGGGTTGGAGGGGTCACACAGACAGGGAGGGGCAGAGGGGTTGAAGGGGTCACACAGACGGGGGGGTGAAGGGGTTGGAGGGGATCACACAGACAGAGGGTGTGAAGGGGTTGGAGGGGTCACACAGACAGGGAAGGGTGGAGGGGTTGAAGGGGTCACATAGACAGGGGGGTGAAGGGGTTGGAGGGGGTCATACAGACAGGGTGTGAAGGGGTTGGAGGGGTCACACAGACAGGGAGGGATGGAGGGGTTGAAGGGGTCACACAGACAGGGGGGTGAAGGGGTTGGAGGGGGTCACACAGAGAGGGGGTGTGAAGGGGTTGGAGGGGGGTCACATGGAGAGGGGGTGTGAAGGGGTTGGAGGGGGTCACACAGAGGGGGTGTGAAGGGGTTGGAGGGGGTCACAGACAGGGAGGGTTGAAGGGGTTGGAGGGGTCACACAGACACAGAGGGGTGAATGGGTTGGAGGGGTCACACAGACGGGGGTGAAGGGGTTGGAAGGGTCACATAGAGGGTGTGAAGGGGTTGGAGGGGGTCACACAGACAGAGGGTGTGAAGGGGTTGGAGGGGTCACACAGAGAGTGGGTGTGAAGGGGTTGGAGGGGGTCACATGGAGAGGGAGTGTGAAGGGGTTGGAGGGGGTCACACAGAGAGGGGGTGTGAAGGGGTTGGAGGGGGTCACACAGACAGAGGGTGTGAAGGGGTTGGAGGGGGTCACACAGACAGGGGGTGAAGGGGTTGGAGGGGGTCACAGAGAGGGGGTGTGAAGGGGTTGGAGGGGGTCACACAGACAGGGAGGGTTGGAGGGGTCACACAGACACAGGGGTGAAAGGGTTGGAGGGGTCACACAGACGGTGGTGAAGGGGTTGGAAGGGTCACATAGAGGGTGTGAAGGGGTTGGAGGGGTCACACAGACAGGGTGTGAAGGGGTTGGAGGGGTCACACAGGGAGGGGTGGAGGGGTTGAAGGGGTCACACAGACAGGGGGTGAAGGGGTTGGAGGGGTCACACAGAGAGGGGGTGTGAAGGGGTTGGAGGGAGTCACATGGAGAGGGAGTGTGAAGGGGTTGGAGGGGGTCACACAGAGAGGGGGTGTGAAGGGGTTGGAGGGAGTCACATGGAGAGGGAGTGTGAAGGGGTTGGAGGGGGTCACACAGAGAGGGGGTGTGAAGGGGTTGGAGGGGGTCACACAGACAGAGGGTGTGAAGGGGTTGGAGGGGGTCACACAGACAGGGGGTGAAGGGGTTGGAGGGGGTCACAGAGAGGGGGTGTGAAGGGGTTGGAGGGGGTCACACAGACAGGGAGGGTTGGAGGGGTCACACAGACACAGGGGTGAAAGGGTTGGAGGGGTCACACAGACGGTGGTGAAGGGGTTGGAAGGGTCACATAGAGGGTGTGAAGGGGTTGGAGGGGTCACACAGACAGGGGGTGAAGGGGTTGGAGGGGTCACACGGGGGTGAAGGGGTTGGAGAGGTCACACAGTCAGGGGGGTGAAGGGGTTGGGGGGGTCACACGGGGGTGAAGGGGTTGGAGGGGTCACACAGTCGGGGGTGAAGGGGTTGGGGGGTCACACGGGGGTGAAAGGGTCACACAGGCAGGAGGTGGTGAAGCAATTGCTGGTTGTACGGAGACAGGGAGGCGTGAAGCGGTTGGAGAGAGTCTCAGCGATGGGGAGGGGTGTTCAGCTGTACAGGGTCACAGAGACAGGGAAAAGTTCAGCGGCCAGAGGGTGTTACAGAGGCGTGTTTATCTGTCCCCGAATGTCGTGGACTTTGGTCCATTTTTGAAACCTTCCCCGATCTCTGCTGGATTCCCACGTTGGATCACAGACAGCAGCTGTGCTCCCAGGAGAGAGGAAAAGAGACCCAGCTCCGTCACCAGAGACAGAGGATTGAATCGTTGGAGAATGAAGGTCCGATTCAGTCCTGGGAACCGGGTGGGGGTCGCATTGGTCTCATCCCAGAAGTGTCCAGTCTTGGAGTATGGATTTGTGATGCACACTGTTCTTGTAAATGAAACAACGGGGAGTGGAGGAGTTTTACAGTGTGGGAGGGGCAGTGAGGAGGGAGCCCCTCACCGTGGGAGATGTGAGGAGAGAGTTGCCTGCTGTGGGAGGAACGTAGAGGAGGGAGCCCCTGACTGGGGAGAGGCATTGCCCCCCCCCCACTATGGGAGGGGTGGTGAGGAGGGAGCTCCTTGCTGTGGGAGTGGTGGTAAAGAGCGAGTGTCACAGTGTGGGAGGGAGTGTCAGTGTGAGAGAGGTGGTAAGGAGGGAGCCCCTCACTGTGGGATGGACAGTGAGGAGGGATCCCCTCACTGTGGGATGGACAGTGAGGAGGGAGCCCTCACTGTGGGATGGGTGGTGAGTAGGGAGCCCCTCACTCTGGGATGGACAGTGAGGAGGGAGCTCCTTGCTGTGGGAGTGGTGGTAAAGAGCGAGTGTCACAGTGTGGGAGGGAGTGTCAGTGTGAGAGAGGTGGTAAGGGCATTGAGGAGCGAGCCCCTCACTGTGGGAGAGGCATGGAGGAGGTTGCGCCTCACTGTGGGACGGGCATCCAGAAGGGAGCCCCTCACTGTGGGATGGGCATCCCCTCACTGTGGGATGGACAGTGAGGAAGGATCCCCTCACTGTGAGATGGACAGTGAGGAGGGAGATCCTCACTGTGGGATGGGCATCGAGAAGGGAGCCCCTCACTGTGAGATGGACAGTGAGGAGGGATCCCCTCACTGTGGGATGGACAGTGAGGAGGGAGATCCTCACTGTGGGATGGGCATGGAGAAGGGAGCCCCTCACTGTGAGATGGACAGTGAGGAGGGATCCCCTCACTGTGGGACGGGCATCGAGGAGGGAGCCCTTTACTGTGGGATGGGCATCGAGGAGGGAGCCCCTCACTGTGGGTTGGACAGTGAGGAGGGAGCCCTCACTGTGGGATGGGCGGTGAGGAGGGAGCCCCTCACTGCGGGATGGGCATCGAGGAGGGAGCCCCTCACTGTGGGATGGGCATCGAGGAGGGAGCCCCTCACTGTGGGATGGACAGTGAGGAGGGATCCCCTCACTGTGGGATGGACAGTGAGGAGGGAGATCCTTGCCATGGGATGGACGGTGAAGAGCAAGTGTCACAGTATGGGGGGGAGTGTCAGTGTGAGAACGGTGGTAAGGAGGGAGCCCCTCACTGTGGGAGAGGCATTGAGGAGGGATGCCCTCACTGTGGGATGGGCATCGAGGAGGGAGCCCCTCACTGTGGGATGGGCGGTGAGGAGGGAGCTCCTTGATGTGGGAGGGGCAGTGAAGAAGGTATCTGTCGCTGTGAGAAGGGCAGTTAGGAGGTTGCTTCATGAGGAGAGCTGTCTGCCTGTTCTGTTGAAGGAGATCTGTTCAACAATTCCCCCCCCCACTTTGCATTGAGATTGGAGGGACAGAGAGAAGAAGACAGTGCAGTATTTGGTGGTTAGTGGGATGATCAAGGTTTGAGTGTGGGTGATGGGTAGAATCTGTAGGGGGGATGTTGGAAATGAGGGGAGAGCAGCAGTGGGACCTATGGGCTGCTGTGTTCTGCTATATTACTGCTCGCTTTCATTGCCAGATTCACCTGGTCTTCCTCCTTTCCTGTTGGACGATCTTCCAGAATGCTGCGTCAGAGAGCTGTCCGGGATTATCCGAGGTAAATCTCTCCACATCTGCTCTCACACAGGGTCGAAAGCAGGAGCCTCAGGATTCTATTTTTTTTTATTTGTTTTTTTTTCACAAATGTATGAAAAGTTTATTCATTCACAAAAATACATAGAATAATCAGTGTTGGCCAAAAAGAACTACAGTCTACAAATCAGTGGATTCAAATGAAGCAAGGACATGTGGATTTAGACAAACTAATTGCCTTTGTTCTTACCATGAGGACTTGGTAAAGGTAGTACCAGTGTGCATCTGTGACTCTCTGCGGACTTCAGAATTTGTACCAGTTTTCCTCTTAAATATATTCCTTTTGAACTGACTTGCTGCAATCTGCAGCTTGTAAATTTCCTCTAGACTAGAGACTACAAAGTTATATCAATGATCTTCAGATCTCTCATTCGACAGTTCAGTGTGGAGCAGTTAGGCGCGATCGATGCCAAGGCCAAGGCCAAAAATGTGGCAGGAGAGGCAGGATTCAAACCAGGCTGAAGTGCAGGGGGATGAGGCCTCCCCTGCCTACCATCGTAGTGAATGTAGCAACACTTTTTTTTAGATTATGAGGACATGCAGTCCTCTTTTATTGTCATTTAGTAATGCATGCATCAAGAAATGATACAATGTTCCTCCAGTATGATATCACACACAAGACAGACCAAGACTGAAACACTGACTAAAACCACATAATTATAACGTATAGTTACAACAGTACCGTAATTTGATAGAAGAACAGACCATGGGCTCGGTAAAAAATGTCTCAAAGTCTCTCAGAAGTCCCACTTGAAAATAAGACTGATGATCTCAGGGCAAGGCTGCTGTATCAGAGGCAGGTGAGGTCGATCTCAATTGTTTGTTGCACTGAGGCTCGGTTAACAGCGAACACGTCGGATGCGGCAATCCGACCAGTAGGTGTTATGATTTTCAGAATGAATCAAACCTCGAGTTAGGTCGAGGAAAAAGGTGGCGGCATATGCTTGTTAGTCAATTCTCATTGGTGCATGGACGTTGGGGTTATCTCGACTTTTTGTTCCCTTGACTTAGGACGACTAACGATTAAATGTAGACCAATCTATTTACCTTGGGAGTTCTCATCCGTGACCCTGACCGCAGTTTACATTCCACAAGCAGCCGATTATAAGCAAGCACTCATGAAACTGTACGATGGGATATGGGATATGAGTCAAGGGATATGGGGAGAAGGCAGGAACGGGGTACTGATTGTGGATGATCAGCCATGATCACAGTGAATGGCAGTGCTGGCTTGAGGGGCCAAATGGCCTACTCCTGCACCTATTGTCTATTGATGCTGTCTGTAAACAAGGAGCAGCCCATCCTGACGCATTTTAAATTACAGTCAGTGACTTCAACCAGGCCTGTCTGAAGAGAACCCTGCCCAAGTACCACCAGCACGTAACCTGCACCAGAGGTCCCCACACACAAGAACACTGCTGCACTCCAATAAGAAATGCCTATCGTGCCTTTCCGAGACTGCATTTTGGCAAGTCAGATATTTGGCTGCACTCCCGTTTCCTGTATTCAGACAGAGCCTAATGACCAAGGCTCCAGAGATCAAGACAACCAAGACGTGGTTGCAGGAGGAAGCTGAGGAACAGTTGCAGGACTGCCTTGAGTCTGGGCTGGGCTGTGTTCAAGAACTCACCAGGGTCGTTACAGACTTTATTAAAACAGCTGTGGATGCGTGTGTCCCCACAAAGTCTTTCAAGGTTTTCCCCAATCAGTAGCCCTGGATGAACAATGAAATCTGGAACTTGCTGAGAGACAGATCAGAGGCATTCAAGTCAGGAGATCAAGAATGCTACGAGGGGTCCAGGTACGATCACCGGAAAGCCACCTCTCAGGCAAAGTGGAGAATCCGGATTGGACTGGAATCAATGAGGGATGCCCGGCAGCTGTGGCTGGGTTTGAATGCTGCACCCTCCTACATAGCTAAATCTTGCCAACATAGGGAACAGCAGAGCTTCGCTTCCAGACGAGTTCAATGCCTTATGTGCTTGCATTTAACACCATCATCTATTCAAATCTAACCAGTAACTCCAAGACCTGGGCCTCAATACCTCTTCGTGCAATTGGATCCTGGATTTCCTCACTTGTAGACTCCAGTCAGTTTAGATTGACAAAAACCTTTCCTCCCAAATCTCCATCAGCACAGGAGCACCGCAGGGATGTGTACTAAATTCCCTTCTCTACTTTACACCTATGACTGTGTGGTTAAGTACAGCTCTGACACCATATTCAAGTTTGCTGATGACACCAGTATTGTGGGCTGTATTAAGGGTTGTGATGAATCAGCATGCAGGAAGGAGATTGAAAACTTGGCCGAGTGGTGTAATAACAACGACCTCTCAATCAATGTCAACAAGACCAAGGAGTGAATAGTAGACTTCAGGAGAGGGAAACCAGAGGTCCATGAGCCAGTAATCATCGGAGGATCAGAGGCAGAGAGGGTCAGTAACTTTCAATTTCCAGGTGTCACTACCTCAGAGGACCTGTCCTGGACCCATCATGTAAATATTATTGTGAAGAAACCATAACAGCGCCTCTACTTCCTCAGGAGTCTGCAGTGGTTCAGTATGTCATCGAAAACTTTGGCAAACTTCTACAGATGTGAGCTGACTTGCTGCATTACAGCCTGGTTCAGGAACACTAATGCCTTTGAGCAGAAAATCCTACAAAAGGTAATGGATTCAGCCCAGTACATCACAGGTAAAACACTCCCAGCCACTGAGCACATCTGCATGAAACGTTGCCATACAAAAGCAGCATCCATCATCAAACGCAAACAGGAGGAATTCTGCAGATGCTGGAAATTCAAGCAACACACACAAAATTACTGGTGAACGCAGCAGGCCAGGCAACATCTATAGGAAGAGGTACAGTGGACGTTTTGGGCCGAGACCCTTCGTCAGGAGGGGGAGGGGGAGATCCGAAATGATAGGAAAAGGCGGGAGGGGGAGGGATGGAGCTTCCAGCTGGAAAGTTGATTGGCAAAAGGGATATGAGAGGATTATGGGTCAGGAGCACCAGGCCATTGTCTCCCACACCATCACCGACTTTATCCGCTCAGGGGATCTCCCATCCACTGCTACCAACCTTATAGTTCCCACACCCCGCACTTCCCGTTTCTACCTCCTACCCAAGATCCACAAACCTGCCTGTCCTGGTAGACCCATTGTCTCAGCTTGCTCCTGCCCCACCAAACTCATTTCTGCATACCTCGACACTGTTTTATTCCCCCCTTGTTCAATCCCTTCCTACCTATGTTCATGATCCTTCTCACGCTCTGAAATTTTTCAATGATTTTAAGTTCCCTGGCCCCCACTGCTTTACTTTCACCATGGATGTCCAGTCCCCCTTGTCCCCACTTACCAAGGGTTCCCCTTGTCCTCACTTAGCACCCCACCAGCCTCCGGGTCCAACATATAATTCTCTGTAACTTGCGGTACCTCCAATGGGATCCCACCACTAAGCACATCTTTCCCGCCCCCCCCCCACTTTCCGCAGGGATCACTCCCTACGCGACTCCCTTGTCCATTCATCCACCCCCATCCCTCCCCACTGATCTCCCTCCTGGCACTTATCCTTGTAAGCGGGACAAGTGCTACACATGCCCTTACACTTCCTCCCTTACCACCATTCAGGGCCCCAGACAGTCCTTCCAGGTGAGGCAACACTTCACCTGTGAGTCGGCTGGGGTGATATACTGTGTCCGGTGCTCCTGATGTGGCCTCCTATATATTGGCGAGACCCGATGAAGGCTGGGAGACCATTTCGCTGAACACCTACACTCTGTCCGCCAGAGAAAGCAGGATCTCCCAGTGGCCAAACATTTTAATTCCACGTCCCATTCCCATTCTGGTATGTCTATCCATGGCCTTCTCTACTGTAAAGATGAAGCCACACTCAGGTTGGAGTAACAACACCTTATATTCCGTCTGGGTAGCCTCCAAGCCGATGGCATGAACATTGACTTCTCTAACTTCCCTTAATGCCCTTCGTACCCCATCTGTTATTTATTTTTATACACACATTCTTTCTCTCACTCTCCTTTTTCTCCCTCTGTCCCTCTGACTATACCCCTTGCACATCCTCTGGGTTTTTCCCCCCTCCCCCTTTTCCTTCTCCCTGGGCCTCCTGTCCCATGATCCTCTCAAATCCCTTTTGCCAATCACCTGTCCAGCTCTCGGCTCCATCCCTCCCCCTCCTGTCTTCTCCTATCATTTCAAATCTCCCCCTCCCCCTCCCACTTTCAAATCTCTTAGTATCTCTTCTTTCAGTTAGTCCTGACGAAGGGTCTCGGCCCGAAACGTCGACTGTACCTGTTCCTATAGATGCTGCCTGGCCTGCTGCGTTCACCAGCAACTTTTGTGTGTGTTGATCCATCATCAAAGATCCTCACCACCCAGGCCATTGCTCTTTCCTCACTGCTGCCATCAGGTGGAAGGCACAGGTGCTGCAGGACTCACAGCACCAGGGTCAAGAACAGTTACTACCCCTCAACCATCAAGCAAAAGAGGATATCTACAACCATCTAAGGACTCTGTTATGTTGTTATTTCATGCTCGTTATTTATTGCTATTTATTTATATCTGCATTTGCACAGTTTGTTTACAGCCGATAGTTTTGATGTTTACAGTTTACGAAGTATGCCTGCAGAAAAAGAATCTCAGGTTTGTATGTGGTAACATGTATGTACTCCAATAATTTGCTTGCATCATACACCAGGGTGCTCGCTTCAATTACCTAATGAGGTAACCATAGCCTTTGGCCAGGAGCAGGTGTTATCAGGTGGTGCCCAAACTTCATAGAGTGTTTCGACCCTTAACCACTACACTCTCCAGCTGGCGGATCAGCAATGGTGGCCAAGTCACCGCCCATCTGCTCCTGACTTCCAGCTCAACTCCTCTCGCCTGCTCCATGTCCAGCAAGAGGCTCCTTCTGCTTCCTCCTCCATCCTGCAAGCTGCTTGGTTCTTTCTCTTTTCATCGAGGCCCACTGCAGACAGCAACCTCCATACCGATCTTGCTGGGAATCCTCTACAGCTGATCTCCACAGGGAACAGCCACGTCTGCCATCCTTTGTCCCTGCACTCCTGGACGAAGGACTGGTACTTCAGGGCCTCTCTCTCGTGAGCCTCCTCGCATCCTTCCTCCCCTGGTACTGTGAGCTCCACCAGGGTGACTTTCTTGTCTTCGGTGGACCACAGTACAATGTCTGGTCCAAGTGTAATTTGCACCACTTCCAGGAATTGCAGCTTTCTCCCCACACCAACCCTCATCTCCCATGATTTGGCAATGTTAGGCCTCTTTGATATGACTGTCTTGGCCCTCCTCTTGGTGAAAATGACTGCTTGTTTGCCTCTCTGCCAGCTGGTCTCTTTTTACACCTCTCCTCCTCCAATGCATCAGCATGGGACAGCAGGTTCTTGTCGTGATGGCACCCATACCGTCCTTGTGTTAAAGCTGTTTTGCATCCTGACACTATGTGTGCCAGTGAACCCCACTGATCACAAAGCTTGCAGTTAGGGTCCTCTCTCAGCCCTCATGCGTGCAGCTGTGGTAGTGTACGGAGAGCGTCATTCACGGACCACAGGACGAAAGAAATGCAGAAGGGCTTCAGTCTCCAAAGCTTTGCCCAAGTGATCATACACATGGGAAGATCTCATTTCATTCAGGCACCCTGTGACCCAACCTCCACTGCCTTCAATAACCGCCTTTCATCCTCGCGGTCTTTGTTGTGCACCTGCACAATTTGTTTACAGTTAACAGTTCCTGATGTTCACAGTTTACAGTTACTGTTCTATAGATTTGTTTAGTATTCCAGCCGATAAAGAATCTCAGGGTTGCATGTGGTGATATGCATACACTCTGATAATAAATCTTACTTTGAATTTTGAGATCAAAGGAATGGAGGCTGCCATTTTATGAAGCTGCTCTGCATCCTCCATTTTGTGAACTGGTTTTCCTTGGCTGAGTCAGTGTTTTAAAGTGGACACAATGATGGTCCAGGTAATCTGCTGGAGTAGGGATTATTTCCCACTAAATTATACTTTACTTTATACTTTATTGTCGCCAAACAATTGATACTAGAGCGTACAATCATCACAGCGATATTTGATTCTGCTCTTCATGCTCCCTGGAGTACAAGTCGATAGTAAATATTAAAAATTTAAATTATAAATCATAAATAGAAAATAGAAAAGGGAAAGTAAGGTAGTGCAAAAAAAACCGAGAGGCTGGTCCGGATATCTGGAGGGTATGGCCCAGATCCAGGTCAGGATCTGAGAGGAGATATAACATGCAGTTTTATAAATAGTGTGGTCTGTGTCTGTCCCGAGTAATTCAAGCTGGTTACTGGTTTGGTAACTGATTTAGAACAAAAAGCCGTAATTACCAATTGTCACTTGTGGAAGAGGCTAATAAATGGATGTTGGCCTGAACCAAAGCCAATGTTATAGGTCAGTCAGGTGACCCATAGCCAATAGCACTGAAATGCAACATTTGAACTGGTAAGGAATGAATATAAAAGCAGAGGCTTCAAATGCAAAGTAGAAACAACTGTCTAGAGACCAACCATCGTGGATGTGGAGTACCCCACAGACACGTGGAGAATAGATTGGGACCTTGAGGAACAAATTGTCAGCATAGACTCCTTTTCTGGGTATTACCTTTTCTATTTTTTGACTGCTCATGGAGGGTCAGGAAAACTTAGTAGGTATGCACACAAGTATTTGTGTAAATTCCTGTACTCTTTTTTGAGACAACAAAGGTGCTTGTCAGTGATTACAGATTAATTCTGTGATTCTCTGATCATCATTACTAAGGGGTAGATCCTTGTAACAATCAAGATTTACAATTTCAAATTAACATGGGATTACTACTATCTACAAAGCACTTAAGTCTCCTGAGGAGCACACTGTTATTGGAATTTTCCCATGCCCCCTCTCCAAGAACACCTGGGCACAGACATAACCCTGAAGAGGGCAGGCAGATGACTCCCATTAGCACTTCCTCCTCATCGCCCCTCCCATAGCACTCCCTCTTCGCCAGCCCTTCCACAGTTCGATTTTCCCTCCTCTCCGCCCCTCCCACACTGCAGTGCTCCCTCCTCACTGCCTCTCCCATAGCACTGCTTCCTTGCTGGTCTCCTGCAGCGTTCTCTCCTCAGCGTCCTCCCAAAGCAGCACACATCCTGCCGGCAATCTGATAACTGCATTTGAAATGCTTTCAGATAACCTTCCAGGAAATTAAAGATACCATCGCTAAGACAAAGGAGATAGATTCTCTGAAATCAAAAGTCTCGCAATTGGAAAAAGAGGTG
Source organism: Mobula birostris (assembly GCF_030028105.1). NCBI lineage: Eukaryota > Metazoa > Chordata > Chondrichthyes > Myliobatiformes > Myliobatidae > Mobula > Mobula birostris. The sequence goes on along the minus strand of NC_092377.1, from coordinate 129,151,493 downwards.
AACACCCTCCAAAACTGTAAGTATGTTTGATATTGTGCAGTGAAGGGGCGGGTGACACATGGAAGTGAGGTTAAACTCTCAGTTAAACTGTCTATGGTTATGTTCTTAAAAATCCAGGTGTTTCTTTAAAATAAAATGTTTATTCAAATGACACATGGGGAAGGCTTTGGGAATAAATCGGAGGGAAAATCCGGAGCTGGAGTCCGTAAGGCAGTCCTACATTGATTTCAACACTGACTGGCAACTCCTGAAACACCACTGTTACCAAACTGTATCAGGCTCTGCCTTCCCTTTGGATTCATCAGCAGAGTGGATATGGGAACTCTACTGCATGGGCAACAGTTTGCTCTCCATATCATACAACCCTGGCTTGTGGATCACGTATACAGCTAGAACACAACATCCATGTGGAGGGCCTTATGCCGCCGTTCAGGTTTTCATGAAACACATTATCTACAGATTTAAATTAAAATCCCATTATCACTATCTACAACTAAATTGAACCTCTGCAGGAAAAGATACCAACTCTGACAGGACTCAAAATCACAACCTTTAAATTACTTGGTTGTCTGTCAGCAGAAGTCCCAGCAAGCTACACATTGTGCTGCAGAGCCCAGACTCTGTGAGGACCCACTGCTTGCGTAGGTGGTAGGATTCCAGTCCTGGCAGAGAAACCCCAATGGGCTTCCGGTCCATCACCTTACCCACTCAGAACCAGGTGCCCTTTAGTCTCCCTGCCAGAAGGTTCCGGGTGCTGACCATCACTACAGCAGCATTCACAACACGCTGGAGGAACTCAGCAGGTCGGGCAGCATCCGTGGAAACGATCAGTCAATGTTTCGGGCCGCAACCCTTCGTCAGGACTGTAGAGGGAAGGGGCAGAGGCAGAGGGTGGGAAGGAGAAGGCTGGTAGGTTCCAGGTGAAAAACCAGTAAGCAGCCCTGCTGGTGAGAGCAGAAAACCATGAGGGCAGAGACAGGGTGTATGCGCTTGCTCCTTTCCCCAGGGTGGGGGAATCAAGAACCGCAGGACACAAGTTTAACATGAGAGGAGAGATTTAATAGGAACTCGAGGGGCAACTTCTTTTTATGCAAAGGGTGATCCAAGTAGGGAATTAGTTGCGAGAGGACATGATTGGGATAGGCTGGGTCTTTAGTCCTTGGAGCGCAGGAGACTGAGGGGTGACCTGATTGAGCTTTCTGACTGGCTGCATCACTGTCTGGTATTGCGGGGGAGGGGGCTACTGCACAAGATCAAAGTAAGTTGCAGAAACTTGTAAAATTAATCTGTTCCTTCATGGGTACTAGCCTCCACAGTAACCAAAACAAGTATCGGTGCCTTAGGAAGGCAGTGTTTATCATTAAGGACCCCCACCACCCAGGACATGCCCTCATCTCCATTAGAAAGATGATACAGAAGCCTGAAGGTACACACTCAGTGATTCAGGAACAGTTTCTTCCCCTCTGCCATCCAATTTCTGAATGGATATTGCACCCATGAACACTACCTCATGACTTATTTTTTGCACTACTTCAACTATCCTGCGGAGATATATATACTTACTGTAATTCAGCTCTTTTTCCTATTTTCATTTAACATGTATTTCACTGTACTGCTGCCATAAGTTAACAAGTTTCACATCATATGCTGGAGATATTCACCTTGATTCTGACTCTGATGTATAAAATCATGAGCGGCAAGGATAGAGTGAATGCACAGTCTTTTTCCCAGGATTGGGCATCAAGAATTGAAGAGCCCAAGTTTAAGGTGAGAGGGGAGAGATTTATTCGGAACCTGAGGGGCAATTTTTTTCACCCAGCAGTGGTCCATATATGGAACAAGTTGCCAGAAGAAGTGGCTGAGGCCGGTATATTAACAACATTTAAAAGACGCTCACACAGGTGCATGGATAGGACAGATTTAGAAGGTTATGGGCCAAGAGAGATCAGCTTAGATGAGATATCTTGGTCAGCATGGATTGACTAGGCCAAAGGGCCTGTTTCCATGCTGTATGAGTCTATGATGCTCGTATACTCATACAGCATGGGATGAGTCCTGTGAGCCCTGGGAGGTTCAGCAAGACTGTGTCAACAAAGCAAAACATGACCAATGCTTTTTGACTTTCAAGGTAGAGTGGGAGGATAGAGATTTAAAGGGATGAGAGTGAGAGGGGGTCTCATGCAATGTAAACAGACTTTAACAAGTGCATGGATGAGCTTCTTGTTATGTAGAAAATTACATATGTGGGCACGTGGCCAAGTGGTTAAGGTATTCGACTAGCAATCTGAAGGTCGTGAGTTCGAGCCCCAGCTGAAGCAGCATGTTGTGTCCTTGAGCAAGGCATTTAACCACACGGTGCTCTGCGACGATACCAGTGCCAAGCTGTATTGGCCCTTGCCCTTCCCTTGGACAACATCGGTGTCGTGGAGAGGGGAGACTTGCAGCCGGTCTTCCATACAACCTTGCCCAGGCCTGTGTCCTGGAGAGTGAAGACTTTCCAGGCGCAGATCCATGATCTCACAATGGATGCCTTTATTATTATTGTTATTATTATGTAGAAAATTATGGAACCAGTATGGGACCGCTAAGGAATCAGTCAGCATAGACGCGATGGGCCAAATGGCCTGTTTTCATGCCTTGTGACTTTATAAATGTGATCGACTGCAAAAGCTTAGCAAGGGACAAAATTGGGCCTCTTGAAAATCAGCATGGCTGTCTATCCATGGAGCATAAAAGGATGGGGGGAGATCTTAAATGGATTTTCTTGCATCTGTTTTTACTCAAGAGACTGACACAGAGTCTATAGAACTGAAGCATTATGGCAGTGAGATCGTGAACTGTATACAGATTACAGTGCTTTCTGTCTTAAGGCAAATTAGGGTGGATGAGCCCCAGAGCCTGACAAGATCTTGAGGAATGCTAGTGCAGAAATTGCAGGGGCCCTAGCAGAGATATTTTAAAATCCTTGGCCACAGATGTGGTGCCGGAGGATTGGAGGATAGCTAATGTTGTTCCACTGTTTAAGAAAGGCTCTAAGAATCAGCCGGGGAATTATAGACTGGTGAGCCTTACGTCAGTAGTGGGTAAGTTATTGGAAGGTATTCTAAAGGACTGAATATGTAATAAGTATTTGGATAGACAAGGCCTGATTAATCAACATGGCTTTGTGCTTGGTAGGTTGAGTCGAACCAGTTTTTCTAAGCAGGTTATCGGGAAAATTGATGAAGGAAAGGCAGTGGATATTGTCTACATGGACTTTAGAAAGGCCTTTGACAAAATCCTGAGTGGGAGGTTGGTCAAGAAAGTTCAGTCGCTTAGCATTTAGGACTCAACATTGGCTTTGTGGGAGAGGCCAGACAGTGATTGTAGATGTTTGCCTTTCTGACTGGAAGCCTGTGACTAGAGGTGTGCCACAAGGTCCATTGTCGTTTGTCGAATGCACCGAACTGCTGATATGGAAAAGGCAGAAGGTGGGTGTGTGTTTCATGATAAACTCTCAGTGGTGCTCTGATGTGGCAGTTTTGTTGAACTCATGTTCCCCTGATCAGTCAAACACCATCAATTCTATTTACCTGGGGAGCTCTCCTCCATTGTCCTGATCACAATTTACACGTCACCAGTAGCCAACTATAATCAAATGCTCGTGATACTTCATGATGCCATCTCCAAACAAGAAACAGCCCATCCCAGTGCACTTCAAATCATAGTCCGGAACTTCAACCAAGCTTGTTTGAAGAAACTTCTGCCTAATTATCATCAGCATATAACTTGTAGAACTAGAGCAGGGGTCCCCAACTTTTTTGCTCCACGGACCAGTTTAATATTGACAATATTCTTGCGGACCGACCAACCCGGGGGGGGGGGGATGCGGGGGGGGGAGGGAGGGTATTCAAGTAGGGTTAAACTCACCTCAACATGCCTTTTACAGTTTGCGTTGCCAACTTTCTCATTCCCAAATAAGGGACAAAAGTATCAGTCAAATCCCGGGACACTTTACCCCATGAAAGACTACCATGACCATGAAGCCTTGCGCGGGCATCTGTGTGCGCATGCGCATACGTGGCGATTTTTTTTTCCACAAATCGGTTTAGCCTTCATCTTCCCGGCTATACTGTACATATATTATTTCTACTTTGTAAAGGCTGTGTATTCATCATATCGTTCCTACTTTCACTATATGTTAGTGTTATTTTCGGTTTTATGTGTTATTTGGTATGATTTGGTAGGTTATTTTTTTGGGTCTGGGAACGCTCAAAAATTTTTCCCATATAAATTAATAGTAATTGCTTCTTTGTTTTACGCCATTTCGGTTTCATAGGAATGCTCTACCTTAGCGGGGGAAATACGGGACAAGGGCGGTCCCATATGGGAAAAACCAATTTAGCCCAATATACAGGATGTCCCAACAAATACGGGACAGTTGGCAACCCTATGTTCAAGTTCAACAGGGCGTGACAGGGAATGAGGAAAGGTGCAGCTGACTCATATTGTTTCCTCACGGCCCGGTAGCACATGCTTTGCAGCCCGGTGTTTGGGGACTGCTGAACTAGAGGGCCCAACATACTAGATCACTGTTACACTAAGATAAGGGATGCCTACTGTTCCACGCCCAGACTGCATTTCGGTAAATCGGATCACTTGGTTGACCTTTTCCTACTGCATACAGACGGGGGCTAAAGAGCAAAGCTCCAGAGATTAGCACAACCAAGAGGTGGTCGCAGGAGGAAAAGGAGTGGCTATGGGATTGCTTAAAGTCAAATAGGGCCGTTCAAAAACTCATCTGTGGATCTGAATGGATACACCATGGTTGAAATGGACTTAATTAAATCAGCTGTAGATGGGTGTGACCCCACTAAATCATTCAGAACCCCTGAATGAAACATGAGATCTGAAATCAGCTGAGAGCCAGATCCAAAGCATTCAAGTCTGGTGACCAAGAAAGTTACGAACGGTCCCGGTACGATCTCCAGAAAGCCATCTCATGGATGAAGTGGCAATTCTGGACCAAACTTGAATCAAACTCGACTGTTGTGGCAGGGCTTCAATACTATCACCTTATAATACTATCCTCTTATAAAGTTAAATCAAGTGATATTGGTAACTACAGGGTTTCACATCCAGATGAGCCTAATGCCTTCTATCCTCGCTTTGACTGTCAAAACATAGAGGAACCATCACGGACTTCCACATTCCCATGATCCTATGATTTCAGTCTCTGAGGCTGATGTGCGAGCAACCCTCAGGAGGGTGAACCCACAGAAAATATCCGGCCCAGACAGGGTACCAACCAAATACTAAAGACCTGTGCTGATCAACTAGATGGAGTGTTCACTGAGATCTTTAAACTCTCGCTTCGGCAATGGGGGATACCCACCCGCTTCAAGCAGGCTTCAATTATTCAAAGATTCAAAGTACATTTATTATTAAAGAATGTATAAATTAGACAAACTTGAGATTTGTTCACTTACAGGTAGCCACAAAGCAAGAAATCTGAAAGAAGCCAATTAAAGAAATAAAAATAAAAGACCAATACACTATTTGCAAGAAAAAAAACACAAATTATGCAAAGAATTAAAACAAACAACAACATTCTGAACCAAACTGAGTCCTCAGATCCAAACTGATGCCCAAGAGGAGTGTGGTGACCTGCCTCAATGACCATCACCCAGTGATTAAGTGTTCTGTGAGGCTGGCAATGTAAAATATCAACTCCTGCCAAAGAAGTGATTTAGATCCACTCCAATTTGCCTACCAGAGCAACAGGTCCACAGCAGATACCACCTCATTGGCTCTTCACTCAACCCTAGAACATCTGAACAGCATAGATCCATACATCAGGATGCTCTTTACTATCTACAGCTCAGCTTTCAATACCATCATCCCTCAAACCTAATCATTAAGTTCCTAACCTTGGTCTCAGTACCTCCTTGAGCAATTGGATCCTTGGTTTCCTCACTTGAAGACCCCTATCATTTTAGATTGGCAACAACATCTCCTCCAAGATCTCCATCAGCGCAGGTGCACCACAAGGCTCAGTGCTTTGCCCTCTGCTCTACTCATTTTACACCGATGACTATGTGGCTAAGCACAGCTCCAATGCTGTTTACAAGTTTGCTGATGACACCACTATCGCTGGCCGAATCGAAGGCAGTGATGAATCAGCATATCGGAGGAAGACTGAAAGTCTGGCTGAGTGGTACCATAACCTCTTACTCAATGTCAGCAAGATCAAGGAGATGATTATAGACATCAGGAGGAGGAAACCGAAGGTACATGAGCTGGTCCTCATCGGAGGATCAGAGGTAGAGAAGATTAGCAACTTTAAATTCCTCATTGTTTTTATTTCGGAGGACCTGTCCGAGGCCCAGCACTTGTGAAATTGCAAAGTGGCAGTTCAAACTTCCTTAGGAGTTTGAAGAGATTCAGCATGAAATCTGAAAAACTTCTATAGATATGTAGTGGTGAGTATATTGACCAGCTGCATCACAGCCTGGTATGGAAATATCAATGCAGTAGAAAATACTACAAAAATTGGCAGATACTGCCCAGTCCATCACAAGTAAAGTCTCCCCACTACTGAGCACTCAAGGCGTTATTGCAGGAAAGCAGCATCCATCATCAAGGACCCCCATCACCCAGGACGTGCTCTCTTCTCACTGCTGCCATCAGGAAGGTGCAGGAGCCTCAGAACTCACACCAGCAGGTTCAAGAACAGTTACTACCCCTCAACCATCAAGCTGTTGAACAAAAAGGGATAACTTCACTCAACTTCACTTGCCCCATCATTGAAATGTTGCCACAACCAATGGAATCACTTTGAATTACTTTTCTTTTGTATTTGCACAGCTTGTTGTCCCCTACGCTCTGGTTGAACGCCCTTGTTGGGCTATTTGTCGTCAATTCTGTTATGGTTATTGAGTATGCCACAAGAAAAGTTGTATATGTTGACATATATGTTCTTTTATATCAAAAAAGTTCAAAATAAATTTATTATCAACGATCTGATTGTGAAAATTTGAAGGCGACACCAATATAGAGGTCATGGTGGACAGTGAGGAAAGCTATTAAAGCTTGCACCGAGATCTGGTCTAGCTGGAAAAATGGCAGATGGAATTTAATGCAGACAGTGTGAGACATCAAGATAGGGTCATAAAGAAAGCTTTTGGCACTTTGCCCTTCATAAATCAAAATATTAAGCTGTTGGAGATGTTATGAATATGATGATGCTGAGGCCTAATTTGGAGTATTGTATGCAGTTCTGGTCACCTACATACAGGAAATATATCAATAAGATTGAAAGAGTACAGGGAAAATTTAGAAGGATGTTGCCAGGACTTGAGGACCTGAGGTATAGGGAAAGATTAAATAGTTTAAGACTTCATTGCCTGGAGCGTAGGAGAATGAATGGAGATTTGATAGGGGAATACAAAATAGAATGCTATAGATAGGGTTAAAGCAAGCAGGCTTTTTCATCTGAGGTGAGACTAGAACTTGAGGACATAAGTTAAGGGGAACATGAGGGGAAACTTCTTCACTCAGAATGTGGAAGTGGAAGTGGTGAGTGCAAGTTCAATTTCCACACTTAAGAGAAGTTCAGGTAGGTACTGTACATGGATGGCTGGGATTTGCAGGGCTCTGGTCCAGTTGTGGGTCAATGGCACGAGGCAGAATATCAGTTTGACATGGACTAGATGAACTAAAGGGCTGTTTGTGTGTGGTAGCATACTATGACACAATAGCAGGCAACAGTTGCAAGAGGTCACATTTATAAAGTTCAGAAAGGTGGTGTCAGAGGTAGGGTAATGAAGAAGGCATTTGGCACACTTCATCGATCAGGGCACTAAATATTAAAGCTGGGACATTATGTTGCAGTTGTTAGCAAGGCTGCATCTAGACTATTGTGTACAATTCCGCAAGCGTGGTATAGAAAGGACATTAAAATAGTGCAGAAATTTTATAAGGATAATGCTAGGGTTCAGGCCCCGAATTACAGGGAGAATTTGGGTAAACTAGGATTTTATTCTAGGAGAATAAAAGTAGGAGGCTAAGAGGTGATTTTATAGAGGTTTATAAAATCATAAGGGCCATAGGGAGAAATCAGAGGGATGACCTCATGGAAGTGATTCAAATCATTGGTAAATTAGAGTATTATTGTCACATGGCCCAAGGGACAGTGAAAAATTATTTTACATGTCATCCATGCAGATCATTACACACCATCAGTGCATTGAGGTAGTACAAGGGTAAACAATAACAAAATACAGAATGAAATGTTGAAGTGCAGTGCAGACAGACAATAGGTACAAGGGCCTTAATGAGGTAGAATGGGAGGTCAAGATTCCATGTTATCGTACTAGGGGACTGACCAGTATGCCTATGACTATATGGAGAAGCTGTCCTTGAACCCGGTGGGACATGCTTCCAAGCTTTTGTATCTTCTGCCCGACAGAGACGGGAGAAGAGAGAATGTCTGGGTCGGGAAGGGTTTCTGCTGTCGGCCTTACAGAGGTGGTGGGAAATTGATTTTTGTTTATTTAGTGATACACAAAAGAGTAGGTCCGCCAGCCCTTCAAGCCACACTGCCCCAGCGACCCCACAATCCCAATTAACCCTAACCTAATTACGGGACAATTTACAATGACCAATTAACCTACCTAGTATGTCTTTGGACTGTGGGAGGAAAGAGCAGCACCCAGCGAAAACCCAGACATTGCATGTGGAGGTCGTACAGAGAGTCTTTACAGTACAGCACTGCAATTGAACACTGAACTCTGGAATGACCTGGGCTGTAATAGTATCGCACTAACCACTGTGCGACCGTGGCACACCCAGAACAAATTGAAGCAGCTTAGACAGGCACTGTGGATATCGGACTTGTTTTGTGCTGGGTTAGTCTACAATTGCAAGCCACCCTCTCACGGGTCTTCTGTGTTTTGCTTCTAGATGTGCCCAGTGTCATTTTCCATGCACAGGTTTCTAGCGGCACCAACCCAGCCGGCCCGACAAAGCTCATTTACGACCAGGTTGAGATCAACAAGGGCCAAGCATACGACGCCAGCTCTGGGAACTTCACTGCCCCCATGAGTGGGATCTTCTACTTCTCCTACTCCCTGCTGGGCCAGACAAATTCCCTGGACACTTTGGTGCAGCTAATGAAGAACGGGGTGGCTCAGAGCTACATCCATAGCCTACTGAATTCTGACCAGGCGCAAACTGCTTCTATGTCCATCATCCTTCCCCTCGTCCGGGGAGACGTCGTGTGGGTGGAGCTGCCGAAGGGTATCACTTGGAGTGAATGGAATGCTCTCAACTTCCAGGGCTTTCTCTTGCAGAGGACCTGAAGTCCCACTGTTGGTTGTGTATCCAGGGTCCCATCAGGTAGCTTGTGCCCCACCACCAACCAGTCCTGCAACTTCCCCATTGGACCCTCAATCAGCCAATATCCCCACTGACAACCCCTTCCTCCTGTCTGACACACCCTCCCTCATTCCCTTTGCCAAAACCTCCTCAAACTTCCCTCCCATCGTCAACTCTCCCCTCAGGTTCCTCCATTCTCCTGAAGACACTTGCCTAGCTCTCCCAGGACGTCCCAACAAATATCAGCACCGAAACCTCTCCATTCTAATGTTCCCCTAATCTCTCACAACCTCCCCACCTCACTCTGAACTCACTCTTCCTGGTTATCCCCACTGCACAGCTACCCACACCTCCGCCCCCCCCCCCCGCCACCAATCACACTTCCTCCCGAACCCTGAACCCTTCCCTTCCTGTCATGGTCCATGCTCTCAACTCTCATTCGGTCCCCAGTTCTCCCTTTTAATCTATCTCCCTCCCACTTCCTCACCTGACCCAGATGACTCCTCCTCTCTAATCCCAGACCCACCTGTCATGCTTAATACTTTTACATCTGACCCCTCCTAATTAATACCAGCCCCAATCTAGCCCAGACCCTTTAACACCGTTTCACCAGAATGGCGGAGCAGACTTGATGGGCCAAGTAGCCTAATTCTGCTTCTATCTCATATGCGCTCATGGTCTTTCTTTAATACCACCCAAACCAGACACTTTCTTTTAATACCATCCCCTTTAATATCGCTCCACATCTAATGCACCCTTTTAGTTTTAATCCTGATTTAACCCTACTCTTTAATCCCATCCCCCCACCCTAGTTGAGCAGGACCCCTCAGTGTGGGTTGGTTTCGTTCACCTTGAATAAATCCAACACTGGACACCTGCTGCTGTTGAACTTAGAAAAATTTATTGTCTTGGATCTGGTTTAAAGTGCAGATTGAATTTTCCCCCTCTTCTCATCTGTCACTTCATGGGAGGAACTACAAGAGACTTGGCAATGGTGGGAAGGGGGTCACTCAAGAGTGTCGTGTGAGGATGCCTGGTGTCCAAGGCAGAACGTCCCATCAGTAGAGAAGAGAAGGTTTCGCAGAGGTTGCACTGGAAGCAAAGTACAGATGGGGGTCAGTGAAGAAGAGGACAGGTTTAGTCGCTGCCTCCCAGATCTCAGAGAACCCGGACCGATCCCCACCTCCACGTGTGTCTGTGCCTGTGTGGAGTTTGTATATTTTCATAGGTTTCCCCCACATCCCAAAGAGCAGGCATGGAGAATGAGCAGGTTAATCGTCTGCTGTAACTAGCACCCCCGCCCACCCTGTGAACATGGAAGGTGGGTTAAGAATTGGGATTGGTGTCAATGAATGGCTGTTGGCTAGCATGGGCTCAATGGGCTGAAGGGCCTGTATCTGAGCTGGACAACTTTGCTCCCTCTGTGTTTCCAACTGGGCAAGGAGTGGATGCTAGATGCAGCAGTTGTGGACTGAGATCAGTTGATGTTGGCGGGGGGATAGAGACAGTGACCTTCTTAGGAAGAGTGACCCGCCACAGCTCAGACTAACCACCTTTAGAACTCAGCCTCCACCAGGACCCGTAGCACCCTCACCCAGTCATCCTCCCCTCCCTCCGGCACCCCAACTCACCAGCCGGAGAACTCAGCTGCCCGCCAGCCGCTGAGGTATTTCTGGACACTGTCTGTCAGCTGCCCATCGGGCAGCAGTAGCTGGAGATCACCTCCCCCCTCCTGCAGCGGCCCACAGGCGCCCTGCAGCTGCCCCCTCAAACTCCTGTCCACCATCAAGAACAGCTCCCCAGAGCCTCTGAACTGCAGCTGGACAACGTCGGCCAGGTCCAGGACAAGGCTGCCCTTGTCCATCCGGATGCTGAGCTGGGGGGTGGCTTTCAGTGGCAGCTGATCTCTCCTCACCTGGCTTCCATTCACCTAGTGTGGGAGAAGGAGACATTAGAAGACAGCGGACTTCTCTCCCAACCCCTCCCTTGTCACCAAGCTGTTCACAAATTGTCCCATCCAATCATTGACATTCCAATCACTGGCCATCTGCAAATTGCCTATCCAATCACTTATCATTCAATGTTGCCATCCAATCGCTGACTTCTACTGTATATCCATTCATCTAATCACTGACCACCCGCTGATGGTTCCATCCAATCATTTACCATCCATTAATGGTTCATCCAATTACTGACCATCCATTAATTTTCCCATCCAATCGGTCCAATCACTGATTGTTATTTATAGCCCAACCCTCCATTCACAGTCAGGATTTAATGGTCTAACCACCTACCCATTCACTGTCCAACCAAAATCCATTCACCACCCCCGCTTGACCACCCCCAACCACTGAGCCTTACCCAGATGCTCTCGCCACTAGTCACCACGACAAAGGCACCCTTGAAGTAAGCACAGACAGCGAACAGCCGTGGCTCCTTGCCGTTGCCATAGGCTTTGAAGTCCACCAGCAGCCGGAACCAAGGGTCAAACGAGGTGTTGGATACAGCGGCCAGGATGTAGGTGCCCACCATTTCCACTTGTACCACCTGGTCCTTGAACCCAGTCAGGGTCCGGTTTTCCTTGATGGAGCAGACTCCATTCTGATAGCACGCCCTTTGTCCGTGACGCAGTTCGCAGGCAGAGGGCGGGAGGCATTGGGCATCCTGACAGCTCACAGTGCCCGTGCTGATGCAGGTACAGATCTCCGTGCAGTCCGCTGTGTGGATGGTCTCGTTCACCTGTAGATGAGAAGAGTGGGGCCGTCACACACCCCACAACAGTAACTCCCCAATTTACACTAATTTCCTCTCAATCAGCTTCCGGAATGAGGACCCATTGTCCACCAGCTCCAGGTCATTCCAGGGAATATCATCCCAGTGTTTGATATCTCCACAGAATTTCCTTCTACAAAGTCCCAACACATTCTCCTGGGGTCAGACACGGAGTGAAGCTCCCTCCACACCATCCCATCACACACTCCCGGGGTCAGACACGGAGTGAATCTCCCTCCACACTGTCCCATCACACACTCCCGTGGTCAGACACAGAGTGAAGTTCCCTCCACACTGTCCCATCACACATTCCCAGGGTCAGACGCAGAGTGAAGCGCCCTCCACACCGTCCCATCACACACTCCCGGGGTCAGACACGGAGTGAATCTCCCTCCACACCATCCCATCACACACTCCTGGGATCAGACACGGAGTGAAGCTCCCTCCACACCGTCCCATCACACACTCCTGGGGTCAGACACGGAGTGAAGCTCCCTCCACACTGTCCCATCACACATTCCCAGGGTCAGACGCAGAGTGAATCTCCCTCCACACCATCCCATCACACACCCCCAGGGTCAGACACAGAATGAAGCTCCCTCCACACCGTCCCATCACACACTCCCGGGGTCAGACACAGAATGAAGCTCCCTCCACACCGTCCCATCACACACTCCCGGGGTCAGACACAGAGTGAAGCTCCCTCCACACTGTCCCATCACACACCCCCGGGATTAAACACAGACAGAAGTTCCCTCCACACTACCCCACAGGAAACTACTCACTCCATGTGGTCTAAGAATTGCGTTACCTTGAGGTATCTGTCATTATAGATACAGCCACAGGATCCGATGGGGACGCAGTCGGCACCACTCAGGGCAAATCCTGTGTCACACTGGCAACCCTCAGAACAGCGGTGGTCACAGGGGGTCGGGGCACAGCTGGTCCCACAGGTATCAGCACACAGCTGGTAGTGGCTGTTGGCAGGACAGGACAGAGCTGGTGGGAGACAAGGTTGAACAGGGTCACTGACACAGTGTAGGGCTGTCACACCAGGGTCTGGTGGTTAGTCATTCACTGGGATGGTTACTGGCAGGGAGGGGGGAGTGAGTGGAGGGCAGGAGGGAGGTGGCAAGGAGGGAAAGGGGAAATGAGGGTATAATCATTGGAATCAGTAAGTGGGAACATAATCGGACAGTTGGAGAATTGATCGGAGTGAGTGTGAGGAACTGAGGGATCATTGCATGGGATGATCAGTGCCGGCTGGGAAGCAGGGGACTGGATGGTACGGCTGGGTGAGCGAGGATGTTCAAGGGTGGGCAGGGACATTCAAGGGAGGGGCAAATGGAATGGGACGTTCAGTGGAGGAGACACAAGATGTTCAGGGATGGTCAACGATAGGACAGTTAGCGGCTGAGCAATTGGGCCTGGGCACTCACGGCAGAAGTCGTTGGTCCTCCAGTTCTGGATGGAGATGCCCTCCAGCTGACAGGCCACAGCGTAGGCGCGCATTGCGTGACACAGCACATCCTGCTGTCCCTGGGCTGCGCACAGGTAGAAGATGCATTCCTGCAAGAAGGGCTTGTGATCCACCTTTGACAGGCAGGCAGAGAAGGGCCCTGCTGGGTCTCCAATCTGGCCACAGTAGGCTTTCCCAGCAAACCGCTGCCTCTGGTCGGCTGCGCAGGTGAAGCAGGAGGATCCACAACCATGGGTGCACCCCGCTGCACCTTTATCTGGCCACTCCTCTCCAAACTGCGTCACACTGCCTTTGTAGTCTCCGCACAGACCGCCCAACCGACGCCAGTAGGTGCTAGGCACCCAAATCTCAACTCGGTACAGCCCATCGTAGGAGACTTCCAGGCCGCGGGAGGCTCGAAGCACCGTCCTGTGACCCTCAAGCTCCACCCACACCTCTTCCTTCTTCCCTGCACTGGACAGCTGCAATGGCAAGTGGAACCACTCTTCATCCACCTGCAGGCAAGGAAAGGGATAGAATGGGTGAGAAGGGCAGAATGACCGCAGGTGCAGCTTATTGCTGAGCATCTCAATGTGTTCCTGACTAACAGATCCTCCCAAGCTGCTGTGCAAATTGAAAGGATGGTTAAGAAGGTACGTAGTCTTCATGAGATGAGAGGTAATGTTGCAGCTCTAAAAAACCCTAGCTAGACCACACTTGGAGTATTCTGTTCAGTTCTGGTTGCCTCATTATAGGAAGGATGTGGAAATTTTAGGGAGGGTTCAGGAGAGATTTACCAGGATGCTTTGTGGATCAGAGAACATATGGAGGTCGGTTGAGCAAGCGAGAGCTTTTCTCTTTGGAGCAAAGGAGGATGAAAGGTGACTTGATAGAAGTGCATAAGATGATAAGAGGCGTAGATAGAGTGGACAGCCAGAGACTTTTCCCCAGGGCAGAAATAGATAAAACCGGAGGACATCCTTTTAAGCAGATTGGAGGAAAGGAGAGATATCAGCGGTATACAGAGAGTGGCAGCTATGTGGAATGTCCTGCCAGGGGTGGTGGTAGAAACAGATAAATTAGGGCCATTTAAAAGTCTCTTAGGCAAATATGGGGAAGTCTAGGACCAGAAGGTACAGCCTAAGGATAGAGGGACATCGGTTTAGATCAGAGATAAGGAAGAATTTCTTTAGCCAGAGAATGGGTAAGCTGTGGAATTCATTGGCACAGGTGGCTGTGGAGGCCAAACCTTTGGGTATATTTGTAGTGGAGGTTGATAGGTTCTTGATTAGTAAGGGAATCAAAGGTTACAGAGGAGAAGGCTGGAGAATAGGGTTGAGAGGTGTGAAACAATTAGCCATTCTGGAAACTCGATGGGCCAAATGATCTCATTCTGCTCCGATGTCATACGGTCACATGGACGATTGAAAAATGAAGGGCAAGGTGGGAGTGAAGGGTCAGGTTTATGTTGGAGCAGGTTAAAAGGTCAGCACAACATTGTGGGCTGAAGGGCCTGTACTGTATGATACCTTGTTACATTCCATAGAGAGGGCTGTCATTCTCTCCATCACCCAGCTATCAGTCCCTCTCCAGGTCCATCGACCTTGTTCCCACCATCCTCAGCAGCTGATAATTCCTGGGATTCAAAACTTCCAACCACCCCTACTCCCACGGGAAAACTTTCTACACAGTTCAGATTTAAATGATTGATCCTGAATCTTTCCAACTGACTGAGGGCAGACTCAACATCAAACCATTGCCCTCACCCTTGGGATCTCGTGTTTGAGTTTCTTCTAAACCCCAAGGACAATACAAACTAACTACCTCCTCCCGCCCCAATAGAACCAGTGAGGGACAGAGGGAACTCGGTGTACAAGGGTAGGGCTCACACTGAAAGATGGAGAGAAGGGAGGGATAGAGGGACCTCGATGTATAAGGGCAGGACACACACTGAAAGGTGGGGATTAGGGAGAGACAGAGGGACTTTGGTGTACAAGAGCAGGACACAGAAGGAAAGATGGGACAGAAGGAACTCGGTGTACAAAAATAAGACACACATCATGAATGGCGGGGAGAACTGAACAGGAGGACCCCAGTGTACAATGGTCAGACACACAATCTGACTGATGGGGAGTAATGAATAGAGAGACCTCATTGTATGAGGATTAAGAAAAGAAACTTCTCCTGGTCCTTCCCCTGGAGTCAAACAGAATGGTTGTCCATGCGACTGTCGCAGTCTCACCTGGATCTGTCTACTCCCCAGGGAGGTGGACAGATCATTCACTATACTTACGCTGCAGCTGAAAGGAGGAAAAATTGAGGGTTATGGGAACAGAAGTTATGTGTAGGGGCTGGAGGGATTCACAGAGACAGAGCAGGGTGTAGGGAGGGAAGAGGAAGGAGGGAGGACAAAGGGCTGGCCTTAGCACTCACCTTCACTTTCCCACGGTCTCTGGACTCCAAGACGAAATGGTGTCCGGCGACAAAAACCATGACCTGGCGGGTGATGGAGACCCCACTGCGGTTGCCCCAAGGCCTGTTCTCGACCTCGACACTGAAGTAATCACTACCGCGCTTCTCACCCTTCACTCCGCTCAGCAGGTAGGTGCAGGAACCCTGGAAGTCAAAGCGTCTGCCGTCCAACGCCAGGTAGTGTGAGTCACCCGAGGCGACACAGCGGGAAAATGTCTCCGGGAAACAGCCCCACCTGCCCCGGCGAAGTTGGCACTGCTCACCAGTCTCGCAGAACTCGGGCATGTAGTCCATCTGGTTCCCACCCAGGCACTTGTGTACAAATCGGCAGTGCGGCCCCTCGTAGAACACCTCATTCTTGTGCAGGTAGGAACCACTGTGGAAACAGCCGCATTCGGACTCTTGCACGCACTTACCCCCTGTGTCCTGCAGGTACCCCTCCTCACACTGGCAGCCCTCCAGGCAGTGACCCCCGCACACAGCCTTGTCTTCATCGCCGCCAATGTCTGTGTCCCAGCCCCACAGGCTGGCGCAAGAGAGCGGGCAGGGGGGACCGCACAGGACATAGTTGGAGTTTGCAGGGCAGGAGAGCTCTGTGGAGGGAGATGGGACAGGAGGATGGATAGGAGGGGCGGGGAGAGAGATGAGGGACAAAGCAGATGAGAGGGAGAGGGATTGAAAAGCAGAGGAAGAGAGGGAGATGCAGTTAGTGTGGGCATAGGTCCTCACACCATTCCCTGAAATGTGACCACTTCCAGACCCTAAACCCCTCCCATTCTCTGTGACCTCCTCTGGCCCCTACGCCCCTCCCCTTTCATGTGACTCCTCCCTGTCTCTGTGGCTCACTCTGGCCCCTACACTGCTCCCCATTTCTGTTATCCCCCTACGGCCCCTACACACCTCCTCTCCTTGTCTCTGTGACCTGCTCCACCCCTCTCCATCACTGTGAACGCCAGCCAGGCTCTACCAACCCCTCCCTGTTGCCACAACCCCCTCCAACCCCCACAACCCTCCATGGCTCCCTCCCTACCCCCCACACCGGTGACGTCAAACATTCACCGCAGAAGCCGTGGCTCCTCCAGGGGTGGACCTTGGCCCCTTCCATCTGGCAGGCAGCGGTGTAGATCCCCAGCACCTGGCACAGGATGTCCCGGCGGCCGCCGTACTGGCACAAGTCAAACAGGCAGTCCTCGTAGTAGGGCTCAGGATCCACCTTGGCGTGGCAGTCACGAAACGGCCCCCCCTTGCTGACGAGGCGGCCGCAGAGCTCTGGGACTGCGTAAGCCTGCTGTGCGGCATGGCTGCAGCGCGGGCAGCTCCCCGTGCAGCCCGAGACGCAGTCCAGCGTGCGATTCACCTTCCAGGCATTGCCGAAGGCCTCGACATCGTTCGTCTTCCTGCCGTCTGGCAGAATCAGATCCCCTTCCGCCTGGCCGTCGTAGTTGCCGCACAGACCGCATACGGCGCCGCTGTAGGTGCTGGGCAGGCTGAGCGTCAGCCAGCTGTCCCAGTCAAAGGTCAGTATCAGGCCGAAGTCCGTCTGCAGCTCCGCTGCACGGCCTCTCCGCTGCACCCACAGCCCAACCTCGCTCACCTGGGCCGGGAGCCAATGCTGTTCACCGTCCACCTGTGAGGGGAAGAGAGGAGCAAAGGCTTCAGACAGGGATATCTCTCCACAGTGCTCCCTCCTTCCTCACTGCCCACCGCCCCTCCCATAGCATTCCCTCCTCACCACCCCTCCCACAGCATTCCCTCCTCACCACCCCACCCACAGCATTCCCTCCTCACCACCCCTGCCACAGTATTCCCTCCTCACCGCCACTCCCACAGTATTCCCTCTGAACAGCTACTCCCACAGCATTCCCTCCTCACCGCCCCTCCCACAGTATTCCCTTCTCACCACCCCTCCCACAGCATTCCCTCTGAACTGCCCCTCCCACAGCATTCCCTCCTCACCGCCCCTCCCACAGCATTCCCTCCTCACCACCCCACCCACAGCATTCCCTTCTCACCACCCCTCCCACAGTATTCCCTTCTCACCACCCCTCCCACAGTATTCCCTCCTCACCGCCCCTCCCACAGTATTCCCTCCGAACCGCCCCTCCCACAGCATTCCCTCCTCACCGCCCCTCCCACAGCATTCCCTCCTCACCACCCCTGCCACAGTATTCCCTCCTCACCGCCACTCCCACAGTATTCCCTCTGAACAGCTACTCCCACAGCATTCCCTCTGAACCGCCCCTCCCACAGCATTCCCTCCGAACCACCCCTCCCACAGCATTCCCTCCTCACCACCCCTCCCACAGCATTCCCTCCGAACCACCCCTCTCACAGCATTCCCTCCAAACCACTACTCCCACAGCATTCCCTCCTCACCGCCCCTCCCACAGCATTCCCTCCTCACCGCCCCTCCCACAGCATTCCCTCCTCACCGCCACTCCCACAGTATTCCCTCCGAACCGCCCCTCCCACAGCATTCCCTCCTCACCGGCCCTCCCACAGCATTCCCTCCTCACCGCCACTCCCACAGTATTCCCTCCGAACCGCCCCTCCCACAGCATTCCCTCCTCACCGCCCCTCCCACAGCATTCCTTCCTCACCGCCCCTCCCACAGCATTCCCTCCTCACCGCCACTCCCACAGCATTCCCTCCTCACCACCACTCCCACAGTATTCCCTCCTCACCGCCCCTCCCACAGCATTCCCTCCTCACTGCCACTCCCACAGTATTCCCTCCCAACCGCCCCCCCACAGCATTCCCTCCTCACCGCCACTCCCACAGTATTCCCTCCGAACCGCCCCTCCCACAGCATTCCCTCCAAACCGCCCCTCCCACAGCATTCCTTCCGAACTGCCCCCTCTCACAGCGTTCCTCCTCACCACACCTCCCGCAGCACTCCCTCCAAACCGCCCCTCCCTCAGCACTCCCTCCTCACTGCCCCCTCTCACAGCGATCCCCGCTCCCACAGAACTCACTCCTCACCCCTTCCCACAGCAGGATGTGATGTCCCACAGCACAACCCATTGGGCCTACGAAGAGGAGGTGGGTGCTGGCACAGAGGCAGTGAGGGTTCGGGGATTGAGGGGAGTGTGTGGGTACACGGGGAGAGGGTTAGCTTCTTGAGGAACACAGTAGGTCAGGCAGCATCCGTGGAGGGAGTTAGACAGTCAACATTTTGGGATGAGAGGATAGAGGGGAGATGGGCAGTGAGGGGGAAGGGGTGGGGAAGAGTTGTCAGGTGGATCCGGGTGAGGAAAGGGGGACAGGCAGAGGCTGAAGAGAAGAATGGGGACTAGGAGAGCTTCAGATAGTGGAATCTGCTCAGAGGGCAGGGAAGGATGGATCGGTGAGGGAGGTGGGAAGGGCAAACGTGATCGGAAGGCTGAGGGAGAGCAGGTTTACCTGAAGTTGGAGGGTTCTCTGTTCACGCCATTGGGTTGTCAGCTACCTGGTGGGTCGGGGGGGCGGGTGGAATGAGGTGCTCTTTCTCAGTTTATGTTCAGCCTCACCCGGCGGTGGGGGGGGGGGGACGTGGTTAGAAAGCTCTGAGGATGGACAGGCAAAGGTTTGGAGGGGTACGGGCCGAACTCAGGCAAGCGGGACCAGCTTAGACAGCAATCTGGGTCAGCAGGGAGAGGTCGGACTGCAGAACCGGTGCCCACCTGGCGGGTCTCTGTGACGGGCAGCCTGGTGCGGGAATTCGGAGCGGAACTCAGCCAGCCAGAAACAGGGAACGCCATCAGAACGATCCAGACAGGGAGTAGGTGGGGGGGGGGGAACGGGGGCATTATGGGACAGGGAGAAGGGGAGATCGCGAACAGGGATGGGGAGCATGGGTTGCATAGGAACGTGTAGTGGAGGGTGGCAGTTGTGTCTTTGGGACAGGGAATGGGGGTGCACGGTGATGGTTGTTGGGGAACACTTGTGACTCTGATCTTCCTCATGCCCTCCCACTCTCCACCACGCTTCTCCCACCCCCACCCGTTACCCATCCCACCTCAAATCTTCACTCCCCACACTCACCAGCACCCTCCAGGGGAAGTCGGCGCTGAGGGTCAGCGAGATGCCTTTGAGCCGCAGGGTGGCCTCGTGGGTGTAGGAGACGGCCGGGTTGCCCCGTTGCTGGTTACGGACGTGCACCTGGAAGGGTACCAGCCCCTCCCTCTTGGTCCGCCCCCCTCTATCCTCACACAGCCCTGACAGCTGGTAGTCGCAGGTGCCCATGAAGTCAAACCGGGCACCGTCAAAGGTGTGGTAGTGGGGGTCCCCGCGGGCCGAGCAGGTGGCACTGCCAGCAGGGAGGCAGCCCTGTCTGCCGCAGGTCTCTCCAGGCCCACAGCCCTGCCAGTCTGTGCAGTTTGCCTCTCGCAGCCTCAGCGGGCACTCACAGCGTTTGCCACAGCCCGCCTCGGGCCAGAAGACCTGACCGGGCCTGTAGCGCAGGCCGCCGTGCACACAGCCGCAAGCTTCCTCCACAGGCTGGCACGCCCCCTCCACCAGCACTCTCCCCTCGTCACAGGTGCAGGTCTCAATGCAGGGCAGCAGGCAGGGGGACGTCCCCTCTGGGTCCTTGCAGCTCGGTGGGCAGGCTTGGCCGCACTCCTCGTAGTGGCTGTGTGCTGGGCACTCCAGTGCTGTGGGGTGGTGGGGGAGGGTTGGTGAGGGGAGGGGGAAGAGAGAGGGGTGAGAGGAGAGGAGGGGGAGAGAAAGGGGGAGCGAGAAGGAGTTGGGGGAGAGAGAAAAAAAACAGGTGGAAAAGGCATGGATCCCTCAATTGTCCAACCTCTCTACCCCAATTTGTTTTACACTCCCCACCACCTCTCCCTCTCCTTTCAACCATTTCTTCAGTCTCCCCTCTCTCCCTCTACCCTCCCTTCTCACCTCCGTTCACTCCACCACCCCTTCCCCCTCCTTTTACTCTCCCCTCCCCCTCCCCCATGCTTCTCCTTTTATCCTATCCAGATGACCCCCCCATTCACTCTCTTCCCCTCAACCCTCTTGTTACTCCCCGACTCCCCTAACTGAATCTCTTCACAGGATAATGAGCGCAGGCGCGCGCGCACACACACCACTCACACACACACACTCACACACACACACACACACACACTCACACACACACTCACACACACACACACACACTCACACACACACACTCACACACACACACACTCACACACACACTCACACACACACACACACTCACACACACACACACACTCACACACACACTCACACACACACACTCACACACACACACTCACACACACACACACACTCACACACACACACTCACACACACACACACACTCACACACACAGTCACACACACTCACACACACACACTCACACACACACACTCACACACTCACACACACACTCACACACACACACACTCACACACTCACACACACACACACACACTCACACACACACACTCTCACACACACACACACACACACACACACACACACCACTCACACACACACTCACACACACACTCTCACACACACACACACACACTCACACACACACACTCACACACACCACTCACACACACACACACACACACACACCACTCACACACACACACTCACACACACACACACACACACACACACACGGGCCAACCTCTCCTAACCCCCTACTTACGACAGGAAGTTCTTTTCCGCCATTTTGTCACCGTGATTCCTTTCTGCTGGCATTTGGTGGCATATGCCTCCAATGCCTGGCACAGCAGCCTTCTTTTCCCCTTGTACAGGCAGACGTCATGGATGCAACTGTCTACAAAGGGCTTGTGATCCACCTCCGGGTGGCACTTCCCAAAGAGGTCCTCCAGCATCCCGCAGAAATCCGGGCCAGCGTAGTGGGCCTTGTCGGTGTCCGAGCAGCTGAGGCAGCTACCCCTGCAATGATCCCAGCAGAACGGGTTGCGGTCCTCTACTTTCCAGCTCTGCGCCCACTCCAGCACAGATGGGGCCAGCGTTGTGTTGGGGAAGAGCTTGTCATCGTCCGGATCCCCGTTGAAGTTACCACAGAGACCACACACGCTCTGGAAGTAACTGCTGGACAGGGTGACTGTCAGGTACCAATTCCACTTATACGCTACCTGCAGGCCGAAGTCAGTGGCCACCACAGCAAAGACCCCATGTTGGTACAGCTCCAGCTTCCCATCCTCCAGAGTCACGGGCAGCTGGGTCTGGATGCCGTTTACCTGCATGGACCGGGGAAGTGGAGGCAGTGGTTATTCATCCATCCTATCAGAAATAGAGTGAAGCCCCATCACCCCGTCCCATCCCACTCTACGGGGTCAGACTCAGAGTGAAGCTCCCTCCACACTGTCCTATCCCACTCTACGAGGTCAGACTCAGAGTGAAGCTCCCTCCACACAGTCCTATCCCACTCTACGGGGTCAGACTCAGAGTGAAGCTCCCTCCACACTGTCCTATCCCACTCTACGGGGTCAGACTCAGAGTGAAGCCCCGTCACCCCATCCCATCCCACTCTACAGGGTCAGACTCAGAGTGAAGCTCCCTCCACACTGTCCTATCACCAACTCCTGGGGTCAGAAACAGCGTGAAGCTCCCTCCACACCGTCCTATCACACACTCTCGGGGTTGGAAAATGTCATCCAGTAAGGAGGGGAGCATGGAGGGACGAGGATATCCTTGTCAACTTGCTCCTGGGGCTAGCAAAAACTGCCATCCGAGGGTCTTGGAAATGGGTGGCGGGAGGATCTCCCTGGGCAGACTGCCTGGCAATGTTTAGGGGGTACGTTCGTGCCTGGGTAAATATTGAGAAGGAACGCGTGCATTCCACAGTGACCTTAGAGGTGATCCGGGACCGTTGGGCTCTGCGGGGAGTAACTGCCATCGTTGATAGAGATGGAAACATTTTGGTTTAATGTGTATTGTCTATTTGTAGTGAACTAATTGTGTTAGTCACTGTTTTGTAAATATAACACTGAATTGTAATAAACATATTTTGTATGGGAAAAAAAGGGGTCAGAAAAAGAGTGAGGCTGCATCCATGCCATCCTATCACACACTTACTGGGCCAGATATGTCATGAACTGGACTAGTTTGGACTGAGTTGGATCTGATTGGGTTGAGTTTCGTTGGGATGGACTCGGATGAAGTTGAGTTGGGGTGAATTGGATCATGTTGGGTTGGGCTGAGTTAGACTGGTCTCGATCGGTTTGAGTTTGGTTGAGTTGGACCAGATTGGGTTAGGTTATTGGGTTTGGTCAAGATCAACTGGGTTGGATGGAGTTAGGCTACACCAGGTTGGGCTGAGTTTGGTTGAGTTGGACTGGGTTGGATTGGGTTTGGTCAGGTTGGACTAGGATGGACCTTGTTGTGTTTGGTCGAGTTGGACTCCACAACACGTGGGACATATCTCCTCACCCTGACGAGTCCTTTCTCTGACTTGTGGATGGAGATTCTGTAGTCATAAACATCCACATGAACCAGCTTGATGAAGGACACAGCGGTTTTGTCCCGCAAATCATTCTTGGCTGTCACCCTGAAGGACGGCAGACTGGCGACTGATCCACATGTCTTTGCCACCACGTAGGTACAGGTCCCATGGAAGTCGAAATTGAAGTCATCAAAAGTATGGTAGTGGGGGTCACCCCACACCCAGCAATGGCTGGTGAACTGGGCCATGCACTGGGCTTTGCCATCCACCTCCTTGCAGTCCTCCTTCTCCCGGCAACGGGCCTCTTTGCAAGGATCTGCAGGCCAAGGATATCATGAGGTGAGGTCAAGAGTGTCTGCCAGTCGGCCCATCTCTCCCTTGGGGTGATCCACGCGCACACCCGGGTCCACACTCAGCTCTCACCGACACCAATGCCCCTCTGTTCGGTCAACTGCCCCAGGAAGCTAACCCTCACACACACACACACACACACACACACACACACACACAGAGTGGTCCATTACCCTGCCAATCCCACACATTTTTGTGCGATGTGGGACGAAACAGGAGCCCCAAGAGCAAACACATGCACCCACAAACTCTCACAAGGCGATGGGGCACACATATACACATACACACATGCACACACACACACACACACACACACACACACACACACGCACACAGAGTTAGGATTGTACCCTGGTTTCAGGTGCTAACTGTGACAAGTGTCCCAACCCCTCACTCCAATACAGGAAGCTCCCTCTCTGGTGACCCTCCTGCACTGTGGAGATCCCTCATCATTCAAACTGTGGCAGTCGCCCTTCTACACCAACCTCCTGGTAGCAAGCCCTCCCCACTGTCCCCTTCCACTCAGGCACTCTAGCAAGTTCACCTCTTTTACTGCCTCCCCCCCCCCCACCCCCGCCATGGCACAGAGGAGCTCTGTATAATGTCCCAGCACAGTGTGGGAGTGGGAGGGGGAGATGGGCAGGGGTGAGGTAATGCAGAAACATGGACCCACCCTTGTAGCAACCCAATACCCCGTTCTTTTCCACGCAGTGTTCTTCTGTCGCACACGACATCACCTCGCACGTGAGCCCAAAGAGGCTGCAGGAACATCGCTGGGTACAGTTGTCCTGGACCACCGTCTCCCCCAGCTGCAGGACAGCAAGACAGCAGGTCACTGCCAGTGCTCCAGTGGTGGGAGGACAGTGCTTCTGGACTACCCTCTGTGGTGGGGGCTGTGCTTGTGCATCCGATGGGTAGGTGGGGGTGAGTGAAGGCAAGAAAGAGAGAGGAAAGGGGATAGGAGAGCAAATGAGAGAGGGGAGGGAGGAGATCAGAGAGAGGGAGGGAGGAGGGCGGGTGTGAGAGAGAGAGAGAGAGAATAGAGACAGAGATGGTGACAATACAGAGAGAGACAGAGGGGATAGAGAGATGGTGAGGGTAGGGGAGATGATGAGGATAGAGAGAGGGAGATGGTGAGGATAAAGCAAGAGAGAGAGAGAGGGAGATGCTGTGGTTGGAAACAGACAATTGGGGGGAGAGAGAGAGAGACAGTGGGTGAAGGGACAATAAGAATAGAGCAAGAGACAGTGGGGATAGAGAGAGAAGGTGGGTTAGAGAGAGACAGGGATAGATAGAAAGAGAGAAGATGAGGGTAGAGAGAGAGATGGTGAGGGTAGAGAGAGAAGGTGGGTTAGCGAGAGAGAAGATGAGGGTATAGAGAGAGAGAGAGAGAGAGAGAGACGATGGGGGTAGAGGGGAGTGATGAGAGCACATTGAGAGATGAATGCTAGCTCTGTGCCAACAGGAAGAGGATCACGGATCAGTGTCAGGAGTGGACGAGGGTCAGTGTCAGGAGTGGACGCGGGTCAGTGTCAGGAGTGGACGAGGGTCAGTGTTAGGAGTGGACGAGGGTCCGTGTCAGGAGTGGACGTGGGTCAGTGTCAGGAATGGACGAGGGTCAGTGTCAGGAGTGGACGAGGGTCAGTGTCAGGAATGGATGAGGGTCAGTGTCAGGAATGGGCGAGGGTCAGTGTCAGGAGTGGACGCGGGTCAGTGTCAGGAGTGGACGAGGGTCAGTGTCAGGAGCGGACGCGGGTCAGTGTCAGGAATGGATGAGGGTCAGTGTCAGGAATGGGCGAGGGTCAGTGTCAGGAGTGGACGCGGGTCAGTGTCAGGAGTGGACGAGGGTCAGTGTCAGGAGTGGACGCGGGTCAGTGTCAGGAGTGGACGAGGGTCAGTGTCAGGAGTGGACGAGGGTCAGTGTCAGGAGCGGACACGGGTCAGTGTCAGGAGTGGACGAGGGTCAGTGTCAGGAGTGGACGCGGGTCAGTGTCAGGAGTGGACGAAGGTCAGAATCAGTAGCGAGAAGTCACCAGACGGATGGCCCAGTACAGGACGCACCTTGTAGTCGTGTCCGTTGCTACTGCAGTCGCACTCCTTACTGGGCACACAGCGGTCACCTTTCAAGAGGAAGCCTGGGTCGCACTCACAACCCTCAGAGCAGGAGGATGGGCACTCCCTCTGCTCGGTGAGGCTGGCACACGTGGAGTGGCAGGTATCAACACACAGCTCATAGTGACTGTGGGGCGGGCACATCAGAGCTGTGGGGGAGGGAGGGTAAAAGAGGGGACAAACGTAGGGTAGGGGAGATGGGGGAGGGAGAGAGACCGGTGAGGACAGGGAAAGGATGAAGGGTAAGAAATCCAGTGGGGGTAGGGAACAGACCAGGAGTAGGACAGAGGGTGAGAAAGCGGAGTGGGGGGAAGGGAGACACACAAAGAAATAATCTTCATTACTGTGAAATCCTCCATCAGATTCCCTACTGCCCCTTCTCCTCCCCCAAAGAACGCCACCCCCTCCCCTTCTAGCTACCCTCCATCCTTGGATTCATTTCCACAAATCCAGTCTGTACACTCTCCAAAGCCCTGGCATCCTCCACTGAGTGCAGTGCCCAGAACTGGACACAATGTCCCACCTAAGTCCAAGAAGGTCCCTTTGAACTGAGGCAAGCAGGGCATCTGCTGGATTCTTTGCCACAGATACCTGTCGAGCCCAAGTCATTGGGTGCATCTGAAGTAGAGATTGTTAAGTTCTTGATTAGGTTAGGGGCTGCAGATTCAATTCCGGTCACCCCATTGCAGGAAGGGTGTGGAGGCTTTGGAGAGGGTAAAGAAGTGGGATCCTGCCAAGATTAGAGGACATATAACCATATAACAATTACGGCACGGGAACAGGCCATCTCAGCCCTTCCAGTCCGTGCCGAACTCTTACTCTCACCTAGTCCCATCGGCCTGCACTCAGCCCATAACCCTCCATTCCTTTCCTGTCCATATAGCTGTCCAATTTTACTTTAAACGACAACATCGAACCTGCCTCAGCCACTTCTGCTGCAAGCTCGTTCCACACAGCTACCACTCTCTGAGTAAAGAAGTTTCCCCTCATGTTACCCCTAAACTTTTGCCCCCTAACTCTCAACTCATGTCCTCTTGTTTGAATCTCCCCCACTCTCAATGGAAAAAGCCCATCTACATCAACTCTATCTATCCCCCTCATAATTTTAAATACCTCTATCAAGTCCCCCCTCAATCTTCTATGCTCCAAAGAATAAAGACCCAACTTGTTCAACCTTTCTCTGTAACTTAGGTGATGAAACCCTAAGTTATGTAACTTAGGAGATGAGCTACAAGGAGAGACTCAGCAAACTTCTGTTGTTTTCTCTGGAGTGGCACAGACTGGGGGGAATCTGACAAAAAGTTCCTGAGATTATGAGAGTTGTAGATGGAGTTACAGTCGGTATCTTTTTTCCTCAGGGATGAAATGTCTAATTCCAGAGAGCATGAATTTTAAGGTGAGAAGGAGATGTTCACAGCATTGGGTGCCGGAATGTGCTGGAGGCAGATACAATAAAAGTTTTTCAGAATGTGCAGGAAACAGAGGGATATGAATGTTGTGTAGTCAAAAGAGATTAATTTAGTTACTTAAATATTGGTTAATTAGGTTTGCACAACATTGTGGGCTGAAGGGACTATTCATGTGTGTACTATTCTACCTGTATTCTCTGCAGACTCCAACAGATGTCCGATAACACCATAAGATATAGGAGCAGAAGTAGGCCATTCAGCCCATCGAGTCTGCTGTGCCATGGGCTGATCCAATTCTTCCAGTCATCCCCACTCCCCTGCTTTCACCCCATACCCTTTGATGCCCTGGCTAATCAAGAACCTATCTATCTCTGCCTTGAATACACCCAATGACTTGGCCTCCACAGCCGCTCGTGGCAACAAATTCCACAGATTAACCATCCTCTGACTCAAGTCACCCTCTGTCCTGACTTACATCATGGTCTGGTACGGCAGTTCGAATGCACAGGAGCTCAAGGCCCTGCAGAAAGCGGTGGGCTCAGCCCAATACATCATGGACACATCCCCCCCCACCCCCACCATCAGTAGCATCTACAGGAGGTGGTGGCTCAAGAAGGCAATGTCCATTATCAAAGATCCCCACCATCCGGGCCATGCCATCTTCTCTCAGCTGCCATCGGGCAGGAGGTTTAGAAGCCTGAAGTCCCACACCACTGGGTTCAGGAACAGCTACTTCCCTTCAACCATTTGGTTGCTGAACCAACTAGAACAACCCTAATCACTGTCTCATATACTGTAGTGACCACTTCGTACTACACTTGTCCTAGTGTTTGTTCCAAGTTTGTTCTTTCTTGTGCAAATTGTATATAATTTGTTGTATAACTTATGTTTTTCTTGTGAATGCTGTGTCTCCGATAATGCGAGCCTGTGATGCTGCTGCAAGTAAGGTTTTGATGTACTGGTGCATGTTATAATAAACTTCAGTCAACACCCCACCCATCCCACTCTCATTCCCCGTCCCCTTCTCTGTACCTCAGCCATTCAAGTGTCTGTCCAGATACTTCATCAGTCTCTGCCTCTCCGACCCCCTCAGGTAGTGTGTCGCAGAGTCCCAACAAACTTCCTGCCACCCAATCACCAGGGGGAAGAAAAGGTGCCCCTCTGCACCTCCTGACTCTCACCTGAAACCTGTACCCTCTAGATTCAGACACACCTACTGTGGAGAAAAGTTTCCAACCATCTACCTGGCCCTTTTTATTTCTCTCCACCTGCATCAGGTTGGATGTAATTTCCTCCCACATTGTAAAGACGTACGGGTTAGTCGGATAATTGGTCACGTGGATGTAATTGGACAGCACAGGCTCAATGGACAGAACTGTCTCTTACTGTGCTGTATCTCTAAATTTTAAAAACGAAGTTAAATTACTACACTGATCTTGGTGGTGTCTTGGTTTAGGCCGACAGAGCGATCTGGCGCTCTGCTGTCTCTGGGGGAGTTTGGTGAGGTTTGGAGTGGAAGGCGCAGCCTGGCAGCCCAGAAACCTGAATGCAGGGCGTGAGCCCGTGATCGACTCGATCTCACCTCTCCGATTTAGGCGTCGAGCACCGCTGAAGTCGACAAAGACGAGAGCGGAGTGCGGGTGGATGTCGAGCCAGTCTTCCTCTCCCCTCTCGCTAGCTGCTGTCAGAGGAAAGTGCAGGAGTCTTGGGCTCCAAGTTGCAAGGATTGATCGGCTGTCACTCTTCTTGTTTTTGTGCGTCCTGAGGCTCCAGTACCTTCTTCCTGATGATATTTTTGATGGGTGTGATCAATGTGATGAGGAACGACCCTGCGGCCTGCTGTGCGGAACTGAAGTGACTAATCCTGCGCTCCTGGTTCGCGGTTTCATGTTCGGTGTGCTGTTCACTCACCTTTAGCCGTTTGCGCAATTTGCTCTTTTCTGCGCGTTGGGAGCATGAGGTTCCCTTGAACGGGTTCCATGGAGTATTTTTTTAATTTCGTGGCTGCCCGTGGGAAGATGAAACTCTGTATACATACTTTGATAATAAATGCACTTTAATATTGACTTTGATGTGGGTAAATATGCTCCCTGCCCTTACATTTTCAGGTGCCACGGAAACGTAGCGATAAACGCAACGCTATTACAGTTCGGGGTGTTGGCGTCCTCTGCAAGAAAGTTTGTGTGTTCTTCCCGTGTGCGCGTGGGTTTCCTCCAGGTGCTCCGGTTTCCTCCCACAGTCCAAAGACATACTGTTTAGTAGGTTAATCGGTCATTGTAAATTGTCCCACAATTAAGCTAAGGTTAAATCGGTGGGTTACTGGGCAGCCAGGCTCACCACCTGTTCCTGTTCCACACTGTATATCTAAGCAAAATTATCGTTTTGTTTTGCATAACGTGTTTTACTTGCAAATGTTAAGTACCTAATGTTATGTGCCTGTGATGCTATGAGACCAGTCAGGACACTCTCACAGGACATCGCTCAAAACTTTTAGAGTGACAAGCCGACCTGACAAAGTAAAACACTGCTGTGCCCCTCCTTGCAGCTCCATCTATCAGTCCACCCGGCCCAATCCTCGAACCCCCGTCCCCAAATCTCGCGCCTTGTCCATGCCACACTCAATCCCCCACGCCTCGCTCCCACCGCTCCGCCTCGGGAGGTGGGCCCCGCCCCAGACTTACGGCAGAAGGAGGGGGGTCCTCCAGGGTCGGATGGTAATGAGGGGAACGGGCAATGGGGTGAGAGTGATGGGGGAGGGGGCAAGATAGATGGGGGTGGGGCGAGGGGAAGGGTGAGGGAGAGGGGAGGGGGCAAGGGAGAGATGTGAGGGAGGGGGGAATGGGGAAGGAGGAGGGTGGGGAGGGGAGGATGGTGAAGAGGACTGAGGGGGAATGGGGAATTGCACAAGGGAATTAGGAGTATACAGAGAGGGAGGGAGAGGGAGAAGCAGAGAAGATAACTATGGAGGAAGATGTCATGAGGATTCCCCTCACCTCTGCCGGTGTGTCCTGCGATTTTATGACCATCCCCATCACCCACCTCTAAACCCCAAGACCCTCCCCCATTGCTCTATTCCCTCACCCGACCTCCAACCACCATCCTCTCAGCCCATGCCCAATCCTGGTCCGTCTGTTCCCATCGTCTCCCCCTACGTAATTCAATTCCCATCAAACCCGGCCGCCCCCCCACCGCTCATTTTCACACCCACTGCCCAATCCGACAATTCCCATAATTCTGCAACCCCACTTCCTTGTCTTCCCCGACCCCAACCACAATGCAACAATTCCCCATTATGACTCCCCTTAATGCATTATCCCAAAATCCCCACTTCTCCTGAGCCGTCAATCCCTTCACTTCTTTCTCTTCCAAAGGCATCCTCTCCATTTTCTCAGCCCATCCTGCCTTCACCCCCCCATCTGCACCAACCTCCACTCCCAGTCCACTGCTCCCAACGCCTCCAATGACCATTAAGCCTTCCCAATCTGCCCACCATCGCCCCCTCAAGCCCATTGACTTCTCTCTACCCTATCTACCCACCATCAACCTCCAGCCAGCCTCTTAGTCATGCAAGAGGAAACAACTCTGGCCCAACTTGTCCATCCTGACCAGGGTTCCCATCCAAACTGGTCCCATTTTCCAGCGTCGGCACATCTTCATCTAATCCTTTCATATCCACGTACATGTTAATGCACCCACCTCAGACAGATCGTTGCATATACCCACCACCCTCCATATCAGAAAACTTGCTCCTCAGGTTCCTACTAAGTCTCTCCCCTCTCGCTTTAAGCATGTGCCCTTGATTCCCCAACCCTGGGGAAAAAGTGAGTGCATTCACAGTCTTTAACTGCTCATGATTTTATACAGCTCTAATGGTCACCCTTTAGTCTGTTAACCTCTCCCTATAACTCAGTCCTGAAAGTCCTTGCCACATACTTGCTTATCTTTTTCTATACTCTTGTCAGCTTAATGGCATTTTTCCTGTAACAGGGTGATCAAACCTGAACTCAGTATTTCATCTGCAGCCCCACCAATGTAATGTAATGTCCCAAAATCACTGTACCTGGATTTCTTCGCCATCCCACTGCCCAGCTCTGAACCCCGTCCCTCTATTCCCGTGCCCCTCTCCCTACCACCAGCCCCTGCCCGCTCCTGGTCCGTCTCTTCACCTTGTTTCCCTCCTCCCAATCCAACTCGCATCAACCCCTCCCAACTCTCTCTGTTTCCTGTCGACCCTCACCAATTCCTGCAGATGCCCCAGAGAAGACATTCTGTCCAAATGCATTTTGGCTGCTCTGCCTGTGGCGGCTAGGAACTGCAGAGCTCAGCACACCGCGGAAACCAGCTCCCCCTCCACGGACTCTGCCAGCACTTCCCACTGCTGCCGTAAAGCAGCCAGCATAGTCAGACCTGAAAAGCCTGAAAGCACGTACCACTCGGCTCAGGGACACTATGTTACAAGACTACTGAATGGTCCTCTAGATCAAGTTGGACCATTGACATCACATTCTCCCTCGTTCTGATCTTGCACCTTATTCTTCGCCTGCGCTGCACTTTCTCTGTAGCTGTTACACTTTAGTCTGCATTATTATTATTTTACTTTGTACTGTCTCGATGTGTAATGAACCGATCTGTATGAACCGTGTACAAGACAAACTTATCACTGACCTCTGTACATGTGACAATAATGAACCGATTTCAACGTCCTGTACAGCTGTAACATCATGTCCCAGTTTCTGATGACTGATGAAGGCCAGCCTGCCAAACACCTTCTTCACCACCCTGTCTATCTGTGACACCATCCTCAGGGAGTCACGGACCTGTACCCCAAGGTTCTACAACACTTCCCCGGGGTCCTGCCATTCACTGGGAAGGTCCTACCTCAATCTAGCTCTCTGAGATGTCACACCACATGCCAGCTCCCTCCACCCCCCGACTGTCTCTCCCCGCCACACCCCTCCCCCACCAACTCACGGCATTTGGCAACTTTCCTCCAATCGTCAAGGCTGACACCCTCCGCCTGGCAGGCATCGGCGTAAGCTTTCAGCGCCTGACAGAACAAGGCACGGTCCTCAGACCGGCAGACGTTATAGACACAATCTTTGACATACTGCGCAGGGTTAACCCTGGCCTGGCATCTTTGGAAGGGGCCAGTGGAGACGGCCATCAGCCCACAGAAATGAGAGTCCCGGTACTTCTTCAGCTTCTGATCACTGCAGCTGTCCTGGCAGTCGGGGTCCCCGTCAAGCACTTCCCAGCTCGCACCAAATTCCTTGGCGTCGGATGGCACTTCTCCCGCCGGCGTCCGGAAGTCATCATCTGAATCACCGTTGTAGTTGCCACAGAGGCCACACAGGTTCCCAGAGTAGATACTGCTGATCGAAATTAGGAGTTGGTTCTTGTCATAGTGCAGATGCAGGGTGACATCTGTCTCCAGGATAATGTCGTTGTTTTTCTTAGACACAGAAACGCTGCCCCCGTGGAGGGTGACGGGAAGTTTAGCCTTCGTCCCATTGACCTGTGGCAGAGGGAGGGGATGTGATGGTCAGAAGAGCAAGGGGTGGAGGTGACAGAGACAGAGAAATGTTTAATAGAGGGGGCAGAGAGACAGGGTAGGGTTGATAGAGGGTGAATATAGAGACAACAGGGGGTGGATAGAGCAAGGATGGAGGGAGAGAAGGAGGTGGTGGAGGGAGATGGACAGACTGGAGAGAGAGTGTGGGCGGATAGAGAGAGAGGGCGAGGGGTGGATAGAGAGAGAGAGAGTGGGGTGGATAGAGAGAGAGGGCAAGAGGGGTGGATAGAGAGAGAGAGAGAGAGAGTGGGGTGGATAGAGAGAGAGAGCAAGAGGGGTGGATAGAGAGAGTAGGGTGGATAGAGAGAGAGGGCGAGGGGTGGATAGAGAGAGAGAGAGTGAGGTGGATAGAGAGAGAGGGCAAGAGGGGTGGATAGAGAGAGAGAGTAGGGTGGATAGAGAGAGAGGGCAAGAGGGGTGGATAGAGAGAGAGTGTGGGCGGATAGAGAGAGAAGGGGCAAGAAGGGTGGATAGAGGGAGAGAGTGGGGTGGATAGAACAGGGATGGAGGGAGGGGGAGGAGGGGTGGAGGGAGAGAGGGCACGGAAGAAGACCGTGGCAGAGAGTGATGGAGCGAGGAGAGAGGGGGGCAATTAAAGAGAGGAGGATAGAGCGAGAAGTGGTGGACAGAGAGAGAAGGGGTCAGATAGAGAGAGCAGATAGAATGAGAAGGATACGAGGGGGGGCAGAGAGGGAGGAGGATCAGAGAGAGGGAGGTCAGAGAGAGAGTGGGGTGGGGGACAGATAGAAGAGGACAGAGAGAGAGTGGGGTGGGGGAAAAGAGAGAATGTACAAGAGAGTGTGGGATACAGCCTGGAGAGTGGGCATGTAAGAGAGAAGGTCTCTTGAGAGAGAGAGAGAGTGCACAAGAGAGATGGCACATGAGAGCTAGGACGTAAGAGACAGTGAGAGTGTCCGCGAGTGTGTGGGTGAGAGAAAGAAGGTAGGTGGGAAAGCGAGTTCAAGAGAGGGCACATGTAGAGAGAGAGAGAGCGGGCATGAGAGTGAAAGAGCGCAAATAGTGAGTTAGCATGAGAGGGAGAGCATGAGAGATCGCGTGAGAGGGAGGGAGATTTAGGAAGGGTGCGTGAGAGAGAGGAGAGTGCCCGAGAAAGTGGGCTAAGAGAGGGAGGAAGCATATGAGAGAGGGTGTGAGAGAGAGTGTGGTAGAGAAGGCATGAGAGAGTGAGTGTGAGAGAAAATGACAGTGAGGACAACAGTGAGAGAGCTCGGGAAAGAGTGTGCAAGAGAAAAAGCATGAGAGAGTACGTGCACGAGACTGAGTGCAAGAGAGAGCCCGAAAGCGTGGGTAAGTGAGAGAGAGAGGAGGTGTGTGAGTTAGAGAGCGTGCAGGAGAGAGAGGGTGCACAAGGGGGCAAGGGCACTCTCTCTCACTTGCACTCTTTCTCACATGCTCTCACACCCTCTCTCCCTCTCTAACGAGAGAGAGTGGGTGCAGGAGAAAGAGTGAGTGAGAGAGAGAGGGTGCGCAGGAGAATAAGGGTATGCAGGAAGGATAGAGTACAAGAGAGGGAGAAAGTGCACAGAGAGTGATTGAAAGAGCGCGAGGGAGGACTGCAAGACAGGATAGAGTGAGAGAGTGGGTGAGTAACAGAGTGAGGACACATGGAAAAGAGGACACAGAGAGAGGACACGTGTGAGAGAGGACACGTGTGAGAGAGATCATCCAACATTCAGAGGGAGTGAGAGAGAACACATTAGAGAGAGGGGCATGAGAGCTGGAATGCACGATAGGGGACGTGAGGGAGAGTGCGCAATAGAGAGGGCGCTTCAGCGAAAGGCCACAAAAGAAGAAGAGGTTGTAGGCATGCGAGAGAGAGCACGCAAGAAAGAAAGCATGAGAGAGTGCGCAAGAGAGAGCACAATAGAGAGGGCCCGCGTGAGAAAGAGTGTGAAAGAGAGTACGTGAGAGAGAATGAGAGGGTGTGAAAGAAAGAGCACGCAAGAGAGAAAGCATGAGAGGGCGCATGGGGGAGAGGCCAAGCCAGTGGGTGAGTGAGACTGAGAAGGCATGAGAGAGTGCACAAGAGATAGAGGGCATATCAGAGAGTGTGAGTGGGAGACAGAGTGCACAAGACAGAGCAAATGCGTGCGGGAGACAGCATGTGAGAGTGAGCGAGAGAGAGCACATGAGACAGAAAAGGCGTGCAAGAAGGGATGCAAGGGTGTGGACATGTGAGAGTGAGAGAGCACGGAGATGAGAGCATGTGAGAGAAGGTGAGAGAAAGAGAGCGAATGAGTGAGAAAGAGAATGCACAAGAGAGAAAGACCGAATGAGAGAGAGAGGGAGACGGTGTGATGAAGACAGAGCATGTGGGAGACCATGCGAGAATGGAGGGCAAGAGAGAGAGCACACACATGAGAACGAGACTGAGAGAGCTGGTTAATGAGAGAGAGCACAAGAGAGCATGAGATACACAGAGCCTGAGCGAGAGAGAGGGCACGCAAGAGAAAGAATGCGAAAGAGTGCGATTGGGAGAAAGCTTGCGAGGGAGAGCGTGCAAGAGAGGGAGGACGAGAGCGCGTAATTGAGTAGCATGACAGAGAATGCATGTAAGAGACAGCCCAAGAGAGTGGGCTAGTGAGAGAGAGCGTATGAGAGAGTGTGTGACATATGGAAAGCGAGTGAGAGAGAGGGAGTGCACAAGAGAGAGTGTGATAGGGTGTGAGATGGAGACAGCACAAGAGAAAGTGAGAGAGAGAGGACAAGAGGCAGACAGAGAGCTTAAGAAAGTGTGTGCAAGGGAGAAAGCATGAGCGAGCTCGCACACGAGAGGGAGCGCAAGAGGGAGCCTGAGAGAGTGGAAAAGTGAGAGAGAGAGAGAGAGAGAGGGTAACTGAGAGAGAAGGCATGCAAGAGGGAAAAGGAGTGCATGAGAGAGAGCGGGCACTCTCTCTCATGCAATCTCTCTCACTTGCACACTCTCTCGTGCCCTCTATTTCTCACACTCGCCCTCTCTCTTGCATCACCTCTCCTGTGCACCCTCTCTCTAACTCATGCATCCTCTTTCAAACTCTAAGAAAGGGCACGCGAGAGGATAAAGCGCATGAGAGGCAGAGAGTGAGCACTTTTGAGAGTGCGAGAGAGCAAGAGAGAAAGAACACGACGGAGAAGAGCACATTTGAGAGAGAGCATGAGAGTGGAACAGAAAGAGCAAGAGAGAGCGTGCAAGACAAAAAGTGCGTGATTGTGCTCAAGAGAGTGAGACGGAATGAATGAGGGTGCGAGAGAGGATGGGTGCCCGAGAGAGAGTGAGAGAGTGAAGGGGTGTGAGAGAGAGCACGAGTGAGAGAGAAAGAGAGTGCATGAGAGAGAGAACACATGCTTGAGGGAGCATATTTGAGAGTGCACGAGAGAGAGAGAGAGAGAGTGAGCGAGGGAGAGAGGGGTGCGAGAGAAACAGCACATAAGAGGGAGAGAACATGAGATAGAGAGAGTGCGGCACACAAGAGAGAGCCCAAGAGAGTGGATGAGTAAGGAAGGAAGAGGGAGCACAAGAGAGAGAGTACAAGAAAGCGTGAAAGAGGGTGCGTGAGAGACAGCATGTGGCATACAGAGAGCAAGCAGGAGAAAGCACCCAAGTAGAGGAGGCACGAGAGAGGAAGCGTGAGAGAAAGTGAGAGGGAGAGACACAGCCCAAGGGAGAGTGAGATACAGAGAGAGCTTGAGAAAGAGTGCACAAGAAAGCATGAGAGAGAGCTCGCAAGAGAGTGAGTATGAGAAAGTGACAGCATAACAGAAAGAGCAAGAGAGACAAGAGAGGGTGAATAAGAGAGATAGAGAGGGCAAAAGTGTGTAAGAGAGGGAGAATATGCAAGGGAGAGTGTGAGAAAGGGAGAGGACGTGAAGGAGAGAGAGTGCACGAGAGAGAGATGGCAAGAGTGAGAGTGAGAGAGAGTGTGCGAGAGAGGGGACACAAAAGAGATAGAGCATGAGAGAGGGAAAGTGAGAATGAGTGTGTGAGAGACAGAGGGTGCAAGAGAGGCAGAGAGAGGGAGCACACAAGAGAGAGGGCATTAGAGAGAAAGCAAATGTGCATGAAAGTGAGAGCGAGACAAAGAGCAAGAGAGGGAGAAGGTGTGGTGAGAGAGTGTGTGAGGGAGAGAGGAGAGCATGAGAGAGAGGTGGCTAAAGGGAGAGAGTGAGAGAGAGGGCATGTGAGAAAAAGGGCATATGAGAGAGACAGGGTGTGAGAGAGAGAGAGACCATATGAGAGTGAGCAAGTGAGAGGGAGGGTGTGAGAGAGCAGGAGACAGACATCGTGATGGGGAGCATGAGGGAGAGGGTAGATGTGAGAGTGTGTGCGAGTAGAGAGGGCACAAGAGAGAGAGCGAGGATAGAGAGAGGAAGAAAATGTGCACGCGAGAGGGTGTGAGGAAGAGAGCATGAGAGCACAGGAAAGTCAGTGCACAACAGAGAGAGGGCACGTGAGTTAAAGAGAGGGTGCCTGAGAAAAAGAGCATGTAAAAAGAAAGACTGCTCCAGAAAAAGTGTGTGCAAGAGAGAGAACACTCTCATGCACTCTTTCTCTCACTTGTACTCCCTCTCTTACACACTCCCTCCCTCTCTTGCACCCTCACTCTCACGTGCCTGCTTTCTAATTCGTGCATCATCTCTGGTGAGTGAGACAGCAAGAGAGAGGGTGTGTGAAAGAGAGAGTGGAGACAACCAAGAGGGAGAGTTCACAAGAGAGGGGTAGAGCGCATGAGAAACGACACAACAAACAGAGTGCAAGACAGACAGGGTGAGAGAGAGAGCTTGAGGAAGAGGAAACACAAGAGTGTAAGAGTGCGAGAAAGGGACAGCATAACAGAAAG
Organism: Mobula birostris; assembly: GCF_030028105.1. Taxonomy (NCBI): domain Eukaryota; kingdom Metazoa; phylum Chordata; class Chondrichthyes; order Myliobatiformes; family Myliobatidae; genus Mobula; species Mobula birostris. The sequence continues at coordinate 129,113,732 of NC_092377.1, read as the reverse complement.
GGCGAAAGAGAGAGGGTGTATGAGAAAGGGTGCATAAAAGAGAGAGAGCACGAGGGAGAGTGGGCACGTGTGGGAGTGGGTGTGTGAGAGAGAGGGCACGAGAGAGCCGATGCAAGATGGAGAGAGTACAAAGGGAAGAGTGCGAGAGAGAGGGAAAGTGTGAAAGAGTATACACAAGGCAGAGAGCTCGAGAGAGAATGCACATAGAGAGAGAGAAAGTGCACATTTGAAAGAGCATGTTTGAGAGAGCGTGAGAGAGAGGGCACAAGAAAGTAAAAGTGCAACAGAAAGAGTGAGAAAGAGAGGGGAAAGGAGGATGAAAGAGAGGGCAAGAGAGATGACGAGAGAGAGTGTATGAGAGATGGTGAAAGAGAAGGTGAGAGAGAGAGGATGAGTGAGAGAGAAGGTGTGTGAGAGAGGGAAAGAGCATGAGAGAGAGAGCGCACAAGAGTGGGAGAGAGTGCCAGGGAGAGAGCACAAGAGAGGGTGAAGGCAGTGGTGGAATTGGCGCAAGAGAGGGAGAGGGCTGAGGGCGGGAGAGGATGCAAGGAAGAAAGAGAGAGAGCGCAAGTGAGATAGGGTGAAAGGAGAGGGAGAGGGGGAGAGAGTGGGTGTGAGGGTGAGACAGCATGTGAGATAGAGATGGTGAGAGAAGGAAAAAGTGCAAGAGAGGAAGAGAGCACGAGAGAAAGAGAGCATAAGAAAGAGGGCAGAAGTGAGAGAGGGTGCATGAAAGAGAGTTGCTGAGAGGGAGCGTGCGAGAGAGAGGGAGAGGGCACACAAGAGAGGGAGACAATGCAGAAGAGGGAGATGGTGTACAAGAGAACTGTCCAAATGGGAGATGGTGACAGAGGAAGAGAGTGTGAGAGAATGAGTGTGTGAGTAAGAGAGAGAGGGCAAGTGAGAGTGAGAGCGTGAGAGAGACGGTGCGAGGGAAGGCACAAAAAAGAGACTGAGTGTGTGAGTAAGAGAGAGAGTGCATGAGAGTGTGTGTGACAGAGAGAGGGTGCAAGAGAGTGAGTGAGTGAGAGGGAGAGCATGATGGAGATCACAAGGGAGAGTGAGTGAGTTAGATGGTGAGAAGCGGAGAGTGCAAGAGAAGGGATACAAGGTAGAGGGTGAAGGCACGAGGGAGAGAGTGTGAGAGATTGTGAAGGATGGAGAGGGACAAGGGAGGGAGAGGTGCGAGGGAAGGAGAAAAAGAGTGCGAGAGGATCAGAGAGCATGAGGGAGAGGACATGAGAGACAGCACAAGACGGAGTTAGTGAGGGAGAGGGTGAGTGTGAAAGAGTGAGTGAGTTGGAGAGGGTGCAAAAAGAGAGAGGGTAGATGAGGGAGGGTGCTGGAGAGAGCAATTTCCAGAAGGATCCAGCGTAAGGGAGGGCGAGTGAGAGAGAGTGCATGCGAGAGAGGGTGCGAAGGAGATGGCACAAGGAAGAGTGCGCGAGAGTGAGAGTGCGCAGAAGAGAGCGGAGTGAGGAGACGTGAGGGAGAGAGAGCGAGAGATTGGTCGAGTGAGAGTGAAGGCGTGTGAGAGAGTGGAAGTGTGAGTACACAAAAAGGAGGGAGTGCAAGTGAGAAAGAATGAAAGAGAATGCGCGAGAGAAAGAGACGGCACGAAATCGACGGCGGGAGAGAGAGCGACTTCGCGCTTGAGAGAGAGAGAGAGAGAGAGAGAGAGAGAGAGCACGCAAGTGAGAGGGTGCACCGAGAGAGAGAGTGTGAGAGCGAGGGAGAGGGCGCAAAATAGAGCGGGGCGCGTGAGAGCGAGGGAGCGAGCGCGGCTGAGAGACAATGTGCGTAAGAGGCCGAAGGAGTAGGGTCAGAGGGACGGGAGGAGGAAGGAGGGAGGGAGAGAAAAGGGTGGAAGGAGGAGGGGGGATGACGGAAAGCCTGGAGTGGAGCGAAGGGGAGTACATGGATAGAGATAGGTAAGGAAGAAGTGAGAGGGGGTTGTAAACTCTGTGCCGGAAAGCAAAACTGGAGGAGACAGGGAAGATAACGACTGGAGGGTTACAGGAGAATGTGGAGAGGAGGGGACTGCTTCAGGGCAAGGTGGTTGAGGAAACCAGGAGAGGACTTCCCAGGAGGACGAGGGCAGAGCGGGCTCACAGCTCACCTGGATGTGACCATGCTCCAACTTTCCCAGAACAACCTCTGTGCCGTAAACTTGGACTGTGACCAGCATGCCAGAGGCGGCCTGGGCGTCTCCGCGGTTGTCATTTTTGGCCCGGATGGCAAACTGGGGAAGCGAGTCGTCCTCGCTGCAGGTTTTGGCGATGGTGTATGTGCAGGTGCCCTGGAAGCTGAACTTCGTATCATCGAAGGTGATATAGTGGGAGTCGGCACTAACCCGGCAGGAGCCGATGGGGGCGGCAACGCACACACCCTTCTTATTCCAAACCCTGCAGCGCTCATTCACCGGGCATCGCACCTCGGAGCAGGGGTCAGCTGCGGCAAAATGGGAGAGAGTTTGGTTACAGTGGGCCCCATCCCAACGCACTCCCGGGGTCAGACACAGAGTGAAGCTCCCTCCACACCGTCTCATCACACACTCCCGGGGTCAGACACGGAGTGAAGCTCCCTCCACACCGTCTCATCACACACTCCCGGGGTCAGACACGGAGTGAAGCTCCCTCCACACTGTCCCATCACACACTCCCGGGGTCAGGCACAGAGTGAAGCTCCCTCCACACTGTCCCAACACGCACTCACAGGGTCAGACACGGAGTGAAACTCCCACCACACCGTCCCATCACACACTCCTGGGGTCAGACACAGAGTGAAGCTCCCTCCACACCGTCTCATCACACACTCCCGTGGTCAGACACAGAGTGAAGCTCCCTCCACACCGTCCCACCACACACTCCCAGGATAAGACAAGGAGTGAAGTCCTCGCTACACTGTCCCATCACAACACCCAGGACAAGACAACCCAACGGTCTCCCTTACCACAAATGTCGTCGCCTCCGATGGGAACCCCTTGGTAGCCGTAGGCATCCATTGAGGACACCCCGTACTGGTAGACCCCGAAGCGGGTCCCGCTATCTGCTGTCACCAGGTGCGCCTTATTGCTCTTGCTGGTCACCAAGTCTGTCCAGAAGTACTCGGAGTCCTTCACTGCGGCCCACTCTTGCGAGGTGTGTAGAGGTTGCCCGTCCAGCAGCAACTTACTTGTCTCAGAAGCGCGAGCCACCAGACTAACGTGGTTTTCAAATCCGTCCAGACCCCGCACCACATAGGACGTGGCGAAGTCTCGGTTAGGCATCACTGTCATCAGGTAGGGGTCATAACCTTCGCTGCGAAGCCTCCAGTTCGGCCTCGTACCGGGCGAGTAGAAGAGGACGAGGACGGGGTGGGAGCTGCGCAGGGCGAGGGGCAGGTTCTTGGACACGGTGAACGACCTGGTGTGGAAGGCAGGCACCTTGACCTTCTGCCCATAGAGACCCTGCGTCAGCTCGGCGTCCTGGGACGTCAGGACGTAGACTAGGTCGCTTGTCCTCTGCACGGCGCTAGGAGCTATCACGAAGGTGTCGCCCCACTTGCTGACCGGCGGCAACTGCTCGTACACGTGGTTGCACTTGGAACGCCCCTTGCTGCAGGAGTGGCCGGCCACGACCGCCACCGGAAGATCAGACTGCACCCGGGAACCGGTCAGGTCTTCCTCGTGCTGGAATTGGACTGTCTCGTAGGGACCAAGTGTCAACCGGATGGGTTCCCCTCTCTGGTAACGCTGTCCCTCGAAGGTCAGGGCCTTGGTTAGTGTCAGAACCACCGTATTGTCCGCCTCTCCGGCGTTGCTGACGGCGAACTCCTTGCGGAATTCCTGCGATGGAGTAGGCGGAGTGAAGATCAGGTAATCGGTGTCGAGACTGCGCACCGGGTAGAGGACGGAGCCGTCCGTCGTGAAGTTCTTCTTGCTGAAGCTGGAGACGGTGACGGGGTGGCTGGCGCTGATCCGGGCCGTGTGATTACTGCGCATCGTGCCCTTTAGCTCGATGCCCGGTATCGCCACCGAGACTGTGCGGAAGGCGGTGGGCAACATTAGCTTCCGGTGGAAGTTCGGCGCATCGACGGTGACCGAGGTGAAGGGCTTTCGGGCGGTGATGACCAGTTCCAGATCTGCCGACTTGTAGTTCGCGCTCAGGTTCTCCAGGAAGGTGGCCACGAACTCGCGGCCGGCGTATATCGCGCTGGCGGCTCCTGGCGGGCGGGTAAAGTGGTGGTGGTGGGGGACCAGAAAAGAAAGGGAAGGGTAAGGGGGCAAAGAAGGGAGGAAAGAGGGGTAGATGGAGAGAGGGAACGGGGATATCAGATTTATCTCCCACAGCGCGGCGCTCCCTCACATCCGCTCCCTACCGTCCCGTCCTGAGCGGCGCGCGGCGCTCCCTCACATCCGCCCCTATCGTCCCGTCCCGAGCGGCGCGCGACGCTCCCTCACATCCGCCCCTACCGTTCCGTCCCGAGCGGCGCGCGACGCTCCCTCACATCCGCCCCCTACCGTCCCGTCCTGAGCGGCGCGCGGTGCTCCCTCACATCCGCCCCCTATCGTCCCGTCCCGAGAGGCGCGCGGCGCTCCCTCAAATCCGCCGCCTACCGTCCCGTCCCGAGCGGAGCGCGGCGCTCCTAGTGTGTAGAGCCTGGGATGAGCGTGGTCGCGGAAGGGACGGCAAAGGCGGGGAGTGGGAGGTGGGACTGATGAAAGTGATGGAGGTGGCGATGAGGCGAAGGGGCAGGGGTGAGAGGGTGACTTGAGGCACAATCTGGAGAGTGAAGAGGGGTGACATGGGGGACAAGGCGAGGGAGTGGAGGGGTAGGGGAACTGGGGAAATGGAATTGGGAAGTGTGGGAGAGGGGAGGAGGAGAAAGCAGAGGGAATGGAGAGGCACGTGGTGCGGCGCTTCCTCCAGCCTTTCCTCCCGGGGCTTTGTCCACTTACCCAGCAGGGAAGCGATGACCACGCAGCTGGGAATCCCGGCAGCCATTGCTGAAAGGAGAGAACCGCGGGCAGTTAGGGATGGTCCCAATCACCTCACCCCCTCCCTCCCGCCCCACCTATTGTTCTTGTCATCCCTTCACCCTCCTGTTTTCCAGCTCCCCTCTTTCCCTCATCCTCCGTCACCGCTCTATGTAGAACCCCTTCCCAGAAATCACAACGGCTGAATTCTGAATTCACAACCGCTCACCCTGCATAACACAGGGAAACTCTCATATTCACGCACACTCTCACTGGGAGACACACACTTACAGGAGGCGGCTCTCTGCCCACTAGGCGACGGAACCGCTGATCAGCCAAACAGCCCCTCTCACCTTGTGGGGGGGGGTCAAATCCTCCCCACCTCCTTTCCGTTCCGATGATGGGGCAGGGAAGACAATTCCAACTCTAATAAATTCCTCACAAGATAGAAATCCGTCCGCCTTCCGACCCGTTCTCCCGAGAACTTTGCTCAGCGAACCGGCTGGAATTCTGCTACAGAACAAGGAAGATTTTTGTGCAGAGACGAGGTAGCAGATATAACATGACAGACTTGGGCAGCTTTGGATGAATCCCACATTCCCTATGCCGCCCATCACCGGGTTTGTGGGAAGCGAGACGGTGGAGTTGGAACATCGGGAGAGTGGCGGGAAAGGCTCTTCCGACAGTACACAGGCAATGGGATAGCGGGAGAGAAAAGGTGGAGAGAGAAAGACAGAGAAGTAAGACCAGTGGGTAACGTCAGAAAGAAATGAGGGACACAGAGGGGAACAGTAAAGAGTGGAGAGGGGAGAGTAGTGGACAGGTAGAGAGGAGAGCCCGGGGAAGAAGTGGAAGCGTAGAGGACGGAGGGGGAAGTAGACGATGGGTTGGGGCGAGGGGAAAATAGAGAATGGGGAGAGGGAAGAAGGGAGAGTAAAGGACGATGTGGGGAGAGGAAGAGAGTAGAAGACTGGGTGAGGAGGGAGGGGAGAGGAGAGGAGAGGACGACGTTGGGGAGAGCAAACAACAGAAGACGGGGTGCTGGAGAGGGGAGAGCAGAGGTCAGGGTAGGGGAGAGGGGTGGGTAGAGCACGGGGCAGGGAGTGGGAGATTAGAGGATGGGGAGTGGGTTGAGGCAAGAGCAGAAGATGGGGTAGAGGGAGAGAGCAGGGGCAAGGAAGAGGGGGGAGTAGAGGATGGGATGGGGGAGATGGGGAAAGTCGAGGATAGGGTGGAGGCGATTGCAGCAAAGAGGACAGGTGAGAGAGGTGGAGAGAAGAGGATGGAATGAAGGGAAGGAGAGAGTAGAGGATGGGGTAGAGACGGGAAGAGTAGAGCATTGGGTGGTGAAGTAGGGAGAGGGAGAGTAGAGGACGGGGTAGGGAGAGGGAGAGTAGAGGACGGGTAGGGAGAGGGGAGAGTAGAGGACGGGGTAGGGAGAGTAGAGGACGGGTTAGGGAGAGTAGAGGACGGGTAGAGAGAGGGACAGTAGAGGACGGGGTAGGGAGAGGGAGAGTAGAGGACGGGGTAGGGAGAGTAGAGGACGGGGTAGGGAGAGGGAGAGTAGACGACCGGGTAGGGTGAGTAGAGGACGGGGTAGGGAGAGGGGAGAGTAGACGACCGGGTAGGGTGAGGGGAGACTAGCGGACGGGGTAGGGAGAGGGGACAGTAGGGGACGGGTTAGGGAGAGGGGAGAGTAGAGGACGGGTTGGGAGAGGGGAGAGTGGAGGACGGGGTAGGGAGAGGGAGAGTAGAGGACGGGGTAGGGAGATGGAGAGTAGAGGACGGGGTAGGGAGACGGGAGAGTAGAGGACGGGTAGGGAGAGGGAGAGTAGACGACGGGGTTGGGAGAGAAGGAGTAGAGGACGGGGTAGGGAGAGGGTAGAGTAGAGGACGGGGTAGGGAGAGGGGAGAGTAGACGACCGGGTAGGGTGAGTAGAGGACGGGGTAGGGAGAGGGGAGAGTAGAGGACGGGGAAGGGTGAGGGGAGAGTAGACGACGGGGAAGGGTGAGGGGAGAGTAGAGGACGGGGTAGGGAGATGGGAGAGCAGAGGACGGGTTAGGGAGAGGGGAGAATAGAGGAGGGGATAGGGAGAAGGAGAGTAGAGGACGGGTAGGGAGAGGGAGAGTAGACGACGGGGTAGGGAGAGGGAGAGTAGAGGACGGGGTAGGGAGAGTAGAGGACGGGTTAGGGAGAGGGGAGAGTAGAGGACGGGGTAGGGAGAGGGGAGAGTAGAGGACGGAGTAGGGAGAGTAGAGGACGGGGTAGGGAGAGTAGAGGACGGGTTAGGGAGAGGGGAGAGTAGAGGACGGGGTAGGGAGAGGGGAGAGTAGAGGACGGGGTAGGGAGAGGGAGAGTAGAGGACAGGGTAGGGAGAGTAGAAGACAGGGTAGGGAGAGTAGACAGTAGAGGACGGGGTAGGGAGAGGGAGACTAGAGAACGGGGTAGGGAGAGGTGAGAGTAGAGGACGGGGTAGGGTGAGGGGAGAGTACAGGACGGGGTAGGGAGTGGGAGAGTAAAGGACGGGGAAGGGAGAGGGAGAATATAGGACGGGATAGGGAGATGGAGAGTAGAGGACGGGGTAGGGAGAGGGGAGAGTAGAGGACGGGGTAGGGAGAGGGGAGAGCAGAGGACGGGTTAGGGAGAGGGGAGAGCAGAGGACGGGTTAGGGAGAGGGGAGAGTAGAGGACGGGTTAGGGAGATGGGAGAGCACAGGACGGGTTAGGGAGAGGGGAGAGTAGAGGACGGGGTAGGGAGAGGGGAGAGTAGAGGACGGGGTAAGGAGAGGGGAGAGTGGAGGACGGAGTGGGGAGAGGGCAGAGTAGAGGACGGGGTAGGGAGAGGGGAGAGTAGAGGACGGTATAGGGAGAGGGGAGAGTAGAGGACCGGGTAGGGAGAGTAGAGGACGGGTTAGGGAGAGGGGAGAGTAGAGGACGGGGTAGGGAGAGGGGAGAGTAGAGGACGGGGTAGGGAGAGGGGAGAGTAGAGGACGGGTTAGGGAGATGGGAGAGCAGAGGACGGGTTAGGGAGAGGGGAGAGTAGAGGACGGGGTAGGGTGAAGCGGAGAGTAGAGGATGGGGTAGGGTGAGGGGAGAGTAGAGGACAGGTTAGGGAGAGGGAGAGTAGAGGACGGGGTAGGGAGAGTAGAGACTAGAGGACGGGGTAGGGAGAGGGGAGAGTAGTGGACGGGGTAGGTAGAGGGGAGAGTAGAGGACGGGGTAGGGAGAGGGGAGAGTAGAGGGCGGGTTAGAGAGAGGGGAGTGTAGAGGACGGGTTAGGGAGAAGGGAGAGTAGAGGACGGGGTTGGGAGAGGGGAGTGTGGAGGGCGGGTTAGGGAGAGTAGAGGACAGGGTGTGGGGCGAGGGAAGAGCAGAGGATGGGGCAGAGAGGGAGAGGGTGGGGTAAGGCAGTGAGTAGAGTTCGGGGTGGGTAAGGGGGAGTACAGATAGTGGGAGAGTACAGGATGGGTTAGATGGAGAGCTGTGGAGGGAGATGGACAGAGGAGGGGATGGTGTGGCGTGATGGGGGAAAGGAGGGAGAGTCGAGGTCGGGGTGGGAGTGCTGAGACTGGAGTGGTGGAGAGGTGGAGTGTGGAGGGATGGAGGAGCACAGAGAGCGGAGTGGAGGTAGAAAGGGAGTGTGTAAGAGAAGAGAAGAAGGAAGAAGAAGAAGAAGAGTAATAGGGATGGAGAGAGCGGGACACGAGAAGGGAGGGAATGATGAGAGTATGGTTGGGATGGACAGAGGGGAGAGCGAGGGAGAGGAGTCATGTACAGAATGGGACGCAAGGCAGGGAGAGAGGGGCGGATGGAGAGGAAGGGTATGTGGAGTCTCACAGGCTTCACCGCGGCTCCCGTTCTCAAAATCAGGTTCAGGGGAAAGGGTCGGATCGGGTAATCCCCCTGTTCCTCACCCACCCCTGCTCCAGCGCTCACCACTCGCTACCCCCGGGTCTCTCACCTGGTGCAGGGTTCGGGACGAATGGAGCTGCGCCGGTCCTGCACCGGGTTTATAAGCGCCCGGCCCACGCCCCCTTCCCGTCCCGGTCCGAATCCCGCCACTCCCTCTGACACGCGGTATCCGGTACTCTGCACTTATCCTGCTTTTTATATTGCAGAAATTCTTCTAACTTCACAATCCCATAACAAAAGCCGAGGCAGTAACAGTGACTAACACGAAGTAATTTATATCCCCTGCGGTGCCAGCGGCCCCAGAACACCCGTGGGTGCCTGTGGACACCGTGTGTGTGTTCCCTCTCCACCGTTACCCAGGCGCGAACTCCCGGGACATCGCCAGGCAAAGCGCTGCGCTGACCGTCTCCTGGATCGCGGACAGCTGAATTTGCCAGCCCCAGCAGCAGGCATACTCGGACATCCTCATCCGCACTGACCCCCTCCGTACTGGATGTCCGAAGATGCGACCAGGAGCAGATAAGCGAATCCTCCCTCACCACCCCTCAGTCCCTCTGTCCTCTCCGCCCCACCCGGCGCGAACGCCCGTGCAGATGCGCAGCGGGGAATGTTGGGGTGGGTGGGTGTGCAGGTATAGTGGAGAATATGTTGAGCGACAGCAGTCCAACACACACAGATCCCATTGAGCTGGTTCAAACGAGGCAGTGGGCAGATTTGGTTTATGTACACAGTGAATGACACATCCCTCCCCACGGATCTCCCACCCGGCCCTTATCCCTGTAAGCGCAAGTGCTGCCCCTGTCCCTACACCACCTCTCTTGCCACCATTCAGAACCCCAAATAGTCCTTCCAGGTGAGGCAACACTTCACTTGTGAGTCTGTTGGTGTCACATGTTGCATCCGGTGCTCCCGGTGCAGCTTCCTCTACATCGGTGAAACCCGACGCAGATTGGGGGACCGATTCGTCGAGCACCTCCGCTCCGTCCGCCACAATAGACGGGATCTCCCAGTTACCACCTACTTCAACTCTGCTTCCCACTCCCATTCAGATATGTCCATACATGGCCTCCTGTACTGCCATGATGAGGCTAAGCTCAGGTTGGAGGAGCAACACCTCATATACCGTCTAGGTAGTCTCCAGCCCCTTGGTATGAACATAGAATTCTCCACCTTCCGGTAATTGTCTCCCCCTCCTTTCCCCTATCCCGATGTCTCTCTGCCCCCCCCCCCCCAGCTGCCTGTCACCTCCCTCATGGTTCCACTTCCTTCTACTACCTATTGTGTTTTCCCCTATTCCTTCTTCACCTTTCCTGCCCATCACCTTACTGGTTTTTCACCTGACACCTACCAGCCTTCTCCTTCCCACCCTCCCCCCACCTTCTTTATAGGGCCTCTGCCCCCTCCCTCTTCAGTCCTGACGAAGGGTTCCGGCCCGGAACGTCGACTGATCGTTTCCACGGACGCTGCCCGACCTGCTGAATCCCTCCAGCGTGTTGTGAGTGTTGCTGTGACTCCAGCATCTGCAGAGTATTTTGTACAGAGAGGGCAGAGCAGTGGACTAAGTATGTATCCTTGAGGTGCGCCAGGGCTCATTGTCAGCAAGGAGGAGATGTTATTTCCAATCCACACAGCCTGTGGTCTCCTGGGAAGTCAAAGATTCAGTAGCAGACTGAGGCCATTTGGCCCATTGAATCTGCCCTGTCATTTAATCCTGGCTGATATTTTTCAACCACATTCTCTCCATAACCCTTAACCCCAGAACTAATCAAAAACAATCAGTGTCTTAAGTACATATATATTGCATTACAGCCATGTTATATGTCCTTTTATGCAGTCATACCGCATGGAACAGACTCGTTGGTCTAACTCATCCATGTTGACCAAGTGAACTATCTGTATTTGTACCTTTGCCAATATTTGGTCCGTATCCCTCCAGAGCTTTCCCATCTGTGCATATGTCTTTTTAAACCTGCCTCAACCACTTCCTCCGGCAGTTTGTGCCCGCTGTACTCAATGGCCACTTTCTCAGGTACGCTGTACACCTGCCCGTTAATGCAAATATCTACGCCGTCGATTATGTGGCAGCAACTCAATGCATAAAAAAACCATGCAGACAGGGCTAAGAGGTGCAGTTGTTGTTCAGACCAAACAAGATGAAATGTGATCTGAATATTGGTGCCAGACAAGGTGGTTCGAGTGTCTCAGGGAATGCCAGTCTCCTGGGATTTTTCACACACAACAGGTTCCCAACCTGGGGTACACGGACCCCTCAGTTCACAGTGAGGCTTATCGGCATAAAAACATGAACAGGCTGAACGGGATCAGCGTGTTTGATCCCCCGCTTTCACGCACCCGTTTAACCGGACTCGCAATCCAGTGGCCGGAGGGGATTCCAGTGAACCCAGGTGTACATATCCCAGTGGCCTGTCCCGTCCCCTTGTTTGCAAAACAACCAAACGGGCCCCGCAGACCACCAGAATTTCGCCGCCCGTGTATTCCTGCCGCGTGTACCAAGAGACGGGGAATAACTTTTGCTTTAATAACTCAGCATTAAATTGGATTTTGTGGGGGTTTTTTGTTTTAATTCTGCTTCTTTGTGTAAAAATCGAATTTAATTTAGATTCTTATTCTTCTGAATGCTGCTTATCTGCTGCTGTGTGCCTGCGATGCTGCTGAAAGCGAGTTTTCACCGCACCTGTACACACACGGACTTGTGCGTCCGGCCAGAAACTCGGCCTGGACTTTAGACTTGACGCGCCACCCAGACAGATCATTCCATACAGAAATACATCGCGGTGGGACAAAGGGAAAACAGAAGGCAGAAGAAAATGCTATCGGTAGTCACGAAGAAAATGCAGTACGGTTAGACCATGAGGAACTGTACAAAGACCACAACGGCAGATCGTAAGGTCAAAGGTTCGTTTATTTTTCGCACAAGGAAACATTCAAATACTGTCCTTGAACCCAGTGGTACCGGCTCTCAGACTCTTGTATCTTCTGCCCGATTGTGAGGGGGGTGGGGGAACAGAGAGAAGGTCTGGGGTAGATGGGGTCTTTGATAATGTTAGCTGCTTTGAAGAGGCTGTGAGAAGTGCAGACAGAATCTATGAAGGTGAGGCTGATTTCCGTGATGCGCAGAGCTGTGTCCACAACTCAGCAGTTTGTCCAGGTCACAGAAAGACCGTGGCCGTACCAAGCCTTGTCACATCCAGAGAGTAGCTGCTTGCCTCTGGGTATCATCTGGATACCCGTCTCTTCCCATCCACCGTTCAGTTCTATTGCAGGTCAGCGCGTCACCTATCTTCATATCTTCCCCCTCTCCCTCCCTGGCACTTTGTCTCTCATCCAATTTTCCACTTCTCCTCTCTCCGACCCTCCCCCTCTCTCTGACCCACTCCCTCTCTCCGTCCCTCTCTCTGACCCTCTCTCTGACCCTCTCCCTCTCTTTCTGACCCTCCCCCTCTCTCTGACCCTCTCCCTCTCTCCGTCCCTCTCTGACCCTCTCCCTCTCTTTCTGACCCTCCCCCTCTCTCTGACCCTCTCCCTCTCTCTCTGACTCTCCCTCTCTCTGACCCTCTCCCTCTCTCCTACCCTCTCTCCGACCCTCTCTCTCTCTCTGACCCTCTCCCTCTCTCTCTGACTCTCCCTCTCTCTGACCCTCTCCCTCTCTCCTACCCTCTCTCCGACCCTCTCTCTCTCTCTGAGCCTCTCCCTCTCTCTGACCCTCTCCCTCTCTCTGACCCTCTCACTCTCTCCTACCCTCTCTCTGAACCTCTCCCTCTCTCCGACCCTCTCTCTGACCCTCCCTCTCTCTCTCTGACCCTCTCCCTCTCTCCGTCCCTCTCTCTGACCCTCTCCCTCTCTCTCTGACCCTCTCTCTCTGGCCCTCTCCCTCTTTCTCTGACCCTCTCCCTCTCTCTCTGACTCTCTCTCTCTCTGACCCTCTCCCTCTCTCTCTGACTCTCTCTCTCTCTGACCCTCTCCCTCTCTCTCTGACTCTCCCTCTCTCTGACCCTCTCCCTCTCTCCGACCCTCTCCCTCGCTCTGACCCTCTCCCTCTCTGACCCTCTCCCTCTCTCTGACCCTCTCCCTCTCTCTCCGACCCTCTCCCTCCCTCTGACCCTCTCCCTCTCTCTCTCTGACCCTCTCTCTCTCTCTCCGACCCTCTCCCTCTGACCTTCTCCCTCTCTCTCCAACCCTCTCCCTCTCTGACCCTCTCTCTGACCCTCTCCCTCTCTCCGACCCTCTCTCTGACCCTCTCCCTCTCTCTGACTCTCTGACCCTCTCTCTCCGACCCTCTCTCTGACCCTCACCCTCTCTCCGACCCTCTCCCTCCCTCTGACCCTCTCCCTCTCCGACCATCTCCCTCTCTGACCCTCTCTCCGACCCTCACCCTCTCTCCGACCCTCTCCCTCTCTCTCTGACCCTCTCTCTCTCTCTCTGACCCTCTCCCTCTCTGACCCTCTCTCCGACCCTCACCCTCTCTCCGACCCTCTCCCTCTCTGACCCTCTCTCCGACCCTCTCCCTCTCTCTGACCCTCTCCCTCTCTGACCCTCTCTCCAACCCTCTCCCTCTCTCTGACCCTCTCCCTCTCTCTGACTCTCTCCCTCTCTCTCTCTGACCCTCTCCCTCTCTCTGACCCTCTCCCTCTCCGACCCTCTCCCTCTCTCTGACACTTTCCCTCTCTGACCCTCTCTCCGACCCTCACCCTCTCTCCGACCCTTTCCCTCTCTCTCTGACCCTCTCCCTCTCTCTGACCCTCTCCCTCTCTCTCTCTGACCCTCTCCCTCTCCGACCCTCTCCCTCTCTCTGACGCTTTCCCTCTCTGACCCTCTCTCCGACCCTCACCCTCTCTCCGACCCTCTCCCTCTCTCTGACCCTCTCTCTCTCTCCGACCCTCTCCCTCCGACCTTCTCCCTCTCTCTCCGACCCTCTCCCTCTCTGACCCTCTCCCTCTCTCTGACCCTCTCTCCGACCCTCTCCCTCCCTCTGACCCTCTCCCTCTCCGACCCTCTCCCTCTCTCTGACACTTTCCCTCTCTGACCCTCTCTCCGACCCTCACCCTCTCTCCGACCCTCTCCCTCTCTCTCTGACCCTCTCTCTCTCTCTGACCCTCTCCCTCTCTGACCCTCTCTCCGACCCTCACCCTCTCTCTGACCCTCTCCCTCTCTGACCCTCTCTCCAACCCTCTCCCTCTCTATGACCCTCTCCCTCTCTGACCCTCTCTCCAACCCTCTCCCTCTCTCTGACCCTCTCCCTCTCTCTCTCTGACCCTCTCCCTCTCTCTGACCCTCTCCCTCTCCGACCCTCTCCCTCTCTCTGACACTTTCCCTCTCTGACCCTCTCTCCGACCCTCACCCTCTCTCTGACCCTCTCCCTCTCTCCGACCCTCTCCCTCTCTCTCTGACCCTCTCTCTCTCTCCGACCCTCTCCCCCTCTGACCTTCTCCCTCTCTCTCTGACCCTCTCCCTCTCTGACCCTCTCTCTGACCCTCTCCCCCTCTGACCTTCTCCCTCTCTCTCTGACCCTCTCCCTCTCTGACCCTCTCTCCGACCCTCCCTCTCTCCGACCCTCTCTCTCTCTCTCCGACCCTCTCCCTCTCCAACCTTCTCCCTCTTTCTCTGACCCTCTCCCTCTCTGACCCTCTCTCCGACCCTCTCCCTCTTTCTGACCCTCTCCCTCTCTCTCTGACCCTCTCCCTCTCTGACCCTCTCTCCGACCCTCTCCCTCTCTCTGACCCTCTCCCTCTCTCTCTGACCCTCTCCCTCTCTGACCCTCTCTCCGACCCTCTCTCTCTCTCTGACCCTCTCCCTCTCTCTCTCTGACCCTCTCTCTCTCTCTCCGACCCTCTCCCTCTCCAACCTTCTCCCTCTTTCTCTGACCCTCTCCCTCTCTGACCCTCTCTCCGACCCTCTCCCTCTCTCTGACCCTCTCCCTCTCTCTCTGACCCTCTCTCTCTCCGACCCTCTCCCTCTCCGACCTTCTCCCTCTCTCTGACCCTCTCCCTCTCTGACCCTCTCTCCGACCCTCTCCCTCCTTGACCCTCTCTCTGACCCTCTCTCCGACCCTCTCCCTCTCTCTGACCCTCTCCTTCTCCCTCTCTCTCTGACCCTCTCCCTCTCTGACCCTCTCTCCGACCCTCTCCCTCCTTGACCCTCTCTCTGACCCTCTCTCCGACCCTCTCCCTCTCTCTGACCCTCTCCCTCTCTGACCCTCTCTCCGACCCTCTCCCTCTCTCTGACCCTCTCCCTCTCTCTCTGACCCTCTCTCTCTCTCTCCGACCCTCTCCCTCTCCGACCTTCTCCCTCTCTCTCCGACCCTCTCCCTCTCTGACCCTCTCTCCGACCCTCTCCCTCTCTCTCTTTTCTTCCAGACCCCGTATCTCTCCCCTCCCCTTTTTATTTCCCTTACTTTCTCTCTTCCCTCACTCTCTACCCTCAGTTAATCTCTTCACTCTATTGTCACCCTATTTTTCTCTCTCTCTTTTTCTGCAATGTCTCCCTCTCCCCTCTCTTCCTCCCTCCCTCTCTCACCCTTTTCTCCACCTTCTATCTTTCCCTCTCCCCTCCCTTTCCCCTTCTTTTCCCCTCCCTCTATTTTCCTTCCCCTCTATTCCTCCTCTCCTTTCTCTTCCTACATTTCATTCTCTCTTCCCCCATTCTTGCCCTCTCATCCCTCACCCTCTCACTCTCCCCAGCCTCCACTCCCTCTTTCTGTCTTGCTCTCTCTCTCTCTCTCTCTCTCTCTCTCTCTGCCGCTCTGGTTTTCTCTCTACCCCTCACTCTCCTTCCCTCTCCTCTCTCTCCCTCTCTCTTTTCACTGATCAACAACCTTTAATCTCCCTCCAAATCTCTTGTAAATCACTGCATAACATTCATGCTAAATAAATTGTGTGAATACGAATTTTACACCTATCTACCTTTCAGACAGAGCAATCCTGGGCAGTGTGTTTATTCTTAACAGCTACCTTGTCATCGTGGTTTCTGCCCCCTTCCTTTCCAGTGCTGATGAAGGGTTGTGGCCCAAACTGCTGGCTGTTTGTTCCCCTCAATAGATGCTGCATAACTTGGTGAGTTCCCTCAGCATTCTGTGTGTGAATCTCTCGCACTGTTGGGTCGATTCTAGTGTTATAACAAAGTGAAACAGGTAATTCTGGTCCACAGTCAGTAACAGGGTTGTGATCTTCCTTGTAGCTTATCTCATCAGTTCAGCCAGTTCTTGGTACCTGGTGCATTGAATCCAAGTTTAAGTCAAATCAATGGAATTTGCTCTGCCTGTGGCCACAAGAAATTGCAAAGCAACACAGAAACCAGCCTCCCCTCCGTGGACTCTGTGTCCTCACTCTCGCTGTCTCGGTGAAGCAGCCAGCAGAACCAAAGACCCCATCCATTCCGGACGTTCTCTCTTCTCCCCTCTCCCACTAGGCAGTAGATACAAAAGCCTGAAGCATATCCCGGCAGGCTCAATGAAAGTTTCTACCCTGCTATTATCAGACTATCGGATGGTCCCCTGGAATGACAAGATGGGCTCTTGGCCTCAGTCCATCTCGTTATGTTCTTGCACTTTATTGTCCGCCTGAACTGCATGTTCTCTGTGGCTGTTACACTTTATTCTGCATCTTATTATCGTTTTCCCTCTGTACTGCCTCATTGCACCAGATACAAGGCAAACTTTTCACTGGATCTCGGTAAGTGTGACAATGATAAACTAACTCCAACTCCAGTTTATTGTCCTGTGAATGGGTGTGATGAGGTAAGGGTACAATGAAAAACTCATCACAGGCATGAAAGTTTATATCAATAGTTTATTCAGAAACTATAATACTATCATACTCAGCTTCAGATTTACAAATAGTCCATGATTCCACAAACGCGACCTTGTTATTCCTGTTTTACACTATTTATTTACTTTGTGACATAGTTTTGTGTGTCAAAACTAATACATTTTTTTAAATTGTAATGTCTTGTAGCAAGTGTCATGGCAAATGGAGCTGGGCCGTGCACATCTAAGCTCACGTCTTTCTACAGACCCGCAGCTGAGAGCTGCTTAACAAGCTGCGTCACTGCATGGTATGGAAACTGCACTGCGGCAGACAGGGAGTCAAAACCCAACACATCACCGGAACCAGCCTGCCCACCATCAGTGACTGCGCCAGAGTATGGCTAGTAACATTGTGAAGGATCCCACCCAACCTGCATATGGACTGTTTGTCCCACTCCCATCAGGGAGGAGGCTCTGTAGCACCCACACCCAGACCACCAGAGTCAACAGCAGTTTCCTTCCCCAAGCACTAGGGCTGATCAACACCTCCACCCACTAAACCACCCGTCCACACCCACCCCCCAACCACCATTCCTTGATCAGTTCGTGTCAGTCACCTTATGTACAGACACTCCAGTGTCTAGTGTCACTTTATGGACATACAATTAATCTGTGTATATAAGCTGTGTTGGTGCGTGGCCAAGTGGTTAAGGCGTCAGTCTAGTGATCTGAAGGTCGCTAATTCGAGCCTTGGCTGAGGCAGCGTGTGTACCCTTGAGCGAGGCACTTAACCACACATTACTCTGCAACGACACCGGTGCCAATCTGTATCAGCCTTAGTGCCCTTCCCTTGGACAACATCAGTGGTGTGGAGAGGGGAGACGCAGCATGGGCAACTGCCGATCTTCCATACAACCTTGCCCAGGGCGTAAATCCATGGTCTCATGATCCCACGGATGCCTATATAAGCCATCTTATGCATTTATATTTATTGTGTTTTATTATTCCCTATCTTTTGTGCTTCTTCTTGTGCTGCATCGGATCTGGAGTAACAATTACTTTGTTCTCCTTTACACATGTGTAGAGGGAATGTCATTAAACAATCTTGATGAAGTCGGTGATAATAAGCCTCAGAATCAGATTTGAGACAGTGCAGAAGCGCAATCAGTGACAACTCCACACCAGTGGAAGAGCTGGTCCTAGCATTGCTCTACTGAGACAGTGATTAGGATTACGCCGATTCACTAACCGAACGGTTGAAGAGAAGTCACTGTTCCTGAACCTGGTGGTGTGGGACTTCAGGCTTCTGAACCTCTGAGGAGATGGCTGAACCTGGATGGTGGGTGGCTGGGCTGGCGAGAAAGCAGAGCTGCATCGTATCCTTGACACTACTGTCTAAAGGGGTTTCCAGGTGAAACAACACTTCACCTGCAAGTCATTCAGGGTCACCTACTGTACCTGATGCTCCCAGTGCAGCCCCCTCCGCATCAGCGACATCCAACGCAGTTCGGGGACGGTTTCTTTCAGCACCTTTGCTCTGTCCACCGCAAAAGGCAGGATCTCCCAGTGGCCACCAATTTTGATTTGAACTTCCAATTCTCACACACAAACATGCCTGTCCATGGCCTTCCCTACTGCCGTAATGAGGCCACACTCAGGTTGGAGAATCAACACATCGTATTCTGTCTGGGTAGCATCCAATCTCATGGCATGAAAATCAACCTATCTAACTTCTCCTCCTCTCTCCTTCTCTCTTTATCATTCCAATTTCTGGTTACACTTTCGTCCTTTCTGTCCTCACCGGCCCAACACTTCCCTCTGTTGCCTCTCCTTCTTCTCTTTCTTACACGGTCCACTCTCCTCTCCAATCAGATTCTTTCTTCTTCAGCCCTTTACCTTTTCCGCCTATCACCTTCCAACTTCCTTCTTCATCCTACCCTTTCGCCACCTACCTGCCTTTCCCCTCACCTGGTCTCACCTATCACCTGCCAACTTGTACTCCTCTCCCTCCCCTCAATCTCTTACCCTGGCCTCTGCCCCCTTGTTTTCCAGTCCTGATGAAGTATGGAGGAGGAGAAGATGGCGGCGCGACACGGCTTGCAGTGGCCACTCCGGTGAATGATAGCTGTTATCTGTCAAGTAGAATGCCGTGCACAATTCTGATTTGATGGAGGCAGACATGAGAGCACGGAGGAACATCTGGTGAAACTTCTGAAATGCCTGCCACTGCGTGATCCAAAATCTCCGGAGGGGAAGGCCCCGAATCCTTGGCTTTGCCTGTTGTTTGGCGGCCAAGGCCGGGATCGAAGCGCTCGGCAGAGATGGTGCTCGGTGCTCGATGTCAGAGGGCTGATTGGAGGCTCAAAGTTTTTGGACGGACTCAGAGTCGGACTTTGGTCAGGTGCTTCCAGGATGCTGCATTGGCAAGTTTGCGCCACTGGAAGCTCATGGCAGGGAGAGTTTCTCCCTTCTACCGTCTGCATGAAATGTTGGGGCTATCAGGACATTGAGATTTTTTTTTACAGTGCCCATGGTCTGCTCTTATCAAATTATGGTATTGTTTTGCACTGTTGTAACTATATGTTATAATTATGTGGTTTTTGTCAGTTTTAGTCTTGGTCTGTCTTGTGTTTCTGTGATACCATACCAGAGGAACATTGTATCATTTTTTAATGCATGCATTTCTAAATGACAATAAACGAGGACTGAGTGTCCTCATAATCTAATGTAATCTTGGTCTGTGACGTCAATTATTTGTTCTCCTCCATAAATGCTGTCAGACTGGCTGAGTTCCTCCAGCGTTTTGTTTGTGTTGAATGAGTTCCATATCTGTGCTCAGTCCTTGGCACTGATTGCAAACAGTAATTATCAATCAGCTGTCCCCACCCTAAATAAAAATCCTTTTGACAACTCTGGAAAGCTTCGGAGGTTCTTTCCTATTGTTACTAACAAAGGTAAATAGATTGGTAGAATACGTCATAGTACAAGTCATTGGATGCCAACTCTGCACGATGAGACCAGCATTTATAGAACATAGAGCATAGAACAGTACTGTATTGAGCAGTGGTGCCCTGGGGAAGAGGCGCTGGCTATCCACTCTATCTATTCCTCTTAATATCTTGTACACCTCTATCATGTCTCCTCTCATCCTCCTTCTCTCCAAAGAGTAAAGCCCTAGCTCCCTTAATCTCTGATCATAATGCATACTTTCTAAACCAGACAGCATCCTGGTAAATCTCCTCTGTACCCTTTCCAATGCTTCCACATCCTTCCTGTAGTGAGGGGACCAGAACTGGACACAGTACTCCAAGTGTGGCCTGACCAGAGTTTTATAGAGCTGCATCATTACATCGCGACTCTTAAACTCTGTCCCTCGACTTATGAAAGCTAACACCCCATAAGCTTTCTTAACTACCCTATCTACCTGTGAGGCAACTTTCAGGGATCTGTGGACATGTACCCCCAGATCCCTCTGCTCCTCCACACTACCAAGTATCCTGTCATTTACTTTGTACTCTGCCTTGGAGTTTGTCCTTCCAAAGTGTACCACCTCACACTTCACCGGGTTGAGCTCCATCTGCCACTTCTTTATTGCCCAACCCTGTCTGCACCCCTCGTAGGAGAGGAGGCGAGGGTGTTGAGGGCCAGCCCCCTCGAACCACCGCAGTCTGCGTAGGGAAGGTGCTCAGCTGTGTTGGGTGGAAGGAGTCCTGGAGTTCAGACCTTGCGACAGTGAAGGAAGAGCTGATAAATTTCTGAGTTGGAGGGGTGATGAACCTGTGAGTGGTGGTGTTCGGCTGTGTTGTCTTTCCCCCTGATGCCCTGATGCCCGCGCACTTCTGAGTGAGGAGAGGGGCGGGAATTCAGGAGGGGGTAGGTGGCGTAGCCCGGGTGAGTAATCGCAGTGCGTTTGGTAGACAGAGCACACTGCAACCACTGTGTGCCAGTGGTGGAGGGAGGGGGCTAGTTAGGGGGAGCTCTGTCCTAGACAGTGTTAACCTTCTCAGGAGTTGTTGGAGCCCCACTCACCCTGGCAGGTAGGGAATGTCGCAGCCTCCTGACTGGAGCCTTGTAGATATGCAGAAGGCCATCGAGTGCGTGGACTAACTCCACGCAGGCAAGTAGAGAGTGCCCTGTCTTACTCCTAACCTGTAGATTGGGGACAGGTAATGTGACGGATATGGAGTGCATGGACTAACTCAATACAGGCAGGTAGGGAGTGTCCCATCATACTCCTGACCTGCTGGTGGGGGAATGGCCTTGAGGTGTCAGGAGGTGAGTCACTCTCCTCGGGACTGCCAGCCTCTGGCCTGCTCCTATATCCTTGGTGTTTCTGTGTCCGGTCTGGGTGACTTCCTAGTCAGTGGTGTCTCCCAGAATGTTGATGGTGGTGGACTGGGTGATGGAAACACCATTGAATATCAGGGGGAGATGATTAGACCCTCCCCTGTCGGAGAAGGTCGCTGTCCATAATTTCTCCATTGATCAGCCCCTGTGTGGACATTTGCTGGGTTTCGCTACGTGCAGAAGTGGACTGCCTCATTAGCTGAGGAGCAGTGAAAGGGATTGAAGCTGGTGCAATGAACAGTAAAGATCGTAGTCTGAGAGGAGAGCTGCTATCAGTCACCGATCTTGGTAAAGAAATCTAGAACCTGCCCATAACTTAGAGAAGGACCTGGCTTGCAGCCATTTCAGAGTGGGAATGGATTTTCCTTTAGGGTGTCGACTGCTTATTGACAGTACTTGTTTGCAGCCTGTGTCAGAGACTGGACAGGGATCTGAAACTTGTCCCAACAACAGTGCCCGGAGGATATCGCATTCTCACTTCTCACAGCTCCCATTGGGCAGGAGGTACGGAAACCCAAGTTCCTCTGACATTTTGTGTGTGTTGCTCGGAAGTTCCTACACCACCAGGTTCAGGGCGAGCGTCTTCCTTTCAACCACTTGGTTCTTGAACCAGCCAGCACAACCCTAATCATAGCAACACCAGGAGAAACTCTTGCACTACTGCAGACTTGTCTCTGATTGTGGTTTTGCACTAATACCCTGTTCTGCACATTGTATAATTCATATATAATTTAGGTTCTGAGTGTTGTCTGTACCTTTGTGTTTATAATGGTGGTGGAATTGTATCTATGCTTCATCATACTTGTACACAGGACAATAATTCTATTCACAAACAGATTCAATCCACCAGGATTGATAAAAAAACATCTGAGTTAACCTTTTTGCCAAGGGCTACAGTTCCAGGGAAGGTCTATTTGGTGATAACGAAGGTCTGTGCATTCACTCGATCTCTGCCCCTCATGATTTTATGCACCTCTAAAAAAATCTTCCCTCAGTCTTCTGAGGCATTAAGTCCCAATCTACTCAACCTCTCTGCATATCTCAGACCCTCAATTCCTGGCAACATCCTTGAAGATCTCCTCGCCACTCTTTCCATCTTAGTTTGAACAAAAGTGAACACAATACTCCAAATGCAGCCTCACTGACGTCTTGTACAACTGCAACATACTCAGTGCCCTGACTGATGAAGGCCAGTGTGCCAAGCACTTTCTTCACCACCCTGTCCACTTACAGGGAACCCTGAAGTAGCTATCTACAACACCACCCAAGCCTCATCTGTTCACTGTGAGAAAGCTCGTTTGTCTTCCTAAAATACAACACCTTGTACTTACCTGAATTAAACTCCACTCACCATTCATCATCTGAGCATGATCACCTTGTAGCTCCCCATAACCAACTTCACTGTCAATGACATCACTTAGTTTAGGGTTTTCTTTGTAGCCCTTCTTACATAAACTTACGAACCATCAAATAGTAGTGGTCCCAGCATGGAGCCCAGGGAAACACCACCAGTCGCAGGCCTCTGCTCCAAGAAATAAACCCCTACCATCACCCTTTGCTTTCTACAACTGAACCAATTCTGTATCCAATTGGCCAGCCCTCCCTGGATCCCATGCGATCTAACCCTCCAATCAGTTTTAATATCGCTGGCATTTGGCATGAAGTTCGCTGTTTTATGCAATACCTATATAATAGCAAAAAACTAGAAATGACAACAAGATATATATATAAATGAATATATTAAATACAGTAAATAGTGTAGAGAGAGAGCGAAAAAGGGAAAAGTAGCGAGGCAGTGTACATGGGTTCATTGTCCATTCAGATATCTGATGGTGGAGAGGAAGAAGCTGTTCCTGAGACATTGAGTGTGTGTCTTCAGGCTCCTTGATTGTAGCGATGAGTAGAGGGCATGTCCTGGGTGATGTGGGTCCTTAATGATGTATGCTGGTCAACATTCCCTCTAATTTGCAATGACCAGTGTGCACAAAAATCTTGTGCTCTGCTTTTTTGTTTTGCCGAGTGACAACAACGTGAGTGCACTGAGTAATTTCTTCCAAAAAAAAACCGGTATAAATAAGCCAGTTCTAAAATCTGCAGAAAAATCATCGCAAACCCTGTGTTGTCAACACCGTCCACATCTGAAAATGGAAACGGGAATCTAACAGTGTAGAATCGTGAAATATACTTAATATGACAACGAGGTAGAGGGTGACAACCTTTTGTGCGCGGTGTAAATCCCTTTGTGCGCTGGCAGCAAACGATGTGTCTGCGTGCACACAGCTCAGAGGGAACATTGACGCTGGCTCATTGAGGCATCACCTTTTGAAGATGTCTTTGATTCTGGGAGGCTAATGCTGGCTGAGTTTGCAAATTCCTGCAGCTTTTTCCAATCCTGTGCAGTGGCCCTTCCATGTGGAACCTTATCAAAGGCCTTACTGAAGTCAATATAGACCACGTCTCCCTCCCTGCTCTTGACCTTTTTGGTTACTTTTTCAAGAAACCCTATCAAATTCATGAGACACAGTCTCCCACACACAGAGTTGTGCCGACTATCCCTAATCAACACTGGGTTCTTCCAAATGTTAGTACATCTATTCCTTGAGAATCACCTCTAGTAACTTACCTACCCTGACATTATGCCTGTAGTCTGTAGTTCTGAGGGTTTTCTTTGTAGCCTTTCCTACATAAAGGCGCAACATTAGCCAGGAGTTATTGAGTGGACCCAGAAGGGTTACACAGACAAGGATGTGGGGGCCAAAGAGGTTGGCAGAGACAGAGAGAGGCATAGGGACCAGATTTGTTACACGGACGGGGAGGGGTGTAGAAGCTGGAGGAGTTTACGCAGAGGCTGGGAGGGGAGTAGGGACTGGAAGTGGTCACAGAGACGGGAAGGAGTCTATGGGCTGGATGGGATCACAGAGTCAGGGAGGGGTGTAGAGGCTGAATGGGTTGTGTGCATAATGTTTATCTGTCCCAGAATGTTAACTAACTTTCCTGTGGACTTTGGTCCGGTTTTGAAACTTCCCCGATCTCTGCTGGATTCCCACGTTGGATCACAGACAGCAGCTGTGCTCCCAGGAGAGAGGAAAAGAGACCCAGCTCCGTCACCAGAGACAGAGGATTGAATCGTTGGAGAATGAAGGTCCAATTCAGTCCTGAGAACCAGGTGGGGGTCACATTGGAACTTTTAATCTATATGGATTCTCACTCCGTCCAGTCTCTGAGTATAGATTCATGATATACACTGTCGTTGAAGAGCTGTAGAATTAAAAATGAAGCAACGGGTGGTGAGGGAGTTTTACAGTGTGGGAGGGGCGGTGAGGGGGGAGCCCCTGGTTGTGAGAGGGGTGGTGAGGAGCTAGCCGCTAACTGTGGGAGGAATGGTGAGGAGGGAGCCTCTCACTATGGGAGGGGTGGTGAGGAGGGAGTGCCAAACCATGGGAAGGGCAGGGCAGAGGGAGTCCCCTGCTGTGGGAGGGCACCGAGGAGGAAGCCCTCCTTTCTGTGGGAGGGGTGGTGAGGAGAGAGTGGTGCACTAGGAACGGGGTACCCAGTGGGTTTAAAGGGAGTGGGAAACAAGATCCCAGTGGGTTTAAAGGGAGCGGGAAACAAGATCCCAGTGGGTTTAAAGGGAGTGGGAATCAGGGTCCTAGCGAGTGTATCAGGCATGCAGGAAGATTGGAATTTCTGAATAGCTGGATCAGAACTGTCCTGTAATGGGAAAGTAATGGTTATGGGATACACGGCACTGCCCTGTGTCATTCAGTAGATGGAGAGGAGGGACTGTCAACAGATAAGGGAAGGTGTCCAACCCTGAGGGCCACACCACTAAGTTTGGCTGTGCTGATGTTAACCATGGCATGTGTTTATGTTCCCAGGGATTCTGGCTCTTCCTTCTTCCTTGCTGGCCCACCTTTGGGAACGCCACTTCCGATATCTGTTCACGATTCTCCGAGGTAAGTCCCTTCCTCCTCCAGTCTGTCCATTCTTACCCCAATGGTTGCATGCAGTAGTGTGTAGCACGGGAGTGAGGGGTGTAATGGGTGCTTGATGGCGATCACACACTCAGGTAGGCAGAATGGCCTGATTCCGTGCTCCACCCTCCCTCAGTATGTCCTGTAGCATGACACACTTTCCTCACCACCCCTCCCACAATGTTCCCTCCCACAGCACTCCCTCCTCACCACCTCTCCCACAGTGTGCTCTCCTCAACCCCCCCACAGTGTTCCTTCCTACCGTCCCTCCCACAGTGTTCCCTCCTACTGTCCCTCCCACAGCACTCCCTCCCACAGCGCTCCCCCACCTCCTCCCACAGTGTTCCCTCCTCACCCCCTCCCAATGTTCCCTCCTCACCCCCTCCCACAGCGTTCCCTCCTCACCCCCTCCCACAGCACTCCCTCCTCACCCTCTCCCACAGCGTCCCCTCCTCACCCCCTCCCACAGCATCCCCTCCTCACCACCTCCCACAGTGTTCCCTCCTCACCCCCTCCCACAGCACTCCCTCCTCACCCCCTCCCACAGCGTCCCCTCCTCACCACCTCCCCATAGCACTCCCTCCTCACCCCCTCCCACAGTGTTCCCTCCTCACCCCCTCCCACAGCACTCCCTCCCCACCATCTCCCACAGCATCCCCTCCCCACCATCTCCCACAGCGTTCCCTCCTCACCCCCTTCCCACAGCGTTCCCTCCTCACTGCCCCTCCCGCGGCACAGAAAGAGTGGACCGTACCCTGGTTTTAAATTCTTTTAGCTGAACTTTCAGGATTTACAAGCTGCGATGAATAAGACACAAGACATCAAATCTCTCAAATTGAAGGTCTCCTGCATTGAGCAGGAGGTGTCTGTGCTCCACAACAGTAAGTACTCGCGATATCCGTGCCAAATTGATTAAGGAATTCACCAGTGAAGCAGCGATCTGCAACCAAAGTACCTTTCTCGATCATTTTTCTGAACCTTGCTGAAAATGGAAGTATTTTTACACACTCCTAATTGCCCCTTTCGAAGTAGGTGACAGCTGACTGGCTGACTCCATGGTTTGGGAGAGCAGCGCGGAGGGAGCTGAGAGACTTGTAAAGACAACAAGAAGGTGTTGGCAGGTAACAACACTCACGGAATGCTGGGGGAAGTCAGCAGGTCAGGAATTTATTGCCACACATGGCTCTGGAGGTATTGGGCATATATAAAGTGGAAGTTGATAGGTTCTTCATTAGTAAGGGTGTCAAGGGTTACAGGGAAGAAGCCAAGAAGAATGGGGTTGAGACGGATAATAAATTAGCCATGATTGAATGGCAGAGTGGACTCGATGGGCCATATGGTCCAATTCTGTTCCTATGCTTTATGGTTTTATAGTCAGGAGGGAAATGGACATTCCATTTATTCTGGTTTGAACCCCATTCCTTTCTAGTCCTGATGAAGGGTTGTGGCCCAAAAGATCAACTGTCCATTTTCCTCCATGGATGCTGCCTGACCTGCTAAGTTCCTCCAGCATTTTGCGTGTTTTGCTCAAGATTTCCAGCATCTGCAGAACCTCTTGCCTCTACATATTGGTAAACTGGTTTATTACTGTCACAAGTTCTGAGAGACAGTGTGAACCTTACTGTACTTTCTCAGTGGCCACTTTATTATGTTTTGCAATTCCAAAACACGAGAAGCTCATTGAAAGGAAAACAAGAGAGACAGGAATGCAAGTCTTAGTTTGTTTTAGTTACTTTAAGCGAGGCAAGCAGTTATGACGTGGTAGAGTCAGGATGTATGCAACTCACTTATTTTTACATTTAACACACAATGAATTATTTAAGTGAACAGGAATGCTTAATCGAACAACATATTTACGTTATTGCTCAAATACTACTGAAATATTATATACACAACAGTCCTCCCTGCTTAGCTATAAACTCCAACTCGATATGGAATGCAACACAATATTCAACAATATACACAATATATTATTCAATACAACTACTACACAGACATCCATGACATAGCAATTTTTAAATTGTCCCATTCAGGCCCAAAGATTTAGTCGCTGTGGAGGCTTTCTTACTCTTGTGTGATAATATCTTTCCTGACGAGGGAGGCCACTCTGCTCGGCAGGTGAGACTCATGGCTGTGGAACAACCTCAGGTTCCGGAGCCTCCTCTGTGGTGGTTCTACAAGTTGACTCTGAGACTGCAGCAAGTGGTTTGGACAGCTCTGGACACCTTTTTCTTCTTCTAGTTTGTGCATCTTGATCTTGGGAAGATGCATTTAGGTCACTGACATATTCTATTATTGATCCTACTATTATTGATATACATTAATGATTTAGATGAAGGGATTAAAAGTAACATTAGCAAATTTGCAGATGACACAAAGCTGGGTGGCAGTGTGAAATGTGCGGAGGACGTTATGAGAATGTAGGGTGACTTGGACAGGTTGGGTGAGTGGGCAGATGTATGGCAGATGCAGTTTAATGTGGATAAATGTGAGGTTATCCACTTTGGTGGCAAGAACAGGAAAGCAGATTACTATTTGAATGGTGTCAAGTTAGGAAAAGGGGAAGTACAATGAGATCTTGGTGTCCTTGTTCATCAGTCACTGGAAGTAAGCATGCAGGTACAGCAGGCAGTGAAGAAAGCTAATGACATGTTGGCCTTCATAACAAGGGGGGTTGAGTATAGGAGCAAAGATGTCCTTCTGCAGTTGTACAGAGCCCTGGTGAGACCACACCTAGAGTATTGTGTACAGTTTTGGTCTCCAAATTTGAGGAAGGACATTCTTGCTATTGAGGGAGTGCAGCGAAGGTTCACGAGGTTAATTCCCGGGATGGCGGGACTGCCATATGTTGAAAGATTGGAGCGACTGGGCTTGTATACTCTGGAATTTAGAAGGATGAGAGGGGATCTGATTGAAACATGTAAGATTATTAAGGGATTGGACACGCTAGGGGCAGGAAACATGTTCCCGATGTTGGGGGAGTCCAGAACCAGAGGCCACAGTTTAAGAATAAGGGGTAGGCCATTTAGAATGGAGTTGAGGGAAAATCTTTTTCACCCAGAGAGTTGTGGATCTGTGGAATGCTCTGCCTCAGAAGGCAGTGGAGGCCAATTCTCTGGATGCTTTCAAGAAAGAGTTGGATAGAGCTCTTAATGA
Organism: Mobula birostris; assembly: GCF_030028105.1. Lineage (NCBI taxonomy): Eukaryota > Metazoa > Chordata > Chondrichthyes > Myliobatiformes > Myliobatidae > Mobula > Mobula birostris. The sequence continues at coordinate 129,085,624 of NC_092377.1, read as the reverse complement.
TAGTGGAGTCAAGGGATATGGGGAGAAGGCAGGAACGGGGTACTGATTGTGGATGATCAGCCATGATCACAGTGAATGGCGGTGCTGGCTCAAAGGACCGAATGGCCTTCTCCTGCACCTATTGTCTATTGTCTACTATTGCTCCCTTTACGATCTGATCTCTCCTCTTGGTTTCTTCACCCACAACATCATCTGACAAATCTCCACTAACTCTTTTCTCTATGGCCTTCCATTCATCCAGCTGGGCTTTTGTCTTTGCATCTGCAGTTGCAAGCAGCTACTTGAAGTTGATGCAATAACCTTAATGCACACAGAGTAGATTCTGGTTCTTTATACTCACAAAAGCTAAATGCTGGCAACTTTCCTGAAGCTCCTAGAGCTTTCTTCCAATTTATAACCAAGCAGGGTTTCACAAGTTACTGCCTGATTAACATATCAGAAGCTTTCTCAGATATGCTGCCTACAAAGCTGTCAAACCACTGCTCTTGTCGCTTCACGCTTTCTCTGAGCAGCATGGCCCAATACAATTTCCAACCACAGGCACAGAAGTTGACACCAACAGTTGTTTGCACTCTCTTGGGCAGCGGTTCAACGTGTACAGCATGAAGGCAGTTTTAGCATCACCCAGAAACTTTCTTAAATCGCTTTCAGTTGACATTTTGCAAGGGATCTCCAATCAAGTTGTAGTTGCCTCAGCAAATTATACCTTCATGCTGGCCCTCTAGTTTTTACCACATACAAGACTAATGTGGCTTGCTGGTTGCTGTATTTCACAGTTACGAATGTCATTTCCACAGGAATTATCTTGTCTCTAGTATAATTTCTCTGTTGGATATCTGCAGACTTCAGTTTAGTATCTTTGAAATGCAATTCAAACCCATTTTGTAGAATGAATGAAACAGCTGAGCCACCATCTGATTTCATTTTAATTAGTTTGCTGTTCCCTTCTGGTGTAAACCATATTGCTAGTCTATTGTTAGCTTTCACATTGAAACTCTTTAGGCTACCCAGTCATTCTCATCATTATCAGATTTTTCAGCAACAGTGTGCAGTTTAGAGCTCTTCTTGAAAGCACAACTTGATTTTTAATCTTTTTCTCTACCCTATGCAGTCCATTTATTTTTGTCTGTCCAACATGCTCTTTGTATGTGTCCTAGTTTGGTGCATTTTCTGCAAATTTCACCTTTAAATTTGCACTTAACTACTGAATATGAGCCCCTGCCACACGGTAACACAATTTGATTGGCCAGGCCAGTTTTGGTTTAGACATTGCAATTTTGTTCACACTCACGTTCATTCATGACTGCAACTCAATTGTGTTTGTCTGCTGTTTCTATTGATACAGCTATTTCAACTGCTCTTTTAAATGTAAGTTGCGCTTAGTTAGGAGTCCTTTTTGAATGCTTTCTTGTAAGATTCCACAAACTAAATGATCTCTCAGTGCATCATTATACTCACTACTGAACTGACAATGCTCAGACAACTTCTTCAATTCAGACACATACATTGACACAGCACCCCCCGCCCTTCCTTTTGATTCCACTTACAAAACCTAAAGCATTCTGCAATCAACAATGGCTTCTGTTCTAAATGTTCTTGCATTACTTTCACAATATCAGCAAAGCTAATTTGGCTGGTTTGGTTGAAGCAGTCAAGCTCCTAAGGCTCTTCCACCCAAAGTACTCAGCAAAACTGGTATTTGTTTCTCATTGGCTATTCCATTTGCACGATTAGCTCAGTATACATATTCCAATTATCTGTCATGTAATAAAACATGTCTAACTTTCCAATGTATCCAGCTATTTCTGTTCTTTTCTTATGATTATTATCACCTGGTACTCATTCTCTATGAACCTGTGAATCCTTCTGTAACCTGTCTTTTTTTTAAACTTGTCCACTTTCTCCCCTTGTGGGGAAAAAAATGTGCTGCTTTATTGTACTTGACTGTTTCGCTCTTGCAAAGAAAGAGTGCTGTGCTTTTTTTTAAGCTCAAACATCTCACTGCACTTCAACAGGTAGGTTGTTGTCTGGGTCTTGTTATTAAAGTACCTTGGCACCACTGCTATGTTTTGTACTGAAACTCCAAAACATAAAAAACTAAATGAAAGGAAAACAAGAGAGCCAGGAATGGGAGTCTTAGTTCATTTTCTTTAAGCAAGATGCCAAGTGGTTAAGGCATTGGACTAGCGACCTGAAGGTTGTGAGTTCGAGCCCCAGCCGAGGGAACGTGTTGTGTCCTTGAGCAAGGCACTTCATCACACATTGCTCTGCGACGACACTGGTGCCAAGCTGTATGGGTCCTAATGCCCTTCCCTTGGACAACATTGGTGTGGTGGAGAGGGGAGACTTGCAGCATGGGCACTGCCGGTCTTCCATACAGCCTTGCTCAGGTCTGAGCCCTGGAGAGTGAAGACTTTCCAGGTGCATGTCCATGGTCTCGCAAGACTAATGAATGCCTTAAAGCAAGATGCACACATAGGACATGGTAGTGTCATGATGTATATAATTCACTTATTTTTACATATAATGCATAATGAGTTATATAATTGAACAACAATGGTTAATCAAACAACATATTCACAATATTATTCAAATACTACTAAAATACGAAATACACAATACACCTGTACATTTGCAAATACCTAACCAGTCAATTATATGGCAGCAAATCAATGGGCAGGCAGACATGGTCTAGATGTTTACTTGTTTAAACCAAAGATCAGAATGGGGAAGAAATATGATCTAGGTGACTTTGACTGCAAAATGATTATTGGTGCCAGACCAGGGGGAAGGGGGTGGGCTTGAAATTGCTGATCTCCTGGGATTTTCATGCACAACAGTCTCTAGAGTTTACAGAGAACAGCGAGGGGCAGTTTTGTGAGTGAAAACGCCTTGTTAATGAGAGAGGTCAGACAAGGACGGCCAGACTGATTCAAGCTGACAGGAAGGCAACAGCAACTTAAATAACCACACGTTACAACAGTGGTGTGCTGAAGAGCATCTCTGAACACACAACACATCAAGACTTGGATGGGTACGCAGCAGAAGACCACACTGGGTTCCCTTCCGGTACCTAATGTGTATGCCGAGGTCTCTCTGGTCTCAATCATTCCCAGGGCCCTGCCATTTAACATACAGGTTCTGTCCTGGTTTAACTTCCCGAAGTACAACTCACACTCATCCAAGTTAAACTCCACCTGCCATTTCTCAGCCCACTTCCCCTTAGACAATCTTCTTCACCATCCACCATACTATCAATTCTGATGTAATTGGCAAACTTGGTAAGCACAGCAACTGCACTCTCATCTAAACTGTTAATAAAAGTTGAGTATTGTGTGCAAATCTGGTCACAATATTGATTGAAACAGGAACTAGAGGGCACAACTTAAAGTGAGAGTGGAGAGATTTATAGGAGCCTGAGGGGTGACTTTTTCTCCTTGAAGTTGATGGGTGTATGGAATGACCTGCCAGAGGAAGTGGTTGAAATAGATATATTAACATCATTTAGAGGACACTTGAATAGGTAAAGGATAAGAAAATTCAGTAAATCAGTCTATTATTGTCAAACGTACGGAGATTTAGTGAAAAGCCTGTCTTGCTCACTGTTCATACAGATTGGATCATTACACACTGCATTGGGGTAGAACAAGGTAAATCAATAACAGAACGCAGAATAAAGTGGAGCAGCTACAGAGAAAGAGCAGTGCAGGTAAACAATAAGGTGCAAAGTCATAACAAGGTAGATTATGAGGTCAAGAATCCAATTTATCGTACTAGGGGACCATTGAATAGTCTTATAACTAGGGGTAGAAGCTGGCCTTGAGCCTGGGGATACATGCTTTCAGGCTTTTGTATCTTCTGCCCCATGGGAGAGGGAGAATGTCCAGAGTGGGTGGGGTGGTTATTATGCCAGCTGCTTTACCAAGGCACCGGGAACTGTAGACTTATTTTCAACGCTGCAATTCAATTCCCACGTAAGGATGAACTCCTCTGAGTCTCACTCGCTGTTAATTCTTGCTTGCAGATGTGCCGAGGGTTGTTTTCAACTGGCGGGTCTCCCTCGGAAGGAACCCCAGCTTGCTGAACACACTGACGTATAACAGCGTCCTGCTCAACGAGGGCCTAGGTTATGATCCCACCTTCGGCATCTCCACAGCCCCCGTGGCGGGGGTCTACTCCTTCTCCTTCTCGCTGCTGGGCAGCCGGGTCACAGTGGAGTCGCTCGTACAGCTCATGAGGAACGGGGTGCTCCAGAACTACATCCCGAGCCGGATGGGGCGGTGGCAGCAGCAGACCTCCTCGGGCAGCGCCATCATGCTGCTGGGAGCAGGGGACACGGTGTGGGTGGAGCTCTCCCGGGGCTTTGCCTGGAGCGAGCTGGACTCCCTCAGCTTCCAGGCCGTCCTGCTGAGGAGGACCTGAGGCCCCCCTTCCTCCTGGCCCTGCACAGGCAGGCTCAGGATGGACATGGAGGAAAGTGGGCTTGGAGTATGTTAGGAATCATTGTGGGGTTGTGATATTATGGATAGCATAATTGAGGATGACCTAAAAAGAGAACCAGTCTTCAGGAAACAAACCCTGCATAAAATTAAACTTCCAACTGACACTTTGTGGCTGGTAAAACTAATCACTGGGTGTGGGACATTCTGTATACAGTGCAAGACAATAGATGAATAAACACAAGAGGTTGTAGGAAAATTTGAACAATGCATTCAGAATGCTGGGGGAACTCAGCAGGTTGGGCTGTTATCTATGGAAGGGAATAAACAGTTGATGTTTCACAATGAGACACTTCATCAGGACTGGAAAGGAAGGGGGAAGAAGCCAGAATAAAAAGGTGGGGAGGGTCCTTTACCTTTTCCACCTCTCTCCTTCTCAACTTCTTTCTTCATCCCCAATTCCCCCACCCACCTTTCTGCTCTCCTGGTCTCACCTCTCACCTGCCGACTTGAACTTCTTCCCCTCCCCTCACCTTCTTATTCTGGCTTTATCCCCCCCCCCGCTTCCTTTCCAGTCCTGATGAAGTGTCTTAGTCTGAAACGTGGACTGTTTATTAACCTCCGTAGAAGATGCCTGAAATTAGATGATTGTTCCTGCTATTAGTATATTATTAAAGATATATCCCTGCTATTTAATGCACAATTCCACATCTGTGGAGAGGAATAAACAGTCAACATCAGGACTGGGAACATAGGGAATGGAGACTCCCTCTCACTGTGATCTCCGGCTTGTACCGTTCCCCTTCACCCAATCTTCCTGCTTTGGCTTCTGCCCCCATCCCTCTCCAGCCCCAAAGGAGAGTCTCAGCCTGAGTACCAAGTGTTGCCCAGCCCACTGAGTTCCTCCAGCATCTTGGCTTTGTTGCTGGTTGTTGCAATATCTGCAGATCTCGAGTGATCGCAGGGCCCAGGGCAGATCTGTTTTGTCGTTTCACCTCGGACAAGAGAAAACCTGCAGGTGCTGGAAATCCGAGCAACACACACAAAACGCCAGAGGAACTCAGCAGGCCAGGCAGCATCTATGGGAAGGAGTACATTCGATGTTTTGGGCCGCTGCCCCTCATCAGTTCCTCCAGTGCTTTGTGCGTGTTGCTTGTCATTTGACCTTCTGGTTAGTTGTACACTCAAGGAGCCACCCTCCAACACTGTAACAACAGGGGTGTGTTTTGGGTGTCTGGAGTTTCTGCTCAGCAACTTTCAGAACAGAACCAGTATTGAATATTATCAGAATCAGAATCGGGTTTATTATCACCGGCATACATCGTGAAATTTGTTAACTTAGCATCAGCAGTTCAATGCAATACATAATATAGCAGAGAAAAAATAAAATAATAATAAATAAATAAGTAAATCAATTACAGTATACATATTTTGAATAGATTAAAAGTCATTCAATAAAACAGAAATAATATATATTAGAAAAGTGAAGTAGTGTTCCCAGCTTCAAAGTCCATTTATGAATCGGGTGGCGGAGGGGAAGAAGCTGTTCCTGAATCGCTGAGTGTGTGCCTTCAAGCTTCTGTACTTCCTACCTGATGGTAACAGTGAGAAAAGGGCATGCCCTGGGTGCTGGAGGTCCTTAATAATGGACGCTGCCTTTCTGAGACACCGCTCCCTAAAGATGTCCTGGGTACTTTGTAGGCGAGTACCCAAGTTGGAGCCAATTAAATTTACAATCCTCTGCAGCTTGTTTCAGTCCTGTGCAGTAGCCCCTCCATACCAGACAGTGATGCAGTCTGTCAGAATGCTCTCCATGGTACATCTATAGAAGTTTTTGAGTGTATTTGTTGACATACCAAATCTCTTCAAACTCCCAATGAAGTATAGTCGCTGTCTTGCCTTCTTTATAACTGCATTGGTATGTTGGGACCAGGTTAGGTCCTCAGAGGTCTTGACACCCAGGAACTTGAAACTGCTCACTCTCTCCACTTCTGATCCCTCTATGAGGATTGGTACGTGTTCCCTCGTCTTACCCTTCCTGAAGTCCACAATCAGCTCTTTCATCTTATTGACATTGAGTGCCAGTTGTTGCTGCGACACCATTCCACTAGTTGGCATGTCTCACTCCTGTACGTCCTCTTGTCACCACCTGAGATTCTACCAACAATGGTTGTATCATCAGCAAATTTATAGGTGGTATTTGAGCTATGCCTAGCCACACAGTCATGGGCATAGAGAGTAGAGCAGTGGGCTAAACACACACCCCTGAGGTGCACCAGTGTTGATTGTCAGTGAGGAGCAGTTATTATCACCAATCCGCACAGATTGTGGTCTTCTGGTTAGGAAATCGAGAATCCAATTGCAGGTGGAGGTACAGAGGCCCAGATTCTGCAACTTCTTAATCAGGATTGTGGGAATGATGGTATTAAATGCTGAGCTATAGTCTATGAACAGCATCCTGACCTAGTTGTCTGTACTGTCCAGGTGGTCTAAATCCATGTGGCAAGCCATTGGGATTGCATCTGCCGTTGACGTATTGTGGTGATAAGCAAATTGCAATGGGTCCAGGTCCTTGCTGAGGCAGGAGTTCAGCCTAGTCATGACCAACCTCTCAAAGCATTTCATCACTTAAATGCATGCGCTCTAGTATTTGACATTTTTACCCCGGGTAAAAGAGTTTCTGTCTCCCTACATTATCAAGGATGACGGATTAATGTTATTCCCCATATATATTTACATTTATTAGGAATTTGCTGTGGTGTGTTGGTGGAATATACATAAGAAAACTAACAACATTCAGATTAGATTAGATTCAACTTTATTGTCATTGTGCCAAGTACAGATACAAAGCCAATGAAATGCAGTTAGCATCGAACCAGAAATGTAAAGAATAGTGTTATTTACAAAATAACTGTGAGTAAAAAGTAAGTGCTACAGCACATAAATATAAAAGTACTGAGACAGTACAATATGGGTGCAATACTGCTTAGCGCTGTGATGTGAGGTTCAGCAGGGTCACAGCCTCAGGGAAGAAGCTCTTCCTGTGCCCGCTGGTGAGGGAGCGGAGGCTCCTGTAGTGCCTACTGGATGGGAGGAGAGTAAAAAGTCCATGGTTAGGGTGAGATGCATCCCTGATAATGCTTTTCACCCTGCCCAGGCAGTGTTTAGGGTAGATGTTCTCAATGGTGGGCAATTGGGCGCCGATAATCTGCTGGGCAGTTTTCACCACACACTGGAGTGATTTGTGGTCTGATACGGGACAAAAGCCATACCACACTGAGATGCAGTTGGTGAGTATGCTCTCAATGGTACAGCGGTAAAAGTCCGACAGTATCCTGGAACAGAGTTGAGCTTTCTTGATGCTCCGCAGGAAATAAAGGCGCTGTTGCACCTTTTTGATCAGGATGGAGGAGTTCAGGGACCAGGTGAGATCCTCGGAAATGTGGACACCAAGGAATTTGAAGCTTGATACACGCTCCACTACAGTTCTGTTGATGTAGATGGGGACGTGAGTGTGACTCCTGGCATGCCTGAAGTTCACAATGATGTCCTTGGTCTTCTGGGTGTTAAGGGCCAGGTTGTTGTCAGCACACCACGCGGCCAGGTGCTGGACCTCGTCCCTGTAGGCCGTCTCATCATCCCCTCTGATCAGGCCAACCACCGTGGTGTCGTCTGCGAGCTTGATTATGGAGTTAGAACCGTGTACAGGAACGCAGTCATAAGTGACATGGGAGTACAGAAGAGGGCTCAGCACACAGCCTTGAGGCACGCTGGTGTTTAGGGTGAGAGTGGAGGAGGAGAGATTGTCTAACTTAACTGATTGGGGTCTGTTAGTCAGAAAGTCCAATTGCAGAGGGATGAGCTGATACCAAGCTGGTGAAGTTTGATGATCAGCTTGGAGGGGATCACAGTATTGAATGCCAAACTAAGGTCAATGAAGAGCATTCTGACGTAAGAGTTGGGGCTGTCCAGGTGGGTCAGGGCAGAGTGAAGTGCCATGGAGATGGCATCCTCTGTTGACCTGTTGGTGCGATAGGCAAATTGATGGGGGTCCAGGGTAGTGGGCAGACAGGATTTCAGATGTGATTGAACCAGTCTCTCAAAGCACTTTGCAATGATGGGGGTGAGTGTAACTGAGCAGAAGGCATTCAGGCCCGTGGCGGGGAAAGCTGCAGTTCTTGCACGATGGTGGCGATCTTGAAGCTTGTGGGGACAACTGCCTGGGCCAGGGACAGATTAAAAATGTCCGTGAAGACCCTGGCCAACTGTTGTGCACAACAACAATTATAACAAATGCAGAATTATGTAAAATAAATTAGAGATTAAAGTATGAATATGGAATAAAATGTGCATAGACATAGAAATATCAGCAAGCATTTACAACGTAAACTACGCTATAAAATGAAGTTTAAAGTGCAGTGACTGAGGTAATAGATGGACAGGGGTGGGGATGGGTAGATAGAATGATTGCTCAGAGGAACTGCCTGGGGGGAAGAAATATTTAACATGGTGTGAAGTTTTTGTTTTAATAGACCTATAGCGCTTTCCAGAATGGAGCTTCTGAGAAAGGCTGTTTTCAGGGTGGGTGGTGTCTGCAATTATTTTCCTGCCTGCTCTTTTGTCCTGGACACGTACAAGTCCTGTAGTGTGGGAGACTGTAACCAATGACCTTTTCTACTGACCTGACAGTTCGCTGTAGTTTTCATATACTGTGGGAGGATGATGCACCGAACCAGACAGTAATGGCTGATGTCTATGCCTCACATAATATTATAAACTTCTATCAGATCTCCCCTCAGCCTCTACTGCTCCAAAGAAAGCAACCCAAGTTAGTCCAACCTCTCCTAATCCGGCAGCATCCTAGAGAACCTCTTCTGCACCTTCTCCAAAGCCTCGCCGTCCTTCCTGTATTGGGGTGACCAGAACTGTGCACAGTACTCCACCTATATTAGGTGTGAAGGTAGGTGGTGTGGTTAGTAAGTTTGCTAATGACACCAGAATTGGTGATGTGATGGAGGGCGAAGAAGGTTTTCTAAGGTTACAGCAGGATCTGGATCAGCTGGGGAAGTGGGCCGAGGAATGGCAGATGGAGTTTAACTTGGATGAGTGCGAGTTGTATTTTAGGAAGTTAAACCAGGGCAGTGGGCACGTGGCCAAGTGGTTAAGGCATTGGACTAGCGACCTGAAGGTCGTGAGTTTGAGCCCCAGCCGAGGCAATGTGTTGTGTCCTTGAGCAAGGCACTTAATCACACATTGCTCTGTGACGACACTGGTGCCAAACTGTATGGGTCCTAATGCCCTTCCCTTGGACAACATCGGTGGTGTGGAGAGGGGAGACTTGCAGCATGGGCAACTGCTGGTCTTCCATACAACCTTGCCCAGGCCTGTACCCTGGAGAGTGAAGACTTTCCAGGCGCAGATCTATGGTCTTGCAAGACTAACGGATGCCGTTAAACCAGGGCAGGACACTATGTGGCACACAGCAGGGCCCTGGGAATGTATGAGAACAGAGAGACCTTGAGATATAATTATAGTTCCCCTGACAGTGGAGGCACTGGTAGACCGGGCGGGGGGGGCGGTGTGGGTGAATGCTTGCCTTCATTGGTCAGGGCACTGGTTACAGGAGTTGGCACATTATGTTACAGCTGTACAAGACATTAGGGAGACCACTCTTGGAGTATTGTATGTAGCTATAGGAAGGGTGTCATTCAGATGGAGAGGGTGCAGAAAAGATTCATGGAGACTGAAGGACTTGAATTATACGGAGAGGCTGGACAGGTTAGGACTGTTTTCCCTGGAGTGAAGGGAGCTGAGGGGTGACCTTATAAAGGTTTATGAAACCTGATGACCAGAAGGGTATTTTTTTCACACAGAGAGTGGTGACTATACTGACTGATAAAGTGGGTCCAATTATAACTTTTAGCAGACACTTGGACAGGCCTAATGCAGGCAGATGGGACCAGCTTAGATAGGAATCTAGGCAGGCATGGATGAATTGGGCTGAAGGGCCCACTTCTGTGCTGGGTGACTCTGCAAATACCACTCTTCCTCCCCTACTTCTCTGTTAAGTCCCCTCCCCTCTACACTTCTCACAACTTTGGTAAAAAGCAGCCAGCATAATCAAAGACCCCACCTGCCACAGATGTTCTCTCTTCTCTCCTCTCCAATCAAGCAGAAAATACAGAAGCCGGATAGCACGTACTACCAGGCTCAAGGGCAACTTCTACCCTGCAGTGAAAAGAACGGTGAATGGGCCCTTAGTGCGATAAGATGGAGTCTTGACTTCACAATTGACCTTATTGTCTACTGACATTGTACTTTCTCTATAACTCTGACCCTTTCTTCTGCATTTCCTTTTGTTCTTCCTCATGGATGTGATGAAATGAAATGAGCTGTATAGGAGGCATGCAAAGCATGTGACAATAATAAACGATCTTAACAAGACACAGTGAGGTAGAGAATTCCAAAGACCTACGGCCCTAAGGGAAGAGATTGCTCACACCTACTTTTTGAAGTTGGGCACTTATTCTCAGCAAGTAAATAGAAGTGCAGATGCTGGAGTCTGAAAGAGAGAGAAAAAAATTGCTGGAAGAACTCAGCCAGTCAGGATTTAGATTTGGACGAGGAGTCGACTCCTGAGGTTTTTTCCCTCCAGTCCTGCCGGAGATCCTCGGCCCGAAACGTCGGCTGTACTCTTTTCCATGGACGCTGCCCGGCCTGCTGAGTTCCTCCTGCATTTTGTGTGTGCTGCTTGCAACTGGGTACCAAGATACAGTGAAAATCTTGCATTTGCATGCTGCACATTGAGGCAGAGCAAGGTGAAACCATAACAGAATGCAGCTACAGAGAAAGTGCAGTGCAGGCAGATGAAGACAACGCTGCCCGGACGATGGAGATCTTTGACTGTGGATTTTAAGGACATTGCACCAGTGTCTTTACTTTCTCAGGAGGTACGGCTTGTCACCGAACACTCTAACAAACTTCTGCAGATGTCCCTGTTGGCAATGTCCAGACTGGTTCCATCACGGTTGGGTGTGGCAATTCAAATGTGCAGGGAAGTAAGAAGCTGCAGGGCGAAGTGGACCGAGCACAATACATCCCCCACCATCAGCAGTATCCACAGGAGGTGCTGCAAAGATCCCACTGTATGGGCTAAGCCATCCTCGCTGCTCCCATCAGCCTGAAGTCCCACACCACCAGTTGGGGAACAGCTATTTACCTTCAACATTTTGGTTCTTGAACCAACCAGCACAACCCTAATCACAAGCAAGAGAAAAATCTGCAGATGCTGCAAATCCAAGCCACATGCAGAAAATGCCGGAGGAACTCAGCAGGCCAGGCAGCATGTATGGAAAAGAGTACAGTTGACATTTCGGGCCGAGACCCTTCTGCAGGAAGGGTCCTGCTGAAGGATCTCAGCCCAAGACTGTCGACTATTTACTCTTTTCCAGAGATGCTGCCTGGCCTGCTGAGTTCCTCCAGCTTTCTGTGCGTGTTACAATCCTAATCACGACAGCTCAGCAGCACCACGACCGGTTCGGGACAGCCCATGAATGCATTGGTCAGAACTTCATCATTTTGCTCTCTTTTTGCATATTTATTTTTATACTACTTATTGTCATTTATAATAATACATTATTCAAAACACATTTTTACTGATTAATTCTGCTTCTGGTGAAACTTCTGAAATGCCTGATTCACTGCTACTGTGTGATCCAGAATCTCCAGAGGGGAAGGCCCCGAGTCCTCAGCTTTGCTTGTTGCTCAGCGGCCGGGATGGGGTCAAAGCGTTCGGCAGAGGATGGTGCTCGGAGAGGCTGTGTCAGAGGGGCTGGTCGGAGGCTCGAAGTTTTCGGACGGACTCAGAGTCCACTGCGGTCAGGTGCTTCCAATACATCGGCAAGTTGTCGGCACATGGAGGTTCATGGCAGGGAGAGTTTCTCCCTTCTGCCGCCTGTGTGAGATGATGAGTCTATTTTTACCGTGCCCATGGTCTGCTCTTTATTAAATTATGGTATTGCTTTGCATTGTTGTAACTATATGTTATAATTATGTGGTTTTGTCAGTTTTAGTCTTGGTTTGTCCTGTGTTTTCTTGTGATATCATACTGGAAGTACATTGTATCATTTCTTAATGCATGCATTTCTAAATGACAATAAATGAGGACTGAGTGTCCTCATAATCTAAAAATCTAATTCAACTGATATCATTATATTTCTATGCTATATTGACTGTCCTGTTGTACATACTATTTATTTCAAATTACTATAAATTACACATTGCACATTTAGACAGAGAGGTAACGTAAAGATTTTTACTCCTCATGTATGTGAAGGATGTAAGAAATAAAGTCAATTCAATTCAAATTTCTTGAAGCAATAAATGAACCTGATTCTGACGTCTTCAACAATGGACTTTTTTTTTGTCCTGTGCTTTTTCTTTTAACAATTGTGTATGATTTCTGTTTAATTTATGTTTATCTTGTGAATATAGTGTTCTGAAGCTATGTGCCTGTGATGCTGCGGCAAATACGATTTTCATAGAACAGCGCCTACATGGATTCGTGCGTCTGGCTATAAATTCGTCTTTGAATTTGGGACTGTGATAGAATCTGTCGGCATGCTCTCCACCCTACAACTCAGTAACTTTCCTAACTATGTACCACCTGCACACTAGATTTTGCAAAGTCATGCCTTGGAATACCTCATCGAACCTGTCCAGCCAGAAGGCGGGGGAGGTGCGTTTTGCGCCGCTTGTGCAATCCCTCCTCCTGTTCGAGAGGTGGCGCTGTACCGCTTCTCCCTTCCAACGAGGAGCATGGCGGCGCTGCGCCGAGGTCGGTGCAGTACCTCCTCCAAGCCAGTTGGGAGGATGGTAGCGCTGCTACCCGCCTCCCGACCTGCAAGAGTGAGTCAACGGTAGGAGACCGCCAGTTACCCTTCCCGGCGGCGGGCGGCGCTGTGGCCGGAGGTCCCGGAATCTAGCGGTGGAAGCGACTGGCCGCGTGTTGGAGACGGCTCTATTTGGCGGCAGCGGGCGGTTCGGTTCGGATTGCGAGTCAGACGTCCAACAGTGGGGACAGAGCAAGCGGCGGTATCGACAGTACTATGAAGCCGGGTGAGGAACTTGAAGGGGCGAGTGGGAGAAGAGGGTCACGGCTGCATTCGTAACTCAATCCCCCAGGTTCAGGCTGGGTCTAGGCCGCTTGTCCCGGGAAGGTGCGGTGGGAGTTTGTCTTACCCCGAAAGTGTATGGTGGGGTGGTGTAAACAGAGGGAGATTCATAATGTGCCTGACCCCGGGAGTGTGTGATGGGACGGTGTGGAGGGAGCTTGACTCTGTGTCTGACCCCGGGAGTGTGTGATGGGACGGTGTGGAGGGAGCTTGACTCTGTGTCTGACCCCGGGAGTGTGTGATGGGACGGTGTGGAGGGAGCTTGACTCTGTGTCTGACCCCGGGAGTGTGTGATGGGACGGTGTGGAGGGAGCTTGACTCTGTGTCTGACCCCGGGAGTGTGTGATGGGACGGTGTGGAGGGAGCTTCACTCTGTGTCTGACCCCGGGAGTGTGTGATGGGACGGTGTGGAGTGAGCTTCACTCTGTGTCTGACCCCGGGAGTGTGTGATGGGACAGTCTGGAGGGAGATTCACTCTGTGTCTGACCCCGGGAGTGTGTGATGGGACGGTGTGGAGGGAGCTTCACTCTGTGTCTGACCCTGGGAGTGTGTGATGGGACAGTGTGGAGGGAGCTTCGGAGTGTGTGATGGGACAGTGTGGAGGGAGCTTCACTCTGTGTCTGACCCCGGGAGTGTGTGATGGGACAGTGTGGAGGGAGCTTCACTCTGTGTCTGACCCCGGGAGTGTGTGATGGGACAGTGTGGAGGGAGCTTCACTCTGTGTCTGACCCTGGGAGTGTGTGATGGGTCAGTGTGGAGGGAGCTTCACTCTGTGTCTGACCCCGGGAGTGTGTGATGGGTCAGTATGGAGGGAGCTTCACTCTGTGTCTGACCCCGGGAGTGTGTGATGGGACAGTGTGGAGGGAGCTTCACTCTGTGTCTGACCCCGGGAGTGTATGATGGGACAGTGTGGAGGGAGCTTCAGTGTGTGTCTGACTCCGGGAGTGTGTGATGGGTCAGTGTGGAGGGAGCTTCACTCTGTGTCTGACCCCGGGAGTGTGTGATGGGTCAGTGTGGAGGGAGCTTCACTCTGTGTCTGACCCCGGGAGTGTGTGATGGGTCAGTGTGGAGGGAGCTTCACTCTGCGTCTGACCCCGGGAGTGTGTGATGGGACAGTGTGGAGGGAGCTTCACTCTGTGTCTGACCCCAGGAGTGTATGATGGGACGGTGTGGATGGAACTTCACTCTGTGTCTGACGCCGGGAGTGTGTGATGGACAGTGTGGAGGGAGCTTCACTCTGTGTCTGACCCTGGGAGAGTGTGATGGGACGGTGTGGATGGAACTTCACTCTGTGTCTGACCCCGGGAGTGTGTGATGGGACGGTGTGGATGGAACTTCACTCTGTGTCTGACCCCGGGAGTGTGTGATGGGACGGTGTGGAGGGAGCTTCACTCTGTGTCTGACCCCGGGAGTGTGTGATGGGTCAGTGTGGAGGGAGCTTCACTCTGTGTCTGACCCCGGGAGTGTGTGATGGGACGGTGTGGAGGAAGCTTCACTTTGTGTCTGACCCCGGGAGTGTGTGATGGGACGGTGTGGAGTGAGCTTCACTCTGTGTCTGACCCTGGGATTGTGTGATGGGACAGTCTGGAGGGAGATTCACTCTGTGTCTGACCCCGGGAGTGTGAGATGGGACAGTGTGGAGGGAGCTTCACTCTGTGTCTGACCCCGGGAGTGTGTGATGGGACAGTGTGGAGGGAGCTTCACTCTGTGTCTGACCCCGGGAGTGTGTGATGGGACAGTGTGGAGGGAGCTTCACTCTGTGTCTGACCCCGGGAGTGCGTGATGGGACGGTGTGGAGGGAGCTTCACTCTGTGTCTGACCCCAGGAGTGTGTGATGGGACGGTGTGGAGGGAGCTTCACTCTGTGTCTGACCCCGGGAGTGTGTGAGGGGACAGTGTGGAGGGAGTTTCACTCTGTGTCTGACCCCGGGAGTGTGTGATGGGACAGTGTGGAGGGAGCTTCACTCTGTGTCTGACCCCGGGAGTGTGTGATGGGACGGTGTGGAGGGAGCTTCACTCTGTGTCTGACCCCGGGAGTGTGTGAGGGGACAGCGTGGAGGGAGTTTCACTGTCTGACCACGAGAGTGTGTGATGGGACGGTGTGGAGGGAGCTTCACTCTGTGTCTGACCCCGGGAGTGTGTGAGGGGACAGCGTGGAGGGAGCTTCACTGTGTCTGATCCTGGGAGTGTGTGATGGGGTGGTGTGGAGGGAGCTTCACTGTGTCTGATCCCGGGAGTGTGTGATGGGACAGTGTGGAGGGAGCTTCACTCTGTGTCTGACCCTGGGAGTGTGTAAGGGGTCAGTGTGGAGGAATTTCATTCTGTGTCTGACCCGGGGAATGTGTGATGGGAGTGGTGCAGACGAGAGAAAGCTTCACTGTGTGCAGCCCCCTCCTGTCTGTCGCTCACCGTCTCTGACTGTGGTGGGACGGTGTAGCGGGGCTGTGGGTGGAATTAAGTCATTCCCTGCCCACTTTGGCAAGAGTTGGAGAGGTTTCCCAAGGGTTGTGGGTCGTAATAATAGAGAGAGATTACAGATGCTGAGACTTTGTGCAAATAGCTGAGGAAACTCAGCAGGTTGAGCAGCACCGAAAGGAATTGACGTTCTGGGTTGAGACCCCACTTCGAGACTTGGCTGCTGGCCCCTTGAGCCTGTTGTCCTGGTCTTGGCTAAACCCCTTGTTCTGAGACCAGGACCCTCAGTTCCTCAGCCAGCTGAAACATTCTCCCTAGGGGAGTGCTTGATGGCTCAGGTTCTGGATTCGCTGGAGTTTAGAAGAATGATGAAACCTGTAGAATATTGAAAGGCCTAGGTAGAGTGGATGTGGAGAAGATATTTCCTATAGTGTGGGAGTTTAGGACTAGAGGGCACAGCCTCAAAATATAGGGAATAGATGAAGAATTTCTCTAACCAGAGGGTGGTGAATCTGTTGAATTCATTGCCACAGATGACTGTGGAGGCCAAGTCATTGGGTATATTTAAAGTGGGGGTTAATTGGTTCTTGATTAGTCAGGGTGTCAAAGGTTCTGGGGAGAAGGCAGGAGAATGGGGTTGAGGGGGATAATAAATCTGCCATGGTGGAATGGCAGAGCAGACTTGATGGGCCGAGTGGAGGTTCTGGTCTTATGGTATACATAGTGCTTTTGTTGTAGAATGTGACAGTAGAGGAACAAGCCTTTGCACCTATCATGTCCACACATGCTCACGTTAATCCCATCTGCACACAAGTCCTGGTGGGAGACAAGTGTCTGACCTCTGGATGTTGCTGGACATATGCAGTAGTCATAGTCATACTTTATTGATCCCAGGGGGAAATTGGTTTTCATTACAGTTGCACCATAAATAATAAATAGTAATAAAACCATAAATAATTAAATAGTAATATGTAAATTATGCCAGTAAATTATGAAATAAATCCAGCACCAGCCTATTGGCTCAAGGTGTCTGACCCTCCAAGGGAGGAGTTGTAAAGTTTGATGACCCCAGGCAGGAATGACTTCCTGTGACGCTCAGTGCTGCATCTCGGTGGAATGAGTCTCTGGCTGAATGTACTCCTGTGCCCACCCAGTCCATTATGTAGTGGATGGGAGACATTGACCAAGATGGCATGCAACTTGGACAGCAACCTCTTTTCAGACACCACCGTCAGAGAGTCCAGTTCCATCCCCACAACATCACTGGCCTTACAAATGAGTTTGTTGATTCTGTTGATGTCTGCTACCCTCAGCCTGCTGCCCCAGCACACAACAGCAAACATGATAGCACTGGCCACCACAGACTCGTAGAACATCCTCAGCATCATCCGGCAGATGTTAAAGGACCTCAGTCTCCTCAGGAAATAGAGACGGCTCCGACCCTTCTTGTAGACAGCCTCAGTGTTCTTTGACCAGTCTAGTTTATTGTCAATTTGTATCCTCAGGTACTTGTAATCCTCCACCACGTCCACACTGACCCCCTGGCTGGAAACAGGGGTCACCGGTACCTTAGCTCTCCTCAGGTCTACCACCAGTTCCTTAGTCTTTTTCACATTAAGCTGCAGATAATTCTGCTCACACCATGTGACAAAGTGTCCTACCGTAGCCCTGTACTCAGCCTCATCTCCCTTGCTGATGCATCCAACTATGGCAGAGTCATCCGAAAACTTCTGAAGATGACAAGACTCTGTGCAGTAGTTGAAGTCCGAGGTGTAAATGGTGAAGAGAAAGAGAGACAAGACAGTCCCCTGTGGAGCCCCAGTGCTGCTGATCACTCTGTCGGACACACAGTGTTGCAAGCACACATATTGTGGTCTGCCAGTCAGGTAATCAAGAATCCATGACAACAGGAAAGCATCCACCTGCATCGCTGTCAGCTTCTCCCCCAGCAGAGCAGGGCGGATGGTGTTGAGCGCACTGGAAAAGTCAAAAAAGCATGACCCTCACAGTGCTCGCTGGCTTGTCCAGGTGGGCGTAGACACGGTTCAGCAGGTAGACGAAGGCATCCTCAACTCCTAGTTGGGGCTGGTCGGCGAACTTGAGGGGATCTAAGTGTGGCCTGACCATAGGCCGAAGCAGCTCCAGCCTACGGAGGAGTGTTTGTCAGAGCATTGCATTGTAAAGAGAGCTTTTGGTACATTGGCCTTCATCAGGCACAGCAGTGAGGTGGTTAGTTTAACACTTTACAGTGCCACCTGTAAGATCAGGGTTCAGTTCTCATTGCTGTGTGTAAGGAGTTGGTACGTTGTCCCTGTGATGGTGTGGGTTTCCTTTGGATGCTCCCACGTTCCAAGGTGGTACAGGTTAGTAAACTGTTGGTATACTGTGTCGCCACCAGAAGCTTGGTGAGACTTGCCTCCAACCAGCACATCCTCTGACCTTGTTAGTCGTTTCACTGTACATCTGACAAATAATGCTAATCTTTAAAATCTTTAGGCATTGGTGAGGTCAAATTTGGAGTATTGTGTACAGTTCTGATCACCTGCCTACAGGAAAGATGTAAATAAGATTAAAAGATTGCAGAGAATTTACAAGAATGTTGCTGAGCTGACTTGTAATGAAAAGGTTGAATAGGTTAGGACTTTATTTCCTGGAGCATAGGTGAATGAGTGGAGATCTCACAGAGTTACACAGATCTTACACAATTATGAGGGTTGTAGATAGGAGAGGGTAAATACAAGCAGGCACAGACTAGATGGGTTGAAGGGCCTGTCGGTGCTGTAGTGCTCTTTGACTCCATTACCTGCGGGCTGGGTTTACGGGCTGCAGTTATCTTCTGCCGGGTGTGAAAGGGGCATTTTAGTGTCAACATTGAGCAGACGATACAAAACCCTGAAAACAGGTACCACCAGGCTCAAGGACGGCAACTGCCCCACTGTTATAACACTCTTGAACGCTCCCTAGTGCGATAAGATGGACCTTTAACCTCACAATCTACCTCACCGTGATCTTGTACCTCATTGTTTACCTGCACTGCATCTTTCTCTGCAGGTGATACAGAATGCAGAATAAAGTGTTATTGTTTTACCTTGTATCATCTTTATGCACTAATATCCCACTGCCCTCAGTGACCACCCTGAGTTCCCAGTAACAGACCATTTCAACTTCCTTCCCCGTGATCTTACCTGCAATAAGATGGACTTTTGACCTTGCTACAAATTTGCCGCCTGCCTGCCTGCACTGCACTTTCTCTAGCTGTTCCACTTTATTCTGCATTCTGTTGTTGTTTTCCCTTGTTCTACCTCAGTGCACTGTCTAACGATCTGATCTGTATGAACAGTATGCAAGACAGACTTTTCACTGTACATGTGATAATAAACCAATCCAATTCCCTTCTCTCCCCCTGATCCATAGCAATCGAAACCTGGCTGGAGATGAGGTGATGCTCACTCCTTCATTTCCCCCATGCCCGCCAGCTCTCCTCTCACCCTCGGTTCCTGCGACTCTTTCCCGCGTACTTGTTCTCCTTTCCTACCTTTGAGAAAGTTCGGGTGGGGAGCAGTTGTTTGGGCTGTGACTCTCGGGGGCTGCCTGTCCCCCTCTTGAGTCGTTCAAGAGAATATACCTGGCAATTGTTAGACTGGAACGTACCGCAAAAGAGCACAGTGGAGGGGGTACTCGGCAGGTCCGGAAGCGTCTTGGGAGAAAGAGTAATGAAAAGGGTCCTTTGGCCCAAACACTTCATGCCAGCCATGGTGCTACCCGGCTGGTCCCAATTTCCTGCATTCAGCCCATATCCCTTCAAACCCTCCCCTCATGTACCTATCCAAGTGCTTCTTAAATGATACTGTTGTACCTGTCTCAACCACTTCCTCGCACAGCCTGATCCATATATGGAGCACCCTCTGTGCAGGGAAGTTCCTCCTCCGGTCTCTTAAATCTCACTCATCCTAAACCTCTTATCTATTGCAAAACTCAACTATCCTGGGGAGAAGACTTTTACCATCCAGTTTATTTACAACCCTCATTGTTTTATAAACCTCTGTAAGGTCACTCCTCCGCCTCCTTCACTCCAGGGAAAACAGTCCCAGCCTATCCAGTCTGTCCTTGTAACTCAAGCCCTCCAGTGCTGGTGACATCCTTATGAATCTTTCCTGTTCCCGCTCCAGTTTAAGGACATCATTGCTATATCTGGGCAGCCAGAACTGCACAAAAAGTAGTCCCAATATCTTGTGGAGTGGCTTCAAAGGGTAGCAATTGAGAGGGGGTGAGGGAGAAAAAGAGAGGGGGAAGTAAGACAAGAGGAGGGAAGGAAAAGGGAGAGGGAGGCAGCTTACAGATGGGAGGGAGTGGGAAGAGGGAAGGCAATGGGAGGAACCCCCAAGCTCTCACCCCAAACTTAGTTTTCGTCTCCTCTACTCCGGGGGAAAAGACTCTTAACACCTACTTTGTATCAGAATCACATTTATTACCACTGACCTATGTCATGAACTTTGTTGTTTTGTGTCAGTCGTACAGTGCAAGACATACAAAAGTCAATTTAAGTGCAAAAAAAAATGCAGTACATTTACAAGGAATGCTGCCACATGAAGGCAGAATCCATCATCAAGGACCCCACCATCCAGGCAATGTTCTCTCTTCACAGCTGGCATTGGGAAGGGGGTACAGGAGCCTTGGGTCCCATGCCAACAGGTTCAGGAGCAGTTATTACCCCCGGCCCAGCGTGGGTAACTTCACTCCCCTCAATGCTGAACTGATCCCATTTCCTATGGACTCACACTCAGGGACTCAACAACTCCTGTTCTCGGTATTATTTATTTATTATTGTGTTTCTTTGTAGTTGCACAGTTTGTCTTATTATTAGTTGTTTGTCAGTCTTTGTGTTTAGTTTTTAATTGATACTGTATTTTTGTCCTGCCATGAATGCCTGCAAGAAAATGAATCTCAGGGTAGCATATGCTGACAGACTCATAATTTGATAATAAATTTGAACTTTAAATATTTGCAAAAGGGAAATAGTGAGGTAGTGTTCATGGACTGTTTAGAAATCTAATAGCAGAAGGGAAGGAGCTGTTTCAAAAGCATTGGATTTAATGGTCTATGTCTCATAGGGCCCCATCCATCTTCTACATAAAGGAATAAAGACCTAGTTTGGCCGACCTCTCCCTATAACTGAGACCTTTGAGTCCTGGCAACGTCCTTGTCAATCTCCTCTGAGTTCTTCCCAGTTGAACTACATCTCTGCTGCGAAGGGGGGACAGCAGAACTGAGCGTGGCTCTCCTGTGTGCCTCCTTGCCGACAGGTGAAGCCCCCACTTGTTAAAGATCTGTCAATGAAACCTGAAATGGTGTCTTTTGTTGTTCCCTGGTACCTGCCCAGTATTTCCTGCTCCCCTGCTCTGTAATTTTACTGTCACTTGGGTCGTTCTGTGCACAAACCTTCCACCCTGTTTCGGGCGCTGTGATGTGAGAGAGTTTGGGATATCCCATGCTGAGGAGCGTCAGCGGGATTTCCAGCAGCCTTTTTTTTTTACTCACCCACTGCTTCCCCCACCCGTTGTGTTTTGTTCTTTCAGGATTTTCACCGCGGGGAGGAAGAGGCGGTTTCGGTGGCCGGGGCGGTTTCGGAGACCGCGGAGGCCGGGGCGGTTTCGGAGACCGCGGAGGCCGGGGCGGTTTCGGAGACCGCGGTGGTAGGGGCGGTTTCGGTGGGAGAGGTGGATTCAGTGACCGGGGAGGGAGAGGCGGAGGACGAGGCGGATTTGGTGACCGAGGAGGCCGAGGTAGGTGTCATCTATAAATCAACTTTTCCTTCTGCCCTTTCTCTCTGCAGTATTTCCAATGCTTGGGTGAATTCTCTGTGAGTGAGCTACTGCCCATTAGTTCCAGAACCTGCTGGTCCGTGCTGGGAGTGTGGGTAATAGTGCCTCTGTCTTACAATTCCAGTGAACCTGGTTCAATTCTGACCTCCAGCTCTGTGTGTGTGTGTGTGTGTGTGTGTGTGTGTGTGTGTGTGTGTTGACCTGTCTCCAAATGAGAGTCCTTGTCTCTATGAAAATTATGAGGGTAAAGATGCTTGCACACCTTCCTTATGATTGCATCTCGCTGCTGGTCCCGGGAAGGTCAACTGAGATCTTAATGCCAAGAATTTAAAGCTACCAACTCTCACACCCTCCCCCTTCAAACCTACTTGGGGCAAATTGCCTCATTTCCTCCAACCCATTTCCAATGGAGTTTCCCTGGTTACAGTGAGTTTTACATCAGAACATAAGAAATAGGAGCAGGAGTCGGCCATCTGGCTCGTCAAGCCTGCTCCGCCATTCAATAAGCTCATGGCTGATCTGACCATGGACTCATCTCCACCTACCTGCCTTTTCCGCATAACCCTTAATTCCCCTACTCTGCAAAAATCTTGTCTTAAATACATTTACTGAGGTAGCCTCCACTGCTCCTGGGAAAAGCAGTTCCTTCTCATCTCCGTCCTAAATCTACTCCCCCCGAATCTTGAGGCTGTGTACCCTAGTTCTCGACTCACCTACCAGTGGAAACAACTTTCCTGCCTCTATCTTATCTATTCCTTTTAATAATTTTATTTATTTCTATAAGATCTCTTCTCATTCTTCTGATATCCAGCAAGTACAAGGTGACTCAATCTCTCCTCATAGTCTAATCCCTTCATCTCTGGAATCAACCTAGTGAGCCTCCTCTGCACCGCCTCCAAAGCCAGTATATCCTTCCTCAAGTAAGGTGACCAGAACTGCACACAGTACTCGAGGTGCAGCCTCACCAGTACTCTGTACAGTTGCAGCATAACCTCCCTGCTCTTAAATTCAATCCCTCTAGCAATGAACGAGGCCAACATTCCATTTGCCTTCTTGATGGTCTGCTGCATCTGCAAAACAACCTTCTGTGGTTCATGCGCAAGCACTCCCCAGTCTTTCTGCACAGCAGCCTGATGCAATTTTTTACCATTTAAATAATAGTTTCTTCTTTTATTTTTTCCTTCCAAAGTGGATGACCTTGCATTTACCAACATTGTACTCCAGACCCTTGCACACTCATTTAACCTATCTATATCTCTCTGCAGACTTTCCATATCTTCTGCACAATTTGCTTTTCCACTCAATGCAGTATCATCAGCAAACTTAGATACACAACACTCGGTTCCCTCTTCCAGATCGTTAATGTATATCACGAACAGTTGCGAGCCCACACTGACCCCTGCAGCACACCACTCACCACTGATTGCCAACCAGAGTAGCACCCATGTATTCCAACTCTCTGCTTCCTATTAGTCAACCAATCCTATATCCATGCCAATACATCACCCCAAGTTCTATGCATCCTTATCTTATGGACAAGTCTTTTATGCGGCACCTTATCGAACGCCTTCTGGATATCCAAGTGAATAATGTCTGCCTGTTTCCCTCTATCCACTCTGCTCGTTATATCCTCAAAGATAGGAGGAGTTGAGAAGGAAGAGTGTGGGGCAAGGAGATCCCCACTGGAATGGGCTGTTGTGTACTGAACAGCCACCCAGCCCCATTGTTTCTCCCTCTCAACAGGTGGTCGGGGGCGTGGAGGAGGTCGTGGAGGTCGGAGGGGCGGATTCCGCGGTGGATCAAAAGTGACGGTCGAACCGCACAGGCATGAAGGTGAGTAGCACTGGTTGGTCTCTGGGTAGGTGGATTTTTTTTATTGTCGTCACGCGTACTGAGATAGAGTCAAAAGTTTGTCATGCACACTGTTCGTACAGATCTGATCATTACACAGTGCGTTGAGATAGAACAAGGTTATAGGTTTTGGCAAATAAAACTACATGAGGCTTAAGAAAACAATAATAACACATTTATTCCACTCCAAAATCTGAATACAAAGCATGCTAAAAGCCCTTTACGAAATTCCTTCATCACATCAGACCAGCCTCTTAAAGTGAACCCCAACCCAGTGTTGGTGGTTGTGAGTTCTGAATGTTTCCAACAATTACATTACACAGGCAACCCCACCCCCCACCCCTCCAAATTCACTTATACCGGCATTGCAAGCCTGTCATGGCCATTTTGGGAATGTCCTCCGAGCACACAGGCACCTGTTGGGAGCCCATAACTAAATCAACTTTGCAAAAAAATTAACTTTCTGGCTAAATGTGCGGAGAAGTCCTGGATGTGGGGGACTGGGTAACAATCGGGGGTGGTGGCTTCATTCAGGTGTCAGTAACCACCACATAGTTAGCAACCACCATTGGACCATAAGGAGGGGCGAAGCCTATGGGCTATTGGACTGGTGTACAATGCCGTCTTTCGATGTTGGTAAACTCGGCCTTCACAGTTGCCAGCTTTCCTGGGTCCAGTCTACGTATGGGGGCATGGATTGACGGGCCATTTGTAGAAATGCGGTGCTTGATCCCCATGTTCTGTGACTGTAGTGGAGAAAGTGGGCTTGGTGAGGTTTGGGGATTCATCCAGCAGTCGAGTAAATCATGTGGTAGTGAATGCGCTCGAAAGAGTCATTGTGGGGAACTTACTGGGGGAGCAGGGTAACAGCCCAAAGTCCTTGAAGTCCACACGCCGGCAGTTCTTAAGATCAGCTAACAGTCCTTGGGCACACGGGAAATCTGCACTGAGCAGAGGTCTAGCCACTTTGGCCTGGACGGAGCTGCATGAGTGACATCGCCCACTGAAACAGGGCATTAACCGTTTCGTAGGTCTAGATCCTGCTGCCATTGGCGGCCTCCAGTGAGGTTTCGTCACTCTTTGCCTTCTCGTGAATAGGCGATGCTGGCAGCACACTCACTTGAGCACCTGTGTCTCACAGGAAGCATTGCCCTGAAAGGGTGTCTATAACGAGCAGTAGATGACTCTGGCAGCTTGAATCCACAGTGTTCACAGACCTCTGATGTCCCGATGCGCTGTCAGTGTCGAAGTTGCAAGGCAGTCAGCAGTTCCTAGCATTCGTACCAAAGTGAGTGTGGTTAAATACACAGGCCTGGAGTCATCTGTTTCGCAGCCACAGGTGTCCTTAAGTTGGGGACCTTGTTGACTGGACTTATTGAAAGGAGAAGAAATGATGCACCACTGTCTAGTTAGGTGTAGACTATCAGGCATTTGCTGCATGAAGAATTGTTTAAAAATAAAGCAAGGATTATGATTTCCCAGACAGACAGCATGTGGTCCATTAGCTCTGACAGCCTAGCATTGCCGAGGCCAGGTACGGAGGCAACTGTTTGGCATGCTTAGACTCTGTAAAAGATGAGTTTTCAGCAATCAGTATTTGTCGTGTTCAAGCAGGTGTTCTAGTAGACTCTCACAGCCGTGGAGTTTCTGAGCGATGCTACCGCGTAGTAGAATTTGGTGTTATTGGTGGTGATTTCTCATAGCACAAATTAGGTCTCAGCTTGTACAACCCAAGCCATGTCAATTTGCTCCCAGATCTCCAGTTATTTAAAAGCGACTGCGTTGGCTGACATGCTCAATAACTCTAGAATCATCCTAGAACATGGGGTCACCAAGGTAGATTTTCACAAATGAAACAACACATTTATTCCACTCCAAAGCTCGAGCACAATGACTGCTAAAAGTCCTTTACGTAATTACATCATCACGTCAGACCAGCTTCTAAGTGAACCCATTGTTGGTGGTTGTGAATTCCGTACATTTCCACCAATTACATTTCCCACAAGGTAAATCAATAACAGAATGCAGAATAAAGTATAACAGTTACAGAGAAAGGGCAGTGCTTGCTTGCCTATTACATTTTATTTTTTATTCTCCATTCTGCGTGGAAAACATCAAATTCAGATGCCTCACGGCTTGGTATGTGCATAATGGAACCCAAACTCCCTTCCATAGGCTCCATCTAGACTTCTCGTTACCTCAGTAAAGGATTCAGCATAATCAAAGACCCCACCCACCTTTGTATTCTCTGTTCTCCCCATGCCATTGAGCAGAAGAAACAAAAGCCTGAAAATACATACCACCAGGCTCAAGGACAGCTTTACTGTGCTGTTAGCAGAGTCAGAATCATGTTTATTGTCACTGACATTTGTCGTGAAATTTGTTATGTAACAACAGTATAGTGCAATGCATTACTATAAGTTACAATACCTCAGTGTCCTGTGTAATAATCTGATCTGTATGATCAGTATGCAAGACAGACTTTTCACTGTGTCTTGGTACATGTGACAATAATAAACCAATTCTATATCCTTTATTCGATAAGGGGACCAAATCTGTTTCCAATACGTCAGGGGCTGTCTCATCAACACCTTGCCTGATTGTACCAAGACTTGCTTTCTTTTCAGACCCAACTCTCTTGCCAGAAGGGCAATCTTCAGACACTGGCTAATTGGCCCTCTCTTCTTAGGTGTCTTCATTTGTCGAGGGAAAGAGGACGCTCTCGTGACGAGGAACATGGTCCCTGGGGAGTCGGTGTACGGGGAGAAACGGATTGGTGTGGAGGTGAGTTGCCCTTTCCCACCCTGGCCCAGAGTGAGTGTTTGGGGCGTGAGGCAGCTGCCAGGAAGATGAGCGGTAAAGGAACATTGGAGATTCGGTATGGGGAGAGAGAAAAGTGGAAGTTAATGTTCCCTGGTGACACTCCAATGGGCAGATGAAGTGAAGAAATTCCACCTGGAATGTTGTGTCGCTTACCAAATCAAGGCAACAGCCTGTTGAACCTCCTCTGCAGCCTCTCCAGGCCTGGGGTTGGAATCTAGCCCCAGAAGGAAGATGTTACAGAGTCATTGATCACTGCAGCACAGAAACAGACCCTCTGGCCCATTTGATCTGCCAGGTCCCATCTTCGGCTGTAGTAGCGTAACGCTGAGCGAGAGTATTACCGCTGGGGGCGTCAGAGTTCGGGGTTCAATTCCGGACTCCTCTGTAAGGAGTTTGGACACTCTTCCTGTAAGCGCGTGGGCTTTCTCCGGGTGCTCTGGTTTCCTCCGACAGTCCAAAGACATACCAGTCAGTAGGTTAATTGGTCACTGTAAATTGTCCTGTGATTAGGCTGGCGTTAAATAGGTGGGTTGCTGGGCGGTGTGGCTTGTTGGGCCGGAAGGGCTGTATCCCTAAATAAAAAAATAAAGTCCGTGTCCCTGTCCGATCCTCATTTCAGTATTACAATTGAACCCACCACAGACCAAGTTCCATGCTCAGGTCTATCGTCCAATTTACGTGGGTATAAATGCCATGAGAGGTGCTTGCAGCAGCAGTCCATTGCAGACGTGACAGATGTAAATCAACATAAGCTTAAATTGACATAAGTTATACATAATCTACATGGCAATAGATGTAACGACATCCGTAGATGCAGTACAAGTTGAGAAGTACAGAAAGAGAGGTTAAGACTGAGGTGGTTTTTCATGGCAGTTCAAGAACCTGATGGCAGAAGGAAGGAAGGAAGCTGTTATTGAATGTTGGGGTATGAGTCTTCAGTACCTCCTCCCTGATGGTGCTAACAGGAAGAGCACGTGTCCTGGATGGTGATGAATCACCACCTCTTGAAGATGTCCTTGATGATGGGGAGGGTTGTGTTTGTGATGGAGGCCATCTGTAGCCCCTCTCCATCCTGAGCATTGGTACCTCCATATCAGGTAGTGATACAACCAATCAGAATGCTCTGCACTGTATATCTGTAGGAATTTGTAAGAGTCTTTGTTTCCGAATCTCATTAAGCGTTTAAGAAAGTGGAACCATTGGTGGACTTTCTTCGTGGTTGTATCTGCATGCCAGGCCCAGGATAGGTCCTCTGAGATGTTGATGCCCAGAGGCTTGAAACGTGCTCATCCTTCAGTGTCCTGGTCCTCTACCAATAGCACATGTTCTGGCTGTTAGTGAGATCTACCAAGATGCTGCCTGGATTAGAGAGCATGTTTTATGAGGATAGGTTAATCGAACTAGGGCTTTATTCTTTAGAGAGGAGGAGGATGAGAGGTGACTTGATAGAGGTATTCAAGATGATGAGAGCCATAGATAATGGATATCCAGCGCCCTTTTCCCTGTATAGAAATGGCTAATATGAGGGTATAATTTTGAGGTGATTGGGAGAAAGTATGGGGAGGGTGTCAGTTAAGTTTTCCTTTACACAAGTGGTGCATGTGTGGAACGTGCTGCCGGGGGTAGTGGTAGAGGCAGATACATTAGTGATACTTAAAATGCCACTCTCGGTGGAAGAGCAACACCTTATATTCCATCTGCATAGCCTGCATGCTGATGGCATAGATATCGATTTTTTTTCCTTACGATAGATTTTCCCCCTCCCCTCGTCTTCTATTCTCCACCCTGGCCTTTTACTGCTTCTTGCCTGCTATCACTTCCCCCTTCGTCCCCTTTTCCAGCCCTTTACCTTCCCAATAAGCTGGCTTCACCTAGCTAGCCTCCTTCCTCTTCCCCAGCCCACACCCCACCATTTTATTCTGGCGTCTTCCCCTCTTTCAGTCCTGAGAAAGGGCCTTGGCCTGAAATGTTGACTGTATTTATTTCCATGGATGTTGCATGATCTACTGAATTCCTCCAGCATTTTATGTGTGTTGATATAGAAATGATATTTTTAATGTTTTTAAAGGTTAATATTAAGTGTTGAACAGGTTTTCTAAGCTAACGCAAAACCTCAAACATGAGGAATTCTGCAGGTGCTGGAAATTCAAGCAACACACATCAAAGTTGCTGGTGAACGCAGCAGGCCAGGCAGCATCTCTAGGAAGAGGTACAGTCAGGACGAAGGGTCTCAGCCTGAAACGTCGACTGTACCTCTTCCTAGAAATGCTGCCTGGCCTGCTGCGTTCACCAGCAACTTTGATGTGTGTTGCTTGAATTTCCAGCACCTGCAGAATTCCTCATGTTTGAGGTTTTCTAAACTACTTCATTTATTTCAGTCTGTCTCAGTTATACTTTTAGTAATGGTACAACAATAACTACTTGAAAATCAGCAACGGAACTCATCCTTTTTCCTTAAAAAATGTCCGTAACTACTTATTGTAGATCATTGATTATTTTCTCTGCTCGAAATTACAAGTGAATAATTCAGAAGCTTATTGCCAATTTGAACACATGCTCTAAAAAAAGGTTTGTCACCCCGATTACAAAATTTCCAGAACCCTTAGGACATACCTGAGGCTGT
This sequence comes from Mobula birostris, assembly GCF_030028105.1. Taxonomy (NCBI): domain Eukaryota; kingdom Metazoa; phylum Chordata; class Chondrichthyes; order Myliobatiformes; family Myliobatidae; genus Mobula; species Mobula birostris. The sequence goes on along the minus strand of NC_092377.1, from coordinate 129,056,479 downwards.
GATCCATAGCTTTTTGGGTGCTCGAAAATTGGGGATGGGGGATGTGAGCTGGGTCAAGTGGTGTTCAGAGCGTTCATGGAGCCAAGATGGCAGGAGGCTGGTGTGGCAATGAGCTGACTGCTTTTGATGTTCTTTCTCCCCCACCACCACCACACCAGGAGGCTGAGCAGAAGATCGAGTACAGGGCCTGGAACCCCTTCCGGTCGAAGCTGGCAGCGGCCATCCTCGGAGGTATCGACCAGATCCACATTAAGCCCAATGCCAAGGTTCTGTACCTGGGGGCAGCTTCCGGCACCACTGTCTCCCATGTGTCGGACATTGTGGGGCCGGTGAGTTTCACTGATCCGTCAGTTCATGGGGGTGCTATGTGAGGCGGGAGGTGTTTATCGGAAGCTGGTACAGTAGTTCAGTGGGTAGGGTCACTACCCCCCAACTTCAGAGAACCGAGTTTGATGCTGATCACTGCTCTGTGTATGTATGTGCGTCCGTGCTTGGGGTGGGGGAAAATTCTCCTAGTAAGGGTCAGTATGCTTGTGTGTATTGTGTAGAGTTTGGAGTTTGTACCCCTATGACCCCTTGGGTGCTCCAGTTTACTCCCACAGCCCAAAATAAAAGGACATGCGGGGTCACGGGTATGTCGGCCACTGTGAATTGTCCCCTGTGTGTGTGTGGAATTGATGAGATTAAGATGGGATTGGTTTAAATGGGTGTCTGATGGCTGGCATGGGCTCCTTGAACTGAGGGCCCTTTTTCTACCCAACCCCAGTCCTAAAAGGTGTGGGTAGTCTGACTTCAGTACAGGATTGTGAATCAGCTCCAGGAAAGGGAATGTTGTGAGTTTGGGGAAGATTGAGGCCCGTTTTATGAAGGACAGCTAGCTGGTACAAGAAGGGGTGTTGTGGAGGAGCTGCAGCGAAGGGTCGGGGTTGACTGGTGGGGTAACTAGGCTGTTTTATGTAGAATGGTTGGTCCAGTTCTCAGGAATGGGGGGTGATTTAGTCATAGTCATACTTTATTAATCCCGGGGGAAATTAGTTTTCGTTACAGTTGCACCATAAATATTAAATAGTCATAGAACCATAAGTAGTTAAATAGTAATATGTAAATTATGCCAGTAAATTATGAAATAAATCCAGGACCAGCCTATCGGCACAGGGTGTCTGACCCTCCAAGAGAGGAGTTGTAAAGTTTGATGGCCACAGGCAGGAATGACTTCCTATGACACTCTGTGCTGCATCTCGGAGGAATGAGTCTCTGGCTGAATGTACTCCTGTGCCCAGCCAGTACATTATGTAGTGGATGGGAGACATTGTTCAAGATGGCATGCAACTTGGACAGCATCCTCTTTCAGACACCACCGTGAGAGAGTCCAGTTCCATCCCCACAACATCACTGGCCTTACGAATAAGCTTTCATAGTCCAAAAGTGCTCAGAAACCCTGACATTTAACCATTTTTATTTTAATGCTTTTCATTTGAGATGCTCAGGGTAGATACAGAGGTGTTCCCCTTTGGAGGGGTAACTAGAACTAGTGGGGAGCACAGCCTAAGATTAAAGGAGTCATCCATTACTAGCAGAGGTGAGGATCATCTGAGAGCAATGGACCTATGAAATCCTACACCACTTCACCCCTTCCTTCTCCTTCTCCCCACCCCCCACCCCAGAAATTTAGATCAGTTTAACATAGTGAGATCGGAACTAGAGGCCATAGGTTTAGGGTGAGAGGTGAAATATTTAAGGAGAATCTCGGGGGAGCTTCTTCACTCTGGGAGGTGAGAGAGTGAAATGAGCTGCCAGCAGAAGTGGTGAATGCGGGTTCAAATTTAACTTTGTAATGATATATGAATGGGATCTGTATGGAAGGCTAGGCACAAGACAAGTCTGACATGGATTAGATGGGCTGAAGAGCCCATTTCTGTGTAGAATGGTCCATGACTATGACTCTTAAGCAGTAGAGCTCCAGTCATTGGGTGTGTGCATGGCAGAGTGTCTTGTCTGTGTGGGAAAAGGAATGGGGCAGGTGGGAGGATCTTACTGAATGACAGGGCGCAGTGGTGATAGTGGGGAGTGTGGGAGAGAGTGAAGTGCTTATTTACCCCCCACCCCCACCCCTCAGGTTATCCTTTCTGACTCTCCCGTCACCTTGCAGGATGGCCTGGTCTATGCCGTTGAGTTCTCCCACCGCTCGGGCCGGGACCTCATCAATGTGGCCAAAAAGAGGACAAACATCATCCCCATCATTGAGGACGCCCGACACCCCCACAAGTACCGCATGCTCCTGGGTAAGCCTGGTTGGCCCATGTCTCTTGCTGATCGCACCATGTCAGATAGTGGTTGTTCAGAAGTCAAGAATGAGGCAAAAAAACTTGGTTATGGCTGTATTAAGTGTTACAAGGACAAAGAAAAGATGAAAGAATTTTGTGGTTATCTCTTCCTCAGAATAGTTGGAACACATTCCAGTGAGAAGATGTAACCTATGAAGTGGCTAGGTTCAAGTGGCATACCTGTTGCGAAAAAAAAAACCAGACCTTCTGGACAATACAGAGTCAGCTATACTACAATTATTAGTAAATTCACATGTATATAGATAATTATATAAAAATTATAAGTAAGTATAGGAAAGTTAAACTAGAAATTAGAGTGGATTAAAGTGTAAGATTGCTGATGAAAATCTAACACACTGAATGACTGCGACAGTACATATGTGTAAAGAACAAGTGTAAGAAAAATACTGCTTACGAATCGCTCAAATTTTAGTCAGAAATGATGGTGATCCCAGGCTATCTCATTATGTATTCTAAAACCAAACTCTTCTGGCCCAAGCATTTCAGATAAGGGCTACTCAATCTGTACCAGGATTAGAAAGCATGTCTTATGAGGATAGGTAGAGTGAGCTGGGGCTTTTCTCTTTGGAGTGAAGGAGGGTGAGAGACAACTTGATAGAGGCATGTAAAATGATAAGAGGCTTAGAAGGGGCAGCCAGTGCCTTTTTCCCAGGGCACCAGTGTCCAATACCAGAAGGTATGCTTTTAAGGTGATTGGAGGGAAGTATAGGAGAGATACCAGAGGTGAGTGTGTGGAATGCACTGCCAGGGATTATGATAGAGGCACATACATTAGGGACATTCAAAGTACTCTTAGATAGGCACATGGATGAAAGAAAAATGGAGGGTTATGGGAGGGAAGGATTAGATTGATCTTTCAGTTGGTTAAAAGGACAGCACAACATCCTGGGATGAAGGGCCTCCACTGTGCTAGACTGTTCCACATTCTGTCTTAAGGTTAGCCCAGCCTGGTGAACCTACTCCCCACTTGCCTCTGAGGCGACCGGGACCCTGTTTCGGCTGTGTTCACCTCCACAGACTATCCAGGATATCTTCAGGGATTTTCATTAAAGTCTTCCTCTCTGTCCCCCAGGGATGGTGGATGTCATCTTTGCTGATGTCGCGCAGCCAGACCAGTGCAGGATCGTGGCCATCAATGCCCACCATTTCCTCAAAGTCGGCGGCCACTTTGTCATATCTATTAAGGTGAGATGGTGGGTGTGACAGAGACCATGTGACTTTCTAATATTGTCCATGTGTTGGCGAAGTGGGGAGGGGTTTGTCTCCTTCCACCCCTCTTAGTTCCATCCTCTGAAGTTCCTAGCTGTGTGTGGTTCCAGGCGTGTTTGTTTCATAGGAATGCTGCGATACGGAGGGAGTCTCTAAGCTGTGGGATGGGTTTCAGTGGCTGAGGGGAGAGTTAGTGTTAAGGGAGAGTGTCCATGGGTTGTGAGAGGGGTTTCAGTGGGTGGTGAGGTCGGCTCTGCGCTTTGAAGTCTCTGCTTACTGGGTGTTTCCCTTGAACTTTCCCACTCTTTTGCAAGACGGGCCTTTGCCTCCATCCCTTGCTGCCTTTGGTCAGATAATGGACAATGCATTTGCCGCTCGCTTTATTCTGTGGCTTTACGAGAGCACTGATCTAGGAAGGCACCCCTTCAGCACCATCATGTCCAGTTTGGACTGCCTTGGTGCTGGAGGGTTGTGAGCAAACACGTGGTTGGCCCTATTTCACTGTTAACCTCACTTCCTGTCCTCCTCTTTTCAGGCAAACTGCATCGACTCCACAGCAGCACCCGAGGCTGTGTTTGCGTCAGAGGTGAAGAAGATGCAACAGGAGAATATGAAGCCACAGGAGCAGCTGACTTTGGAGCCCTATGAGCGAGATCATGCCGTAGTGGTTGGAGTCTACAGGTGGGGCAGTATCACTCAAATGCAGCAGTTTGATCACTGTGGGCACTATCTCCTGCTCTCTGATTTACCTGGGCTGCCTCTGACTCACGCTTCCATCTGTTGACCTGTCTTTCTCTGCCTCTGGAAATGAAGGCATGGTGGTGCCATATTGAAGTTGATTCTGGTCCAGAGGAGGTTCAGGAAAATGGTCCTGGAGATGGTTGAAGTATGAGGAGTGTTTGATGGCTCTGGGCCTGTACTTGCTGGAGTTCAGAAGAACGGTGGGGGTGGGAGGGGGGGTCTCATTGAAACCTATTGAATATTGAAAGGTCTAGATAGAGTGAAGATGGAAGGGATGTTTGCTATAGTATGGTGGGTGAGTCTGGAACCAGAGGGCACAGCATCTGAATAGAAGGACGTCCATGTAGAACAGAGATGAGGAATTGGTTTAGTCAGAGAACGGTGAATCAGTGGAATTAATTGGAACAGTTAGCAGTGGAGGCCAAGTCATTCAGTTTATTTAAAACAGGTTGATAGATTCTTGATTAGGAAGAATGTCAGAGGTTACAAGGAGAATGGGGTTGAGAGGGGAAATATATCAGCCAGACCTGATGGGCCAAATAGCCTAATTCTGCCACTTGTCTTATGGACTTTATGTTCCTGCTTATCTCCTTCCAACAGAAGGATGATGGGCGATTTCATTGAAGTCTTTCGGATGTTGAAGGCCTAGAAAAAGTAGCTATGGAAAGGATGTTTCCCATGGTGTGGGAGTCTAGGACAAGAGAGTACAGCCTCAGGATAGAGGGATGTCCATTTAAAACAAATGCAGAAGAATTTCAGCGGGTGGTGAATTTGTGGAGTTACTTACCACAGGCATAGGTTCTTGATTGGACATGGCATCAACTGTTACGGGGATGGACCGGGGAGTGGGTCTGAGGAGAGGGAGGTAAGGATCGGCCATGATTGACTTGATGGGCCAGATGGCCTGATTTTGCTTCCATGCTTTATCTCTGATGCCTATTACCTGCTGTTGTCTATAATAAACCCACTGACTCTCACAGCTACCTGGGCTGTACCTCTTCTCAACTCTATTACTTGTAAAAACACCATCCCATTCTCTAAGTTCCTCTGTCTCCACCACATCTGCTCTCAGGATGAGGCTTTTCATTCCAGAATGAAGCAAATGTCGTCCTCCTTCAAAGAAAGGGGCTTCCCTTCCTCCACCATCAACGCTTCCCTCAACCGATCTCTTCCATTTCCTGCATGTCTGCCCTCACCCCATCCTCCCGCCACCCCACCAGAAATAGGGTTTCTCTTGTCCTCCTCTACCACCCCACCAGCCTCCATGTCCAGCACATAGTTCTCTGTAACTGCTGCTATCCTACCACCAAGCCCGCCGTCCTCGTCCTCTACTTTCTGCTTTCCACAGGGATCACTCCCTACACAACTCCCTTGTCCATTCGTCCCTTCCCACTGATCTCCCTCCTGGCACTTACCCTCGTAAGTGGAACAAGTGCTATGCCTGCCCTTGCTCACTACCATTCAGGACCCTAAACAGTCTTCCAGGTGATGCAACACTTCACCTGTGAGTCTGTTGGGGTCATTGGGTGCTCCCAGTGTGGCCTCCTGCATATCGGTGAGACATAGGTTGGGAGCCCGCTTTGCCAAGCTTACGCTCCATCTGCCAGAAAACATGGGATCTCCCTGTGGCTACCCTTTTTACTTACACTTCCTATTCCCATTCTGACATGTTCATCCATGTCCTCCTCTACTGTTGCAACAAAACCACACACAGGTTGGAGGAGCAGCACCTTACATTCCGTCTGGGTAGCCTCCAACCTGATGGCATGAACACCAATTTCTCGAACTTCCTGTGAACCTCTCCCCCCCCCCCCCCCCCACACCTTTCCCTTTTCCCTCTCTCATCTTATCTCCTTTCCTGCCCATTGCCTCCCTCTTGTACCCCTCCTTTTCTTTCTTCCATTGTCTTCTGTCCTCTCCCATCAGATTCCCCCTTCTTGAGACCTGTATCTTTTTCACCAATCAACTTCCCAGCTGTTTACTAACCCCCACCCTCCGACCTCCTGACTCCTTATCTTTTTTTCCGAGTCCTGATGAAGGGTCTCTGCCCGAAATGTCGACTATACTCTTTTTCATAAGTTCTGCCTGGCCCGATGTGCCTCCTCCAGCATTTTGTGTGTGTTGACGAGATAGTTTTGTGAGGTCAATAGTCCATACTAAAGGGCCATTCAATTGTCTTATAACGACGGGGTGTAAGTCATCCTCGAGCCTAATGGTATGTGTTTCTTTCTTAGGCCACCCTTGAAACAGAAGAAACTTCAACAAGATTAGAACCTACAGATAAGCTAGACAACCATCTGCTGATGTGTTCTCAGTCTTGAATTTGACTGAATGAAGCGTTCTTCCTGAATTTTAAGAGTGAAGAATAACCTGCCTTAGCTTTTGTAAAAGGACTCGTTTCCAAATAACACTGCTCATTCTTGGGCAGGGTTGGGGTTTCTGACATTGTTTAATAGTGGGGTGGGGGGGAATGAGAAGATTCAGGAAAAGAAAACGTATATAGATTTGAATTTTAAAATATTCTAGAAGGAACAAGATCGTAGCAGAGGTTGGTGACTGTTTACTCCTGGGATTAGATTATGGCGTGTAAATCCGCCGTAATGACTGAACTGTTCTGGAGAAAAAGTCCAAAGGTATTCCCAACCCTCTCCTCAGCTTAGAAACAGGCTGCTCTCCTTGTTCTGAGAACCATACACCCTCTCCTTAACCGGCAGGTATTTTATATACATTTCATTCAGTGAAGCTTGGCGTCCAATATTCTGTTTTGGCAGGACGGGGTCCTCCTTCCGGTAGTGTCCCGGGGAAGCACTAGGGAGCCTCTGCAGATTCTTCTCAGCAGTAGACATTTTGCAGGAAACAGTGTTATGTACTTGTATGCTAATGGATTTGCAAAGTTTTTATATTAAAAAGAGAAAGCAAACAGATTTTGCAAGTGTCTCCTTTTGGAACTGAGAGCTCTGGGTCAAGAAATGAGCTGCTGGAGGAGCTCAGTATCTGCAGTCTCTTAAGTTCCTGTGTAATAGTCATGGTCCCCTCGCATTGATGTGGGTTAAGGAGCAGGTTTAGGCCACTCAGACCCTCAGACCTGCTTGCCATTCAGTCAGATCGGGCCTGATCATACCTTTAGCCTTAACCTTTCATCTATCTCTGGAAACTATTCAGCTTCTACTGCTTTCTAAAGTCACAGAGATACTGTGCAGCAAGTAGAGGCTTTTCAGCCTATCACATGCACAGATTCTCCAACGTTAATCCCATTTTTTATTCTCCACCACCCAGGGTTTACCCCTCACTTATAACATTAAGCAGCCAATTTACAGTGGCCAATCAAACCACTGATCCTGCACATTCCTTGGGATGCTGGAGGAAACGAGAGGGGGAAATGATCCCATGCATTCATAGGGAAAACATGCAAACTATGTACACTCACTCACTGGATGGCGCTAATGGTTACACTGCACATTGATACCGGTGAAGCTCCCTTCTGAGACCTCTTTCAAATCTTGCCAACACCAATTGATCTCTGTGCCTTATAGTTGCCTTGTGGGTGCTGTTAGGGTAGAGTTATGATAAATAGCAAATATTAATTTCAACAGCATCCAGTCTTCAGATTTGAATGTGGATTGCAGATTAAATTTGAAATGCCACTCAGAATGATGGACTTCTTGGAGCTGCAGACTGGGGTCGATTGCAAACCAGGAAATGCTGGTTGATTTGCGATGTCTGCATATGCATGAATGAGAGAGAGTGAGGATTAACATTCAATCTACAGTGTGTGGAGTGTTGGTATGAAGATTTGGGTGTTTGAAAACTGAATGCATCAATTTAATATCAGAATGTATACAGTATACAACCTGAAATTCTTACACTTCACAGACATCCATGAAATGGGGAAAAACCCAAAGCCTCCCCCCATCATGCAAGTAATAGCAAAGCTTCCAAAGAGACCAGTATCTGGAGTCAGTCAAAAACTGAAGTCAGTTCATCCCAACAACTTGGTATCTCAGACAGGCTCTCCCTAGCGAGGGAGAGAGAGGTCACTCCTGCAACAAACAAAAGCAGGAGGCCAGAAGCTCGCTGTTTTGGTGTTATGATCTGCCGTGTTGCTTCTCAGTCCCGACTTGAGGACTAACTGGCTCCAACTCATCTAAAGAGAGAGGGAGGATCACTTGAGTGCGGGGGCCTTCTGACAACAGCACGCACTGCTGGCTGTCTCAATGTTTCAGTCTTGCGCGGTGCTTCAGTCAGTGACATTGGTGAGGAACTGGGTCGTCCTCAGGACCACACCTGGAGATACTGAAATGCCAGATGGCACGGTGGGTCTGAAGGAGCACTCAGGACACGCTGGAGGAACTCAGCAGGTCGGGCAGCATCAGTGGAAACGATGAGTCCACGTTTCCAGCCCAAACCCTTCGTTCCTGACGAAGGGTTCCGGCCCGAGACATCGACTCATTGTTTCCACTGATGCTGCCCGACCTGCTGAGTTCCTCCAGCATGTTGTGAGTGTTGCTTTGATCCCAGCACCTGCAGATTATTTTGTTTTTGGGTCTGAAGGAGAACCTGTAAGGAACAATAGTTCAAGCTGCCGCTGTAGATCACAGACTCCAACCACCTTGAAAGGAAGAGGGACATAAGAAAAGAAAAATAAGCTGTTTCATGGCCGAACCGAAAGAAGTTGCCCAGGTCTGTAAAAACTTCTGGCACCATCTTTTCTATCTCTTCCCACCAAATTAATTGTAATTCAAGTTAAACATTTGTATTGAAGTAAATTATGTCATTGTAACTATTGAAAATGTACTGAGTTAGTGGCGTATATGACTATATGATATATATGTACAATATCTGAAATACATCTTATGGAAATGTTTGATGCTGAACTTCAATAAAAAATAAATTACAAAAAAAAAGAAAATGTATTAAGTTAGCATTGATCTTAAGGGTATAAAAATGTGATTTACTTTGAGTTTAAGAGGCCCTTGTTCCAAGAGTTTTCAACAATGATGGCTGCTTCTGTGCTGAATAAAGACTTCTATATCACCAGCTTCAGTGTCTCCTGGTTATTTCACTCACAGTCTCAACATTTAGGGGCTCATCTGGGATACATTTGTAACTCATTGTGTGACCAGCGATCTCAGCAGTCCAAATGGGAGAGTTGGATATCTGTTGGTTTGGTAAAGATGGGATCATGTCATCATAAACACTGTGGAGAGCTGAACTGGTAGATATAAAAGTAGTGTGGTGTAACAGTTCTAAATGCAAAGGAATACAACAGGCATTGAGTTCACACATATACAAGTGGCAGAATACAGAGTACATACTTAGCGGTTTGTAGTTTGTGTAAGTATGTAGTGTTTAGTTTTTATCTAATTTATATTTTGTTTATTGTGGGAATTAGTGTGGAGATATTTGAGGGAGAAGTTGTACCCAGATATATCTGTTGGGATGGCACCTATTGAGGTCAGGTCAAGAGCCCTAATGACTGCAGCCAGCCCTTGACCTTAATTACAACCATCTTTAAGTGCTTCACCCGCCCCTGGGAAGAAGCAGAGCATTTTGTCAGAACTGCTCTCACTTAAGGGTTGCATGCCGGAGTGCAGAATTCTGGCACAATCTCAAAGAAAATATTGAAATTCACCAGATGCACCCATGTACATGAGTTGATAAAAGTGGGACCGAGGAATATGTGGGACAGTCTGGTCTAAAGGGTGCAGGATATAACCCCAGCCCTGAACAGAGAGAATGCTTATCTAAAGGGGGAGTGACGCAGCGACTTGGGAGGTGAGAGAAATGGGAAATGAGAACGACAGTGGTTCAGAGAGTTGATGAGCCCGCCATGGATTATGTGAAGGTAAATAGTGTATGGGGTGTATTCATGGTTGGAGCTCAGCCCACCAGGAAGTTTTAGATTTGGGAATAGTGGTGGGATCGACCTTCTCTGCGATAGTTTCATGGCCCAGTGAGGTAGACCGGAGATGGGGGAAGAGCATTCATAAAATAGCTGCAGTGGCGTCACAGAGGATGTGCTTTGTTTGCCAGCATCCAGGGCACTTAGCAAGAAATTGCTGGAATAGTTGTGTGAGGGTAAAGGAGATGATTTGTTACAGGTGTGGCCTCTCAATGTCCTGAAAAGAGGAAGATGTGAGAATCACTCAAAGCGTGCAAAATCCACAGCAGTGCCCTCTCTGATTTGACTGCTGAGGGCAGACAGACGGCTGATGGCTCTATTGCTAGTGGTGGTCATTCACGGCTGTACACAGGAGGTTTATTTGGGGGGGCAGCGATAGGAAATGTTAGTGGACACTGGGTCGTTAGCATCAATAACTGATCTACCCTTGCCCAGGACTGGAGCGGTGATGTATATTACCAGTGCAGGAGGTGAAACAATGATGACAGAGAGAAGTTGGCCCCAGGAACTTGAGAATAGAGTGCAGCTTTCTGTAGATTTTTGGGTTTGCCAAAACAATGACTTTATTTCTTACATCCTTCACATCCATGAGGAGTAAAAATCTTTACATCTGTCTAAATGTGCAATCACAGTAATTTATAACAAATAGAACAGTCAATGTTACATAGAAATGCACTCAAATCAGCATGAGTTAAGCAGTCAGAAGCTGTCCTGGAGCCTGTTGGTCCTGGCTTTTATGCTGCAGTACCGTTTCCCAGATGGGAGCAGCTGGGTTAGATTATGGTAGAGATGTCTTAGGTCCCCAATGATCCTTCAGGCTGTTTTTTCACACCTGTCTTTGTAAGTGTCTGGAATCATGGGAAGTTCACAACTACAGATGCACTGGGCTGTCTGCACCATTCTCTGCGGAATCCCGCGATTAAGGGAGGTACAGTTCCCATAACAGGCCCTGTAGAAAGTATTTAGGATCTGGGGGGCCCATACCAAACTCCTTCAACCGACTGAGGGGAAAGAGGCACTGTTGTGGCTTTTTCACCACACAGCTGGTGTGTACAGACCACAGGAGGTCCTCAGTGACGTGGGTGCTGAGGAACTTAAAGCTGTTTACCCTCTCAACCCCAGATCCATTGATGTCAATAGGGGTTAGCCCTTCTCCATTCCTCCTGTAATCCACAATCCAGCTCCTTTGTTTTTGCGACATTGAGGGAGAGATTGTTTTCTTGACACTACTGTGTCAGAGAGATGACTTGTTCCCTGTAGGCCGCCTCATTATTATTTGAGATTAGACCAATCAATGTAATACCAGCAGCAAAATTAATTATCATATTGGAGCTGTGGGTGGCAACACAGTCATGGTTATACAGAGAGTAAAGGAGGGGCATCTGTGTTGAGGGTCAGAGGGGTGGAGGTGAGGGAGCCCACTCTTACCATCTGCTGGCGATCTGACAGGAAGTCCAGGATCCAGCTGCACAAGGTAGGGTCAAGGCCGAGGTCTCTGAGCTTCCTGTTGAGCCTGGATGGAATCATGGTGTTGAGTGCTGAACTGTAATCCAAGAACAGCATGCTCACGTAAGCATCCTTCTTCTCTAGATGTACAAGGGTGGTATGTAGAGCAGGGGCTATTGCATTGTCTGTTGATTGGTTGTGCCAGTAGGCGAATTGTAGGGGGTCCAGTTTGGGTGGTAGCATGCTGCAGATGTAGTGCTTGACCAGCCTCTCAAAGCTTATTATTGAGGAGCATGACAGTTCGCCAATCATTCAGGCATGTTACTTTGGTCTTTTTTTGGTACAGGGACAATGGGTGGATAATTTGAAGCAGGAGGGCACTTTACACTGGGAGAGGGAGAGATTAAAAATGTCTGTAAACACATCCGCCAGTTGTGCTGTGCACATCCTGAGTACACACCCTGGGATGCCGCCCGGTCCCACAGCCTCACAACTGTCTACTCATTGGAAATATCTGTGTACCCCAGCCTCAGAGATGACCAGGTTGCAGGTTTAGTTGTGGCTTTCCTCGGAGGCTCAGAGTTAGCGACATCAGTCGAGCGTAAAAGCTATTGAGCTCATCTGGGAGACAGGCCATGATGTTGGCAGCACCACTACGTCTGGCTTTGAAGTCTGCGATGGTATGCAACCCTCACCACAAGTCACGTGTGCCATTCGTTGTGGATCTTGACTCAATCTTGTCCCTTTGTTGTTGTTCTGCAGCCTTGATAGCTGCTTTTCTTGAGCTTCTACTGATTGCTGGCAGCGTAAGCTCTGTGTTGCGTGGCAAGTGCTGCCATATTGATCCAGGGATTCTGGTTTGGGAAGACCCTGACCGACTTCTGGGGGACAACATCATCGCTGCACTTCTGAATGAAGCACGTGACTCCAACCGTGAACTCAGAGACATCCTCATCATGGAAGATATTCCAGTCGACATCATTGAAGCAGAACTGCAGCATGGAGACTGATTGGTCGGACCAACAGTGGATGTTTTAACTGTGGCCGCTTCTTGTTTCAGCTTCTGCCTGTACGTCGGCAGAAGCAGGATTGAAAGTACTGTCCTGTGGATAGAGACATTGCAAGGCAGGTGCTATCATAGACTCAGGAAAACGAGAAATAACATGGACAAGACAGGGGCAGTGAACATGTGTGACCCACAGAGCAGGTAACATGGCCCACAAAGAGACAGCAGCCCCAAGCAGAGAGGCGAGACAGGGCAATGTGTGGGAATCATGTCAGGAGGTCCCAAGGGTCATGGCCAAGCACAGACAGGAGCTGTTAGAAGTAGAACAGCTGCCTGAGTAGGCAGCAGTGATTAAATAAAGGCTCACTAGAAAGTAGACAGTAAGGAGCAGACAGGAAACAACTGGGCAGACATCAGCGTAAGGAAGGCAGCAGCAGAACAAAAAGCAACAGAAATTACAAATGTACAGAAAAAAACTACAAATACTAAATTAGTAAGATTACATGGAGATGTGAAGGACCACTGTAACCAGGGTAACACATTGAGGTATCAAGCAAAACAATGGCAACATACTGCCGATCAGAGAGAGCCAGAGGGAGAGAAGCTGGTCTCCCACAGCCAGCTGGCAAGGGAGCTGGTCGAAAAGACAAGTTCTGCTCCCAGGTGGATAGAATCTCAGGTGGAGCTCTGGGCGAATGACACCCATGTTGGTGTACAGTCCCGGTGTGGCAGCCAGGCACTCAGGTTAAACCTCATGACTCACCTGCTTGTCACCCTCACAGACTGAGCGAGAGATCAAGTGTACCCTGTAACAGCGTCATTACAGAGACCCCAAGTGATGAACACCAGCAGGCTGCACCAGTTCTGACCATATCTGACAGAAGCAGACTCACAACACAAATGCTGAAGATGCAGAGAGCATGACAGCAAGCTATGAACAGCGTTTTGAAGTACAACGGTAACTGTACTCTGTAATGAAGGCTGGTCCCTCGAGGTAGATGATTAGTTTTAGAGATCAGACTAGAAAGATATTGGGGAAAACTTATGGGAAGAGATCTGAGTTACAGCAGAGACATCAGGTTCGACAACTTCAATGGCATGGCAGACTGGGAAAGAGAAGAACTTACACATGGTGTCTGAATGTATTCACGCCAGACTGAATGGGGAGTGAATACAAATGAGCTGGGCCCTTTCAGTGGTTGGTCCAGTGAGCACATGGACCATCCGGGAAGGGCTACCAGCAGGATGAGGTCCTTGCACCCAACCCCCGCCCGCCCCCCCCCCTCCCCCCGCTACAATGAAAGGGTCTGAGTGACTAGTTTGTCAGGTCATTCTGACAAACTTTTGTCAAGGCATGGAGTGTGAACTGTTGCCTCAGAGTCTGATACATTTACCTTGCTGGTGCTCCTGACTAGAGAGTAACCACTGACAGCCACTGCTGAGTTTTAGCTATCAGAGAATAAAGGGATGAACATAAAAGAATGTGAATAAACTGTAATCAGCCAGCAGGGAAGGAGGCAACGATCAAGGAATGACAGAGTTGCATTTTAAAGGCTGTTGGTCGAATTTCTGGAACAATCTCTGCTTAAGAGCATTGTGGACAGCTATTAAGGATGATAGCATAGACGTAGTTGCACATAGGGATATAATAAGTAATTGGGGAAGGGGGTCCAAAGTACAGGGCATTTTTTGCTGCCTTATTTGATTAGATCCTCAAAGTTTGACCTTCCCTGGAGCAAATTTATTTTTGTCTGGGAGGGGCTAAGAGGAGGGACCACAGTATATAGCAAATATTAGTCTCAACAGCAGTCTTCAGATTTGAATGTAGACTGCAGATTGAATTTAAAATACTATTTAGAACATTTGCCTTGGAGCAGCAGGCTGGAGTCAATTGCAAATCCATGAATGCCCATTGATTTGAGATGTCTGCATATGCATGAAGGGTAGACAATGGATTAACATTCAATCTAGGGTGGCTGGAGTGTTGGTGTGAAGATTGGGGTGTTTGAAAATTATATGTAACTCAAATGAAGCATTGGCAATCCAAAGTATTGAAGTAAATGATGTCATTATCACTATTGAAACTGTATTTAGTTACCATTGATCTTAATGGTATAAAAATGTGATGTACTTTGAGTTTAGGAGGCTTCTTGTTCTAAGAGTGTCTCAGCAACAATGGCTGCTTGCGTGCTGAATAAAGACTTCTATACTCCTGTTTGAGTACTGTTGGGGGGGACAGCTTACCCGGGGGAAGCGACAGTGGCCGTGCCTCCGGCACAGAGTCTGGCCCTGTAGCTCAGAAGGGTAGGGCAAGGAAGAGGAGGGCAGTTGTGATAGGGGACTCAATAGTAAGGGGGTCAGATAGGCGATTCTGTGGACGCAGTCCAGAGACCCGGATGGTAGTTTACCTCCCTGGTGCCAGGGTCCGGGATATTTCTGATCGTGTCCAAGATATCCTGAAGTGGGAGGGTGAGGAGCCAGAGGTCGTGGTACATATAGGTACCAATGACATACGTATGAAAAGGGATGAGGTCCTGAAAGGAGAATATAGGGAGCTAGGAAGGGAGTTGAGAAAAAGGACCGCAAAGGTAGTAATCTCGGGATTACTGCCTGTGCCACGCGACAGTGAGAGTAGGAATGCGATGAGGTGGAGGATAAATGCGTGGCTGAGGGATTGGAGCAGGGGGCAGGGATTCAAGTTTTTGAATCATTGGGACCTCTTTTGGCGCAGGCGTGACCTGTACAAAAAGGACAGGTTACACTTGAATCCTAGGGGGACCAATATCCTGGCAGGGAGATTAGCGGGGGCTACTGAGGTGACTTTAAACTAGAATGGTTGGGGGGTGGGAATCAAATTAAAGAGGCTAGGCGTGAGGAGGTTAGTTCACAACAGGGGGATGGGAACCAGTGCAGAGAGACAGAGGGGTGTAAAGTGAGGGTAGAAGCAAAAAGTACTAAGGAGAAAAGTAAAAGTGGCAGGCCGACAAATCCAGGGCAAGCATTAAAAAGGGCCACTTTTCAGCATAATTGTATAAGGGCTAAGAGAGTTGTAAAAGAGCGCCTGAAGGCTTTGTGTGTCAATGCAAGGAGCATTCGTAATAAGGTGGATGAATTGAAAGTGCAGATTGTTATTAATGATTATGATATAGTTGGGATCACAGAGACATGGCTCCAGGGTGACCAGGGATGGGAGCTCAACGTTCAGGGATATTCAATATTCAGGAGGAATAGACATGAAGGAAGGGGAGGTGGGGTGGCATTGCTGGTTAAAGAAGAGATTAACGCAATAGAAAGGAAGGACATAAGCCGGGAGGATGTGGAATCGATATGGGTAGAGCTGCGTAACACTAAGGGGCAGAAGACGCTGGTGGGAGTTGTGTACAGGCCACCTAACAGTAGTAGTGAGGTCGGAGATGGTATTAAACAGGAAATTAGAGATGTGTGCAATAAAGGAACAGCAGTTATAATGGGAGACTTCAATCTACATGTAGATTGGGTGAACCAAATTGGTAAAGGTGCTGAGGAAGAGGATTTCTTGGAACGTATGCGGGATGGTTTTTTGAACCAACATGTCGAGGAACCGACTAGAGAGCAGGCTATTCTGGACTGGGTTTTGAGCAATGAGGAAGGGTTAATTAGCAATCTTGTCATGAGAGGCCCCTTGGGTAAGAGTGACCATAATATGGTGGAATTCTTCATTAAGATGGAGAGTGACATAGTTAATTCAGAAACAAAGGTTCTGAATTTAAAGAGGGGTAACTTTGAAGGTATGAGACGTGAATTAGCTAAGATAGACTGGCAAATGACACTTAAAGGATTGACAGTGGATATGCAATGGCAAGCATTTAAAGATTGCATGGATGAACTACAACAATTGTTCATCCCAGTTTGGCAAAAGAATAAATCAAGGAAGGTAGTGCACCCGTGGCTGACAAGAGAAATTAGGGATAGTATCAATTCCAAAGAAGAAGCATACAAATTAGCCAGAGAAAGTGGCACACCTGAGGACTGGGAGAAATTCAGAGTTCAGCAGAGGAGGACAAAGGGCTTAATTAGGAAGGGGAAAAAAGATTATGAGAGAAAACTGGCAGGGAACATAAAAACAGACTGTAAAAGCTTTTATAGATATGTAAAAAGGAAAAGACTGGTAAAGACAAATGTAGGTCCCCTGCAGACAGATACAGGTGAATTGATTATGGGGAGCAAGGACATGGCAGACCAATTGAATAATTACTTTGGTTCTGTCTTCACTAAGGAGGACATAAATAATCTTCCAGAAATAGTAGGGGACAGAGGGTCCAGTGAGATGGAGGAACTGAGCGAAATACATGTTAGTAGGGAAGTGGTGTTAAGTAAATTGAAAGGATTGAAGGCAGATAAATCCCCAGGGCCAGATGGTCTGCATCCTAGAGTGCTTAAGGAAGTAGCCCAAGAAATAGTGGATGCATTAGTGATAATTTTTCAAAACTCGTTAGATTCTGGACTAGCTCCTGAGGATTGGAGGGTGGCTAATGTAACCCCACTTTTTAAAAAAGGAGGGAGAGAGAAACCGGGGAATTATAGACCGGTTAGCCTAACATCAGTGGTAGGGAAACTGCTGGAGTCAGTTATCAAGGATGTGATAACAGCACATTTGGAAAGCGGTGAAATGATCGGACAAAGTCAGCATGGATTTGTGAAAGGAAAATCATGTCTGACGAATTTCATAGAATTTTTTGAGGATGTAACTAGTAGAGTGGATAGGGGAGAACCAGTGGATGTGGTATATTTGGATTTTCAAAAGGCTTTTGACAAGGTCCCACACAGGAGATTAGTGTGCAAACTTAAAGCACACGGTATTGGGGGTAAGGTATTGGTGTGGGTGGAGAATTGGTTAGCAGGCAGGAAGCAAAGAGTGGGAATAAACGGGACCTTTTCAGAATGGCAGGCGGTGACCAGTGGGGTACCGCAAGGCTGGGACCCCAGTTGTTTACAATATATATTAATGACTTGGATGAGGGAATTAAATGCAGCATCTCCAAGTTTGCGGATGACACGAAGCTGTGTGGCAGTGTTAGCTGTGAGGAGGATGCTAAGAGGATGCAGGGTGACTTGGATAGGTTGGGTGAGTGGGCAAATTCATGGCAGATGCAATTTAATGTGGATAAATGTGAAGTTATCCACCTTGGTGGCAAAAATAGGAAAACAGATTATTATCTGAATGGTGGCCGATTAGGAAAAGGGGAGGTGCAACGAGACCTGGGTGTCATTATACACCAGTCATTGAAAGTGGGCATGCAGGTACAGCAGGCGGTGAAAAAGGCGAATGGTATGCTGGCATTTATAGCGAGAGGATTCGAGTACAGGAGCAGGGAGGTACTACTGCGGTTGTACAAGGCCTTGGTGAGACCACACCTGGAGTATTGTGTGCAGTTTTGGTCCCCTAATCTGAGGAAAGACATCCTTGCCATAGAGGGAGTACAAAGAAGGTTCACCAGATTGATTCCTGGGATGGCAGGACTTTCATATGAAGAAAGACTGGATGAACTGGGCTTGTACTCGTTGGAATTTAGAAGATTGAGGGGGGGGATCTGATTGAAACGTATAAGATCCTAAAGGGATTGGACAGGCTAGATGCAGGAAGATTGTTCTCGATGTTGGGGAAGTCCAGAACGAGGGGCCACAGTTTGAGGATAGAGGGGAAGCCTTTTAGGACCGAGATGAGGAAAAACTTCTTCACACAGAGAGTGGTGAATCTGTGGAATTCTCTGCCACAGGAAACAGTTGAGGCCAGTTCATTGGCTATATTTAAGGGGGAGTTAGATATGGCCCTTGTGGCTATGGGGGTCAGGGGGTATGGAGGGGAGGCTGGGGCAGGGTTCTGAGTTGGATGATCAGCCATGATCATAATAAATGGCAGTGCAGGCTCGAAGGGCCAAATGGCCTACTCCTGCACCTATTTTCTATGTTTTATATCACCAGCTTCAGTATCTCCCAGTGACTTCATTCACAGTCACAATTGGAGCAAGGTTTAAGGAAGATTTGTTGATGATATCCTTTCCTTCAGATAAATAAGTGAATACCAATGTTAACATGTAGGGAGCCTTGCTGTTGGATAATTTTAATCCAAGGTTCTTTTAGAAGTCAAGAAAAACTTGTTGCTTTACAATTGTTTTATTAAGCGCTAACAGAAAAAAAGAGAATTGAAAGTGGACAGTAGCAGGTGTCTACTATCAAAGAGGGCAGGAAAGAATAGAATAATAAGACTAAAGATGGAGATCTTATTTGTACAGCTCTTTATATCACAGATAAGAACTATTTCATTCAACTTTGTAGGTAAGAGTTAACCAATCAGATAGCCCCTATTCAAACAATGCGATAATGGCAAGTTTCCAGAATTATGCAAAGAACTGTGACCACTAGGGGGCACATTGAACAGTTGCATATATATATAATGTGACCATGAGGAAAGATACTAAGCAGTTACATATATACAAGTGATTATGTAAAATACAAGTCAGCAATTAGTAGTTAAATTGAAAGATAATAACAATAAAACAGTCTAATTCACCATTCCTATTTTGTCATGGGAAATTAAAAACGAAAAAATTTAAAGTCTTTTTGAAAAATAGATTAATGGGTTTATACAGCATGGAAATTGCCCTTTTGCCCAACTTTTTCATGTTGATAAAAATGTCTACAGATTATCAGTGGGTCACAAACGTCCTACTTGTGGATGCCCATACATATGAACAAGCTTCCACAATATTAAACTCAACAGCCTAACTTCCGTGCATATGTTTCTTCATAGGACAGGCAGAACTAGTTGTCGCTTAGGAACTTTTCTTGCTTTTCACCTTCTTTGAGTCACTGTTGTCATATGACCAGCAACAATGAATATATAATTCAGTCAGGTTTTTAAAAGCAAACAAACATTTATTAAACTCTGCTCAACAATAGCGAAAAGTATTCAAATAACTAACTTAACCGGAAGTTAACTGCTATACGGCAACTCTGGAACAGTTCTTAAAGTGGTAAATTCGAAATTTACACAGTCAATAAGGAGAGACTTCTCTGGAAATGGATTTCTTTGAAGACATGATGTTACTACTGATTCTGTCCCAAAGGATTCATGACGAAGGAAATAAAACTGCTTAAAGGAGTTAAAGGGCAAAAGTTTAGGGGTAACATGAGGGGGAACTTCTTTACTCAGACAGTGGTAGCTGTGTGGAATGAGCTTACAGCAGAGGTGGTTGAGGCAGGTTTGATATTGTCATTTAAAGTTAAATTGGATAGCTATATGGACAGGAAAGGAATGGAGGGTTATGGGCTGAGTGCAGGTCGGTGGGACTAGGTGAGAGTAAGTGTTTGGCACGGACTAGAAGGGCCGAGATGGCCTGTTGCTGTGTTATAATTGTTATATGGTTATATAAAGGAAGTGACCTTTTCCCTGGCGAGTGAACACTGCACAAACCTTCCTGTTCTTACAGGGGTTATCTCAGATGCAGGTCACTATTTCTGAACGAAGATTCAATAAGGTCGATCCTTTATGAAACCGCCGAGTGACACCAACTTTACTCAATTGTTCAGGTTCCTGTACTTCAGTAAGGTCTTCACTCCCCAATACTAGACTTACAACAGAAAGTAAAACTCCACTTCAAAACGAAACTGCGTCATGAGATGAATATGCAGCATAATGGAGTAACTGACAAATTAAACAACGAATCAACTGCGTAACAACAGGAGTTTCCCGTTATATATCTGTTGAGAACATGTCATCATGTGACCTCACCCCGGCGGGAAAATTACATCACCCCACCATCACAAGACCATTACATCCTGCTCACAAGATACTCACTTACATCATGGTCATAAGACAGTCACAAGATACCCAGGAGGTATGTAACACTGTTTTTTGAAGATGGAGGCCAGTGCCCATCCTGGAGCAGGTTGTGTGCTGTTGCTCAAGTCCTGATGCTGTTCGACCTGCTGAATTCCTCCAGCACATTGTGTGCACATTATTTGGCGAACACTCAAACTACCGGAATGAGCAATTAATGCAAAACAGTCTGATACTTTGGCTGGAAAGTGTTTTCGCTTCTGACTCCAAAGTGGATGTGTAGCCAATGGTGATGAAAGCTGAAGTAAATTCAGTGGAGGATGTCTTTAAGAAGTAGTGCCTCTAGAAGGCAGCATCCACCACTCAGGACTTCATCGTCGAGGACATTCCTTCTCATTACAGGTGCCTGAAAACCCACACTCAATGATTCAGGAACAGCTTCCTCCCCTCCACCATAAGATTTCTGAACCTGTGTACACTATATTTTGTCATTTAGAGCAATTTATTTTTATCTTTGCACTGCTGCAAAAGAACAAATTCACATCATAAGACAGTGATCTGAATGTGATTTGGAATGACACACAAAACGCTGGAGAAATTCAGCTGGTGAGGCAACAACTATGGAGGAAAATGAACAGTTGATGTTTCTGGCCAGACACCATTCCAGTGAACCTCTTCTGTACCATCTCCAAAGCCTCTACATTCTTCCTTATGGGGAGACTAGAACTGAATGCGGTACTCCACATGTAACCCAACCAGAGTTTTTATAAATCTACAACATAACTTCCCAATTCTTGAACTCAGTGCCTCAACTGGTAAAAGCAAGCATGCTGTCTACCTTTAACACCCTATTGACCTGGCCCAAACCCAAAAGCCTGGCATTAACATCTCCTAATGTAGACGATTTGAAAAGCTCCATCTGGACCTCCAGTGCTAAATTTTAAGCCTTTTTCCCGTGGCAAACCTCACACTCCACCTTCTCTACTTGGCTGTCCACCATTTTGTCCAGAGGGCACAGGAAATTCGGAAGTGCCAACAGGGTTGGGGGTGGGGGGAGTCAGAATAGCCCCTAGAAACCAAAAATGATCAACTGAAAATGCATTATGGCTACTGCATTGCATCAAAATCTGAGGAAAGACGAGGTAAATGTACCCCCCCACACACACACACCAAAAGACGTTTTGTTTTTGCAGCCCCAACCTCACTTCAAAATTGTTCTGGCCATTTTTCTGACGAGTATATGGGAAATTCAAAAATTCCAGTAAGGGGGAAAACAAACTCCCAAAACCAAAAAACATAAACAAAAAGCCCAATTTAGCTATTCAGTTGCTGCATCTCATTGTGACTTGAGGAATGGATTTTTTCCTCTCCAAAGACCTTTTCTTCCCCCCACATCTCTGGGGGTAGTGGTCATTTTGTTGGGGAGGCACAGTTAATTCAAAAGCTGACAGGGAAGAAATAAAAACCAAGAGGGTAAAACCAGAAAGCCCGTCCCAGCTGCTGCATCATCTTGAAATACAAGGAAAGAAGCAAGATGAATACACAGACATCCCACCTCCTGCATATTGATAGCAGCTCCCTGACGCCCGCAAGTTATGTGCAATGTCCCGGAAATGGATTTTTTTTGAGATCGAGCGAGAGAGAGCGCGACAGAGAGAGCATCCTGATTGGTCTCTCTTTGTGCTAAGTAGACCTATCAGTTTTCTCTGTGGGCAGGCTTTACAGTTGACATCTCTCTCTCTTTCTCCATCAGTTCAGTTTAGTGTCCTGCAGCACCATGGCAGAGTGTTCCAAAAAAAGAAAATATAGAATGTACTCACCCCAGACTACACTAAAGTGTACCCCTGCCTATTAGGGGTCAAAAATAATGACAGTGTTGCTCGCTGCACTATCATTATTTTAGAAAAGCTATTTGTAGCTATTAGCATTGAGACTGCTAACAAAATACTCAACAAGGAATATATATGTGTGTAGTTTCAGTATGTGATCAAATAAATTGTTGTGTTCTTTCATAATCAAATATTCTGTATACATACACCCTTGGAGGTCAACCGGGGTGGTGGGGGGAGAGATGGGGTGTTGTGGGTGGTGGTGCTACCTCCTTGAAATGAGTTTTTGCAGGGTGGTATGTCTGAATACATTTTCTCCTTTTGCTCTTCAAGGTGGCCGTAGCCATTTTGTTGTGTGGGTACAGGAAATTCAAATGCTTCCACAGTGCTGGTGGAGGGATTAGAGCTTCAAAAATTCAAAAGGCTGAACCGAAAACCCAACCCAGCTGCTGCAATGCATAGAAATCTGAGGAGAGAGAAGAGAGGTGAATGAATGTTTGCCCCTTCTGAGGCTTCCTCCCCACCACCAATCCCCTCCAAAGGGGCAGTGGCGATTTTGTCTGGGGGGCGTGGGGAAATTTGAAAGTTCCAGCAGGGATGAAATAACCCCCCCCAAAAAAATCATAAAGATAGAACTGCAAACCAACCCAGCTATTGCATTGTACCGAAATCTGAGGAGAGAAGCGAGGTGATGGATTTCTTTTTCCTTTCGAAAGGCCTTCCCCTACACCCTGAAGGGGCGGCAGCCATTTTATTCTGCACGCGTGAAAAATTAAAAAGCTCCCAAGCTGGAGGGGGGGGGGGAGAAAGAGTGAAAGGCATTCAAAATGTAAACAGGTCGAACTGAAAACCCAATCCGACTGCAGGATTGCATTGAAACCTGGGGGAAGAGACCAGGTAAATTGATGTTATCCCCTTCCATGAGGCCTTCAGCCGCACTATTCCTCCCCCCTCCCCGAAGGGACGGCAGCCATTTTGTCGGACACGCGGGAAATTTTGAATTACAAAAACGGTCGGAGCGTCAAAATTAAACATAAGAATCGACAATTACATTTGTGAGGATATTCGAAAAAAGGCACTGAAGGAATTAACATCTGCGTGAGGTGGGGGTGGGGGATTTGCGGCTTGAGGGCGGGTTGCCGACCGCCGTTTAGTGGGCGGTGCGCGGCGGGAAGTTTGAATCGGCCTCAGTTCGGGGTTTTAAAATCCGGCGTCTCCTCCACCTTCCTTTCCTTCGTTTGCAACTGCGCCACCCTCATACACCTCTGCCCGAAAGGAGAGAAGAGGGAGGGAGGAGGAGGGGGGGTCCGGTCGCCGATGGAGGGCGGAGAAAATCGGCGCCGCTCGCTACTCGAGCCCGAGCCCGGGCCCGGCGATTAGAGGCCCGGCCCCCCCTCCTCCATCCTCTCCCCACAGCCGGAGGAGAATTTTTTTTATCGGCGAAGAGGGGGGAAAAAAGCAGCCGAAGCATCCGCGGAGACTGGCCAGCGGAAAAAGAGGGAGGAGACGGGAACTACCCAAGACCGGGGCCTCAGGCCTACTCTCCCGGTCCCGGGCCGTCAGCTGAGGTGAGTACCGCTTCCACCTCTGCCACCCTACCCTCTCCCCGGCTCCTTAATTGGGCCCTAACCTCTCCCCCTCCCCTTCAACGTCTTAATGTACCCGAATCTCCGGCAACAACATCCAGCCGTAACACGCAGTTAACTAGCGAGACTAGCTGGTCACTAACCCGGAGACTCCATGTTTCAGTCCTAAACCAGGAGCTGGCTGTTAACTATTGGAGATGGAATTACTAAGCAGGTCCGAAAAATTAATTGGAGCTCGGTAACCAATGACTAATTGGAATTGGGTCTAAATTAACTTGATACGACTGATTTCTGCAGAGGTCAGAGTTAATGTGTTGTCACTAACCAATTGTCAAGAATTAACGAGGTCTGAATGATCACTGATGTCATGTGTTGTCATGTCGGTAATAAGATCTAAAGAATTGCTCAGAGTTAATTGTTGTTGATCAGATCTGTTTTGACGTGTTGTTGCTGCCCAGGTATAAATTAACCATATCTCCCTGATCACCGTAGAGGTTAGGGTTAATACAATTTCATTAACCAAGTGTCAAGCATTATCTGGATCTGACAGCTTAAAGATAGTTCTGTTTTTGGTATGTTGTTGGTAACATGATCCTAAGAAGTAGTTTCAGTTAACCAACCAATTGGAAGCAGGACTAAATTAACTACATCTGTCTGACTAATCTCTGTAGAGATCAGAGTTAATATGTTGTCACTAATTAAGTGTCAAGTATTAACTAGTTCTGGATGATCATGAATTGTTGTGGCTTTAATATGTTGTCAGTAAAGAAGTAGTCAGGGTTAGCTAATTGAATTTGTTTTTTTGTGTTGTTGCTAACTGGCTCTAAGTTAACATGTTGTCATTAACAAGATCTAAGGAACTGGAGCTAAGTGATTTCAAATAGCCTATTTTGTTGTGTTGTCAGTTAAGTGTAAACAATTCATTGCCTCTGACCAATTGCCAGATCGGATCTCTAACATTATGATATGACTAAGTAGTCAGTGAGTTGAACCTACCTAAATGATTGATTGGTGACTGTGTCAGCTAAATATCTGATCACATGGTTTGATCAATGATTGGACTTGGTTTTTCTAATGTGCCTAATACCTAATCAATGTTGTGAGGTAATACATGCTCAATAACAGGACCCAGCTTCTAAAGAAGTGACACACACAGCACACGCACAAAGTGCTGGAGGAACTCAGCAGGACAGGCAGTATCTATGGAAAAGAGTTAATAGTTGAAGCTTCAGGCTGAGACCCTTCATCAGTCTTGGCCTGAAGTGTTGAACTATTTACTCTATTCAACAGATGGTGCCTTGCCTGCTGAATTCTTACAGCATTTTATGTGTGTTGCTTTAAAAAAAGTGAAGGTGTGATGGGTTTATTGTTATAATAGCCAGGCCATTATAACTGTATGATGTATTTTGGATCTACACTATAGAAATTATAAATGCAATTAATCAATAACAGTACTGTGAATATTTTAAAAATATGATCAGTATGTGCCAACTTGTGTGTTCCTGATGATACTGTAAACACAGTTAAATATAGCCCAGTTCAGGTGCATGTTATTGCTATGACCATTTGGGTTTCTTCCAAGTGCTCCAGTTTCTTTCCACATTCTAACACTGTGTGAGTTGGTAGGTTAACTGGGTTCTGTATTTATCCCCTGCTGTGTAGAATCCAGGTGGGGGGGGGTGCAGGGGAAGAGTTGCTGGGACTGTGGGGAAAATAAAATTGGTGCACGATGCTCAGCATGGACTTGGGGGACTGAAGGGCCCGCTTTCTGTGCTATGTGATTTTAAGTTGAGAACTAGAGTGTTATGATTGAGTGTGGTGTATGCCAATAATTGAGGCTGTGATCTACAAGTACAAGTTCTCTCCAGTTTACAAACTCCCAACCTGTGTACAGCCCATATAGACGGATAAATGTTTGGGATGGATTTCTTGTTTGCTGCAGGCTTCTGTTGCCAGGCTTTACTGATCGGTCTGTGTTGTCATGTTGTCGGTAATAAGATATAAAAAATTGCTCAGAGTAAACTGATTGCTAATCAGATCTGTCTTCAGGTGTTGTTACTACCTAGGTATAAATTAACCATATCTCACTGATCACCATAGAGATCAGAGTTAATATGATTTCATTAACCATGTGTCAAGAATTATCTGGATCTGACCCATAGTCAGGCTTCCCACTTTCAAACTGTTTGTACACTGGCCAAGATCTGTACGGGAAATCGATAACTTCAAGTCAAAGTTGAGTTTATTGTCATATAAAATCTTACTTGCAGCAGCATCACCTGTAAGTAGCATTCACAGGGAAAACATAAATTATCAGCAATTCTTACAAGAAAGAACATAATTAGAACACAAAAAAACCTAAGTCCACTTTAGTACGAAGTGATTAGGGTTGAGTCAGTTGGTTTAAGAACTGAATGGTTGAAGGGAAATAGCTGTTCCTGAACCTGGTGGTGTGGGACTTCAGGCTTCTGTACCTCCTGCCCAATGGCCCAGGAGCTGTGAGAAAACGGCAAGGCCTGGATGATGGGAATCCTTAGCAGGCCAGGCGGCATCGATAGGAAAGAGTAAACAGTCCTGAAGAAGGGTTTTGGCCCGAGATGTCGACTGTTAACTGTTTTCCATGGATGCTGCCTGGCCTGCCAAGGATCCCTCATCATTTGACCTCTAGCAGTTTGCGTGTGTTGCTTTGGATTTCCAGCATCTGCAGATTTTCTCTTGTCTGTGGTGGCGATCCTTGATAGGTGTTGTTAACTTAAGCCATCATCTATAGATTCCACTGATTATGGGGAACTCTTCTGTACACCGTAAAAACACGCACAAATCTATAGACATTGTTTTCCATTTGATTTGCTTTTATGAATGCCTAGGCTGCAATAACACCCTGTACATTGAGGTGGTGCTGCTGTGTGACAATTTTACAAAGGTGATTCCCATTGTAAGTGTTGTCCTAAAAATTGGCAGTAGTAAATCTGACAGTCTGTGAATGCAGGCAATCTGCAAGAGATCAGAGATTCTCAGATTCCTCATCCAAACCCCATTATTGATGAAAAATGTTTCCAAAAGAACTGTATGAAATTCAAACCAAATTTTGAACTTGGTTTATACATTGCATTTTATAGAAAGTGCATTTAATCATCAAGTGTAAAGCAGTTCTCTGAGCATTGGAAGGTGCAGAAAACTGAGACTGGAGGGCCTGAGGTAAGGAGTGGCTGGATAGTCTGTTTTCCTTTGAGTGAGAAGGCTGAGGGGTGACCTTTTAGGGGTTTGTAAAATCATGAGGGGCAGAAGTAAGGTGGATGGTTACTGTCTTTTTCTCCAGGGTAGAGGATTCTAAAACCAGAGGACATAGATATAAAGTGGAAGGTTAAAAGTAGACCTGAGGGGCAGGTTTTTCACATAGAGGGTGGTGGATGTATGTCAAGGAAGGGTGGTATGTGGTACAATTACAATGTTTAAAATATAAAATTAAATTTATAATTATTAAATTTAAAATGTTTCCCTAGACGACAGCGAGCTGAGCGACCCTGAGGTTGGCTGGCGGGGGCTACATTTGGATAGATGCATGGATAGAAAAGGTTTAGGGACATGGGCAAAATGCAGGCAAATAAGACCAGCTCAGACAACACTTTGATCAGTATGACTATTGGGCAGGAGGTGCGGAAGCCTGAAGTCCCACACTACCAAGTTCAAGAACAGCTATTCTTGAACCAACCTGCACAACACTAATCACTACGACAGTTTAGCAACATGATAATCACTTTTCACTAAAACAGACTTTTTTGTTCTAAATTTGTGTACAATTTATGTTTGCTGTTCTTGTGACTACTGCTTGTATGATGTTTTGTTCCGGTGGTGCCATTGCATGAAAGCTTTTTGGTACAACTTCTGTATATGGTAATAAACTTGACTTTGACTTGTTTCTGTGCTGTATAATCCTGACTCTTTCCTGCCCATCTCCCCCCCCCCCGCTTTCTCTGTGAATCATTCCCTCTCTTGTGTCCAGCAGCTCACCTTTTACCACATACCCACCCGCCCTATGGGACAATTTGAAAGCTGATGACAAACTTGTTTTATCAAGAAACATGATTAAAATAGACAGCATCTCCTTAGAAATGCTGCAATTCTGTTTTTCCTTGTAGGAACTTCAGACTTCAATAAGATTAGAATACCTGGTGTAAAACTTGTGGAGTGATTTGTGTTTGCCTGCACAATTGTCATTTCCTTGACCCAGTGTACACATTGCCCACATTCTATAGAAAGCTAATGTGGACAACTGAGGAAAGGATTGTTATAAAAACATAGCCTCTGACTGTAAAAGCGTATAATTAATAACTTGGCACATGTCTAGTATAGATCATTGATTTCATATAAGCAGCATGCAGTCAGTAATTGGGCTGTAGCTTTATATGTGTTTCAGATAGATTAATAGCTGAATGCTCTCCCATCGATCTGTTGCGCTAAACCATTTACCAAATATCAATAGACTGTCCTTATCCAAGCTTTTGCATTATTCAGTATGGCAGAGATCTTGTGTTTGCTGCAGATTGTTCATGTGTTGAAATTGTTTATTTTATATCCATGCATCTGTCATTGGAGTGTGTGGATTTGCACTACAATTGATTTATAGCATGTATCTAACTGGTAACTGAAGAGTATTTGATTGTAAAGTGGACCATATCGACTCTTCTCCACCCGGATCTCTCAATTTTGTCAAGTTCCTCCTGTATTCCTCGCATTTTTCTGCTGGCTGGGATGACAGATTTTGGTGCAGAAACATCTTTAATGTTTCCACTAACATCACCCTATGGCTGAGTTTGCAAGGAATTTGCCTGTGTACCAATCAATTTAGTTTATGAGAGGGTGCTGAGAACATCCTTCATTTAAGATATGTATTGGAGTTCATTGCTCATTTTGACACAATGTCTGTTTTGCTGTCTCTCTTGCTGAGTAGATGTAAGTTATTTAAGGCAGCGGTCCCCAACCACCGGGCTGCGGACCAGTACCGAGCCGCGAGGAAGCGATATGAGTCAGCTGCACCTTTCCTCATTCCCTGTCACGGCCACTGTTGAGCCATTACGCATGCGAGGTCATTACCTGCTCATCATCCGTGTCAGCGCGGGAAGGAGATCAACTCCTCGAGCTTGCAAATGATGGTGGGCTGAGAAGTACGTTTGACATAACATCTCTGCCGGCATTCTGGAAGAAAGTCAAGGCTAAGTATCCTGAGATAGCCACGAAAGCACTGAAAACGTTGCTTCCATTTCCAACATATCTCTGCAACGAATGCAATGAAAACTAAATTGCGGAATAGACTGGACATAAGGAACCCCCTTCGAGTATTGCTGTCTCCCATCACCCCTCGATAGGACTGTCCTGTTGCAGGAAAACAAGCCCAGGGCTCCCACTGATTCAGCAATATTGGTGTGTTGCAATGATTTTGTATGTTCATACGGGGAAATATGTGCTGCGTGTTTAATATCCAAAAGTTACTTAAAATGTTATGCTATTGACTTATATAACCATATAATAATTACAGCACAGGAACAGGCCATCTCTGCCCTTTTAGTCCGTGCCGAACGCTACTCTCACCTAGTCCCACCGACCTGCACTCAGCCCATAACCCTCCATTCCTTTCCTGTCCATATACCTGTCCAATTTTTCTTTAAATGATAATATCGAACCTGCCTCTACCACTTCTACTGGAAGTTCGTTCAACACTTACGTCAAGCTCCCCTGTCCTCCCCTGATAATTGACTTATCACGATATTCATGCGAGGAAAATATGCGCTGTATATTTAATATTAAATTTGTTAGATAAACCCTTTTAGAAAGGAAATTGAGTGTATTAGCCACTTATCACTGATATTCCGGTCATGATTAACAACCCACGATCCCCCCGGCAGAACAGAATCGCCAAAAACGATTTGTAGAAAAAAATCGTACACACATGCGCACTGGTGCCCACGCAAGGCTTCATGGTCGTTGTAGTCTTTCTCGGGGTAAACCCAACGTATTTAACTGCTACTCTTGTCCATTGGCAACTCTACCACCCGCCCCCCCGGTCGGCCAGTCTGCAAGAATATTGTCAATATGAAACCGGTCTGCAGTGCGAAAAAGGTTGGGGACCCCTGATTTAAGGTGTTGATTATATAGTTAATCCTGATGCTTTAGTTGGGTGGATTTGTTTTGTGTGTGTGTGTGTGTGTGTTATGGAGTTTGTGCATGCGTACTGCTTGTGACTGGGAAGTGTGGGGTTGCAGGTTTGTGCGTACTCCTTGTGACTGGTAAGTGCAGGTTGGTAGTAATTGGGCACTAAAAATTGCCCCTAGGATCTGGGTTGGCATGTGCTTAGTGGGCCGAAGGGCCCCTTTCTATGTTGTTTAAAAGACATCTGCAAAGGTTCAGAGAGATATGGGTCAAATGCAGGCAAATAATACTAGCATACATTGGCATCATGGTGAAAGTGGATGAGATGGCTTAAGCAGCTTGTTTCTGTGCTGTTAACCCTATGATTCTAGTCTTCCTGTGCAGTTTTAGAGCCTTATTTCTTGGCTGCGGGATAAATATGATTCTATACGGGACCTATGGTGTAGGGGGTGTCCAGGGAGGGGTAGCTCCTTTGGTAAAGGAGCTTGTTGAGTCCACTCCGGGGCAGCTCACTCATCTTTGGTTCCCACCAGCCACTCAGCTCTGACCTGTGGATGGGTCCAAGTAGCTGTTTGCATGCAACAGAGGTTACACCCTAGTACACCACTTTGACAGGTGGGGGTAGCTGGCGGCCTCATACCCTGCTGAGTTAGGGACATGCCTGTCCCAGCATGTGAACTCGGCTCCAGCGGACTGGGCCAATGAGATCTGTAGTTAGATCCAGCGGCCGGGAAGGCGGCACTGCAATGCTCCATGGAGAGCAAGGGCATGACAAGGCACAGAAGACGTCATGGTCATCCACTGCAACCAAGGAAACCCCAGTTTGTGACACTTTTTTGTATGACTGGACTTGGACTTCTGAGGTCAAGAGAGTGGAACTGCCCCAGTGCAAGAGTTTTTCCACTTTAAAAACTCCCACACAGATTTCCTGTCATCGACAGACATCCACCATTGGTTCTAGTCAAACGTACATTTGTGGAAAGTTAACTTTTGCAGAATTGATGAGGTCATGGGCAACAGGATAATCCACCCTGGCTTTGTAGTATTTTGTTTTTGCTTTAATCAAAGGAGTGTATGATCCACATCTCCAACCTCCGGTGAAAAGAGCCACTAGCAGCATAGTAAACGGCTGGCTTCCAGCTTCCTATTAGCAGTTCCTACCAGGGCACTGCCAGGCTTGCTCACTTTTGCCAGTGGCCCTTAAGCATGGGATTACTCTGGCAGCAGCTGATTTAATGGTCATTGAATAGTATATCTGCAGTGGATAGCTCTGGGATTGGTGTTTCTGGTTACTGTTTACGCAGATTTCTTCTCCAGGACCTGTCTTGTGTCCAGGGCCACAGTAGTCAGAACTGCAGATCAATAAAGAGAATAGTTTTCATTGACGATGGTTGCCATTCCACTGTCGTTCCTACTTGGACAAGCAGCAGAATCAGGTTTATTATTGCGGTCTCATATGATGTGAAACTTGTTTTGTGGCAGCAATATAGCGCAGAGTCATAAAATGACTTTAAATTACAAATTAAAAACTGCAAGGAGAGGGAATAAAGAAATAGTGTTCATGGACTGTTCAGAAATATGATGGTGGAAGGGAAGAAGCTGTTCTTGAATCATTGAGTGTGGGTCTTCAGGCTCCTATGCCTCATCCCTGATGGTAGTAATAAGAAGGCGTATCCCAGAAAGTGGTGGAACAGCTTGTTGCTATGGGAACTGGTATATTTCCTTTCCCCTCTTGTGGCTTTTGGAGTCTGCAACTTGTCATCAGAATCACTGTAGGGACAAGAGACTATAGATGTTAGGAACAAACAATCTGCTGAAAGAAC
This sequence comes from Mobula birostris, assembly GCF_030028105.1. Taxonomy (NCBI): domain Eukaryota; kingdom Metazoa; phylum Chordata; class Chondrichthyes; order Myliobatiformes; family Myliobatidae; genus Mobula; species Mobula birostris. The sequence goes on along the minus strand of NC_092377.1, from coordinate 129,024,626 downwards.
TCAGCAGGTCAAACAACGTCAGAGAGGGGAAAAGAATTGTTGGCATTCGGACTGAGAGTGGAAAGTCGAGATGGCCAGTATAAAGAGGAGAAGGGGAATGGTGAAAATGGATTCTGAGGCAATTGGTGGGCTGAAGGGGGGCATAAGGTGGCAGGCAGGTAGTGCCAGGTAGGGGACTTCAGTGTAGGGTGTGGAATTGAAAGATATTGGCAGGTGAATGATAGATGGAGGCAGACAGAGGGGAAAAAGGGTAAGGGAGCAAGGTGGAGACCAGGTAGATGAAGGCTGGGGACAGTTGCTGCAGGGTGAAAAGCAGGAACACAGCATTACCAGTGCTGGATTATGGTAAGTAAAGGAGATGATAATGGGAACCATTGGGGAGGGGGCTGAATGGCAGTTGGAATGGTAGTTTCTGGGCTTCATTTAACCAGTTCATTGAAGTCAAATTGAGCTGATGAAGAATGTGTAACCCATTTGACCTATCTGGCCTGAATTTTCCAATGGTTCTGCTCCACATAAACCTTACCTTTTCACCACACCCTAACTAAGTTAAGCTGTCTGAGGGTCTCTGGCCATTACTGGCCACTCCGAGTTTGCCTGATTCTGCAACACCTCCTATGAACCAATGAACCAAACCAATTGCCTCCTGATTAGATTAGAATAATGAATTGAAGTGTGAAGAGCGGTGTGTACTGGAAAACCAATGGCAGTTTCTAAGGTAAATGACTTCATTGATACTTAATTTACTGATGTAATTAAATGCATTAATATAATTAGAATCCTAAGGCATGATACAAGGTCTGTCAATCATCAGTCATCCACTTGCACTAGTCCTGTTTTATTATCCCCACACCCACATTAGAGTAATAGAAAACTACAGCACAGAAATAGGCTCTTTGGCCTATCTAGTCTGTGCCAAACCATTTAAACTGCCTAGTCCCAACGACCATAGGCCTCCATAACCTTCCCATCCATGTATCTATCCGAACTTGTCTTAAACGTTGAAATCGAATTTGCATCCACCACTTGCGCTGGCAGCTCGTTCCACACCCTTACCACCCACTGAGTGAAAAAGTTTTCCCTTCTGTTCTCATTCTTGGGGCATTTTACAGTGGCTAGTTATAATCCACTGATACGCTGCTTTTTGGGATGCAGAAGGAAACTGGAGTTTGCAATCACAGGAAAGACACGCAAACTCCACATATCAACACCATCCAGAGGTCAGGATAGAAACTGGGTCTCTGAAGCATTTTCTATTTTCATTCCAGCTTTCCAGTCTTTACACAAGGGATTCTGCAGTTGCTGAAAATCTTGAGCTTCTGCCACATCTGTTCTAAGGATGAGACTTTACATTCCAGGACATCCGACTCCCCATCCATTTGTACTTCCATTTGTACTCAACTACAACCCCTCAAGCCCTTGCAACCAACACACCAGTGTCTGCAACTTCTGCTATCATTCTGGCTTCTGCCCCCCTGATGAAGACTGTTGGTCTGAAACATCGACTGTTTTCCCTCCATAGATGCTGCCTGATCTCCTGAGTTTCTCTAGCATTTTGTATGCGTTGCCCAGCCTCTGTTGTTCTCGACTGCTTTTCTTGAGAGTTATGGATGACACCAGTGAGAAATGGAGAACAAGTTGCACCTGTCCATCTCAACTCAAAGTACCTCCTTAGCTCTGCACAATGTAGTTTTACCTGTGGTAGATCTTTCAGCGTTCACCTGGGCTCAGTGCTCATGAATAGCTTTGGACTTGATTCTCTGAACTGCAGGAGAATGAGGGAAGATTTTACAAAGATATATAAAATTACGAGGGGTATACACAGGATGAACGCATGCAGGCTTTTCCCCCTCAGGTTGGGTGACACTAGAACTAGAGGTCATAGGTTAAGGCTGAAATGTGAAATATTTAAGGGGTGTCTGAGGGGGATATTCTTCACTCAGAGGTTGGTATGAGTTGGGAGCAAGCTGCCAACGGAATTGTAACATCTAAGAGATGTTTGGATAGGTGCATGGATAGAAGGAGTATGGAGGGATATTGTCTGGGTGCAGGTAGGTAGCACGGGGCAGAAAAACAGGGTGATGGGCCAAAGGGCCTGTTTCTGCACTGTAATCTGATTTTAATGGAGATATAGGAAACCTTGTATCTGCTCTATGCAGGCATAGGAAGCATTACACACTGGCTTTCCTGCTCAGCCAGACGGTCTTTAATGTACAACCAGAATTAAGCCCTTTAGCTCATCATACCCCTGTCAACTGTTGTGCCTGTCCATACACACGCCATTTGCCACCACCTTTCTTTGGCAGCGAGCTGCAGGTATCTCTATCTCCCCATTGGGAAACAGATTCTACCTACCTTTTCTATTTCTGTCAAGTCACCCTTCAGCCACCTTCTCTCCATGCAAAATAAACCCAATTTATCAATCTCTTTCGAACTTAATCCAGCCAACATCCTATTGAATCTGCCATCAGATTCTTAGAAAACCCTAACACGGCCTTGGAAAATATTTAGTTTTTTTTCTCTCACAGAGCTTGCACTAATGTTGTTATATTTATTTTGTCATGTAAGTTATGCATAATTACATCAATAAGTTTATATTAACTTATACTTGTCAGGTCTGTAAAGTGCTGTGCTGCTGTTGCAAAGAACTAATTTTCATGACATTTATATCCTGGCTATGTCTGCCCATGACAATAAACCTGAACTTGGTCTGTGGTGGGAGAGGAGAAATGACCCAAATACTCCTTGCAAAGCCTTCTTTCAGGTCTAGGGAGGGGAAGAAGCTTTTGTTGAACCTTGAGGTGTGGGTTTTCAGACTCATGTATCTCCTGCCTAAGTAATGGTAGTCAATTCCTGCATTATAGGATTGTAATTGTTTTATTATTGTCACATGTACTGAGTTATAGTGAAGACTTGTCTTGCATACTGTTTACACAGATCATTTCATTACACAGTGAATTAAGGTAAAACAATAACATTGCAGAATAAGGTGTAAAGCTACAGAGAAAGTGCAGCTCAGATGCACAATAAGATACAAGATCATATATCATACAAGATCATACAAGCTCCTCATGTAATAAAGCTTCTTCAGATGTCCAAGTGAGATGCTAGTTCAGAAATGGTATCTGTGGCTACATTCATGTTTGTGCACTTATTGCAGAGAAATTCCAGCGCTCGCTCATATTTGTACTGAGTAACAAGGAGGGGGATGTGCTTGTGAATGAAAACCAGGAGAAGGGTTGGTGTGGTTTAGGTTTGAGATCTAGACAGACTGAAGGAGAGAGGAGCAGCCTCACAAGGCCAAACCTCAGCCCATATGCCCAGCTGAATTTCAGGCACAATCTGATCAAGGGCCACTGGCTGACTTTCAGTGCAAAAGAAAACTTTGTTGGATGTGAATAAGTTTGGCAGTTCCCAAAGCAGGGAATGGTATTATAGAAATGTAAATCCTTTTTGTTTTATTATTATTCTGATGCTCAAATCTCACTAGTGCCTCTTGGGTTCACTTATTCTGGCTCATTAATCTTAGCGTCTCTATCCAATGTGGGTCTGTGTGTCTGATACTAGTCAGAGATCTTGTAATTGACGTTTGCATCTCTGCACCTACATCTGGTGTGTCTGATTCTGGTCCAGTATCTTTATCTATTGTCAGTTTGTATGATGCATTTTTTAAATTAGAACTGATTTGACTGTCCTTTCCTCTCCCAGTATGTCGAGCAGGAATATTTGTATTATGCTTCTCTGGTACTGCCCTAGGGTCGTTGATTGAAAGTGATTATTTTCATCTTGCTGCCCGTTTTTCATTCAATTTGGTTGTAAATGGGTCTGCTGGGACTGCTGCTGGTGACAAAAATCTTTTGCCTTTAACTTGACACTTTTTATAGAAAACCAGATTGACATGGCATATCCCCATATTTTTCCATCTCCATGCTTTCTGAATTTCCCAATGAAATGCTGTTTCTCCTCACGAAGGGTGGAGGATTTATGGTCACAAGCTAGCCGTCTTCTGGCTTCTCACTACCTGTCTCCTCGTATTGAGGATGTGATTTCTGCTCAATCCAGTCATTGTACTCGATTTGTAGGAAAGGAAGCTGATGTAACTGAGAATGAACAATGGCTGTATTTATTTAGCAGGGTAACTATCAGATCCATGATATAACATTCAGTTCTTTTTGGCCGCATTTTCTGAAACTTGTGAACATGGATTCAGGTGTCCAGGTCTGGTCAAAGTGGCTGAACAATGCCACTTGGAAGATAAATTAGTTTATTATTGTCATATTCTTCTTCGCCTTAAGCCCATCAGCCCCGTGGCTTTTGCTTTCGTCATATGGCTTCATAGGTCTTCTAGGTGAAGATCCTTCCTTTCTTAGGGATGCTTTGGAGCTTCTGGTGATGTTTCGGTAGCTCTGGTGGGTTTTTATGAGATGGGGTTGCCCAACCCTCTCTTTTCACAGCTGGGCTTGAGACTGGCCATGGTGGAGTTATTATTGTCATGTACTGAGTGGAAAAACTCGGCTTGCAACAGTGCATTGAGGTAGTATAAGTTAAAACAAGAACAGTGCAGAATGAAGCGTTACAGTTACAGAGAAAGCGCAGTGCAGGCAGGGAATGAGGTGCAAGGTCAAAGCAAGGTAAATTGTGAGGTGAGATGCCCATCTTTTCATTCCAGGGATAGAAATTGTCCTTATGCTTGGTGGTATGTGCACATGGCCCAGTTCTCTCTGCTGAGTTATATGCACCACAGAAACAGTCCCTTTCTTGTCCATGCCAATGAACATGTCCATATAAGCTAACCCATGTTTCTCTAAACATTTCCCAGCCATGTACCTCTCCAAATGTTTTTTAAGTGTTGTTTACACATCTGCCTCTAATACTTCCTCTGGCAGTTCATTCCATCTGTGTCCCTTTTAAATCTTTCCCCTCTCACCTTAAACCAATGCCCTCTGATTTTTTGAGTCCCTTTCCCTATGAAAAAGTCTCCGTGAATTCTCCCTATCTATAGCTCCTCATGATTTTACACACTTCTGAAGGCTGTCCCTCAGTTTCCGATGTTCCAAGGAAATAAAGTTCTACCCTGCCCAATCCCTCCTTATAAGTCATGCCTTCTTTTTGGCATCCTCATCAGTATTCAAACCCAGCACTGTACTGAGACGAGGGCGTCCTTGCCCTCAACACTGAGCCCAGGGTGGTGATTGCGGACACATTGACTTGATCAGTGTGATAGTATGTGCACACCCCCACCAGCCCTGTGGCCACCTTTATGCATATGCAGCATCAGGGGACAGTGTAGTGTTAATCCCACTGATCTATCTAGTGTGGGAAAAAGAAACTGTTCAAATTCAATTTGTGTTTTGCAAAGCCAAAAACAATGAATTAATCTCATTAGCAAAACATATATCATAATGTAAAAGTGTAAATATTAGCAGTCTGAATATTCATGTTGCCTGCCCATCCAAGGATGGACGGTGGGGCTTGGGGTGGGGGTGGTGATGGAGACTGACTTTCATTGAAGTGAGATGTGTGCTCCTGCATTTATTTTGCTGCTGACACGTTGGCTGAGTTCCCGCAGTGCGGTCTGAATGATGGGATTGTATGCGGAGTGGGTACTTCCCTGTGCCCTGTCCCAGCTGGCTCAGCCACGGGCCAGTTAATTGATCAGTTCTACAACGCTGTCCCCTCAACACTGTGGCCTCTTTGTTTAAGTGGGTTGGGATCTTACACCCTGCCAGTTCCTGGGCCTGAGAAGTGCTCGTAATTGCTGAGTCCAGGGAGCACTTGGCAAAGACTGGCGCTGTTCTTGCCAATTCTGCAAGGGGATTAGTGCCACCCTGAGATAACTTTTTTTTCCTCTAGCAGTGAGATTTTGTTTCTCAGTGTGTGCCATGTTCCACGGTCACCTCCAATATGTTTGCACGTTGCACAGCTCATGGCTTTCCTGTAAACCGATCGGCAGTGTTATTCTGTTTGTTGAAAATTCGATGCAGTGAGGTTGGTGAGCAGGACAGGCAGGGACATGCAGGCACACACGAGTGAGTCCAAATCGGAGGAGAGTATCAGGTCAGGTTCCCACAAGCAAAGGCCTAGGACTTCAAAGAGGACAGCCACAGTGGAGCGTGGGGAAAGAAACTGAGATGTCACTGCTGAAGTAATTTTGGTTTTGCAGTGCGATCAAAGTGGCAGTGATCCAAAGGTGGCACCTTGTCTGATCCAGCAGTCTTCCTTCAAATGTGGGCAAAATAAGTGATGAGATAATCTGTTTAAAGAGTGGTTATGGAGATGGTGAAAGCCTTTTCTATTCCCAGGCTGTCCCAACAATAGGAGGGCTGAGGCTCCTCTATTTAAGGTTTTGCTTGGGAAAGGTTGCTGCCCAGATTCTGTGCTCAAATCTCTGGAGTTTGGCTGGTGACTAGAGAGGTCAGAGAGCTACCACTGAACCTAGGCAAATTCTTTTGGTCAATTTTTTCAGCAGGTCATAATGAGGATTGGGGTAGGCCAAAGATGTTTGGAGTTCTTGGAACCATTCCATTTTACAGATGCCTGTTGCTCAGTCTCTTTCTCATTTCCCATTTGGATTCTCCTGTATCCATTAAATCCATTTCCTCTTTCAGCCTGAGTGCCCTCTTCCTCATGTCTTAACTCTTGGGGATAGAGGCTTGAAATTGCAGGGGGAATAACTGGTCACCCTCTCATCTGAAACTAACCAGATTGATCTAGGTTTTGTTTTAAACCTATTTGACCACATGTATCTACTTGAATTAGGATTGCCCATCTCTGACCTTGCTTCAGTTTGTCAGCTGTTGGAATCCTCCTCTGTCTTTTGTACATCTAGACCTGACTATTCCGTGACTACTTTGCTCTATTTTTCCCCAGTTAGCACTAGGACCCACTCTCCAGTCACCATTATGCTCGATTTAAAAAAAGTCGCCCTTATTTTAGAATCTCCTTATTTCCTTTTCTCTCCAATTCCTGGTGGCTAGCCACTCCTTATGTCTCTGAACTCCTACACTTCTGGCTGTTATCTCCTGATTTCTGTCACCCCACTGCCAATATCCTTGCCCTTGGTCCTGAATTCCCTCCTGGATGTCACTGTGGCATAGCTGGGAGAACAGCTGATTCAGTTCCGGTAACCTGGGTCCTAGCCTCCAGTTCTCCAGCTGTGATTTGTACATTCTTCCCCATTTTCACAACCACTGCCCCGCTTCACCTAGTGCTCTGGTTTCCTTACATATCCCAAAAACACTCAGGTCAGTAGATTTATTTATTATCTTTTATAATTGTTCCTAGAGCCCATGAGTCACAATGTTAGATTTGTTTGATCATTGGTCTAGTGGCACTAGAAATGTTGGCCCAAGCCTGCTGTGTAAGTACAAGTTGCTGCTGCTGTCTTGAAGGTTGGGATAAGGTGCTGCAAAAGACCAATAGACTTGAAAATTACAGTAACAAAAAACTCATATTCGGGTCTTTAATGGGGGCATATCGATCTACAGAATACTGAATCTACCAGCAAGCATTTGTGTTTTTGCAAGCACTTGGGCCACCTTATTGTGGATGTTGACAGCACGAGGCTGAATAAGTGCCAGTGGTATTATTAGTGGTTCTTTTGCAGGCTCCAACTGGACCACTGCTGACCAAACCTTAATATCTCTGATCCACCGATGGGCTGGGCCCCAGCTTCTATTGCAGCTGAATACTTCAACCATGCTTGTCCTCAAGGTTTAAGCTGCTGCAGAAGAATTGGTGGGAGGGAGAGTGACAGGAAGGTGAGGCAAGGGATGTTTCCTACAAGGTGGCTTGCTTCTTTAAAGCCAGCACAACAGGGACAGAGGGTAGTTGTGAATCGACATCAGTGATGCACTAGATTTGGGAGGTTCTACAGAGGGCCACATCATTGCCGATTAGTCTGCTACCAATCCACGTGTCTTGGCACAAGAGGTGTTTTTTTTAATTTGCCGGATTATGATAGGATTTCTGAGAACTGTCCATAACCTGAGCTCTTAAGTCTGAAGTGAAGAAAAATGATTGCAAAAACAGTTGTGAAGTGAGAGTCAGCGGGCACGGGAAATGGCTGCCAGCCAGCTTTGCTGATTTGGTCAGCAGGTGAGTCTGCTTAGCACCCCAGCCCTACATGGCTCAACTCAACCCCTCCTAATTGTTGCGGCTCGGGGAGAGTAGGCCAGCGGAAATTCACTGTCCCCACCCAGTAGAGGATGCCTGCAGTCCTAGTGTAGCTGGCAAATCCATCCCGCCAGTCCCCCAGATGCTCATGTGTGCACAGAGTGTCCGTAAGTTGGTGTTAATAACCCAGGCAGGACCTGCAGGAGGAGATGAAGTCAATATGCACTCTGTGCTGATCTACTGTAAGGAGATAATTCTGTCTGTTGACCCTGAAGTTGTGACTGATCTTTCCTGCTCTTAATTCCAAATCCTCCACTTCCCTTTCTGACCAAAAGTGTAACGATTATACTCCGGTAGTAAGCATGTTCTATACGACCATTTTCAGCACTCCCTGCATACTTCGCCTTCCCTTTTGTTTCAATACCCTCAAAACAGACTCCTTTTTGTAATGTGAAAACCTTCCTTGTATTCCCTTTAGATATCTGGCACTGTTTTACACCCCCACATTACCAACTTTGTTTTTGAATCGTTGCTTGACATGTTCTGTCACATGACCCTTTCCCTCCATTCTCTGTATATTCATGTGTCTATCTATTAGCCTCTTAAACGCCTCTATTGGTAAGCTTCCACGACCAGTCCAGGCACCTACTACTCCCAGTGTTTTTAAAAGAAAGTTTGCTGTGCTCATCTCCTTCAAACTCTCCATGCCTCACTTTAAACCCAAACTACCTCTAGTATTTGAAATTCTGGGTAAAGGATAATTTTCCCATTCCATGTCACATAATTTTATAAAGTTCTATCAGGTTTCCTCTTAACCTTGGACACTCCAGAGAAAACAATCCTGAGTTTGTCTAACTTCTCCTTTACAACTCGGACCACTAGTCCGTGCAGTGTCTTGGTAAACCTCTTCTGCATCCTGTGACTTCCTTTGTGTTTATGCTGTGCAGCAGCGGTCCCCAACCATCGGGCCGTGAGGAAACGATACGAGTCAGCTGCACCTTTCCTCATTCCCTGTCATGCACTGTTGAATTTGAACATAGGGTTGCCAACTGTCCCGTATTTGCCGGGACATCCTGTACAGGTTTCCCCCGCCATCCAAAGGTAGAGCGTTCCTATGAAACGGTTCGTAAGCCGGAATGTCGTAAAGCGAAGAAGCAATTACCATTTATTTATATGGGAAAATTTTGTGAGCGTTTGCAGACCCAAAAATAACCTACCAAATCATGCCAAATAACACTTAAAACCTAAAATAACAGTAACATATAGTAAAAGCAGGAATGATATGATAAATACACAGCCTATATAAAGTAGAAATACTTTTCCACAATCATTGCTGGCACTGTTCTCTGTACCTAAAATCTCACGCAAGCACTCTCGGCAGAAAATCTCACGCAAGCGCTGTTGGCAAGAACATTCTCTCCAGTAACCTTTAAGCTACGAAGCTGCCAAATCATGCCAAATAACACATAAAAATACACAGCCGATATAAAGTAGAAATAATGTATGTACAGTGTAGTATCACTTACGGGAATCGGGAAGACAGTGCAGAGCACACCGATGATGGTGTGTTAGGCTCAGTCGTCGGAGTTTGGGTGGTGCAGTGGCCCCCACCCTTCGGGCCGTGACCCGATACTGATCCGCGAAGCATGCAGAGGTACAGCGGTAGCTGGGAGGCACACAGCACATCTTTAAGAAAAAAGCCGAAATAAACAAGCTAATTAATTAGGTAACACTCATAAAAGTTGCTGGTGAACGCAGCAGGCCAGGCAGCATCTCTAGGAAGAGGTGCAGTCGACGTTTCAGGCCGAGACCCTTCGTCAGGACTAACTGAAGGAATAGTGAGTAAGGGATTTGAAAGTGGGAGGGGGAGGGGGAGATCCAAAATGATAGGAGAAGAGGGGGAGGGATGGAGCCAAGAGCTGGACAGGTGATAGGCAAAAGGGATATGAGAGGATCATGGGACAGGAGGTCCAGGAAGAAAGACAAGTGGGGGGGTGACCCAGAGGATGGGCAAGGGGTATATTCAGAGGGACAGAGGGAGAAAGAGGAGAGTGAGAGAAAGAATGTGTGTATAAAAATAAGTAACAGATGGGGTACGAGGGGGAGGTGGGGCATTAGCGGAAGTTAGAGAAGTCGATGTTCATGCCATCAGGTTGGAGGCTACCCAGACGGAATATAAGGTGTTGTTCCTCCAACCTGAGTGTGGCTTCATCTTTACAGCAGAGGAGGCCGTGGATAGACATGTCAGAATGGGAATGGGATGTGGAATTAAAATGTGTGGCCACTGGGAGATCCTGCTTTCTCTGGAGGACATAGTGTAGGTGTTCAGCAAAGCGGTCTCCCAGTCTGCGTCGGGTCTCGCCAATATATAAAAGGCCACATCGGGAGCACCGGATGCAGTATATCACCCCAAACGACTCACAGGTGAAGTGTTGCCTCACCTGGAAGGACTGTTTGGGGCCCTGAATGGTGGTAAGGGAGGAAGTGTAAGGGCATGTGTAGCACTTGTTCTGCTTACACGGATAAGTGCCAGGAGGGAGATCAGTGGGGAGGGATGGGGGGGACGAATGGACAAGGAAGTCGCGGGGGAGGGAAAGATGTGCTTAGTGGTGGGATCCCGTTGGAGGTGGCGGAAGTTACGGAGAGTAATATGTTGGACCCGGAGGCTGGTGGGGTGGTAGGTGAGGACCAGGGGAACCCTATTCCTAGTGGGGTGGCGGGAGGATGGAGTGAGAGCAGATGTACGTGAAATGGGGGAGATGCGTTTGAGAGCAGAGTTGATAGGGAAGCCCCTTTCTTTAAAAAAGGAAGACATCTCCCTCGTCATAGAATGAAAAGCCTCATCCTGAGAGCAGATGCGGCGGAGACGGAGGAATTGCGAGAAGGGGATGGCGTTTTTGCAAGAGACAGGGTGAGAAGAGGAATAGTCCAGATAGCTGTGAGAGTCAGTAGGCTTATAGTAGACATCAGTGGATAAGCTGTCTCCAGAGACAGAGACAGAAAGATCTAGAAAGGGGAAGGAGGTGTCGGAAATGGACCAGGTAAACTTGAGGGCAGGGTGAAAGTTGGAGGCAAAGTTAATAAAGTCAGCGAGCTCTGCATGCGTGCAGGAAGCAGCGCCAATGAGTTGTCGATGTAGCGAAGGAAAAGTGGGGGACAGATACCAGAATAGGCACGGAACATAGATTGTTCCACAAAGCCAACAAAAAGGCAGGCATAGCTAGGACCCATACGGGTGCCCATAGCTACACCTTTAGTTTGGAGGAAGTGGGAGGAGCCAAAGGAGAAATTATTAAGAGTAAGGACTAATTCCGCTAGACGGAGCAGAGTGGTGGTAGAGGGGAACTGATTAGGTCTGGAATCCAAAAAGAAGCGTAGAGCTTTGAGACCTTCCTGATGGGCGATGGAAGTATATAGGGACTGGACATCCATGGTGAAAATAAAGCGGTGGGGGCCAGGGAACTTAAAATCATCGAAAAGTTTAAGAGTGTGAGAAGTGTCACGAACATAGGTAGGAAGGGATTGAACAACGGGGGATAAAACCGTGTCGAGGTATGCTGAAACGAATTCGGTGGGGCAGGAGCAAGCTGAGACAATAGGTCGGCCAGGACAGGCAGGTTTCTGGATCTTGGGTAGGAGGTAGAAATGGGAAGTGCGAGGTGTGGGAACTATAAGGTTGGTAGCAGTGGATGGGAGATCCCCTGAGCGGATAAATTCGGTGATGGTGTGGGAGACAATGGCCTGGTGCTCCTTCGTGGGGTCACGATCGAGGAGGTATCCGTGAGTTGTCGCTGTGCCTCGGCAAGGTAGAGGTCAGTACGCCAAACTACAACAGCACACCCCCTTATCGGCGGGTTTAATAATAAGGTTAGGATTAGTGTGGAGGGAGTGGAGAGCAGAGCGTTCCGAAGGAGTAAGGTTGGAATGGGGACAAGGTGTGGTGAAGTCGAGACGGTTGATGTCCCGTCGGCAGTTAGCGATAAAGAGATCCAGAGCAGGCAGAAGACCAGAGCGGGGTGTCCATGAAGAAGAGGGTTGAAGACGGGAGAAGGGGTCATCGGTGAGTGTGGAAGAGTCCTTGCCGAAGAAGTAGGCTCGGAGACGGAGATGGCGGAAGAAGAGTTCCGCATCATGGCGAACACGGAACTCGCTGAGGTGTGGGCGAAGGGGGACAAAGGTGAGGCCCTTACTGAGGACAGAGCGCTCTGCCTCTGACAGTTGAAGGTCGGAGGGGATGGTAAAGACCCGGCACGGATGAGAGCTGGGATCAGAGGGGGGAGGGGGGAGGCTGGGGGTGTCAATGGAGAGGGGAGGGTTGGGGTGAGAGGAAGATCGAGCCTCTGAGGACCCAGGAGCTGATGGTGGGATCTGAAGGAAATGGGATTGCAGAGTATTGGTGGGGGAAGGGGAGACGGGAGTCACAATAGCAGCACATAAAGACCTGGCCTGGAGTTCAAGGCTGGAGTCGCAGTTGGTGGTTGCGCAATCATTTTGAATGTGTCCATGGTCGTTGCTGGAGTCCAGGTTTTGAATATGCCCTGAGGTGTTGGAGCCGGCGAGATCAATGGCAGAGGCAATCTGAAGTTCATGCCTGCTAGCGTCGGGGCCGGCAGGCTCTGGAGTCCATAGATGTAGGATCTTGCGATCTTTGCCTAACATGACAAAGTAAAAAAAACGGCGATTGCAGGCGTGGATCCGACGGAGGATGAAATAACGGGTAGGACCATTACAGACGGCGAAGAAAGTGTCCCGAAGGTGTGGAAGGGTCTGGGATAGGGACACCAAGTACCTCCTCATGGCGGAGAGAGTCGCCTTCAGAGCTTGACGGGAGAAGCGGCGAGAGGCAGAGTCAATAAAATGTGAGTACCTGCGATCCTCAGAAGGTCCAAATTGAGAGGCTCGGAAACGAATCCTAAAGCCAACTGGAGTAAGTTGGCGACGGAGGCACGTTCCCAGAAAGGATATATGGCTGTGATAGCGAGTCTGAGTCAAAGTGTGGTCGAAAATGTCGGCCCAGATCAGAGGCGACACAATCGGCAATTGTCTCTGATCTGGGCCGACAATTACGTGCCGGGTGGCACCTAATTAATTAGCATGTTTATTTTGGCTTTTTTCTTAAAGTATTTTGGCTTTTTTCTTAAAGATGTGCTGAGTGCCTCCTGGCTACCGCTTCATTCTCCGTGAATCGGTATCTGTCCGCGGCCTGGATGGGTGGTGGTGGGACACTGGGGTGTCGTCTGTTTCCATTAGGGCAGGCAGCTCATCTTCTCCTATGACTGCCCACCTCGATGTCGAAGGTTGAGGCTCACCTGCTGTGGCTGATGTGGAAGGCTTGCTTGACTGCTTAGCCTCGCGCATTTTTCTATCATACAGTTCTTTGTGGTGGCCAGTGCGATCATGTTTGCTGTTGTGTGCTGGGGCAGCAGGCTGAGGGTAGCAGACACCAACAGAATCAACAAACTCATTCGTAAGGCCAGTGATGTTGTGGGGATGGAACTGGACTCTCTCATGGTGGTGTCTGAAAAGAGGATGCTGTCCAAGTTGCATGCCATCTTGGTCAATGTCTCCCATCCACTACATAATGTACTGGGTGGGCGCAGGAGTACATTCAGCCAGAGACTCATTCCACCGAGGTGCAGCACAGAGCGTCATAGGAAGTCATTCCTGCCTGTGGCCATCAAACTTTACAACTCCTCCCTTGGAGGGGCAGACACCCTGAGCCAATAGGCTGGTCCTGGACTTATTTCCTGGCATAATTTACATATTACTATTTAATTATTTATGGTTTTATTACTATTTAATTATTTATGGTGCAACTGTAACGAAAACCAATTTCCCCTGGGATCAATAAAGTATGACTATAACTATATAAGCACTCAAACCACCCTGCAAATATGCCTTAAACCGATGTATGCTTTCAAAATTAAAGTCATACTTTATCATTACTCATTCGGTTTCAATTGTTATCCTTTCCTCTACCAATTGCATCAGCTCTTCATCTATCAGTTCTTGGTCATGGGATGCCAAAACCTCTTCAACATCATCTTTGTCAACTTCCACAAGCCAGACTCACTTTGTCCTTACTTGGTTCACCACGATCAAAACACTTAATTATGTCTAGTTTTACGCTAAGTGTAACACCCTTACGAGCTCTTTCAGGCTTTTCCCATACCTTAGAACTCATCTTGCAAACGGCTGCTCACAGGCACGTGCTTAAGCAATGCTGGCTAGGATGCAGTTCCGGGGGAGAGCGGCTGCTTGGGGAGCGCACTGCCTTTTTTATCGCGCCCTTTTTTTTTTCGCGTGCTGCCTTTCTTCATACCAGTGGAAACACCTTCTGTTAGCAAAAACAGGGAACTAATATAGGTCTTTCGTAACAGTGAGGTTTCATAAAGCGAACATTCGAAAAGCGGGGGATACCTGTATATTGGGCTAAATTGGTTTGTCCCGTATTTCCCTCGCTAGGGTAAAGCGTTCCTATGAAACCTTCCGTGCCGAAATGGCATGAAGCAAAGAAGCAATTACCACTAATTTTTATGGGAAAATTTTTTGAGCGTTCCCAGACCCAGAAAATAACCTAACAAATCATACCAAATAACACATAAAACTGAAAATAAATAACACTAACATATAGTAAAAGCAGGAATGATATAAATACACAGCCTATATAAAGTAGAAATAATGTATGTACAGTGTAGTCGGGAAGATGAAGGCAAAACCGATTTGTGGGGGGAGAAATCGGCACATGCGCACATCACATGCACACATCACGCATGTGCCCACAGGTGCCCGCGCAAGGCTTCATGGTCATGGTAGTCTTTCCTGGGGTAAAGTGTCCTGGGATTTGACTGCTACTTTTGTCCCGTATTTGGGAGTTGGTAACCCTAACTGTAAAAGACATGCTGAGGTGAGTTTAACCCTACTTGGACACCCCCCCCCCGCCCCCTGGTCGGCCGGTCCGCAAGAATATTGTCAATATTAAACTGGTCCGCGGTGCAAATAAGGTTGGGGATGCCTGCTGTACAGTCATGCCCATCCATTTGAAATGTTCTTCCTGCTCCATAGGAATTTGCCACTTCAGCAATCTGCATCCAAATGTGGCAATACACTGGTATGGTAGGTGTAGCGTTGAAGATTTGCACTGTAGTTGTGGGAGTGCTGCTGTGCCAGAGGTGCTGCCTTTTGGGTGAGTTATGAAACTGACGGTCCCTTCAATTGAATGTATTAAAGAGTGTGGAAAATCATAGCTCCCACAATCACTCCCTCCCCACCCCCAATACACTATGAATTATTTACAGTCTGTGTCCCACTTATTGAGATCGTTTTTTTTAAAGAAAAGCAAAACCCAGGATGAAATCAAACCTGAGCAGCAGTACAACATATCAGCAGTCTGACCGCCAATGACTAATCCAATATCTCATTGTGTCAAGTAATCTCTGAGATGTAGAAATAGTAAAGGGTGTAATGCTGAGGATTTATAAAGCTTTGGAGTACTGTGAGCATTTTTTGGGCCCTATATCTAAAAAAGGATGTACTGGCATTGGCGAGGACCTGGAGGACATTTACGAGGACGATCATGGAAATGAAAGACTTAACATACAAGAAGCATTTGATGGCTCTGAATATGGGAATCTGTAGGTAGAGTGGACTTGGATGGCCACTCAGAAAGGATGTTTCCAACGGTGGGAGAATCCAGGACCAGAAGGCATAGCCTCAGAATAGATGAACATACCTTTGGAACAGAGATGAGGAAAAGTTTCTTTAACCAGAGGGTGGTGACTCTCCGAAATTCATAGCCACAGAATGAATCTGTGGAACTCCTTGCCACAGACGGCTGTGAAGGCCAAGTCATTAGGAGGTCAAAGTGGAGGTCAGCAGGTTCTTAATTAGTAAGAATATTGAAGGTTACATGAAGAAGGCGGGAGAATGGGGTTGAGAGGGAAATAAATCAGCCATGATTGAATAGCAGAACAAACTTGATAGGCTGAATGGCTTAGTTCTGCTCCTATGTCTTATGGTCTAAAGAAAACTGCAAAATAGTTATTTAAAATCCTAAATGATTGCCAATCAGGGAATGAAACTGCATTGAAACAGCCTAGCTATTGTTCCATGTCGAGTACCCTTGTTGCCTTCCTGACACTTAGAAGTGGGCAATGATTATTTCATTAGTTTTCCCAGGCACCGGTATATAAAACTGTACAGTCACGCAAAGCTTGATATAACCCCTGCAGGCGATAACTCCAGTTTTCTGATAATTAACCCCAACAGTCTAAAGACATTTGAACATGGCATTGAAAATAATGATTGACATCCCTCAATCACCCCCCCCCCCCCGAATCCAATTCATGTTTTGCTTTCACCCAACATTTTCTATTGTAACACTCCAGGACTCACTGCTTCCCCTCTACTCCTTGTTCTTTTTGAAACACTGCCAATTACAGCTCTGTCCCTGATGGCACAACCAGTTTGATTAATGAGAAATGTTCTACTGTTGCTCAGGTTTGCTTTCATCCTGGGTTTTCCTTTTCTCTTTGGGGAAAAAAAACACACTGCTCTCAAACTTTCAGCCCAGCATTAGGAAGACTCTTCTACTGGGCAAGGACCAATCGCCACTCAATCAATAATTTACTTGGAAAAAGAATTAACATAGTGCTCTGACCAGGCAGGCTGTTATCAAGAATAACATTTGGAGGTAATTTTGAGGTTAGTAATGAGGTAAAATTCGATATGCTTTTATCAAAACACAGAAAGAAACCAGTCTCCCCTCCATGGACTCAAAGATCAAAGAAACCGGTCTCCCCTCCATGGACTCTTACTGCATTTCTCACTGCCTCTTGAAAGTAGCCAAATAACTGTGGACCCCTCTCTTTCTGCACATTCTCTCTTCCCCACTTCTCCCATTGGGTGGAAGATACAAAAGTATGAATGCATGCACCACCAAGCTCAAAGACTGCTTCTATTCCACCGTTGTTGGACTACTGAATGATTCTCTAGTATGTTAAGATGGGACTCGACCTCTTGTTTAGGGACAGGGATGAGGGAGAGTTAGAAGCAAGAGGCAGTAAATGAAGAGTCAAGGCAGGAGCTGGTGTTCGGATTCCAGATTGGAGTGCTCTGTGGTTGAAAGTCGGTGGTGCTGGAGATTGAGTTGGCAGGTGCTGAGGAAACCTGTGATTCCTAGGTCATCGAGTCCTGGAACAGAGATCTGTATGGGTGCGAGTCATGAGGGCCAGTGACCTCCAACCCCTCCCCAGGTCATGATGATCAGAAGTCTGTGTACATCCTGAAGATAAAATGGTGATTGGCAAATCTGAGGTTCAAGGTCTGAAAGTCAAATCTGTGATTGGAGAGTCCTGGGGTCGATACCCAGAGGTTGGTGAAATCCGGAAGCAAAGTCAAAGGTCGAAGTCCAGGGCTTGCTGACTCTGGAGGTAGAAACCCAAAGGTTGAAGACTGAAGTTGGCGAGTACGGAAGTAGAAGCCCGAAGGCTGAAGCCCTCTGGGTCAGCTTGGTCAGAGGCAACCTGTCCTAGTGTCGGAGGTGTGTGTGTGGGAGAGGTGGTGGGTGGGTGGGAAAGTGGGAAAGGGGCATGTTTTGCTATTGATGTTGCATGTGGTGTTTTGCTAAATATTCTTGACATGATATGTTCGCATTGGAATGTATTGTAACACTAATTTGCTGCCACCAGCACATCCTTGGGTGTGTTGGTTGTTAACAGAAATGATGTATTTCACTCTGTGTTTCAATGTGTATAAATAAATCTAAATCCGAAGCTAATAACTCTTAATTAAACTAATCCCTTTTGTCTGCGCATGTTCCATTCCCTCCATTCTCTGCATATTTAAGTCATAAAGAACCTCCTGCCCAAACCTTAAATGTAGAGTATGTCTTCTAATATTAAACATATTGATCCTGAGGAAAAAGATACTGGCTGTCTATCTATGACTCTCATAACTACTTCTATAATATCTCCGCTGCTCAGAGAAAACAACCCAAGTTTGCCCAACCTCTCCTTGTAGCACATGTAAGTGTATTTAAGACAAAGTTAGATAGATTTTTGCTTAGTAGGAGAATTAAGGATTCTGGGGGAATGGCAGGTAGATGGAGATGAGTCCATAGCCAGATCAGCCATGATCTTATTGAATGACAGAGCAGGCTCAACGGGCCAGATGGCCTACTCCTGCATCTATTTCTTATGTTATTATGCCCTCTAATCCTGGTGAACCACTTCTGCACCCTCTCCAAAGCCTTCATATCTTTCTTGTGATGGGGCAACCTGAATTGAATGTGATACTCCAGATGAGGCTTGACCAGAGTCTTATAGGAATGCTGGGATGAGGTGGTTGATTCCTGTGGCTGTGAAATTCTGAATAAGTCTGGTTCATTGAGCTTTGGAACTTTAGTGGAGAAACCATCTGCCCCCAACACCTCTTCTTTCTTGTGGCTTTATTGATTTATTGAGCACGGCAGAGACTGAATAGGTATCACTGAGATACAAATATGCTAGTGTCAAGGACTCTGCAATAGTCATACCACAGAAACAGGCCCTTTGGCCCACTGAGTCTATACTGACCACCTTGTGTCTCCTATTCTGACACTAATCTTATTTTATTTCCCCCACATTTTCTTCAGTGCTGGTGCCTCTCTCACCTTGACAAGCTCTGATTTATTATTTTCTTTCAGCGGGGAGGTGCCCTTGAGTGTTTGAGTGCAAAACAGTGGCAGAAAAACCCTTCCAATTGTCCACCACACCTCACCTGTGGCAGAGTCTACAAGGCGAGCCATCCTTGATCCAGTGGGAGTGCCTAGCTGTGGCAAAATCCACGATCTTCTTGAATGGTAAAGTTGGTTGCTGGAACCCGTGTTCTTGTGTCACCGTTCCCAGACCTGTGAACTGTTGGGGGTGAGGGAATAGTTTGTGGGGAAGGCCATGGAGTTGTATAGTTTGGAAACAAGCTCATTGGCCCAATTTCTCCATGCCAACCAGCTGAGCTGGTTGAATTTGGCAGTGTTTGGCTGGTATCCTGATAAGTCAATCCTCTACCTTGTGACGTAAGAGAGACTGCAGATGCTGGAAATTTGGAATTAGTTTATTGTCACATGGACAATAGTTTGTCTTTTGTACTGTTCATACAGATCAGATCATTACACAGTGCATTGAGATAGAACAAGGTAAAACAGCTGGAGAATGCAGAATGAAGTGTTGCAGTTACAGAGGAAGTGCAGTGCAAGCAGACAATGTGCAAGATCTTTACCAGGTAGATGGTGAGGTCAAGAGTCATTTTATCTCTGTTCAGTGGTCTCCTAATGCACAAAATGCTGGATGGAACTTGGCAGGTCAGGCAGCACCTGAAGAGGGATGAAGCCCCGGTGAAAGGTCTCAACCCAAAACTAGTGGTGCTGCCTGCTCAGTTGAGTCCCTACAACTTTTTGTGTATTGCTACTGTCTTTTAAATGCTGTACAGTAATTGTACCCGCATCAACTGCTTCCTGCAGCTTCTGGTTCCATACGCCTCTTCGATGAGGGGCCCCTCAAACCTGTGACTTCTGGTTTTAGACTCCCCTACCCTGGGGGAATAGACTGTGGCCATTCGTTCCTCGTAATTAGAGTGCTTGCATTAGAAATATAAATGTGTGTTCCATCCCTCTGTGAGGGTGTGAGTGTATGTGCCTTGTCTCCCAGTGAAGGTCTGTGGTGTGTGTCCTTGCGATTAAAGCCTTGGGAATCTAGGTATCCTTCCTGCTTGCAAGGTTAACCTGCCCTTGCTGGGGCAGTACCCACACCTAATCTTAAGTTCAAGGGAGGGCGCTACTGCGGGTGCGCACTTCTATTTCTGAGAGTCTATTTCTGGGACCCGGCGGCCGTCAGTTTTTCTCCCTGTTGCCGGGCAGAGCCGTGCGAAGCTCCGCCCATCCAGCCGCCGGCGCCGCATGGCAACAGGCGTCACCGCCGCTCGCCATTGGGCCGAGCGGCCGTCCAATGCGCGAGGCCGGCCAGACTCTGACGCTGCGTGTTGCCAGGCGAGGGGCTGTAGCAGTTCCGACGGGGAAAAAAATGAATGAGACGCCGTGCCACCAAGCGCGCCCACCAGCATCAGAGGGGGTGGGGACACTGATATATCTGGTGTGTTAAAAGAATTCTTTCTTTAGCATTTGTTGCTGCCCTATATCATGCCAGCATTTGCCTGGGAGACGGCATTTGCTGGTTTTGCTTGCTGCCTATGGGATCTTCCACCTGTAATCCGCAGGGTCAGAAATTCCCAGCCGGGTGTGGAAGTGCGTTTAGCTTTGGTCTTTTTCTACAAACCTATACATAGCACAAACAAAGGAAGCTGATTAATTCGTCCACCAGCTTCCTTCCCTCTCCTTTTTCATATGCTTCCAGTCCGGGTTTCTGAGTAGGAGTTCTCCCTTCCTCCCTCCCCCAACCCCCGTCGCTTGGTCTGTTTTATTTTTAGATTCCTCTTCCTGTCCCAAGTTCAGTTCTTGAGATAACTCGGGCTGGTATTCCTGCATTACCTCACCAGACGGAGGAGGGATGAGTGGTGGAGTTGGGGTGGGGGTGGGGAGCGAGCAATCTTGGGTAACTTTTTTTAAAATATAGTTGTGATTAATGGTGATCGTGTGTCAGCCCCCCCCCCCCAAAGCACTCTTCCAGGAAAAGAACGCCCACAGTGCAGTGCAATGATATCACGACTTCTGAACTCAATTTTTCTAAGACGATTTGTCACAAGGGTGGGGGTGGAGAAAGAAAAGGACTTTTATTTGTATTTCTTGTGTCTACAGACACCCGAACTGACTTTGTCCATATTCTTCCATCTGTAGTCCACAGCTCCACAGATTTCTGTGGAATAAACTGCTTTTTAAGTCTCTAAGGGGACAGCAGAACCTGCCTCCAGGTGTGTGATGGTGCCGATGCTTAAATTAATAACTGATATCAGTATCTCTTAGGACATGACCCAACCTAACAAGACCTTATAATGCAAAACGTGCATGCACAGAACGTTTGGCAGCCAAGTGTCACCAGCCTAATATAGCCCTGCCCTGTGGCCCAGTGATTTTGGCACTCTTTTGTACAGGCACCGAGCCACTGGCCAATTGGACTTTCTGTTTGCCCACTCTAATCACTTGAGAATTCCTTGGGCTTGAGATTTTTTAAAACCTAGGTTCTTGGGCCATTCGGCCTATTTCATCCATGGTGACCACGGTACTCACCAAGCTGGTCCCATTTGCTCGTGTTTAGCCCATATTCTTAAAGTTGTTATGGTTGGGGTTGGTAGTGGGATAAGCTCCCACTGCCTATTGTGCTTCCAATGGTGTGCATCTCAAATAGCCTTTGACAACCAAGTCCAGTTCCTGGTCTTCACATGTGGTTTAGCTACTAAGCCCGGCAGAACTATTTCTACCGACAGGAGAAGGTTAGTAGTGCCTTAAAACCAGTTGCATCAGGCAGATGAGGCTCGTCAGCTATGGTTGGCAGCTGTTCTTGGAGAAAGAAAACTGATCTCAAACCTCCTCAGCCTTGTGACTATAACCACTCATGGGGGAGGCTTTGGAAGTACCCTATGTTGAGTTCAGTGTTGATTGGCAACTCCTGCAACACCACTGATGCCAAACTGTATCAGTCTCTGTTGTTACTTTGGATTCATCAGCTCCATGGAGGGAGGGAGCCTACTGCATGGCTAACAGTTTGCTCTCCATATTGTACTACCCTGGCTTGTGTATTACAGGTGGCAGGGACAGAACATTTATGGTAGACCCCGACCAAAGGGGGTGGGGGGCTGGTCCCTGCCTTAATCCCTCCGAAGCCCATCGATCTTATTCAGATGTTAATATTTTACCTGCCTCCACCACTACCTTTGGCAGGTCATTCCATATATCACCATTTTCTGTGTGAAGAACACACACAAAATGCTGGAAAAACTCAGCGGATTAGGAAGCATCTATGGAGGGAAATGAATGGTTGTTCATTTCGGGCCAAGTTCCTTCATCAGGACTGGGAAAAAAAGGGGCAAAGGTTAGAGTAAGGGGGGAGGGGAAGGAATACAAGCTGGCAGGTGAGAGGAGTAAGGGAAGAGGTGGGTGGGTGGGGAAGGGGGATAAAGTAAGAAGCTGGGAGGGGATAGGTGGCAGAGGGAAAGGGCTGAAGAATCTGTCAGGAGAGAACAGTAGACCATAGGAGAATGAAGGAAGAGGGAAACCAGAGTCGGAGGGAAGCTTGGGCAGGTGAGTAAAAGAGAAGGAGTGATGGTAATCAGAATAGGGAATGGAAAATGAGGGGGGAGAAATTAATGGAAGTTAGAGAAGAAATTGTGTGAAGTTGCTATTTGGGTCCCTTTTAAATCTTTTACCTCTCACCTTTAATTCCTGTAGTGTCCTCTGTTACTTTGTTCTCTTCCCTGGAGGAAGGATGTGTGTGTTCACCCTTTCCACTGTATATCCCTCATGATTTTATACACCTCCATAAGGTCGCCTCTCAGCCTCCCGCATTCCAAGTAACAAAGTCTTAAGTCTCCTCAACTTCTCCTCACAACTCAGGTCCTCAAGTGTTTTCAGGGTGATCAGTGACTAATGGCCATTCCTTAACTTAGTCATTTTGGAGTGGAGGGAGGGGAGAATGTAGGAATGAGTTTGGAGAACTCAGGTGGTCAGACTAAGATAAGATTGGAGTCATAGAGACTGCAGATGCTGGGAATTCAGCAGGTCAGGCAGCATCTGCCTAGAGAAATGTACAGTTGACATTTTGCGTCAAGACTTCATCTGGACTGAAAGTTAGAGGGGAGATGGCCAATATAAAGAGATGTAGGGAAGGGGTAGTTTAGAGTTATGTAACACAGAAATAGGCCTGTGGCCCATCAAGTAATCATCTCTACTAACTCCATTTACCAGCTTTGGCAATCCAGTGTTCACCCAGACACCTGTGTGTGAGTGGCTCTGTCTCGTCTACCTTGGGTAGGGTGTTGCAGATGGCAACCAACCTCTGGATGAAAGATTTCTTCCTGTGATTCCCTTTGACTCCTCACCTGACATGTATGCCTTTGGGAGTAATCATAGAGTCATTGCAGCATCCCAAGATTTCAGATCGTCTTGAAGAGAAATCTCTTTATTTAGGCATTTGTGAATCTTTCTCTACCCTTGCATTGTACATGCGCTCCCTTAAAGTAGCAACACAAATGGTTAGGGTAGTAAAGAAGGCACACTTGTCCTTTTTAAGCATATTTTATTATGATCACAAGACCCTGCTAGACATTAAGAACATAAACTATTGCAGCTTCTAGCCCACTGTTATAAGACTTAAATAGTTCCCTTTCATTATAAGTTGGACTCTTGACCTCATGATTCTAACTTTGTTAATATCTCGCACCTTATTGCTTACCTGCACTGCACTTTCTCTATAGCTGTTACACTTTGCATAGCAGTTAGCATGACACTATTACAGTTTGGGGCGCTGGAGTTTGGATTTCAATTCCGAAGCTGTCTATAAGTTTGTACATCCTTTCTGTGAATGCGTGGGTTTCCTTCCGCAATTCAAAGATGTACTAGTTAGAAGGTTAATGGGTCATTGTAAATTGGCCTGTGATTAGGCTAGGGTTAAATTAGTGGGTTGCTGGGTAATGTGGCTCGTTAGGCCAAAAGGGCCTGTTCCGCAGTGCACCTCTAAATACATAACAATAAGATTTATTCATAATTGTTTGGCCTTGTTCTACTTCAACGTACGTATTGTGTAATGATCCGATCGGTATTGACAATATGTTAAGACAAACTTTTCACTGTGTCTTGGTACGTGTGACAATAATATTCCAATTCCAATTGTATAGGCAGATGGGATTAGTTTGGAATGGCATCAAGGTGGACCAACACAATCAGCTGAAGAGCCTGTGGCTGGCTGACATGTTCGATGTTCACTGATGTTTCTGTTAGTTGAATAGACTAAAGCTGATGGCTGCACTGCACTTCCTCTGTAGCTTTTACACTTTATTCTGAATTGTTACTATTTTACCTTGCTCTACCTCCGTGTGGGCACGTGGCCAAGTGGTTAAGGCATTGGACTAGTGACCTGAAGGTCGTGAGTTTGAGCCCCAACCGAGGGAACGTGTTGTGTCCTTGAGCAAGGCACTTAATCACACATTGCTCTGTGACGACACTGGTGCCAAGCTGTATGGGTCCTCATGCCCTTCCCTTGGACAACATCTGTGTCGTGGAGAGGGGAGACTTGCAGCATGGGCAACTGCTGGTCTTCCATACAACCTTGCCCAGGCCTGCACCCTGGAGAGTGAAGACTTTCCAGGCGCAGACCCATGGTCTCGCAAGACTAACGGATGCCTTTACTTTTACCTCAATGCACTGTATAATGGTATAATCTGTATGAACTGTATGCAAAACAAGCTTTTTACTGTATCTCAGTACATATGGCAATAATTAACCAATTCCAGTACATCCTCACCATAAGGGGTAGGCTGACGAGGACTGATGTGAGGAGAAATTTCCTCCCGTGAGAAATTGAATCATTATCATTCTCTATTCTGAAGGGTGTAGAGACCAAGTTAATGAGAGATCAATAGATTCCTGCATGTCAAAAGGAACTGAGTAATATGAGGAAGTGGAGTTTATGTGGATCAGCCATGATCTCAATGGTAGAATTGGGGCTACACTGGCTACTCCTGTTCCAATTTCTTTTTGTTCTTAAGACTGCTGGAAATAATTTCAGTGCATCCATTGGGAGCATGTTCTCTGAAGAGCACATTTTGATCATAAGGTTTCAGTTTCTATTTTGGACCCTATTCGATGCTGCACAAGAGCTCTTTCTAACCTAGGTCATTGTTTCATCTAACCTTGCTGTATCTGACCTTTTGGACAGTTTGATGTCCTGGGACATACTGCCTATCAGGGTCGTTGTTGTTGGGTCGCATCTGGAATTTCCAATTGGCGGACAATTTCCCTCCATGCCACTCTGACATATTGGGAAATCGTACTCGGCAGATTACAGCAGTGGTTTGCCTTTGCCTTCTGCCGGGTGAGTTTAAAGAGATCACCACCTCTTCCAGTGGATGACCAGGACGTCTAAGTGCCTTGTTGTGCTCTTATTGCTCCACAAACGCCTGCTGGCCTGCCTTCTTGACTGTTGGACTATCAGTTGGTCTCTGCTCAGTCCGCCATGGCCAGACTTCACATGCTGGGACAGGCAGATCCCCTATCTTACCCAGAGTTGAAGACCTGTCGGCTACCCTCATCTGGCTTGGCCCATCTGCTGAGATGGTTTACCGGGGTGTGGCTGCTGCGCATGCTACTTGGAGCCACAGGTGAAAGCTGAGCACCAGGTGGGGACCAAAGGTGGATGAGCTGTCTTAAAAAAGGGCACGGCAGGCCCCCCACCAGAGGTGCTACCCCTCCCTAGACACCCCCGAAAAGGTCATGAAAGGATATTCAACCACAACTTTCTGAAAGGGGAATATTGTCTTAAGTGTGCTGGGGAAGAGCAAGTTGTGCTGGAGCATCCTACAAATGCTACTCTTGAGAACAAAAGTTGAGACGTCACCTCGCAGCTGTAAAAAGTGTTGGTGAGACTGGACTTTGGAGTACAGTGTGCAGTTCTGGTGTCCCAGCTAAAGGAAGGATGTCATTAAGCTTGGAGAGGGTGCATAAAAGATTCACGAGGATGTTACCTGGACTGAGTTATAAGGAGAGGCCGGATAGGCTTGGACAGTTTGCGTTGGAATGAAGGATACTGAGGGGCAACCTTAAAGTGGTGAATTGGTTTATTATTGTTAGATGTACTGAGGTACAGTGAAGAACTTGTTTTACATGCCATCTATTCAGATCATTTCATTACAACAGTGCATTGAGGCAATACAAGGGAAAACAATAACAAAATGCAGAATATAGTATAAATAATATTTACAGAGGAAGTGCAGTAAGGTGCAAGAGCAATGATGGGGTATATTGAGATCAAGAGTCCATCTTACAGTACTGGCAGACTATTCAATAATCTTTTAACGGCAGGATATAAACTGTCCTTGAGCCTGTTGGTACATGTTTTCAGGCTTTTTTTTATCAATGAGAAGGGGAGGAGAGAGCATACCTGGGGCGGGAAAGGTCTTCCATCATACTGACTGCTTTAATGAAGCACCAAGAGGTGTAGATGGAGTCCGGAGATAGAAGCTAGTTTCCATGGTATGTTGAGCTGTGTCCACAACTTCCTCCAGTTTCTTGTAGTTGTGGGCAGAGCAATTACTATGCCAAATTATAACTGTTTCTAAAGTAATGAGGGGTATAGATGGTCACAATCTATTTCCTCAGGGTTTGGCAGTCTAAAATTTGATGACAGGGGTCTAAGGTGAGGGGTCAGATTTAAGAGGGGCAACTTTTTCCAATCAGACAGTGGTCCATATATGGAACGAGCAGCCAGAGGAAGTAGTTGAGACAGGTACATTATGGGCAAATGGGAGTAGAACATTGGTTGGCATGGGTGAGTGTGGATGAGTCCAGGCAAGGGTCTCAACCTGAAACATCGACTGTTTCTCTCCACTGCTGCTGCTTGACATATTAAGTTCCTCCAACCTTTTGAGTTTTTCCCCAGATTCCATCATCTGCATTTGCAACTTATCTGAGTTTGATTAATTCAATATCAAGTCCTGAAGGTTGCAGAAGGCAGGACAAAAGAACAAGCTTGTGTTGGATGGCCACTAACTTTTCTGTTGCTCGCTCCCACAAAGTGTCCAGGCGTCCCTCAGTCTCACTGGTCTTTGGAAAGCTGCTTCTCCTCTTGAGAAGTGGCTTGGCCTGAGAGATTGCAGATGTTGGATTCTAGAGCCTGGAGCAAGAAGTAAAATGCTGGAGGAACTCACTGGGCCTAGATGGCAGGGTTGTAAAGCCCAATTTATACTTCTGCATCAAATTTACGCAGTAGGTACGGCGTAGCCGCGTACCCTACGCTGTATTCTACGCTGAACCTCTCCCAAAATGTAACTATGTGTCGCGGCGACGCAGACTGCAACAACTGTGATTGGTCCGCTTGGTAGCATCGCATTTCTGGTTGCTGCTTCTTCTCTGCCGTTTCAGAATTGAGACAGAAGAGAGAAGAAAAACGTAAGTTGAGTGTTCTTAGCTCAACATGAGCTCCAACTCCAACATGATGCGTTCAGTTTCAATTGCCATTGTTTGAAGTACAGGAAGAAACTCAACACAGTGGCATAGAAACCCCATCGCCAACTAGCGTTTAGGCGGTGAATTGCAGAGCGACGCAGACACACCAATGCACAAGTATAAATGCTCACAACGGCGTAGGCTACGGCGTAGTCCTTATGCACAAGTATGTATCAGCCTTTACCCGAAATGTCAACTGTCCCATTTCCTTCTATGGGTGCTGTCTGACCTGCTGAATTCCTCTAGAAATTTGTATGTTGTCTGGTACAATAGTCATCCTTTAAAAGACAATAGAGATGCACTGATGTAATGAAATGATCCATACAGATGGCATAATAAAAAAAATAGAGGAACTCGGCAAGTCAGGGAACATCCATGGAGGGAAATAGACAGTGGACTTTTCAGATTGAAACCCTTCATCAGGACTGCATGGATGGCATGCAAAATTCTTTTCCCCCCACTGTACATGTGATAATAGTATGACTTGGGCAGCAATGGTCAATATCAGAATTCATCCGTTTAAGGTGAGTGTAGGAAAGCTTTAGGGAGAAGTCAGAGGTAGGTTTTTTACACAGAGAGGTGGGTGCTTGGAACGCACTGATGGGGTGGTGCCAGAGGCCAATGCGATCAGGATATTTTACAGACTTTGAGATAGGCACATTTATATAAGAGAAGTGGAGTGTTAAGGGCTGTGTCGGAAGGATTAGATTGATTGCAGCAGAACATTATGTGTTAAGGGTCCATCCGATGCAGTACTGTTCAATGTTCTAATTTACCAGAGCTGCCCCTAATAATGCAAGTTCCCATTGTAATGCAGGGCTCCCTCAGGAATATAAATCAGAGAAAGTAAGATACGGAGCCACATCAGGGGAGATTAGGAGGTGGATAATTTAATGAGCCTCTTGAAGAGATATGTGTGTGTGTGGAGTGGTGGTTGTGGAATTCCTGAATTTGTAGACCATCTTTCTGCTGAGGTTTATGTCTATAAATACCCCTGTAGTGTTTGGATTTGTATGGGTGCACAGTAACAGAGCTGCTTGTGGTTCTAACTTTGGTGTATTTTTGGACTGCTACATTGATTTTCAAGAACTAACAGATCTAAGTGTGTGAGATATCATTGACGCTGCAAGGGATCGTTCAATGTGGAGAGCCATGATCGCCCAAGCGTGTAACGTGCAAGGCACATGAAGAAGAAGACATTGATTTCAGTGTGTGTGCATCTCCTGGCCACAAATTGCCAGAGCTTCGAGTATGCCCTCTTCTCTCAACCGTCAGCCTCTCTTCCCTAGCCAGGCCTGTCCGATTGGTGCTCACTGCTGCCCAATTAGAGGCGGAGCCAGCGGCCACCTTCCAATCCCTGGGCCAGCGCACTGGGCTGGGTGTGTGCCGTGGAGAGTGGCAACATGTCTGGGAGGAGGTGCTTGATTAGAAGCTTGTGGACTTGGGAGCTCCTTCACACCAGTGACCCATGCACCTTTCACCCAGGTTACATTGCACCAGATTCACTAACCTTGGGTTACACAAACCTCGCCTTCCTTCAGATTGTATACTCATGCTTTTTACCATGCTTTTTTGACACACAGGTCTTCAGCATGATCATTCAACTTGCCAAAGTGCTTTAGACTCAGTAACTTGTGAAGTGTACTTAAATTGGTGAGTATAGTTATTGTCACAGGTATGGAGCTACAGTGAAAAACTTGCCTTGCATACAGATTAATTCATCACTTACTGTTGTGATGCAAGGCGGTGACTAAGTTACACACAGCAAGTTTCAGTAATATATATGCAATTTAGTTCATGGACACCAAAGTGCAATGAAATTGAGTGCTCACCTGTAGCTCTAAATGATAAACGAGGTAATAATAAAGTTCAAAGTAAATTTATTATCAAATAACACGTCACCATATACAACCCTGAGATTCTTTTTTTTGTGGACATAATCAATAAAACTATAGAATACTAACCATAACAGAATCAATGAAAGATTGCCGAACTAGGGCGTTCAACCAGTGTACAGAAGACAGCAAACTGTGCAAACACAAAAAGAAGAACTAATAATAAATAAACAATAAATGAGATGAAGGGTCCTTGAAAGTGAGTCCATTGGTTGTGGGAACATTTCAATGATGGAGCAAGATAAGTTGAGTGAAGTTATCTCCTTTGGTTCAAGAGCCTGATGGTTGAAGGGTAATAACTGGTTGCTGAACCTGGTGGTGCGAGTCCTGAGACTCCTGCTCTCTTCTTGCTGCTGCCATCAAGAAGAAGGTACTTGTGCTGGGTGACAAAGGTGCCTGATGCTGGATGCTACTTTCCTGCAACAGTGTTTCATGTAGATGTGCTCAATGGTTGGGAGGGCTTTAACCATGAAGGACTGGGCCATAATCACAACTTTTCATAGGATTTTCTGTTGAAACGTATTGGTGTTTCCATACCAGGCAGCCAGTCAATGTACTCTTCACTACATACCAATAGAATTTTATCAAAGTTGTAGATGTCATGTCGAATCTCCACAAACTCCTGAGGAAATAGAGACGCTGCCGTGCTTTCTTTGTAATTGCACTTTGTAATTGTGTTGAGCCCAGGACAGGTCCTCCAAAATAATAAAACTCAGAAATTTAAAGTTGCTGACCTTCTCCACCTCTTATCTGCTGATGAGGACTGGTTTATGGACCTCTGGTTTCCTTCTCCTGAAGTTTGTATTTTGTCCTGCTGACATTGAGTAAGAGGTTATTGTTATGACACTACTCAGCCAGATTTTCAATATCTCTCCTATGTGCTGAAACAGCAGAAGGGTGCAAAGTTTGTAGTACAATCCAAAGTAGTGCAAGAGGAGATGTTAAAATGACAATGACCGACTACCAAGAGAAGTGAGGTTAAGTCCAAGAATGTGGCATAACTATCAGGAAGAAAATGTGAAAGAGGTGATTGTTTAGAAGTCTGATGGTAGGGAAGTAGCGCAAGGCTTTTAAGATCCTAAATCTTATTCCAGAAGGTGAACCAGTGAAAGGAATCACTGTGACAGGGATCCTTGGAGTCAGATCCTCCCAAAGCTACAACGAGATTCTGTTCCTGAGAGCTGCTTGAAACCTGAACAGTTCACAAGCGTAAATGGAGCTGCCACACCATATATTTAAACCATAAAATTGAAGGAAACGGAGAACTGCCACAGGGGAGGAGTTGGCATAGTCCAGACACAATCGTGTCGATTGGCGGGGACAGGCTAAAAGTAGCCTTACCCTGCTCCTATGTTCTTCTGTTTTCATGCGGGAGAGTAGACAGAGAATTTCAAAGATTCATACGCCCTCCCATTCCACTTTCATGAGGGATGGTGGGGTGTGGCGGGTGGACTCTGGGTCAACACACACGCACAAGGCTGGAGGAACTCGGTGGCACATGCAGCATATACTAGGGGAATGGACAGTCGACGTTTCGGGTCCATTATCGAGCAACGGGTCATTTCAGCACAACTCACTGGGTTGCGTGTTTGGGCGAACTTACGACCTCGAACTAGGCTATGATCCATCGTTGTACCTTCATTTAGCAGAAAGTGTGCGTGGGTGGAGATAGATCTGTGTGAATTTGTAGTATTTCTGGTCTTTTTTTATCGTACCCCCCCCCCCCGTTAACTTGTTGAATATATTTCGGATTGGTGTTGTAGTGACAATTAAAACAATCGAGTTGATGTCGGGGAGGGGAGAGGGAGGTGGGTGGTGCTGACCCGCCACCCCAAGCGTGGATTAAATGTCTCCGGGTGGGAGAGTGGACATGAACTACAGACGGGATGAGGCGCTCGACTTGATTTCCCTTGCACCGGGGTCGCTACCCGTAACTGGCAGCCGACTGGAAGCGTGTTTAGTTTGCAAGGGATTCCCACGGACCTGCCTGTGCGGAGGGACGGAGGTTGGGGAGGAGGAGGCTGTAGGGTGCGTCTTGCTACTAAATTTACCGCCTGCTCCTGACTATAAATGGAGGTGGATCGGGCGGATCCGCCCATCCCGGGACCAAGGGGAAGAGGGTGGAGGGGAGGGGAGGAATGAAGCCTCTTCTCCCCCCCCCCAACTCCCTGTACCTCCCACCTCTCAGGAGGACCGCTTGCATTGCTGCCGATGCAGAAGGCGAAGGAGCAGGGGCAGAGGCTGCTTTAGTGCCACCCCCTCGCGCAAAACTCAGCTCCTGGGATGCAGTCTCCCTCGGCGCTGCAGATTCAGTGTTTTTCTCTATATCCATGCAGGGTGTGGATTCTTTTTCACCCACTCCCTCCCTCCTCTTCGCCACCATCCGCCCAGCCAGCTGCTGATGTCTATTTGCATCTCCTCCTCCGATGAGTGGATTGCACCAACTCGCTTAAACCAGCCCACCCCTCCCCTTCCCCCTCCCCCTCCTCGCTCTCCCGGCCGGAGAGGGGGGGAGAGAGAGAGAGAGAGTGAGTGAGAGACACACACACGCGCGCACACACACTCTCTCTCTCTCTCACACACACAGACACACAGCCGCTGAATGAACGCACCCACTCGCCCAGGAGCGGCTTCTCCAACGCCGAGGCGATGTGTCAGCCGGTCACGGAGCAGGCAGACGGCAACAGGAGCAGGGGCCGCAGGCACCACGGAGCTGTGAGCTGGGCAAACTTTGCGCCCGCCTCATCCTAAACCTGTGAAGGGCTCTTTTTATTGTCTCTTTTGCATTATATCCTCTGAAACAGCGTCTTGAAGGAGATCAACTTTTACCTGCGCCTTGGGCGCTTTGAAGGAAAACCGACCTTTTGGGTCCCGCGGACTGGAGACGATTGCCAAACTAACTGGGAATTAAAAGAACACAAAAGAAAGGTCTCCACCTCTCTCTCTTTCTCTTTCTGTGTGCCGGGAAGTGATTCACACCAGGGCCTGCCTCTAAGTGCAGTTGCAAGAATCATTCGTGTTCCGTCCACCCCGCCGGCTATGTGTATCTAAAAGGGGAAAACACCGCTGTGTAAAAATATTCCGCCCGATCCTTGTGCCAGAGGAGTCATCAAGCGGGGAGCGAGACTTGTGTGTGTCTTCAGTTCAAGTTGGGGGGGGGCGTCTTTCATCCCGAAGGAAAGGGAAGTTCTTCCCTCTCTTCGACAGCCAGCAGAAGGCGGCGAGCTGGCACCTGTCACGTGAATGTGGCGTCTCTGGGATGTATTTATAAACTAAAGGAAAGGCATTTAAACACGTGCAGTGTCCAATTAAAACAAAAAAAAATATTTATACATATACACACCCAGTACCGATCGATAGGCGG
Source organism: Mobula birostris (assembly GCF_030028105.1). Classification (NCBI taxonomy): domain Eukaryota; kingdom Metazoa; phylum Chordata; class Chondrichthyes; order Myliobatiformes; family Myliobatidae; genus Mobula; species Mobula birostris. The sequence continues at coordinate 128,992,108 of NC_092377.1, read as the reverse complement.
GTCTGAACACGGAGCAGCAGCCTGCTTGGTTGTTGGTACTGTCTTCTCTTTCATTTCATTTTTAGAAGCAGAAACCCCTCTTTATTGTGCGTGAGTGAGGGATCTACTGTATAGAAATAGTCAACTTGGCTCCCACAAGTCCCCTCACTAACTCTGCCTCCTGTGTCCTGGAACAAGAGGACTCAACTCAGCTACAGAAATCTGAAGCTTCCAAAGTGGATCTGTTTAACTTGGCTTTTTCCCTATGTGAGAGAGGCTGCTGGGGGGGAAGCACAGGATCTGTACAGTATAACTCCAGCTACTTTTCAGGAACCAGCTGAGGGATACCTGTTTGTGCTATCTGATTGTTAACCTGCAGTATCTCTGTTCTCTAATCTGACATCAGTGGACCATCTTTTGAGAACCAACGCCTCAGTCACTGGTCATTGTAGCGTGTTAAGGGGTGCAGGTCAACTCTGAGCTATTCTGGGCTTTGCATTGTTGAACCTCTAGATTCTTTCCCCCCTCCTTGTTGATGCGAGGTGCCCTCAGGATCCTAGGCTGGGTAGAGTGGGGGAACACTATTCTACAGGAACTCTTTGCTCCATCTTTCCTGAGCTCGGCGCACTCCTGGCAGGAGCCCGCCACGAGAACCCGCTCCGATGGTGATCACCTCAACCAGCGAGGTCGAACAATCGCCCTCCAGCATGCTGGCTGCCCTCCGCTCGGAATGGATTAAACAGGATCCGATCTGTTGCCTGCCTGCCACCTCTCAATGCAGCAAGAAGCCGACACGAAGTTAGTATGATTGGGGCTGGTGGTTGGGTGGGGGGAGGTAAGGTGGGGGTGAAGCATCTTGCATTTGAGGTCACTATTCCCACTTCATGAGTCTGCAACTTTTCAAACCCCATCTGTGTCGTAAGAGACTGCCATGCACTGTAACATTGGTGTGGTACTGACCAGTCAATGGCAACTTTGGTAAAATATTAAAGGTGGGGTGGAATTGAAATGCTGCATAGAAGTATAGAGGTAATTTTTCTTCCCCATCCCCTCTTAGTTTATTGGTGCTGGTTTGGTTAACTTTCTAAGAGGAATAGTCATTGCATTATTGTACTGTTCTCATTTCTCTCAGGGCACCCAAAATGTTTTTCAGCACTTAACAATGTTGTAAGAAATGTGTCTACAGCAAGCTCCACACATTGGCACTTTTGGAAATGAGATTAATGTTCTTTAATTTCTGTCCAAAGTAATATTCAAAAATAAAAATGCAGAGGAGGTCAAATGATAATTTGTTAAATATTGGCCCTCGGACTCCAGGAAGGTCATTGCTGACTTCCTCAAAAGTGCTATTGCATTAGTTTGGCACTACTTAAGACCATTCTCCTCTTCTCCCCCCCCCCCCCCCCACCACCACCATGCAAGAGTCTTAAAGCAGAAAGTTCTGTGTGAGAGCTCCCTCCAAATCCATTGGGAATGTCAGCCTATTTTCTTATGCTTAAGATCCTGGGAAGGAATTTGAACTTAGACTCCTGACTCATGGGTGAGGGTGTGACTCAGATCTCAGCTCTGACACAAATGTGTTTGTTTATTACAAGTATATCTGTCCTGAATTTAGATTCAGAGATTAAATTGTTCTTGAGTGTTCCCTCTTTGATTTGATTCCCCCTACCTGTATGAGCTGTGTCCCTTCGAGAAATGGATGGCCACAGATGTGTTCAGAAATGTAAAAGATTATTTTTCTACATGGTTTCAATTTTTTAGAGTGCTTTGGAGAGGAGCTGCAAGTGATTGCTAGCTGGAACCTAGGAGTTTATGTTGGTATTTTGAGTTTACAGGGGCATTTGGACTCTTGGACTTGTACATTGAGATTGACAAAGGCTCTTTCTGCAGTAATCAGCCCGGTGTATCATTATTTGATGATGCTAAATGTTATGATGCTGAACTGGCAGGAGTTGTAGGAAAGAGAAAACCACCGAATAGCCCGACTGAGGTGTTTCAGGATCTTTGGAAAGGTCCTGTAGGGTAGATGTGTGAACAGTTCTGATTGCCCAGCCACAGGAAGATGTCATTAAGCTGGAGAAGGAGAAAGATTCACAAAGATGTTACCAGGACTGGAGGGCTCAAGTTAAAAGGAAAGGTTAGATAAGTCTGCAGCTTTTTTCCCCTGAAGGCTGAGGAATGACCTTACGGAGTTTATAAACATCATGGGGGTGTAGATAGCATGGATGGTCACAGTCTTTTCCCCAAGGTAGGGGAATCTAAAACTAAAAAAGGAAGAATATATAGGGGAAAGTTTTTCCACATAGAGGGTGGTGGTTATGTAGAATGAGTTGTCAGAGGAGGTAGTAGAAAACTCTGAAATTAGAGTGTATTAAAAACATGGATAGGAAAGGTTCAGAGCGATGTTGGCCAAATGCGACCTAGATAAGCATTTTGGTTGGCACAGATGAGCTGGGTTAAAGGGTCTGTTTCTGTATGACTCTGATGTAGACAATTGATAGAGAGACAGAACTTTACCAATGTAGCAGCAACTCTGGAGAATCTAGTTTATTCAGAGAGCAGTGAAAATGGGAGTTTTCTCCCAGAGTAAACCAGTTTAAGAAAATACTCGATGAGCGTGTAAGACAGAAGGGGATAGTGGGGTAGGGTGCTTGAGTGAAAGGAGGATCGTGTGGAACGTGTGATGGCTTGGGATAAGGCAACTAAGTAGCCTTATCTGATTGTAGATGTCTGAATAGTGAGATGCATGACTCATGAGGTCAGGTTTGTGTGTTATAAATCCCAGTAGCCTTTCATTGTGTCACAGTGGGTGGTGGTTGAGGCTGTACATGTGGATAGTGTTGTTTTCTTCTCTCCTGAAGTAGCTGTCTCTCGCTGTCCAGGGTTTAAATGCAGTGTGGATGTCAAATTCATTCAGCAGCTCTCTCCAATTCACTAGATGGGTAATCATGGGCAGTACCATCTAGTGGTGAAGGTTGAAAGGGTCTGTGTGCGTGCGTGTGTGTGTGTGTGTGTGTGTGTGTGTGTGTGTGTGTGTGTGTGTATTTATGTATGTATATGTATGTGCACACATGGGACCTGTTTCCAGTGAGGCTCTGTGCATGTGAGTGCATGCGTTGATATACCTTGTGTTGCTGGACTAGGGACCCTGGCTGACTCTCACCCTCTTCACTCTGGCTTCTGTCACTGAGACGAATCTGGCTTGATCGAGATCAGCGAATCCTGCACCTGTCAGGGTTTGGAACCTGAAACCCGCAGCCTTCCCCATCTGCACGGCCCTGTATAAACGCAGGGGCGGAGACTTCCTTCGCTGTGCTGCGAGCCAACCTCACCAGAGTGATTGATCACAAGTTAATCACCATCAGTTGTTCTTCAAGTGAGGTCTGATAACAGTTTGAAAGTGCGTTTCTGCTGGAGCAAATAAAGAGGAACTGTCTCCCAGTGCCAGAAGGAGCACAGATTTAAGACAAGCAGTGCACAAGATAGAGGACCAGGGAAGCATAACTGAAATCTTTCCAGAACATAAAACAGTACAAAACAAGAAAAGGCTCTTTGGCCCTCGATGGCTATGTCAAACATAGTGCAAATTAAACCAAATCCCATCTTCCTGCATGTGATTCACTTTCCTCCATTCCCTGTACATTCATGTGCCTTTCTAAACAGCCTCTCAAATGCAAGTGGAATACCTGCTTCCACCACCGACTCTGGCAGCGCATTCCAGTCACACACCACTTGTGTTTAAAAAAAACTTGCCCCACACATACCTTTAAAATTTCTCCATCACTTACACACATCCCCTAGTACAGGTCAACCTTCTATAATCCGGAACCATTGGGAACTGAGGAGTGCCGGATTAGTGAAAATGCCAAATTACAGAAGGATCACATTAAGCAATAGCCTCATCATACCTTTAAAATATCAAAGGATTCAAAGGTTGATTTAATGTCAAAGAAATGTATACAATATACATCCTGAAATGCTTTTTCTTCGCACCATCTACGAAAACAGAGGAGTGCCCCAAAGAATGAACGACAGTCAAATGTCAGAACCCCTAAGTACCCTCCCGCTCCCCTCCCTCCCACGCGTAAGCGGTAGCGAGCAACAATCCCCCCTCCCCACCAGCAAAAAATAAAGCACACCCGCTACCAGCACTCAAACGTGAGCTAAGCGATAGCAAAGACACAGACTTGCAGTTACCCCAAAGACTACGTTGCACTCACAGTTACTGAGGGCATTTTCTTTTCCTCCACTCAGTAATATGCTTAAGTTCAGCGGGTCACCACGTCTGATCTGAGGTCGTAGGCAGAAGAGAACAGAACGCCGGAGGGCAGTGTGTGACTGCTGGCAAACGGGCAAGAAAGCGGACTGACCCAACGTGCGGCAGCTCCCCCACCGCTGGCGGGTGAGACGGTCAGGCGCCAGGCGGCCACGCCTCATACAGATGATATTAATAAATGCAGGAAAATAAGCAGGAATCGCCTGTCTGTGCTTACAAGAGTGCGCCAACACGTGAACAGATCTAGCGCAACCAAAACAATGTGCAACAGATTGGTACAGTGGCCCGGAAAATTTGAAATTAAAGTTGCATGGAAAATTTGAAATCAGTGCGGATTATCGAAGGAACCGGACTACAGGTAGTCTGATTAGTGAATGTCGACCTGTACTTGATATTTCTAACCTGAGAAAAGATTACTCTATTTGTGCTTCTCATAATTTTATAGAGTTCTCTCAGCTCTCCCCTCGGCCTCCGATGCTCCAGGATAAACAACCGATGTCTGTTTCCATCACCTCCTCCAAGCAGCCTATTTCAGGCACCCATGTAAAAAATAAACTTAACCTGCACATCTTCCTTCAACGTTTTTCCATTTCACCTTAAATGTGTCCTCTCATACTTGATTCTGATTGTCTACCCTACTTTTTATGGGGAGGGGACTCCTTTGAACTTCCTCCTCTCACCTCAAATACATATCCTCTAATATTAGATATTTCAACCCTGGGAAAAGGGTACTTCTATCAGGTCTCCCCTCAGTCTCCAGTTCTCCTTATAGCCCATACCGTCTAATCCAGGCAGTATCTGGGCGAGTGTTTTCTACACCCTCTCCAAAGTCTCTACATCCTTCCTGTAACTAGGTTACCAGAATGACATACAATACTCCCAAGTGTGGCCTGACCAGAGTTTAATACAACTGCAAAAACTGTCTTCCTCTTCTTGAGAGCAGATGTGTGGCCCATGGAGTAATTGGGAGAAAGGGGTGACATTCTTACAAGAGACAGGGTGAGAGGTGTGGTCTCAGTGACTGGATTTGTAGTAGGTTGCTTGTCTCCTGAAATGGAGGCAGAGAGAATGAGAGCAAGGTAGAAGTAGTGTAGGTGATAAAACTGATGTGTTCTGCATGGGTGCAGAGAGCAGCACCAATACAGTTGTTAATGTAGAAAAGGGTATAACACACTGGAGAACTCAGCAGGTCAGGCAACATCTGTGGAGAGTAATGAACAGTTGACAAAAGAGCATGGAATATTCCAAGTGCGGCCTGACCAAAAGTTTTATACAGCTGCAACGTGACATCCTTACTCTGATACCCAGTGCCGTATCTAATGAAGGCAAGCATGCCAAACGCCTTCTATGCAGCAAGTTCCTGAAAAGGTGATTTTCATAATTATTACATCAACAAGGGAAAAAGTGGACAGTGGTGTGGTCAAAGATGGGAAGTGGGAAATTAATCGGAGAGTTGTGCACATTGTGATTGACCTCTGTGCTATATCATTCGACCTTTTCAGCACAATTGGTCAGCTGACAAGTTTGCCATGTGGAAGTGCAAAGTTGGGAAGAAGGCCACAAGTCAATTCCTGGGGCCAATGTTTATTCCTCAACTGGCGACACAAAAATAGCTGATCTGATCACTGCCATATTGATGTTTGTAGGAATTTAACTGCATAAAATATTTCCCTTGATCTATTTCATCATCTGCATGCTGGCCAGCAACAACATCCCTAGATGACATGCACTCAGTTTCCACATTATTTTCTAGTCTCCTCCTTTATGATAAAATAAAGTGGCTTCTGAGTGTATGCATGGACTTCTGCTGCCTTAGCCCATCCTCTTCTGCACACCACTGTTGTAACGTGTGATTATTTGAGTTACTGCTGCCTTCCTGTCGCTTGAACCAGTCTGACCATTCTCCTCCGATTTCTCTCATTATCAAGGCCTTTTCACCCATAGAACTGCTGCTCACTGATTTTTTTTTTCCGCACCATTCTCTGTAAACTCTAGAGACTGTTGTGTGTGAAAATCCCAGGAGATCAGGAATTTCTGAGATACTCAAACTGTCCTGTCTGGCACCAACAATCATTCTACAGCCAAAGTCGCTTAGATCACATTTTTCCCCCCTTATGGTGTTTGGTGAACAATAACTGAACCTCTTGACCATATCTGCATGCTTTTGTGTGTTAAGCTGCTGCCACATGATTAGCTGATGCTTGCATTACCGAGCAGGTGTATCTAATAAAGTGGCCACTGAGTGCATTTATTCCATCAAGTTTGTGCCTGATTTGGGGGGCATTCCCATCAATGTAGTTTCCCCACCCTACGCCAGGAGTCGATTTTAATAGTTCATTAACATAATAGCATTTTGTTGGGATGTAGGAAGAAAATAGAGTATTTGGGGAAGCTCATGTAGCCACAGACAAGAAAATACCTCCCAAGGTTGAATTCATGGTACAGAGTGGTAGATGTCTGGAATGTGCTGCTAGGGTTGGTGATCAAGACAGATATGATAGAAGCTTTATTTTTATTTTATATTTATTGACGCAGCATAGAACAGGCCCTTCGAGCCACAAGGCCCAGCAACCCCAGTTTAACTCTAGCCTAATCACGGGACAATTTACAGTGACCAGTTAGCCTACTCAATACATCTGTGAACTGTTGGAGGAAACCAGAGCACCTGGAGAAAACTCACGCATTCCACAGGGAGAACATACAGAGACTGCTTACAGAGGATGCCAGGATTCAACTCTGAATTCTGCTCCGAGCTGTAATAGATTAGATTAGATTACGAGGACACTCAGTCTTCGTTTTATTGTCATTTAGAAATGCAGGCATTAAAAAATAATACAATGTTCCTCCAGTATGATATCACAAAAACACAGGACAGACCAAGACTAAAACCGACAGAACCACATAATTATAACATATAGTTACAACAGTGCAAAGCAATACCATAATTTGATGAAGAGCAGACCATGGGCACGGTAAAAAAAAGTCTCAAAGTCCCAATAGCCCATCATCTCACGCAGACAGTAGAAGGGAGAAAACTACCCCTGCCATGAGCTTCCAGCGGCGCAAACTTGCCGATGCAGCATCCTGGAAGCACCCGACCACTGTCCGACTCTGAGTCCGTCTGAAAACTTCGAGCCTCCAACCAGCCCTCCGACACTGAGCACCATCTCTGCTGAGCGCTTTCGACCTCGGCCCCGGCCGCCTAGCAACAGGCAAAGCCGAGGATTCGGGGCCTTCTCCTCCCGAGATTTCAGATCATACAGTAGTGGTGGCAGCGAAACGGGCATTTCAGAAGTTTCACCAGATGTTCCTCCGTGCTCTCATGTCTGCCTCCATCAAATCAGAATTGTGCACGGCATTCTACTTGACAGATTACAGATATCATTCACCGGAGAGGCCGTGCGCACTGCGTCGCGCTGCCATCTTCTCCTCCCGCCATCTTTGTGTTGCCAGTAATGTTGCTCCAACCTCTACACTACTGTGGCGTTCCCAACATAGTGTTTAACAGGCTCTTGGATAGACACATGAATGTGTAGAGAATGGAGGAATATGGACACTGTGTAGGCAGGAAGAACTAGTTTAGTAGGCTAGTACATTAATTACCAGTTTAATTAGTAAGGCACAATACAGTAGGCCAAAAAACCTGTTTGTGTGCTGCACTGTTCCGTGTTCTACGTTGAACTCAAGTATGTTGATAGAGCAAGCAGTTTAAGGCGGTAGGGAGTTTGATCTTCTTTGCAGAATGTTTTAAGTGTAGGAGGAAGGATGCTTGCCTTGTTACAGCATCCTTTGTGAGGAATACACCCTAGAGTACTCCATACAATTTTGACTTTAACTAGGAGAAGATTAAAACGTTTAAAAGGCACTTATATGAGTACATGGATAGGAAAGATTTAGAAGGATGCAGACCAAACACCAGCAAATATGAGCAATGCACAATGGAGTGGTGGGGCTCAGCAGGTCAGACAGCATTTGTGGAGGGAAATGAACAGAAGACATTTCGTGTTGAGATCCTTCATTGGGACTACACAGAAGGCGAAGAGATAGCTGGTATAAAATGGTGAGGGAAAGGGGTGAAGTAAAAAATCAAGGTGAGGTGAGTGAATGATGCAAGAATCTGGGAGCTACGCCATGGGGAGTGTCATGGAACAGAGGGGCTGAGGAGTGCAAGTGCATAGTTCACTGAAAACAGTGTCATAGGTAGACAGGCTGGTGAAGAAGCTGGTTGGCCTGCAGGCTTTTATCATTCATGGCACTCAGTACAGTTGGGAAGTTATATTGCAGTTGTTCAAGACATTAGTGAAGCCACACTTAAATTATAGTGTACAGTTTTGGTCACTCTTTTGCAGGAAAGATAACTAGAAAGAGAGCAGAAAAGATTTACCAGGATGTTGCCTGAACTTGGGGTGCCTGAGTTACAAGAAGTTGCATAGACTACGAATTTGTAAGATTGAGGGGTGACCTGATAGAGCTACACAAGTTCATGAAGGCATAGACAGGATGAGACCTCGGAGGGGTGGTAAAAACCAGAGGGCATCGGTTCAAGATGAGAGAGATTTAAAAGGGATTTTGGGTGGGAACTTCTTCATGCAGAGGGTGCTCTGTATTTGGAAAATGTGGTTGATATGGACACACTAGCAACATTTAAAATCCATAAGATAGAAGTTTAGAACTCTATGGATCAAACAGAGGCACAAGGGACAAACTCGCTAGGTAACATCTCAGAGGACAGTGTCACCTCACTGTGCATCACAGAGTTTCATAACATGAAAAGAGGCCTTTTGGCCCAACTTGACTGTTGCCAACCAAGTTTCCTATCTGAGTAAGTCCCATTTGCCGGCATTTGGCCTAGATCCCTCTAAACCTTTCCGATCTCTGATCTTATAAAGGTGTATCAAATTATGAGGGCTATAGATAAAGTGAATGGTCTCAGTCTCTTTTCCCACAGTAGTGGAGTCTAAAACTAGAGCTTTAAGCTGAGAGGCTTAAAGGGGATCTGAGGGGCAACACTTTCACACAGAGAGTCATTGGTATGTATAGAATGGGCTATAGGAAGTGTTGGAGACGGACATGATTACAACATTTAATAGAAACTTGGACATGGACATACAAATGGATAGGAAATGTTTAGAGCGGGGGTTCCCATTCTGGGGTCCGTGAACCCTTTGCTTGGTCTATGGCATGAAAAAGGTTGGGAACCCCTAGTTTAGAGGGATAAGGGCTAAACAAAGGGGACTGGCTCAGGGGAGCAACTTGTTTGGCATGGATGAGTCAGGCTGAAGGGCCTGTTTCTGTGCTGTATAACTCTGACTCTATGACGTTTTTCTGGATGTCCTTGGTTCCTCTGTTGTCAGGTGACAGGACTGTTTGCCATCCACACCTGATAGTGTGAAATTACATCTGTCCAATACTAGGAAATCCCATCCATCTCTTTCAAAATAAAACACACAAAAACACTGGCACAGATAGTTCCAGATAGGTGGGGGGGGGGGTGCTTCAACTAATATAGGACACTTGCATCAGAGTACTTGTTTGGGAACAAAGTCTCTGAGTTATAAACACAAGAGATTCTGCAGATAGATGCTGGAAGCCTTGAGAAATGCTGGAGGAACTCAGCAAGTCAGCCAGCATCTATGGAGGAGAATAAACAGGACTGGAGGGAAAAGGGGCAGAACCTAGAATAAGAAGGTGGAGGTAGGAAGGAACAAACTGGCAGATATTAGGTGAGGGGTAAGGTAGGCGAGTTGGGGGGGGTGGAATGAAGTAAGAGGCTAGGAGTGATAGCTGGAAGAGGTAAAGGGTTGCAAAGGAAGGAAACTGATGGGAGAGAACAGTGGGCCATGGAATAAAGGGAATGTGGAAGGGAACCAGAGGGAAGCTTTGGACAGTTGAGAAGGGGAGAGACTGTAACCAGAATGTGGAATGGAAAAAGGAAGAAAGGGAAATGGGGAGAAGTTACTAGAAGGTAAAGAATCGATGTACTGTCATCAAGTTAGAGGCTACCCAGATGAAATACGAAGTGTTGCTCCTCCTACCTGAGTTTGGCATCATTATGGCTGTAGAGGCGGCCATGGACCAACATGACAGAATAAGAATGGGAAGTCAAATTGAAATGCGTGTACGCCAGGAATCCTTCCTTGTGCAACGGACAGAGTGGACAGGGCTATACTCTTAGTCTTTGAAGATTAAGGGATGATTATGTTGATGTTTTTGTAAGCTGGGGAGATAGTATTGTAGGGGAACCTTGATTAAAGTACTTAGCCTGAAACACTGAGTGATTGTTTCCCTCCATAGATGCAGCGACTTGCTGAGTTCCTCCAGCACTTCGTCTATGCTGCTCCAGATTTCCAGCATCAGCAGAATCTCTTGTATCTTTGTAGCTAGATTCTACACTCAGTGGCCATTTATTAGGTATCTCCTGCAATATACTCAGGGTGTGTTTGTGGTCTTCTGCTGTAGACCTTCTACTTCAAGGTTCAATGTGCTGAGTGTTCAGAGATGTTCTTCTGCATGTCACTGTTGAGATGTGTGGTTATTTGAGTTACTGTCGCCTCCTTGTCAGCTTGAACCAGTCTGGCCATACTTCTGATCTCTCTTGTTAACAGGGCATTTTTACCCACAGAACTGCTAATCACTGGATTTTTTTTTGTTTTTCGCACAATTCTCTGTCAACTCTAGAGTCCCAGGATGTGCATGAAAATCCCAGGAGATCAGGAGTTCCTGAGACACTCAAACCACTCTGTCTGGCACTAACAATCATTCCATGTTCAAAGTCATTTGGTCTGAACAACTGAACCTTTTGACCATGTCTGCATTCTTTTATGCATTGAGTTGCTGCCACATGATTGGCTGACTATATATTTGCATTAATGAGTAGGTGTACAGATGTACCTAATAAAGTGGGAATCTCAAACCAGGGGATAGAGTGTGAAACTTGGAGTCATTCCTTTTGGAAGTGAGGTAAAGAGACCATAAGAAGTAAGAGCAAGAGTTTGCGCATTCTCTCATTGTACTACAGTTGACTTGACTTTTCTCCAGTCCACTTTCCAGCCTTTCCTGATGGCCCTCCATTCCCTTACTCATTAGAAATTGATCTATCGCAGCTTACACAAGGATTTTGTGGCACAGATGCGCACCCCCTGAAAGTTCTTTGAAATTCTTCCTCATTTCTGTCTTAAGCAGGCATCCCCTTCTTCTGAGACCGTACTTTCTGGTTCAAGACCCTGACAAAAGAAAATCATCCTCTCAGCAGTTACCCTGTCTTGCTGCCACGGATCCTCTGTGTTTCAGTAATATCTCCCCTCGTTCTCCAATGAGTAGAACAATATGAGGCATCGAAAGGTGCAGCAGAGGAATGGACAGTTTGGCCCACAGTGTCTGCTGAACACAATGCTGAATTAAACTAATTCTCTTCTAGCTGTACGTGGTCCACATCTTTCCATTCCCTGTAGATTCATATAGCAACCTCTCAAGCACTGCTATCCTATCTACTTTCCATCATTAACCTCAGCGACCACTCCCTTTCAACCATTCAGTTCTTTGGAATTGGTTTATTATTGTCACATCTACCAAGATACAGTTTTTTTTTTGGCGTGTGCCTGTGTGCGTGCGAGTCTGTGCGTGCGTGCGAGTCTGTGTGTCTGTGTGTGCATCCGTGATGATGTCTTTTTCATGGGTTTTACAAGGCGCAGAGCGAGGGAGAGCGCACCACTCTTCACAGACATCTTCACAGTATTTTTCCCTTTTATTCTACGAGGTCAAGTTGCGATCTCGACACTCAACCAGCACGGATGGAAAGCGTACTTGGGAGTGGATCCGACTGGATTCAAACCCGGGAACCTCCGCTCCTGGGTCCGGCACCAATGTCATTGCGCCAGCACCAAACAATTGCTGTTAAGAATTTCCTACTATTATACCCCACCTTGAAATCAGACCTAGCATTCTATAAGTCAATCCTATTAGTTGCTACTAGTGTTAAGTGCACAGGGAATCCTCTGATCTCTCAGTGATACAACCTTCTGCAGTGTTTTCCCTTTTAATTAATGTTCTGTTCTACACTTCTCTACCCTCCTGAATAGAAATAATGGGTTTGTTAATTTTCAGTCTAAGATTGAACAACGTTTTTCTTTGTTAACCCGAAGTATTAAGTGATGTATTGAACCCAATTGCATTTCAGCCAGAGACTGGAAGGGGTCTGAGGGACAGAGTGCTTCCTTCTCCTTATGCCTAGCTTCTTTCAGAAACTTCTCCAATCCGCTAGACTGATGTGGTTGGCAACTCTGCCATCAAATTGAATGATCTATGAACAGTGCAGTTTCTGGATAGCGAAAGTTGGGAAGCAGATTTATCTTCAGTCCAAAATAACTTATGAGGGATCTCAGTGGGTCAGGCAGCATCTGTGGTGAGGGAGGGGGAATGGACAACTGGTGTTTTGGGTTGAGACTGTTTATCTGGACTGGAAAAGTAAGAAGGCAGGTGAGAATAGAAAGGGTGGAGTGATCGGTGATGAATTGATTTATTATTTTCATGTGTACTGAGGTACAGTGGAAACCTTTATTTTACATTGTTATTGTTTTCCCATGTACACTGTAATGATCTGTATGGCTGGTATGCAAAACTGAAGAGAAAGAGCAGTGCAGGAAGACAATAAGTTGCAAAGTAACGACGAAGTAGATTGTGAGGTCTAGGGTCCATCTTATTGTACTAGGAGACATTGAGATAGCAGAATAGAAGGTGTCTTTGGACCTGGTGGTACATGCTTTCAGGCTTTTATATCTTCTGCCCAATGGGAGAGGGGAGAAGACAGAAGGTCCAGGGTGGGTGAAGTCTTTGGTTATGTTGGCTGTTTTACTGGGGCAGTGAGAAGAGCATGGAGGGTGGAATGTGACAGGAAGGTGGAACGTGGAACCAAATAATGGATGGGCAGATGGCAACCATGGGGAAGGGAGGTGTGAGACTCAATAGGAGGAGTTAACTTTTGCTTCAAGGGCTGACTCAGACCTATAATGGAAAGGAAGCCGCTTTTTATTCTGAATGGCAGTTGTTCAGATAATGGAGTGCTGTCTGACAGCTTCATGGACCTTGTTTAATCCTGACACCTGGTGCTATCCATGTGGAGTGTCCACTTTCTTCCCATGGTCTCTCAGACTTCAGGTGCTCCAATTTCCTCTCACGTTCCAAACACATGCGGGTTGCTAGCTAAGGGAGCTCTATTAATATTGATGCCATGTACAGGTACATGGTTATGTAAAAACCACGTAGAGGGTGGTGAAGAACATTACTCCGGATTAAGGTGCATTATACTCACAACAAGTAAAATTGATATTACCACAAACAAATTAACAAAAAAAAAGTAATACTGTAGTCGGGATATCATTAAGCTGGAGAGAGTGCAGGAAAGATTCATGAGGATGTTACCAGGACTGGAGGGCATTAGTTATGAGGGGAGGCTGGATAGTCTGAGACACTTTACCCTGGAGCAAAGGAGGCTCAGGGGTGACCTTATAGAGGTTTATAAAACCATGAAAGGTGTAGATAAGGTAGATTGTCAAAACCTTTATCCCAGAGTTTGTTTGTTATGTGCCGTGTTGTATGACCTGGGTGATCATGGTCTTTCCATGTCCATGATTGTTCTTGGCAAATTTTTGTGCAGAATTGGTTTACCATTGCCATCTTCTAGGCAGTGACTTTACAAGATGGGTGACCCCAGCCATTATCAATACTCATTAGAGGTTGTCTGCCTGGTCGCATAACCAGACTTGTGTTCTGCACAAGCTACTCATAGGCGGGAGGAGAAGATGGCGGCATGACGCAGCATGCGCAGCTCTCTGGTGAAATGATATCATATTTGTTAAATAGGGTACCGTGCACAATTCTGATTTGATGGAGACAGCTGTGAGGAGCACGGAGGAACATCAGGAGAAACTTTTGCTGCTGCTACTGTGTGATCAAGAATTTCTGGAGAGAAGGCCCCAAAATCCTCGGCTTTGCCTGCTGCTGGCAGCCGGGGCTGGGGATGAAGCACTCGGCAGAGATCGTGCTCAGTGCTCGGTGTTGGAGGGCTGGTCGGAGGCTTGAAGTTTTTGGACGACTCAGAGTTGGACTGTGGTCGGGCGTGGCAGGGAGAGCTTTCTTCCTTCTCCCGTCTGTGTGAGATGTGGGACTTTTGAGAGAATTTGAACTTTTTTTTACCGTGCCCATGGCCTGTTCTTCATCAAGTTATGGTATTGCTTGCACTGTTGTAACTATATGTTATAATTATGTGGTTTTTGTCAGTTTTTCAGTCTTGGTCTGTCCTGTGTTTCTGTGATATCACACCGCAGGAATATTGTATCATTTCTTAATGCATGTATTAGTAAATGACAATAAAAGCGGACTGCGTGTCCTCATAATCTAATATGATCATCCACCTCGTGCTCCTGTGGCTTCTCATGACCCTAACCAGGGGTCTATGCAGATGCTGCACCTTGCCCAAGGGAAACCTGCAGGTTAGCGGAGGGAAGGTGTGCCTTGTACTTCCTTTGGTAGAGACATGCTGTATTTCCACCCTGCCACTCAATTATCCCTAGGTAGGGGAGTCTAAATCTAGAGGGCACAGTTTTAAAGTGAGAGGGGAAAGATTTAAAGGTGACCTGAGGGAAAGGTTTTTCACATTGAGGGTATATGGAACAAGCTGACAGAGGAAGTGGTTGAGGCAGGTACAATTAAAGCATTTAAATGGCTGTTGTACAGGTACATAATAGGGAAGGTTAAAGGATTTGGGCCAGATATAGGCGAATAGGACTAGCTCAGGTAACTTAATCAGCACAGATTAGTTGGACTGAAGTGTTTGTCTCTGTCCAATATATCTCTATTTTAAACTCTGAAGCCTTTTGCTCTTTTCTCCTTCCCTTCCCCTTGTCATGCATCCTGGTCATCTATTCAGCATGTATCTTTGGAAGAGGAACAGTTTTAAACATCAGCAGGAGACAGTTGTGAAAATGTGCTGCAATTGTCCCCAGTTGTTAACCTTTTAAAAAGTTATTTTTTCCTAAATGATGAGAGAATGTAGTGCTGCAGAGAGATCTAGGTGTACTAGCGCACAATATGCAAAAACTGTTCTACAGGTACAACCTGTGAACTTGAAAGCTATTAATGTCTATTATGTAGGAAACTGAAAAAAGCAGAATTCTGATGATGGTTCTTTTTACCTGGAACATTAACTAGGGTCATAGAGTAATACAGCACAGTTACAGGCTCCTCAGCCCAACCAGTCCTTGCTGACCACAGTGCCCATCCAGTAAGATCTACTTTCCTGTGTCAGCTCATATTTCTCTAAGCCTCTATATGTAACTATCCAAGTGCTTCTTAAATAATACTCTACCATTTCCTCTGATAGCACATTCCGTGTATTCATCACCGTCTGCATGAAGATACTGCCTGTCACGACCCTTTTACATCTTACCCCTCTCATCCTAAACCCCCATGCCCCCTAGTTTTGGGCTCCCCTAACCCTAGGGCAAAGAGCATTACTCTCCACCTTATGATTTTTAACATTTCTATGAGGTTGCCCTTCATTTCCCTAGTTCTAAGGAATAAGGATATAAATGCGATCAGACAATGAACAGTTCCTCTTTCCCCATGAACAAAAAGGAACTAAAGAAGCCCAGGTCAAATGGGCATTTAATTCAATGAAGGGTCTTGAGCTGAAGTGTCAATAATACATCTCCCTCCACCGACATTCCCTGACCTGCTGAGTCCCACCAGTGGTGTTTTTATTCATTCTGGATTCTAGCATCTGCAGTCTCTTGCATCTCTTAATTACATCATTAAAACTAATGATAACTGAAATTATTGGATATTGCAGAAGCTACATGGTTGACATACTTTGTGGGATAGTGGGGGGGGGGGTAGAATTTGTCCTTTTGTTTCCTAGTTGGCTTTACATATTTCTCCAGAGCTCCAGGCTTATAGATAGACCTTAATTGCATTATGATACTACTTGGCTTAAAAAACAGTATTATAATTGCAAATGAAAGTAATTGAAATTGGTTTGTTATTACCATGTTCACTGTGATACATTGATAAAGCTTGTCTTGCATACTGTTTCTACAGATCAGATCAGTACACAGTGTATTCATATAAAACAAGGTAAAACAGCAATAGAATGCGAAAGTGTGAAGCATGTAAACAATGAGGTGCAAGGTCATAATGTGGTAGATTGTGAGGTCAAGAGTCCAATTTATCTTACCAGGGAATTATTTATTAATATAGCCTTAACAATGGGGTAGAAGCCATCCTTGAGCCCGAGGTATGTGCTTTCAGAATGTTGTATCTTCTGCTCAATGGATAAGGGGGGAAGAGAGATTGTCAAGGGTGGGTGGGGTCTTTAATTATGCTAGCTGCTTTACTGAGGCAGTTAAAAGTATAGATAGAGTTCATGGAGGGGAGACTCATTTCTGTGATGTGCTGAACTATGTCCACAACTCTTAAGTTTCTTGTGGTCAAGGCCAGAGCAGTTGATAAAAAATGGTAAGAGTCAATGGGAACATGACAAATTTCTTTAGTCTTCTGTCAGAAGTAGAGATGCTCGTGAGCTTTCTTTGCTGTGATGTCAATGTAGTGGACCGGGATTGGCTATTGGTGATGATCACTCTAAAAGTCTATGAGTGTTCATATTAAGCATTGGTGAAATGTAAGAACTGGCTTTTGCTTGCTTGCCCAGGAAGGGTATCCTACTTGTGTTCAGCCTCTCATTTGTTATCACGGTCAGGAGATGGTCATTTGTGCCACTTGAGACAACCTTGAAAGCTTCAATTGATATACACATAGACAGGCAAAAAAGTAAAATGGAGTTTATTGCCATATGTGTATGTATAGTGAGTAATAGTGCTACGAAAATGTACAACAGCATCACCACCAGGTTCAGGAACAGCTACTTCTCTTCAAACACTTGGTTCTTGAACCAACTGGCATAACCTTAATCAGTACCTTAGTATAGCAGCAGCAGGGCCACTTTGAATCATAGATTTATTATCACTGTCTGCTACTATGTGAAACTTGTCATTTTGGTTTGTTCTCATTGTGTTCTTTCTTGCATAATTTGGTATAATTGATGTTTTCCTTGTGAATGATCTGACCCTGATGCTCTGTACCTAAGATGCTGCTGCAAATAAGTTTTTAATCACACCTGTGCACACATGCAAATGATATTAAACTCAGTCTTGACTTTGACCACATGGGCTTTCTCCCACATCCCAAAGAGGTATGGGGGATCGGCGGGTTAATTGGTTGCTGTAGGCAAGTGATAGGATATGGGGGAAGCTGATGAGAATGTGGGTAGAACAAGAAGAAATGAAATTAATGTTGGATGGGTGTATGTGGGTGGTTGATGGTTGGCTCAGGCAATGGGCCTGCATCTCTCTGTCACCTGACTTGGAAAGTATGCAGAGCTCTCTGCCTCATCATTGTTTAATATCAAAAAATTGTCTCCTTTTAGCGGCACTGGTGCTGTAACCACCAGGATCCTCTTCCACAAGTTCTTCCCTCCCTTTTCTATAAAGCATCATGCCCTCGACACACTAGTGCTAGTGAGCTCTCCATTTAAGCAGCAGGTGGTCCAACTGTTAAGTGTTGCCCATAGGTATGGGGCCTCACTTCCCACTCCCCTTCATTTTTCAATTCACTGTGTGCGTTAACAGCACCTTGACTGGAGTACAGCAGAAACGTTTCTTGGATGTCACTCTGTCCTCCTCCTCCCTGTCCTACACCCTGTATTGAAGCAGCCAAATATCTTATATGCCTTCAGAAGGAATATTTCTTATCAAAACACAGAAGAGAGATTGGCAGGGTGGTCCATAGGATGCCACCCCATGATAGGGGGATGGCCCTTCCTCAATGGATGGAGAACTGTTTATTCAATCAGATGGTTGTGAATTATTGGAATTCTTGATAGGAGGAGGAGAAGATGGCAGCCTGACACAGTTTGTGCGGCCACTCAGGTGAATGATACCTGTAATCTGTCAAGTAGGGTGCCGTGCACAATCCTGATTTGATGGAGACAGATGTGAGAGAACGGAGGAACATCTGGAGAAACTTCTGAAATGCCTTTTTCACTGCCGCTGTTACTATGTGATCCAGAATCTCTGGAGGGGAAGGCCCCGAATCCTCGGCTTTGCTTGTTGCTCGGCGGCCGGGACGGGGTCGAAGCGTTCGGCAGAGATGGTGCTCGGTGTTGAAGGGCTGGTGGGAGGCTTGAAGTTTTCGGATGGACTCAGAGTCGGCTGTGGTCGGGTGCTTCCAATGCATGGACAGTTGTCGGTGCCTGGTGGTTTATGGCAGAGAGAGTTTCTCCCTTCTGCCGCCTACTGTCGGGGACTATCGGGAATCAATGGGAACGTTGACACTTTTTTTTACTGTTCCCATGGTAGGCTCTTTATCAAATTATGGTATTGCTTTGCCCTGCTGTAACTATATGTTATAATTCTGTGGTCTTGTCAGTGTTAGTCTTTGGTTTGTCTTGTTTTTCTGTGATATCACTCTGGAGGAACATTGTATCATTTCTTAATGCATGCATGCATTTCTAAATGACAATAAACAAGGACTGAGTGTTCTCATAATCTAATCTTTCCCTCAATGGATGTTCAGTTAATGGCAAAGTCAAGAGTTTATTATCAGATGTACAAGCCCATATATGCTCAGGTGCAATGAAAAACTTACTTGGAGCAGCATTACAGGCACATGACATCATGTAAGCAATATTCACAAGGAAAACAAATTAAACATAAATTAGGCTCTTTGTTTTTACAAGGAAGAAGACATTAGAATTTTAAAAAGTCCATTTTAGAGCAAAGTGATCACAGTATTGCTAAACTGTGGTGAGCAAGGTTGTGTTGGTTGTTTCCAGAATCAATTGTTTTGTAGGGAAGTAACTGTTCCTGAACTTGGTGGTGTGGGACTTCAGGCTTCTGTACCAATCAGAGGAACACAGCATCATGTTAGCAGCATTCACAAGAAAAACATACATTATATTCCTTTTTTTTTAACAAGAGAGCACAACTGAAACAAAAACTATCTGAATACAACCCAAGGGATTCTGCAGATCCTGTATACTGGAGGAATGCTGCACGTCAGGCTATGGAGCAGAATAAACAGTTGAAGTTTCGGGCCTAGACTCTTCATTAGGACTGGAAAGGAAGGAGACAGAAGCCTGAATAAAAAGGTGGGAGGGAAGGAGTACAAGTTGGCAGGTGATAGGTGAGGCCGGGGGAGGTGGGTGGGTGAAGAGGGGTGTGAATTAAGCTGGGAGATGATAGGTGGAAGAGATTAAAGGCTGAAGAAGAAGAAACCTAATAGGAGAGGACAGTGGACATGGAAGGAAGGGAACCAGAGGGAGATGATGGACTGCTTAGGAGAAGAGAAGAAAACCAGAATGTGGAATGGCAAAAGAGAAAGGGGAGGGGGAGAAATTACTGGAAGTTAGAGAAATTGACGTTCATACCATCAGGTTGGTGATCAAAGTGGTCATGGTGTGCTAAAAACCTAACTAAACAGTTACTACGCAATTTTTTTCAAGAACACAATTAGAACAAACTAAACAGATCCATTTTATTGCAAAGGGATTGATGGGTATTGTAGTATTGAAGCTGATATAGATATTGCTTGGGACAAGGTACTGTGGATGCTGGAATCTGGAGAAACTGACAACCTGTCAAAAGTTCTATAGCTGGGGGTTTGGCAAATCTGTGGGATTCATTGCTACAGATGGCAGTGGAGGCCAAGTCACTGGGTATACGAGGGGTGATTGATAAGTTTGTGGTCGAAGGTAGAAGGAGTCAATTTTAGAAAACCTAGCACATTTATTTTTCAACATAGTCCCCTCCTACATTTACACACTTGGCGCGTGGCCAAGTGGTGAAGGCGTTGAACTAGTGATCTTTTACTCGTCCGAGTTTGAGCCCCAGCTGAGGCAGCGTGTTGTGTCCTTGAGCAAGGCACTGAACCACACATTGCTTCTGCACGTTTATAGCCCAGCAGCGGCGGTTGGTGCAGTATAGACAAGACAAGACACACTTAGTCTAGCGGTTGTGGAGCATACGTATCTCAGACCTCCAGAAAGTGTCCACAGCAGGGGTGATTGATAAGTTCGTGGCCCACAGTAGAAGGAGATGAGTTATACAGCTCTTGTTACATGTACATGTAGGTCAACTCTTTCTGTAATTATGCAGAAAGTTTGAACTTAATAACCCATCTCCTTCTACCTTAGGCCACAAACTTATCAATCACTCCTGACGAGTTATTAACTTCAAACTTTCTGCATAATCACTCAGAGTTGAACTGCATGTGCATGGAACGACAGCCATATTACATGCCTTAGGCCACAAACTTATCAATCACCCCTGCAGTGGACACTTTCTGGAGGTCCAAGATCCGTATGCTCCATGACCACTGGACTAAGTGTGTAAATGTAGGAGGGGACTGTGTTGAAAAATAAATGTGGGAGATTTTCTAAAATTGACTCCTTCTACCTTAGGCCACAAACTTATCAATTACCCCTCATATTTAAAGTGGAAGTTGATAGGTTCTTCATTAGTAATGGTGTTGAAGGTTTTGGGGAGAAGGCAGGATATAGGGGTTGAGAGCGGTTTAAGATGGCACTGGTGAAGCACAGCAAAAACTTGTTGGTAGCAAACAAAACTATAAACTACTGTATTAAACACACTTTTTCTCAGATAAATTTCACTGTAATCAATAGCCTGTAGCTTTTCTTTTGCAGCTAAGCTTTTGAACCACCTGTACAACCTGGCATTTTTGTGGGGCGAACTGATGTCTGGAAAGGTGCAGGATGGTGGCAACAGGTCAAATTGTGGTGGCGGGGCCAGGGTCTGCAAGCAGGGAATGTTTGGTCATTTCTGGGGAGCAGACTTGGAGGTGATTTGATGCAGCAGGATCTAGGCGATGCGAGTCAGAGTCAAGGCCGTGGGGTCTGGGCCCAGATCCTGGTGCATGGAGTGACCTGAGGTTTGCCATTTCAAATGCTGGGCCAGATTGTAAAAGTTAGGGTGTTGGGGCATGAGGAGAGGGATGGGCCGGTGTTCAACTTGCTACTCCACAAGGTTTACTCATCTCTGTGCAGAACTCAGGCTGTGGCTCACAACTAACGGGCTTCTGGATCAGCTGCAGTCACTGGCTTTATGGCTATGGATCTGCTTTTGTAAACTTCAGAATTTTTTTCTGCACAGTTGGTGTTTGACAGTCTTGCTTTTCTAAATGGGTTCTATTGGGTTTCTTTGTTTTGTGGTTGCCTGTAAGGAGACAAATCACAAGGTTGTGTATAGTATATTTACATACTTTGTACTTCGAACTTTGAAATCAACCTTATTGGAGTGATGGAGCAGACTTAATTGGCTGAATTGCCTCATTCTGCTCCTATGTTTTATAGTCTTGTGTTCTTAAAACCTGAGTGTGCAAATTAAACCTCAAGTATACACATTAGGCACTAATGAGTGAGATAAAGAAAATCAGACAGGATTCGTTCAGGGACCACGCAGACTGCTGGTAATGCTACTCAACAGCACCAAAGAGATGAACCTTGTGTCATATGGTGTCAGAGTAACAACCCAGCTTTTAACATTAACAAGACATATGATTTGTTTGTCAGCTTAAGGAAACAGATGGATGAACACAACCCTGTCCTCATCAGCTGAGCTGCCAGAGAGATGGTTAACCTCTTCAAGTTGTTCAGTTCCCGTATCACCAGCAGTCTCCTTGATGTGGTGATCAAGAAGACATGTCACCGGATGCACTTTCTTGGTTGTCTTTGAAGATTTTGCTTGTTCAAGAGGTTTTTTTTGAAATTTCTACAGATGCAACATAGAGAAGATTCTGACACAGTCAAAGTTTGAAGTCATGCTTGAGTTTGCTTCCAGATGCACAATTTCCTGTATGTACACGTTCAATGAACAACTTGCAGCATCATAACGGGCACAAAGAATCAGATACAAGATTCAGAAGAAAAATGAGCACAATTTTAACAAGAAAGAACACAATGAGAACAAAAGTCAAGTGTAGCGCAAAGTGGTCACAATGTTGCTATACATACTGAGGTAATGATTAGGGTTATCAGGTTAGTTCAAGAACTGAATGGTTGAAGGGATGTAGCGTTGCAGAACGAGTTGCATCGCACGCTGATGTGGCAACTGCTCTGTTGTTGACTGACAACCTGCATAGAGTAGTAAGGCTGCCCAATCCATCCAGGCACATCACTTTCTTCCATCACTCCCATCTTCAGGAGGCTAACAATATAGTCAAGGATGTCTGCCATCCGGTCACTCCCTTTTCCTTCTTCTACCTCTGAGAAAATACAGGAGCTCAAAACTCCAGACATCTTGATGACGGGTTTCAACCTGAAACATTAACTGTTTATTACCCTCCATCGATGCTGCCGTCAGATGTCTGCCATCAACACATGGCAGCTCCATCCTTTTCCTGATGGGGCTGCCATGTTCTCGGAGATGACGCTGCCACCTCTCTTAGTTATTCCATTGTTTTCACTTTAGCGTTTCCCTTTTGTATTACAGTCTTTGCACCCTTCTGCCGATCTGCACTCATTGCTGTATTCATTGCTAGCATCACCATCTGTGAGCTTCATATGAACAAGAAATCCCACAGGTGGTGAGGGTCTTCAGTTGTGGGGAGGCTTGTGTCCGTGATGGATCGGCTGAGTCCACAATCCTCTGCAGTCTCTTTCGATCCTGTGCATTAGAGCCCTCCTACTGGCCTGCTACTTGCAACCAGTCAGAATGCTTTCCACAGTACATCTGTAAAAAACTTGGTAGAGTCCTTGGTGTCATACCAAAACTCCTCAAACTCCTAATGAATTAGACTCGCTTGCGTGCCTTTGTTACTGCATCAATGTGTTGGGCCCAGGATAGATCGTCTGAGATGTTGATACCGAGGAACTTGAAGTATCTCACGCTTACCACTGCTAGCCCCTCAATGAGGACTGCTGTATGTTTTTCTAACTTCGCTTTCCTGAAGTCTATATTCAATTCCTTGATCTTGTTGCCGTTGAGTATGAGGTCATTATTGTGACACCATTCAACCAGCTGATCTCTCTTGCTCATCTTATAAAACCTCAACATTACATCCTTGCTTTTATATTCTAGACCTCTTGAAATGAATGCTAACATTGCATTTGCCTTCTTCACCCCGACTAAATTTGCAAATGAACCTTCCAGGAATCCTGCATGAGGACTCCCAAGACCCTTTGCATCTCGGATTTTTGAATGTTCTCTCCATTTAGAAAATAGTCTGTGCTTTTATTTCTTCCACCAAACTGCATGACCATATACTTCCCGACACTCTATTTCATCTGCCACTTACTTGCTCATTCTTCTGATCTGTCCAAGTCCTTCTGCAGTCTCTCTGCTTCTTTCTGTCCCTTCACCTATCTTCATATCATCCGCAAACTTGGCCACAAAACTATCAAGTCTGTCATCCAAACCGCTGATGTATAATGTAAGAAGAAGCAGTCCAAATACACCACTAGTCACCAGCAGCCAACCAGAAAAGGCTCCCTGTAGTCCCACACTTTGCCTCCTACCAATCAGCCAATGCTGTACCTCTGCTGTAATACCATTCCTGTAATTTCATGTAATAACTTATTAAGTAGCCTCATATATGGTGCCTTGTTAAAGGCCTTCTGAAAATACAAGTACACAACTTTGTCTATCCTGCTTGTTATTTCTTCAAAGAATTCAAAAATTTGTCAGGCAAGATTTTCCCTTAAGGAAACCATGCTGTCTTTGGCCTATTTTATCATGTGCCTCCAAGTACCCCAAACCACATCCTTAACAATCGGCTGCAACATCTTCCCTGCCACTGAGTTCAAACTAACTGGCCTATAATTTCTTTTCTTTTGCTTCTCTCTCTTCTTGAGTAGAGTGACATTTGCAATTTTGCTGTCCTCTGGAACAGTATCATAATCTATTGATTCTTGAAAGATCATGACTAATGCCTCCACAATCTCAACAGCCACCTCTTTAGAACCTGGGTTGTGGTTTATGTAGTCCAAGTGATTTGTCTACCTTTGGACTATTCAGTTTCCCAAGCACCTTTTCCCTGGTAATGACAACTTCACTCATTTCTGCCCCTGACACTCTCGAACTTCTGGCAAACTGCTAGTGCCTTCTACAGTGATGACTGGTACAAAATATTTATTCAGTTGGTCTGCCATTTCCTTGTCCCCCATTACTACCTCTCCAGCAACATTTCCCAGCAATGCAATATTGACTCTTGCCTCTCTTTTACTCTTTATATGTCTGAAGTAACTTTTGATATTTTCTTTAATATTATTGACTAGCTTACCTTTGTATTCTTTTCCATCTTTACGACATATTAGTTGCTTTCTGTTGGTTTTTGAAAGCTTCCCAGTCCTCTAACTTCCCACTAATTTTTGCTCTGTTGTATGCCCTCTCTTTAGCTTTTATGATTTTGACTTTCTTTGTCAGCTCTGGTTTCATCATCCTGCTTTTAGAATACTTCTTTAGGATGTATCTATCTTGTGTCTTCCAAAGTTTTCCCGGAAATTCCCATTGTTGCTGTGCCATCATCCCTTTCCAATCAATTTTGGCCAGCTCCTCTACTTCAAAGTATAGGGTGAATTCTATCATATATTTGACCCCTAAGGGTTGCTTTACCTTATGACTTCTAATTAATTCCAGTTCATTCCACAACGCTCAATTCAGAATAGCTGATCCCCTAGAGTAGTGGTCACCAACCTTTTTAAGCCCAAGATCCCCTACCTCGACCTCAGTGAAAGGTAAGATCTACCTACTAAATCATTTAGAGAAAAAACAGCTCAGATTGTACTACCAATTTGAGGCCTTTTATTTGGGCAAACTGTATTTGAATTACACAAAATACTTTTGTCAAACTTTCAAATTAATTCAAACAAGAAAACACTGTAACTAGCATATCAAACAGGCCATAGCTGTCTTTCTTTAAGAATATTACAATATTTCACACCTTTAATTCTAAGTTTCATTATTTAATTTTATCTCAACACGAAAAATAAATGAATAAAATTGACTGTTGCTCTCAGTGTGATGACTGGGACTGAATACTTTCTGCTAGTTCCCTGAAATTTGGCTCATAACTACAGACGGCCAGTCTGAGACACTCTGTGAGGTGTAGGGTTGCCAACTGTCCCGTATTTCCCCCAGTAAGGTAGAACGTTCCAATGAAACCTTTCGTGCCGAAATGCTTTACACCGAAGAATCAAGTACCATTAATTTATGTGGAAAAAATTTTTGAGCGTTCCCAGACCCAAAAGAATAACCTACCAAATCATACCAAATAACCCATAAAACCTAAAATAACACTGACGTATAGTAAAAGCAGGAATGAGATGATAAATACACAGCCTATATAAAGTAGAAATAATGAAGATTAAGCCAAAACCGATTCGTGAGGTAAAAAAATAGGCACATCACGCATGCGCACACAAGTGCCCGCGCAAGGCTTCATGGTCATGGTAGTCTTTCTCGGGGTAAACATAAATGTCCCGGAATTTGACTGCTACTTTTGTCTGTTATTTGGGAGTGAGATGTGAGGTGTCTGTCAGTAAGTCAACTCCTGTACTTAGATTTAATAATTTTCATAGTCATAGTCATAGTCATACTTTATTGATCCCGGGGGAAATTGGTTTTCGTTACAGTTGCACCATAAATAATAAATAGTAATAGAAAAATAGTAATAAATAGTTAAATGTAAATTATGTAATGTGTAAATTATGCCAGTAAATTATGAAATAAGTCCAGCACCAGCCTATTGGCTCAGGGTGTCTGACCCTCCAAGGGAGGAGTTGTAAAGTTTGATGACCCCAGGCAGGAATGACTTCCTATGATGCTCTGTGCTGCATCTCGGTGGAATGAGTCTCTGGCTGAATGTACTCCTGTGCCCACCCAGTACATTATGTAGTGGATGGGAGACGTTGACCAAGATGGCATGCAACTTGGACAGCATCCTCTTTTCAGACACCACCGTGAGAGAGTCCATTTCCATCCCCACAACATCACTGGCCTTACGAATGAGTTTGTTGATTCTGTTGGTGTCTGCTACCCTCAGCCTGCTGCCCCAGCACACAACAGCAAACATGATAGCACTGTCCACCACAAACTCGTAGAACATCCTTAGCATCGTCCGGCAGATGTTAAAGGACCTCAGTCTCCTCAGGAAATAGAGATGGCTCTGACCCTTCTTGTAGACAGCCTCAGTGTTCTTTGACCAGTCCAGTTTATTGTCAATTCGTATCCCCAGGTATTTGTAATCCTCTACCATGTCCACACTGACCCTCTGGATGGAAACAGGGGTCACCGGTACCTTAGCTCTCCTCAGGTCTACCACCAGTTCCTTAGTCTTTTTCACATTAAGCTGTAGACAATTCTGCTCACACCACATGACAAAGTTTCCTACCGTAGCCCTGTACTCAGCCTTATCTCCCTTGCTGATGCATCCAACTATGGCAGAGTCATCCGAAAACTTCTGAAGATGACAAGACTCTGTGCAGTAGTTGAAGTCCAAGGTGTAAATGGTGAAGAGAAAGGGAGACAAGACAGTCCCCTGTGGAGCCCCAGTGCTGCTGATCACTCTGTCGGACACACAGTCCAACATTTCATCTGTGAAATTGCAATTTCACGTAGATAAGTTGACCCGAGTAGACACTGTCTTTTAGTGCTATAAAACCAACGCACACACCGCGCATTGCTCGGCCCCATCAGTAGTAATTGCCACCAGTTTATGAATGGGGATGTCATTTTCACAGACATTTTTTAAAACTCTGTAAATATCCTCACCTCTCGTTCTTTAATTGCAAAAGAGTGAGGAAGTCCTCCTTTGTTGTAAAATCCTGGAAAGCCATTCTGACAAATACAACAAGCTGAGCTGTTTGCATTACATCCAGGGATTCATCAAACTGTAGTGAAAAATATCCACGTCCTCTGACAATGACTCTACCCTCCTTGTCACTGTTGCAGGGCCAAGCGGTGTATTATGTATTGTGGTTGTGATGCCGTTTTGTTTTTAAAGCCATTAAAACAGTCTCTGTGGTAATGACCATTGCTTCCTTGAATAAATCGCCATCTGTAAAAGGCTTCTTGTGTTTAGCCAAAAGGTGACTTACACGAAATGATGCTTCAATAGCAGACAACAGGAATTCTGCAGATGCTGGAAATTCAAGCAACACACATCAAAGTTGCTGGTGAACGCAGCAGGCCAGGCAGCATCTCTAGGAAGAGGTACAGTCGACGTTTCAGGCCGAGACCCTTCGTCAGGACTAACTGAAGGAAGAGTTAGTAAGAGATTTGAAAGTGGGTGGGGGAGGGGGAGATCCAAAATGATAGGAGAAGACAGGAGGGGGAGGGATGGAGCTAAGAGCTGGACAGGTGATTGGCAAAGGGGATACGAGAGGATCATGGGACAGGAGGCCCAGGGAGAAGGAAAAGGGGGAGGGAGAAAACCCAGAGGATGGGCAAGGGGTATAGTGAGAGGGACAGAGGGAGAAAAAGGAGAGTGAGAGAAAGAATGTGAGTATAAAAATAAATAACGGATGGGGTACGAGGGGGAGGTGGGGCATTAGCGGAAGTTGGAGAAGTCAATGTTCATGCCATCAGGTTGGAGGCTACTCAGACGGAATATAAGGTGTTGTTCCTCCAACCTGAGTGTGGCTTCATCTTTACAGTAGAGGAGGCCGTGGATAGACATGTCAGAATGGGAATGGGATGTGGAATTAAAATGTGTGGCCACTGGGAGATACTGCTTTCTCTGGCGGACAGAGCAGACTTATTTTGAGCAGCATGTTTTGTGGAAAACGATTGCTAGGCCTTCAACCCCGATTTCAGCTCAACTTTCCAGGCACGAATTGCGCTCTTTGGGGGATAGCTGTCTTTAAATTCCTGGTGGTTGGTGTTGCGGTGCTGCTCCAGATTCCCTCTTTTAGTCAGTGCTTGTGTTTGGTGGCACAACATACATACACACTTGTCTTTCACCAAGGTGAATAGAAATTCCTCTTCCCATTCTGGATGGAATTTGTACGTTTTTGCCTTCTTTCGTGGAGCCTCTGCCACGCTATCAGTATATCATGAGCGACTGCCGATTGCGTTGCCTCTGATCTGAGCCGACATTTACATGCCAGGCACGACCTAATTAATTAGCTTGTTTATTTTGGCTTTTTTTCTTAAAGATGTGCTGGGTGCATCCGGACTACCGCCGTACCACTGCATGCTTCGCGGCCCGGAGGTTGGGGACACTGCCGTATATTGATGTTTGCGACAGTCTGTACTCTTATCTAATCTGATTGGTCACTTTGATGCAGCACAGGCTACGCTGAAAACGCGGTGCATGGCGGGGGAACTATACACATGCGTACTGGGCAGAAAGAACGGAACTAAACCCCCACAACCTGGAAAAAATCTCTTTTTACAAACAGTTTTTTAGCGAAAATATTGCTATATTTCCATTATCCTAATTAGTATTACTTTTATAATGCTCACATTACAACAGTGTTTGTGTATTTATTTTTGATTTTTCTTCGGGATCTACTGGGAAAGTCTCAAAGATCGACCGGTCGATCGCGATCGACGGGTTGGCGACCCCTACCCTAGAGGGCTCAATCACGAGCTGCTCTCAAAAAAAAAAAACATCTTGTAGGCATTCTACAAATTTCCCCTCTTGGGATCCGACAACAATCTGATTTTCCCAATCTACCTGCATATTGAAATCCCCCATGACTATTGTAGCATTGTCCTTTTGGCATAACCTTTTCTATCTCCTGTTGTAATTTGTAGCCCACTACTTTGCTACTGTTTGGAGGCCTTTATATAACTCCCATCAGGGTATTTTTACCTTTGCAGTTTCTTAGCTGTCCCCACAAGGATTCTACACATTCTGATCCTATGTAACCTTTCTCTAAGGATTTGAATTCAGTGTTTTACCCTACAGAGCCATCTCACCACCTTTGCCTACCTGCCGGTCCTTTTGATACAATGTGTATCCTTGGATGTTATCCCCTAGCTTTAATCTTCGTTCTGCCATAAATCAGTGATGCCACAACATCATACCTGCCAATATCTAATGGTGCTACAAGTTCATCTATCTTATTCCATATACTGTGTGCATTCAAATATAACATATTCTGTCCTGTATTCATCACCCTTTTTGATTTTGTCCCTCTTTTATATTGCAACTCATCAAATTGACTGCAATTTTGCATTCTCATCAGCCTGCTATTGCTAGCAGTATCACTACACACTGCCTCTGTTTGTAAACCAATTGCCTCATCATCAGCCCTGACATTCCGGTTCCAACCCCTTGCCAAATTAATTTAAACCTTCCTGAACAGCTCTACCAAACCTGCTTGCAAGGATATTGGTTCTGTTGAGTTCCGGTGTAACCCATCCCTTTTGTACAAGTCATACCTTTCCCAGAAGAGATCCCAATGACCCAGAAATCTAAATTCCTGCCCCCTGCACCAATTCCTCAGTCACATATTTATCTTCCAAATGCTCCTATTCTTACCCTCATTGGTGGGTGACACCGGTAGCAATATGGAGATTACTTCCCTGGTGGTCCTGCTTTTCAACTTTATACCTAGATCCCTAATATCTCTCTTTCGGGCCTTCTCACATTTCCTACTTATGTCACTGGCGCCAGTATGTACCAAGACTTCTGGCTTTTCACCTATCCTATTTAGAATACTATGGACCTGATCTGATACATACCTGACTTTGACATCTGGGAGGCAACTTATCATCCAGGTATCACTATCGAGTCCACAGAATCTCATCTCTATTCCTCTAACTATGGAATCTTCTATCACTACTGCAGTCCTCTTCATCTCTCTTCTCTTCGGAACCTGATTGCTGTGGCTCCCCCCAGTAGGCCGTCCACCTCAACAGTATCCAAAATGGTATACTTATTACTAAGGGCAATGGCCAGAGGGGTTCTCTGTACTGGCTGCCCATTTCCCTTCCTTCTCCTGGCAATCTCCTGCAACCTAGAGGTGACTATCTGCCTGTAACTCCTATCTTACATTTCCCCAGTCTCCTGTATGCGCTGAATGTTATGGAGCTACAGCTCCAGTACTTTAACATGTTATCCAAGGAGCTGCAGCTTGGCACACCTGGTGCAGATGTGGTTATCTTAGGTTTCCCAGAATTCCCACATCTTACACAAAGAACATAACCCTGTCCCTGGAGTCATTCTCACTGCTCTGACTATGCCTCAATAAACAAGGAATGAAGAATAAAGAAGAAGAAGAAGAAGAAACTTACCAGATACTTGCTTCACCCAAGCCAAATAAGCCAAAGCCTCTCCACTCTGACACTGGCCCACTCCAACAATCGCTGCTCCACTTGCCCCGCGTTATCTTTATTTGTTTTTGCTAACGAATCCAGTTCACTGATTGGCCGCAATTCGAACTCTGAAAACGGCCACGAAGTACACGATAGGCATGCTAAGTCATACAGGACTGACTCAGTTCCTTCAGCCTGCCTAGTCTGTACTGGTCAGGGGCAGTGGGGGCTGCAGTACACATGTTCCTGAACTGAGCTTAGGAGGGTTGAGAACTTCAAGTTCCTAGGAGTGAATATGACCAATAGCCTCAATACACGGTTGTAATGGATTGATCTGTATGCAAGACAGGATTTCCATTTTACATGTGAAAATAATTTACCAATTTACCACTAATCCCATTTTTTTTTTATACTTCCCACATTCCTATCAAATTTCCACCCCCCTTCACACCACGGATTGTCACCCTCATCCATACAGTAAGGGGGCAATTCACAACTGTTGGTTAACCCATCCACCTCGCACATCAGTTTTTGGGATGTGGGAGGAAAACATGGGGGTGGGGTGGGGAGAACCTTGCTGTCAAGGAGAGAAAGCTCAGTTTCCACACTCGGATAGTACTAGAGGTCAGGATTGATCCTGCAGTGGCTGTGCAACTTACAGGTGGCTCCAGTCCACACATTACTCTCTTTGTATCCCTGAAAACTGGGATCAGGCTCGTCTGCTTCCCATTCTGACCGTTGGCATGGTGGTCATGACACCAAAACTACTCTGAGCTACTGAACAACATTAAGGTGCCAGTTCCTGTGGGTATGGTCACCGAGCATAATTTCTACCACAGGAAACATATCACCCAGTGTGACTTGCACATGCGAAGATTTCGCGACTGCAGGAGTATGCAAAAGTGCTTGTATGAATTGAGTTTTTATTTAGAGGTACGGAATAGACCCTTCCATCTCTTTCAAGCCACGCTGCCCAGCAATCCACCAATTTAACTCTAACCTAATCATGGAACAATTTACAATGACTAATAACCTACTAACCTTTGGATTGTGGAAAGAAACCAAAGCACCCAGAGCACATACTTGCTTACAGAAGGTGCCAGAATTGAACTCCAAACTCCGACGCCCTGCGCTGTAATAGTGTCGCGGCAACTGCTACACTACTATGACGCCCTTTCTGTGGCTTAAGTTAAGAACTGGGCAACACAGTGCTGGAGGAAAGTTTAAAGTTCAAAGTAAATTTATTATTAAAATACATACACGTCACCATATACAACCATGAGATTCACTTTCTTGCGGGCATACTCAGTAAATTGAAGAAACATAATAGAATCTACAGAAGACTGCACGAAATACGCCAGACAAATGACAATGTAAAAGGTAACAAACTGTAAATATAAAATATTTAAAAAAATAAATAAACAACAAATATTGAGAACATGAGATGAAGAGTCCTTGAAAGTGAGTCCATAGGTTGTGGGAACAGTTCAATGATAGGGTGAGTGAAGTTACCCCATTGGTTCAAGAGCCTGATGGTTGAGGGGTAATAACCTGGTGGTGAGAGTCCCGAGGCTCTTGTACCTTCTTCCTGATGGCAGCAGTGAGAAGAGAGCGTGGCCTGGCTGTGGGTGTACGTGATGATGGATGCTGCTTTCCTGCGATAGTGCTGTTTAGCTGTGCTCAATAGTGAAGAAGGCTTTACCCATGATGGCCTGGGCCCTATCCACTGCTGTTTGTTGGACTTTCTATTCAAGGGTATCTACACCAGGCTGTAATGCAACCAATCAATATGTATTATCCACCACACGTCTATAGAAGTTTGTTAAAGTTTGAGATGTCATGCTGAATCTTCGCAAACTTTTTCATAATTGCATTTACACGCTGGGCTCACAGTTCCTCTGAGGTGATAACACTGATCCTCTCCACCTCTTATCTCCATTGAGGACTGGTTTCCTCCTCGTGAAGTCAATAATCAGCTCCTTGGTCTTGCTGATATTGAGTGAGAGGCTGTGGGATTATCAATATCCCTCCTGTTACTGATTTGTCACCAGCTTTGATGCAGCTGACAACAGTGGTGTCATCAGCAAACTTGAAAATGGCATTGGAGCTGTGCTTAGCCACACAGTCATAGGTGTAAAGCAAGTAGAGCAGGGGCTAAGCACACAGTCTTGTGGTGCACCTGTGCTGATGGAGATTGTGGTGGAAATGTTGTTGCCAGTCCGAACTGACTGAGGTCTACAAGTGGGAAAATAGAGGATGCAATTGCACAAAGAGGTATTGAGACCAAGGTCGTGAAGCTTATTGATTAGTTTTAAGAGGATGATAGTTTTGAATGTTGAGCTTTAGTCGATAAAGAGCATCCTGATATATGCATCTTTACTGTCCCGATGTTCCAGGTTGAGTGAAGAACCATTGAAATAGAATCTACTGTGGACCCGTTGTGCCGGTAGGCAAATTGGAGCGGATCCACGTCGTTTCTCAGGCAGAAGTTGATATGTTTCATCAGCAACCTCTCAAAGCACTTCATCGAAGTGGATGTAGGTGCTACTGGACGATAGCCATTGAGGCAGGTTACCACATTCTTCTTAGGCACTTGCATAATTGAATCCTGCTTGAAGCTCAGGAGGTCAGGTGGCACCTGTGGAGGGAAACAGACAGCCGATGTTTCGGGTCTGGCCCTCCTTCAGGACTGGAAAGAAAGGAGAGAGAGCCAATACATAAAGAGGTGGAGCAAGAGCTGGCAGGCGATAGGTGGATCTAGCTGAAGGAGTGGGGTGATAAACAGATGAGAGGAGGGACAGAATGGGAATAACATCAGAAGATGGAAGGTAATAAGAGGAGGTGGAAGGGATTCTGCAGATGCTGGAAATATGGATCAGCACACACAAATGGAGGAACTCAGCGGGTCAGGCTGCATCAACGGAGGGGAATAAACAGTCAATGTTTTGGGACAAAACCTTTCCTTATGACAGTGTGTGTGTGTGTGTGTGTGTGTGTGTGTCTGTGTGTTTGTCTGTCTGTCTGTCTCCTGGTGATAGGTGGAAGTGAAGGGGGCTGAAGATAGAATCTGATTGGACAGGATGGGGGAGTAATGGAGGAATATGTGGGTGATTCCAGATTGCAGCATCAGTTTGTGAAAGCATTATTACTTTTGCATGTACAAGATACAGTGAAAAGCTCTTGAGACAGATCTTTACATGCACAAGTACATTGAGGTAGTACAGAAAAAAATGCAGATGATAGTGTTAGAGTGAAGTGCAGAGTAGGTAGACAAATAACGTGTAAGAACCAGGATTGGGGTAGATTGAACGATCAAGAGTTCAACTTTATCGTAAGACGTCCATTCAGTAATCTTATAACAGTGGGATAGAAGTTGTCCTTGAGCCTGGTGATACCTGCTCTTAATCTTTTGTATCTTTATATATTTTGAACTCCCTGCTGAATGTTTGAAAGCAAAAGGAGTACGTGCCTTGCAGTCAGTTCCCTTGGGCCAGTGGAGAGACCTCATAATCCCTCCGGGGCATGTTTCAGTGGCTGGAGGAAGGGGGGAAGAGATGGTGCTGCATTCTCTGAGGATGGTGGTTGGTGTTTCTGAGGTTCTGATGTTCTGATGAACCCTTGCTGTAACAGGACTGACACAAACAGTCTGTGTAATTAGAGATAGTGAAAGGTTGCGCAGAGCAGACATGGAGAGGACATTTCCATCAGTGGGAGAGTTTAGAATCTGAGGGCACAGCCTCAGAATAAAGTGATGTCCTTTTAGAACTGAGATGACGAATTTCTTCAGCCTGGATAGGAGAATGGGGTTGATTTAAAATAAACAGCCATGATTGAGTGGTGAAGCAGACTCAATGGGTGAACTGCCTAATTCTGCTGCTGTATCTTGCGGTCTGAAAGCATTCTCAGGGAAGCGGGACTGAGGATATGCTGCACCTTGGGAGGTGTTGGGGACTATCTGCCACTCTGGGCTTGTAGATTCAAGGAGCCCTATCGCCATGATTATGGCACTGTAGAACATGGAACGGGACAACACTGGGTGGCCATTCAGCCCACAACGTTGTGCCAAGCTCTATACTGTGTGGGGGTGTTTGGGTACTGGTTACTGTTTCTGCTGAACTGTGAGTTTGTATGGGATGTCTTGAGATGTTTCAGAAGTAGGGATGAACATATTGCCTAGCTGCTGACTGGTGTATTTTTCTTTCTTTACACGTGCGTGTCCACAGGTGGGACCAGCTCAGGATGCAAGCCACCCTCCTCTCACTGCCTGGCTGCCTCACTTGGCTTCACCCCCACTGAGCCCAGCATGTCGAGTCAGCACAGCCACCTGCCACTCAGCAGCCTGCAGCCCACGAATGAGACCCCGCAAGCCCGGCACGGGCCGCACTGGGGCCCGACCAGCGCTCGTACCCGAGGCCAAGCCGCCGACCACCAGAGGGGCACCACCACTGATAAGGTACGTGTGCCAGCCAAGTTGGCTTCACCGTGTCATGCACTGTACGGCGAGGGATGCACATGATCGCAAGCTCATTCAGAATCTGCTCTATTGTCACTTACGTTGTGAAACTTGTTGCTTTTGTGGCAGCAGTACAGTGCAGGGCATAAGATGACTATAAGTTTCAATAAAAAATACTGCAGAAGAGGGATAGAGAGGTTTTGTTCACAGGATCATGTGCCGTTCAGAAATCAGAATCAGCTTTATTATCACTGACATGTCCTGAAATTTGTCTTGCGGCAGTAGTACAGTGCGATAAAAATTATGAAGTTGCATTAAGAATTATAAAAATAAGTAGTACCACAAGGGAGCAAAATGGTGAAGTAGTGTTAATGTGTTCATGGACCATTCAGAAATCTGATGGCAGAGGGAAGAGGCTGTTCTTGAATCGTTTGAGTGTGCATTTTCAGGCTACTACCTCAGTAATGCCATGTGGCCACATGACTCCCTGTCTCAGGGACTGAGGGATGCTGCCTTCTTGAAGGCACCAACACTTGAAGATGTCCTCACTGTTGGGGAGGATTGTGTCCATGATCAGCTGGCTGAGTCTACCAGCTTCTGCAGCCTCTTTCGTTCCTGTGCATTCAAGCCTCCATACCAGGCAGTAAGGCAACCTGTCAGAAAGCTCTCCAAGGTAGAGTCACAGAGTCACACAGCATGAAAAAAGGCCTTCAGCTTTTTCCACGCTGACCACAGCATCCTCCCTGCTATTCCCAGGTGAATGTCTTCTGCTCATAACCCTCCAAATCTTCCCCCTCCATGTAACCATTCAAATGTTTCTTAAATATTGCAATTATCTATCTTGACCACTTCCTCTGGCAGCTCTTTCCAAGTACATCCTCTGTGTAAAGTGCTTACTTCTCATGTTTCTTTCAATCTCTCTCCTCTTATCTTGTATCTGTGCCCTCTAGTTTTCAACTCCTAACCCTGGGGAAGAAATTATGTATGTCCATCCTTTAGAGGCATCTCTCATTCTTCTACACTTCAGGGAATAAAGATACAGTGGGCCATCTCTGTCTATAACTCAGGCCCTCTAGTCCAGGCAGCATCCTCTCAAATCTCTGCTGCACCCTTTCCAGCTGCCTTTCTTATAACACAGTGATCAAAACACTACACGATACTCCAAGAGCAGTCTCACCAGTGGCTTACTGCATTTAACTGTAACATAATGTCCCTAATCCAGAACTTGATTTTAATTGCATCATTAAAATGAAACAGTACACTTACATCTGCATATATAGGAATCTGATAGTCTTTTTTTATACACACCAAATACCAGCACCACAGGCATGGAGGTAGAGGCAACAACAGAATATAAATTATATCATACACTGAAAAAGTTAAGGAAGACCTTGATGTGAAACAAAAAGAAAGACACATTCGAAGACAGATTCAAGGTAGGGCAAGCAATGGTGTGTAGTGTCTCGTTGCTGTGGTAGAGTTAGGATTGTGCCAGTTGGTTCAAGAACCAAATAGTTGAAGGAAAGTAGCTGTTTCTGAATCTGGTGGTGTGGGAAATCAGGCTTCTGTACCCCTTTTCTGGCAGTAAAACCCAGGGAGACTGGAACTTATTCCCAAAGATTGGTTGTTATTGGGATTTTATTCCTTTTCGAAGCACTCTCTCTCTATTTTTTATATATATCTACCAAACTCTTCGCCTCTCCCTCGCCCATCCTCTGCCTCCCCATCGTCCTCCTCTCCGCCTCTCCCTCGCCCGTCGCCCCTTCTTCCCCTCCCTCGCTCCTTCTCCCCCTCCCTCGCCCGTCGTCCCCTCTTCCCCTCCCTCACCCGTCGCAGTCCTCTCCCCCTCCCTCGCCCATCACCGTCCTCTCCCCCTCCCTTGCCCGTCGCCGTCCTCTCACCCCTCCCTCGCCCGTCGCCGTCCTCTCACCCCTCCCTCGCCCGTCGCCGTCCTCTCCCCCTCCCTCGCCCATCATCCCCTCTCCCCCTCCCTCGCCCGTCGCCGTCCTTTCTCCCCACTCACTTGCTGTCGTCCTCCTCCCTCCTCTCCCTCGTCAGATGATGTGGTGTATCTATTAATCTGCACATACTATCAGTGCCCCACTTCTCTCACCAGGATCAAGTTAAAACCTGCCCATTCCTGCTGTGTCTATTAATTCACATGTATATCAGTGCCCCACTTCCCTCACTAGGATCAGGTTAAAACCAGCCCATTCCCAATGTACGCTCGCTATATCTATTAATCCAGACATACTAATGGTGCTGTACTTCCTTCTCTAGGGTCTGGTTAAAACCTGCCAATTCCTGCTGTGTACCTGCAGTGTCTATTAATCTACAGATACCAACAGTGCCCCACTTCCCTCACCAGCGCCTTTTTGAAATCTGCTGATTCCTGCTGTATCTATTAATCCGCACATACTAGCAGTGCTCCACTTCCCTCTCGGAGCACCTGGCCATTCACACAAATTCCTTATACTGGAGGACAGACATCAGTCTTGGCTAGCCATAAATTTTCATCCTTGGGTCAGGGGCTAATGACCCTGCCGAGAGTGACTTACCTCATGAAATCCCAAGGCTTTTTCCTCATCTACAAGCTACAGTCAGGAGTGTGATGGAACCCTCTTCACTTGTGTGGGTGAGTGCAGCTTCAACCCTTGAGAAGTTTTGTCTCTCTAGGACAAAGCCTATTCAATTGGCAACCCTCCCACCTCCCTCCACCACTGGCACACTGTGGCTGCAGACAGAGTGCACCATCTGCAGAACTCACTATTGTCCACAGCCTACTCCAAAAGCACCTCCCAAATCCACCACTTCTACTGCCCACAAGAACAGGGGCGCAGGGGTCCAAATTGCAAATCAATCAACGTTTCTTTACCATTCCTAACTGATATAGAAACACCAGTGCCCAAGAACAGAAAGTGGTGGGTACAAACCAGGCCATCACAGGCAAAGCTCTCTCCACTATTGAGCATATTTACATGGAGCGCAACTACAGGAAAGTAGCATCATCCATCATCAAGGACCCCTGCTTTCTAGGTCATTCTCTCTTCTCGCTGCTATCATTGGCAGGAGGTACAGGAGCCTTGAGTCCCACACCACCAGGTGCAGAAACAGTTATGACCCCACAACAGTGGTCCCCAACCACTGGGCTGTGGACCGGTACCGGGCCGCAAAGCATGTGCTACCGGGCCGCGAGGAAACGATATGAGTCAGCTGCACCTTTCCTCGTTCCCTGCCACGCCCACTGTTGAATTTGAACGCACGCAAGGTCATTACCCACGCAAGGTCATCAGTCAGTTGTTAACCTGCAACTACTCGATGAGTAAAAAACAAATGTCCCTTGAGCGTTTCTTTGGAAGAGATGGTAGGGGACATAAAAGGCCTAACAATGATGATAACGCAGAGACAGCTGAGGCGGAGGTTGCGAAGAAAAAAAGAAAGCTTCCTTCAACAGAAAATACGATGAGTCGTACATAAAATATGGTTTTATTGCGACCAGTGACTCGCACGCTCCAAGCCCCCTGTGTGTGATATGTGGAGACAAGCTGTCCAATGAGGCAATGAAGCCCTCAAAACTGCTTTGGCACCTTGAGTCCTTGCACTTAAAGACAAACCCGTTGAGTTTTTTGAGCAGAAAAAACGTGAGCAAGCGGGACAGAAGCAAGTGCTGAGAGCCACCACCTCCACAAATGTTGCTGCTCTGAGAGCGTCGTACTTAGTGGCTAGCCATATTACTAAGGCTAAGGAGCCTTTCACTGTTGGTGAAGAATTGATTCTGCCTGCTGCCAAGGACATGTGCCGTGAACTGTTGGGGGAAGCTGCAGCTAACAAGGTGGCACAGG
Source organism: Mobula birostris (assembly GCF_030028105.1). NCBI lineage: Eukaryota > Metazoa > Chordata > Chondrichthyes > Myliobatiformes > Myliobatidae > Mobula > Mobula birostris. The sequence continues at coordinate 128,953,228 of NC_092377.1, read as the reverse complement.
TTTCTCTTTCAGCGACCACAGTTTCAAGGAGAATTGATGACATAGCGGAGGACATCGAAGCACAGCTGTTGGAACGGCTTAACGAGTCTGGTTTCACTTCCTGAGTCAAAGAGGTTGCTCCTGAATGCCAGTCTGCACACTGTGTCACACACAGGGAAATGTTGGCTAGCCGAAAAATGTCACCTGATCTTACCAGCGTATTGAGTGACGTTGTTGAAGTTATCAATCACATCAAAACAAAAGCCCTTAACCCACGTCTGTTTGAGCAGCTTTGCAAGGAAATGGATGCAGAGCACAAATGCTCCTCTTACACACTGAAGTCGGGTGGCTATCAAGGGGGAGAGCCCTGGCCAGGGTTTTTGAGTTAAGAGAACAGCTACAGAGATTTCTTTCGGGGAAAAAAGTCACAACTGGCAGCACACTTCAGTGACGAGGAGTGGATAGCAAAACTCGCTTATCTGTGTGGCATCTTCAACCTGCTCAGTGAACTCAATTTGTCACTTCAGGGGAGAATGACAACTGTCTTCAAGTTGGCAGATAAAGTGTCTGCTTTCAAAGCCAAACTGGAACTGTGGGGATGGCGAGTGGACAGGGGCATATTTGACATGTTCCCAACATTAGCTGGGAATTTGGGAGAGACTGAGGCTCACAGCTGGTGCGCGAACACCTACCTTCGCTGTCGACAGAATTCAAGCGTTACTTCCCAACCGCAAATGACCCAAGACGTGCAAAGGAATGGGTCCGTGACCCATTTGTGAATGTCCCCGGTGAATCATCCATGTCAGCGCTGGAAGAAGATCAACTCCTTGAGCTTGCAAATGACGATGGGCTGAAAAGTATGTTTGACATAAGATCTCTGCTGGCATTCTGGATCAAAGTCAAGGCTGAATATTCTGAGATAGCCATGAAAGCACTGAAAACGTTGCTTCCATTTCCAACATCATATCTCTGCGGAGTGGAATTTTCTGCAATGAACGCAATGAAAGCTAAATTGTGGAATAGACTGGACATAAGGAACCCCCTTATGACTTATAACTGACTTACCACTATATTCATGTGAGGAAAATATGCGCTGTGTGTTTAATATTAAATTTGTTAGATGAACCCTTAGAAACAAAAGTGAGTGTATTAGCCACTGATAAGTGACATAGTTGACTTATCACCTATATTCCGGTCGTGATTAACACACCACCCCTGTCGGCTGGTCCGCAAGAATATTGTCAATATTAAACCGGTCTGCTGGGGCCCCCCGCCCTACAATGATCATGATGCTGAACCGGTGTAGATAACTTCAATCACCACTACTCTGAACTGATCCTACACCTACAGACTCACTGTCAGTGACTCTTTACAACTCATATTCTCAGTATTAATTTTTATTCGCAGTTTGTCTTCTTTTGCACTTTGGTTGTTTGTCAGTCCTTGTCTATTTATGTGTAGTTTATTGTAAATTCTGTTGTATTGATTTTTTTCTTAACTGTAAAATGGCTGCAAGAAATTGAGTCTCTAAGTAATATGTGGTAATATATACATATGTACTTTGGTGATAAATTTACTTTGCACTTTGCACTAGCACTAATTCCCTCCAGCTTCTACACCCCTCCCTATCTCTGTAACCCCCTCAAGACTCCACACCCCTGCCCACCTCTGTGATTCCCTCTGCCTTATACACCCCTCAAAGTCTCTGTAACCCCTCCACCTTCTATAATCCTCTCTGTCACTGTGATCTCCTCTGGCCCCTATACGCCCCCTGTCTCTGTGAACTCCTCCAACCTTGATGCCTCTCCCTCCCTGTCTTTGTAACCACCTCTGGACCCTATACTCAACCCCGTCTCTAAATCACTTTGGCCCCTACACCCCTCCCTGTCTCTGTAACCCCCTCCGACTTCTGTAACCCTCTCTGTCACTGTGATCTCCTCTGACCCCTCCCTATCTTTGTAACTACCTCTGGACCCTACACCCCTCCCTGTCTCTGTGATTTCCAGCCTCTAGCCTCCTCCCCATCTGTTTGAAGACCACCTCCCCCTGGTGGACCCTAGATTGCTTCCTATCCCTGTAACCTCTTCCAGCTTCTGTGCATAATTCTCTTTGCCTCCACATGCTCTCCCTATCACATCTCTGTGTATGTAATGTCCTTTGGTGGTGCAGCCCCTGGTGAGGGGGTGATTGGCTTAATATCATCAAGTGTCTATTCCTGCAGATCAGCAACATTTCCCAGTGTCATGATGCCCAGCATTCTCCTGTGAAATTGGAGTTGTCCCACAACTGCTTTTGTTCTCTGCAGCCAGAGCTGGCAGCAAGACCCCTTGTACTTTCCTGGCCTGCCTCTCGATGTGTGAAATTTGTTGGTGGGGAGAGTCATCCCTGCCACACAAACTGGAGCCCAGCCACCACAACATGGAATTCTATCATTCTGGTCTTTCTCTTTCTAGGCACTCTCGGACATGACGATCCTGCAAAGGAGGATTCCGCTCTGCTTCCGCGAGTCCGGGATGACTCCCCTCAGGAAATTGTCAGTGGATTTGATCAAGACGTACAAGCACATAAATGAGGTGAGCAGATGGCTGTGGTGACCTAACACCTGTCACACTGGACCTCCCTATCCTTGGGGTGGGGTTAGTGAGGGTCCCCATTTTTCCCTCTTAGTTCAGCTACAGTTGAAAAGCAAGCTCTGGAGCCCACAATGTTAATGGCAGCAGAATACCAAATTAAACTAAATCCCTTGTGGTCCATATCCCTCCTTTACCGCTACCTGGCAGCGTATTCCAGGTACTCACCACACTCAGAATCAGAATCAGGTTTATTATCACCAGCATGTGACGTGAAATTTGTTAACTTAGCAGCAGCAGTTCAATGCAATACATAATCTAGCAGACAGAGAGAGAAAAAAAACATAATAAATGAACAAGTAAATCAATTACTTGTATTGAATAGATCTTTTGAAATGTGCGAAAACAGAAATACTGTATATTGAAAAAAGTGAGGTAGCTTCAATGTCCATTTAGGAATCTGATGGCAGAAATGAAGAAGCTGTTCCTGAATCGCTGAGTGTGTGCCTTCAGACTTCTGTATCTCCTTCTGATGGTAACTGTGAGAAAAGGGCATGCCCTGGGTGCTGGAGGTCCTTAATAATGGACGCTGCCTGTCTGAGATACTGCTCCCTAAAGATGTCCTGGGTATTTTGTAGGCTAGTGCCCAAGATGGAGCTGACTAGATTTACAACCCTCTGCAGCTTCTTTTGGTCCTGTGCAGTAGCCTTCCATACCAGACAGTGATGCAGCCTGTCAGAATGCTCTCCATGGTACAACTATAGAAGTTTTTGAGTGTATTTGTTGACATGCCAAATCTCTTCAAACTTCTAATAAAGCATAGCTGCTGTCTTGCCTTCTTTACAACTGCATCAATATGTTGGGACCCCGGTTAGATCCTCAGACATCTTGACACCCAGGGACTTGAAGCTGCTCACTCTCTCCACTTCTGATCCCTCTTTGAGGATTGGTATGTGTTTCTTCGTCTTACCCTTCTTGAAGTCCACAATCAGCTCTTTCGTATTACTAACATTGAGTGCCAGGTTGTTGCTGCGGCACCATTCCACTAGTTGGCATATCTCACTCCTGTACGCCCTCTCGTCACCACCTGAGATTCTACCAGCAATGGTTGTATCGTCAGCAAATTTTTATATGGTATTTGAGCTATGCCTAGCCACATAGTCATGTGTATACAGAGAGTAGAGCAGTGGGCTAAGCACACATCCCTGAGGTGCGCCAGTGTTGATCGTCAGCGAGGGGGATATGTTATCACAAATCTGCACAGACCGTGGTCTTCCGGTTAGGAAGAAAGGTTCCAGTTGTAGAGGGAGGTACAGAGACCCAGGTTCTGCAACTTTAAGAGGTGATGTCAGGGATAATTTTTCACACTAAATGGTGGCGGCGGTGGTGGAAGTGGATACAATAGGGTCTTTTAAGAGCCTCTTAGATAGGTACATGGAGCTTAGAAAAATAGAGGGCTATGTGCTAGGGAAATTCTAGGCAGTTTCTAGAGCAGGTTACACGGTTGGCACAACAGTGTGGGTCTTAGGGCCTGTAATGTGCTGTAGATTTCTATGTTCTATGTTCTCAATCAGGATTGTGGGAATGATGGTATTAAATGCTGAGCTATAGTCGATGAACAGCATCCTGACGAAGGTGTTTGTGTTGTCTAGGTGGTCTAAAGCCATGTGGAGAGCCATTGAAATTGCGTCTGCCATTGACCTATTGTGGCAATAGGCAAATTGCAATGGGTCCAGGTCCTTGCTGAGGCAGGAGTTCAGTCTAGTCATAACCAACCTCTCAAAGCATTTCATCACTGTCGATGTGAGTGCTACCGGGCGATAATCATTGACGCAACCCAAATTATTATTCTTAGGCACTGGTATGTTTGTTGCCTTTTGGAAGCAAGTGGGAACTTATGCCTTTAGCAGTGAGAGGTTGAAAATGTCATTGAATACTCCCACTAGTTGGTCGGCATAGGTTTTCAGAGCCTTACCAGGTACTCCATCAGGACCTTCTGCCTTGTGAGGGTTCACTCTCTTTAAAGACAGTCTTAACATCACAGGGTCATCAGGTGCAGCAGGGATCTTCACAGCTGTAGTTCTGTTCTCCCTTTCAAAGCGTGCATAGAAGGCGTTGGTTCATCTGGTGTGTAAAAACAACTTGTTCTAACATGTCCCTTCAACTTTTCCTCTTTCACCATGAATGTGTCCTCTAGTACTTGACATTTATACTTTGGGATGAAGATTCTGACTGTCTACCTGACCTTTGCCTCGTAATTTTATAAATTTCTATTAGCTCTCCATAACACCATAAGACGTAGAAGAATTAGGCCAATCAAGCTATTGAATCTGCACTGCCATTTGATCACGGTTGATTTATTATCCCTCTCAGCCTCATTCTCCTGCCTACTCCTTTTAACCTTTTATACTCTTACCAATTAAGAACCTATCAACCTCCATTTTAAATATACCCAATGGCTTGGCCTCCACAAACATTCTGTGGCAATTCCATAGACTCACCACCCTCTGGCTAAAGAAATTCTCCTTCTCTCTGTTCTAAAGGGATGTCCTTGTATTCTGAGGCTGTGCCATGCAGTCCTAGCCTCCCCCACTACAGGAAACCTGCTCTCCATATACACGCTATCTAAGCCTTTCAATATTCAATAGGTTCAATAGGTACATTTACTGTCAGAGAAGCGTATATAATATGCATCCTGAAATTCTTTTCCTTTGCAAACATCCACGAAAACAGAGGAGTACCCCAAAGAATGACAGTTAAATGTTAGAACCCCAAAAGTCTCCCACCCAACTCCTCCCTCCCACGCATAAGTAGCAGCAAAGCAACGACTCCCCCCCGACTAGCAAAAAAGCATCGGCACTCCCCACTGAAGCGTGCAGCAAAGCATCAGTGAAGACACAGACTTGCAGTACCCCAAAGAATACTCGTTCACCTGGTAATCCAACATACCACAGGCTGTCTCTCTGTGTCTCTGTCTGTCTGTCTGTCTGTCTGTCTGTCTCTCTCTCTCTCTCTCCCCCCCTCTCTCTCTCCCCCCCTCTCTCTCTCCCCCCCTCTCTCTCTCCCCCCTCTCTCTCTCCCCCCTCTCTCTCTCCCCCCTCTCTCTCTCTCCCCCCTCTCTCTCTCTCCCCCCTCTCTCTCTCTCCCCTCTCTCTCTCCCCTCTCTCTCTCCCCTCTCTCCTCTCTCCTCTCTCTCTCTCTCTCTCTCTCTCTCTCTCTCTCTCTTCCCCCCCCTCTCTCTCTCTCTCTCCCTCTCTCTCCCCCTCTCCCTATTAAGGGAAAAAGAGGTGTCCCCGTTCCACAGCGAGAGGGGCGACATAACAAAGCAACTCACTGATTTATGGCGTTAAAAGTATGTTGTGTCGTTTTTTTCTGAGCTCTGTGCCCAAAGAACTCGGGTCTCTGGGCACACAGCCAGCTCACTGCTTACGATCTGCTGTCTCCCACGACACATCAGACAGCAGCACAGGCCTTAAATCAGCCCACCTCCAGAGCCATGAAAATCCAGCACCCTGAAGGCGCGCTCGTCTTCCAGGCTGCATCCTTGGTGTATTGAAAAGCAGCCAGTTGTGAGTCCCCAAGAGCGGGTCCCATTTCTGCAAAGAACTGAAGTCAGCGTGTAACTCCAGGTCAGGGTCTGCAGAAGAACCTTGAAAGGGGAAAAGAGAGATATCAAAGATAGCAATAGAGTTGTTTCCGAAGATGCAATAAGGAGTTACCGTTAGGTTTCAATCAGCTTCTCTTCCCCTCCCAATTCGTCTAAGCTCCAGAAAGTACAGGCCCAGCACCATCAAACACTTCTCATATGTTAACCGTTTCATTCCTGGGATCATTCTCATGAATCTCTGGACGCTCTCCAATGTCAATACATCCTTTCCTAGATAAGGGACCCAGAATTGCTCACGATACTCCCAAGTGCAGTCTGACCAGCTTTATAATGCCTCAACATTACATCCTTGACATTGTTTTTGCCTTCCTTACTCTCGACTCAACCTGCAAGTTAAGCTTTAGAGAATCCTGCAGAGGATTCCCAAGTTGCTCTGCACCACTGATTTTTGATTTTTGAATTAGAAAATAATCTATGCCTTTATACTTTCTACCAAAGTGCCTGACCAGAGACTTTCCTGCACTATATTCCATATGCTACTTCTTTGCCCATTCTCCGAATCTCTTCCTTCTGCAGGCTTCCTGCTTCCTCTACACTACCTGCCCCTACTTGTCTCCCCTCAGCCTCTGCCGTTCTCAGAGAAAACAACCCAAGCTTGTTCAACCTTTCCTTGTAGCTCATACCCTCTAATCCAGGCAGCATCCTGTTAAATGTCCTCTGTACTCTATCCATAACCTGCACAGCCTCCTTGTAATAGGGTGGCCAGAGTTGTACACAATACTCAAAGTGTGGCCCAACTAATGTTTTTTTTTTTATGGAGTTGTAATGTGACTTCCTGAGTCTTGTACTCAATACCCCGATTGATAAACACAAGTATACCATGTGCCTTTATATCTTATCTAGTCGCAGGGTCTCTTTCAGAGAGCTATGGACTTGGATCCCAAAATCCCTTTGTACTCTTTCCAGCTTATTGGAACAGTTTAGTGAGTTATGGACCTAATGCAGCCAAATCAGGCTAGCTTAGATTGATATCGTGACGTGGTCTCTGTGACTCTCTCTATTCATCAGATCCACTTATTGTTTTGACTGTTCCCAAAATGTGTACCCTCCCTCTAACCCCTGCCAACACAGATACCGCCTGACCCACTGAGTTCCTCCAGTAGCTTGTCTTTTGCTCGAGATCTCAGTGTCTGCAGTCTCTTATGTAATAATTAACCAGTGCCAAATTGTCTGGGGGTGACTGACGTTCCATAGGGTTTTCCAAATGGACTGAGCTTTGTGGAAAGTTGTGAGGTTGTCCTGGGAATTGGGTAGATTTGGTTAGTTGACTTAACGCAAACTATAGGAACAGCACCTTGTATTCCACCTGGATAGTCCACAACCTGGTGGCATGTACATTGAATTAGAATTGGGCTCATATGATGTGAAGACATGAGAGGACATGTCCCGGATGGTGATGGTTACCTGCATTAGAGATGATGGATGCCAGCTACTGGAGATGTCCTTGATGGTGGAGGGGTTTGTACTCATGGTGGAGCTGCCGGAGCCATCAACCCTCTGCAGTCTCTGGCGATCCTGTGTGTGGGAGCCTCTGTACCAGGCAGTCATGCAATCAGTCAGAGTGCTCTCTATCTTTAGGACTTTGCAAGATTCTTTGGTGGCATATCAAATCTCCTCAAACTTAAGAATTCAATGTTTGAATTAGAATTAAAGCAATGAATTCTGGTATTGCTTCCTCTCTCTGTTTCTAGTCTCTCCCCTCTTGATCTCCCTAACTGCCATCATCCTATCTCTTTCTCTTTGTACACCCTCTTGATTTGCACATCTCAGTCCTCCCACTGGTTCCTCTCTCTTATTACTCCCTCCTGCTTACCCAGGTCCCTCCCTTCTTTTTCATTCTTCACCTGCCTTTCATATCAGATTGTATCATCTGGATCAACACCTACAAATGCTGGAGAAACTCAGCGGGTCTGGCAGCAACTATGGTTTAAAATGAACAGTCAGTGTTTCAACGGCTCAGCCTGAAACATCAACTGTTCATTTCCCTCCATAGATGCTGCCTGACCTGCTGAGTTTCTTCAGCATTTCATGTATGTTGATCCAGATTTCCAGCAGCTACAGCCTCTCTTGTGTCTCAGCCATCTGCAACCTGTTGTTGCCTCTACCCATCCCAGCTTCTGACATTGTTCCCGTTTTCCTTTCCCCCCTTTGTCTATGACCCTCTCCTCACCTGTATCCAGCTCTCGCTTTTTCTCAGTTTCTCCATCTTCACTGCATCATTCTCACGATGAAGCTATTCATTCTAGAGTGCCTGAGATGTCCACCTTCTTCAAAGAATAGGGTTTTTCTTTCACTATCCTCACCTGCATTTCCTGCATATCTGCCCTCACCCCATTCTCCCACCTCACAAGTCTGTGTATCCAGCACATCATTCTAACTTCAGCCATGTGCAATGGGATCCTACCACTAAACACATCTTTCAGTGGGGATCTCTGTCTGCACGATTTGCTCGTCCACTTGTTCTTCCTTACTGATCTCCCTTCTGGTATTTGTCCCTGCCCCAACACATCCGCCCTCACCATCATTCAGGGCCCCAGACTTTCTAGGTAACGCAATACCTTACCTGCAAGTCTTTTGAAGTCATCTACTGTATTCAGCAGGTGTGGTCTCCTAGATATCGGTGAGACAAGACATAGATTAGTGGACCGCTTCATCGAGCACCTTTGCTCCACCAGCCACAAAAGACTGGATTCCCGGTGGCTTTCATTTCAATTCGACTTCCAATTCCCATTCTGTCATTTCTGTCTATGGCCTTCCTCAACTGCCATGATGAGGCCACTCTCAACGTGAAGGAACAACACCTTGTATCCTGTCTGTGTCCCCTTAAACCTGATGGCATGAACATCAATTTCCCTGATCTGGTAATTTCTCTCTTTCCACCACCCCTCCCAACCATTCCTCCCTTTTTCCATTCCCCATTCTGGTTCTTGTCCTCCTTCCCTTTCTTCCATGGTTCAATCTCCTATCAGATTCCTCCTTCAGGTCTTTACCTCTTCCACCTATCACCTCCCAGCTTCTTACATCATCCTCTTCCTCCACCACCCACCCACCATCCCCTCACTTGTCCTCACCTATCATCTTCCAGCTTGTACTCCTTCCCCCTCCCCATCTTTTTAATGTGCTTCTGCCCCTTTCTTTTCTAGTTCTGAGGGATCTCAGTCTGAAACGTCATCTGTTTATTCCCCTTCTTTGATGGGGCCTGACCTGACCTGCTGAGTTCCTCCAGCAATCTGTGTTTGTTGTCCACTATCAACTGCCAGCTCTTGCTCTGCCATTCCTGTGCCACCTCTTTATACTGGCTCTCTCCTTCTCTGTCTTCCTGTCCGGATGAAGGGTTTGGACCCCCACCCACAGGTGCTGCCTGACCTGCTAGGTTCCTCTGGCAGCTTGTCTTTTGTTTCACATCCAAGCACCTACTGTTTCTTTCAACCTCACTGGCATTACGTAGTGGCAGAGGCAGTAGTGATGGAAGGGGTTATACGGGAGTAGGGAGTGGGATCTCCTTTGTCGATCTGATTCAAGTCACTGCTGTCTGGGCTGCTTGCAGGTGTACTATGCCAAGAAGAAGCGACGGGCCCAACATGTCCCTCCGGATGACTCCAGCAACAAGAAAGAACGCAAGGTGTACAATGAAGGCTATGATGATGATAACTATGACTACATTGTGAAGAATGGGGAGAAGTGGATGGACCGATACGAGATTGACTCCCTCATCGGGAAGGGCTCCTTTGGACAGGTAATCTGTGGGCAGGCCATAATGCGTAGAACAAATGCGTAGGCCATTCAGTCTGTCAAGTCTGCTCTGCCATTTGATGATCATGCCCTTACTAATCAAGAAACTATCAATGTTTGCTTTCTATATGCACAATGACTTAGTCTCCATAGCTGTCTCTGGCAATGGATTCCATAGACTCACCACCCTCTGACTAAAGGAATTCCTCCTCATCTCAGTTATAAAAGAAATGTCCTTTTATTCTGAGGCTGTGCCTTCTGGACCTAGACTCTCTCAGTGCTGGAAAAGTCCTCTCCATGTCCACTCTTTGTAGGCCTTTCAGTATTCAGTTGGCTTTAAAGAGATGTCCCTCATTGATCAGACCACACTTGGAGTATTGTGAGCAGTCTTGGGCCCCTTATCTAAGAAGAGATGAATTGGCATTGGAGAGGATCCAGAGAAGGTTCACAAGAATGATTACAGGAATGAAAGATTTAGTGTATAAAGAGCATTTGATGGCTCTGGGCCTTTACTTGCTAGAATTTAGAAGAATGAGAGAGGATCTCTTTGAAACCTATCGAATATTGAAAAGCCTGGACAGAGCGGATGTGGAGAGGATGTTTCCTATTGTGGATGAGTCTATGACCAGAGGACACAGCCTCAGAATAGAGGGGCATCCATTTAGAACAGAGATAAGGAGGAGTTTCTTTAGCCAGAGAGTGGTGAATCTATGGAATTCATTGCCATGGACTTCTGTGGAGACCAAGCCATTGAGTATATTTAAAGCTGAAGCTGATAGGTTCTTGATTAGTAAGGGTGTCAAAGGTTATGGGGAGAAGGCAGGATAATGGGGTTGAGGGGGATAATAAATCAGCAATGGCAGAGCAGACTTGATGGGCTGCTTACAGTATCTATGGTTTTTTGGTCATTCTTCTGAATTCCAGTGAGTACGGGCCCAGCCCCATCAAATACTCCTCACATGTTAACCCTTTCATCCATAATATAATTCTCATAAACCTCTTCTGAACCGTCTCTAACCGCATAACCTTTGATGCCCTTACTTTACTAGTCAAGAACCTATCAACTTCTGCTTTAAATATACCAATGACTTAGCCTATACAGCCGTCTTTGGCAATGAACTCCACATATTCCCTGCACTCTGGATAAAGCATTTCCTTCTCATCTCTGTTCTAAATGAATGTTCTTCTATTTTGAGACTGTGCCATCTGATCCCAGACTCCCCAACTGGGAAACATCCTCTCCACGTCCACTCTGTCTAGACCTTTCAATATTTCATAGGTTTCAATGCAATCCCTCACTTCTAAACTCTACTGAATATAGGCCCAGAGCCATCAAACAACCTTGTATCCTGTGTCTGCCTCGGGTGTTTTGAAGGTGGCGTCGAGCTACTTTGCTCACCTCTCTCTCCCTGTTTTCCCCCACCATTCCGTCACTAACCACCCCTCCCCCACAATGCAGGTAGTGAAGGCGTATGACCACCAGGAGCAGGAGTGGGTGGCGGTGAAGATCATCAAGAACAAGAAGGCCTTCCTGAACCAAGCCCAGATCGAGCTGCGCCTCCTGGAGCTCATGAACAAACACGATACCGAGATGAAGTACTACATAGGTAGGGCCGCCTGCCTGCGCAGGCAGTGGGGCGCCGCGTGTCTTTGTACCCAGCTGCTTCTTGCAGGATAGGTAGCTGGCTGCGTTCAGCCATGGGAAACACACACTGTTGCAGTCAGTCGAGCTGTGAAGCTTGGCGTAGAGCAAGCTCACCTTCGATCAGTTGGGCAGCACAGTGGCTTGCTCTCTGCATTCACTTCCTAGTTTGATTTTGACCTCCGCTCTGTCTTTGTGTGAAGTCTGCATGTCAACATAGAATAATGCAGCACCGGCCCACAGAGCTGCTCTGGATTAACTAACCTAATCCATTCTGCCCAAAGAATGTCCATTTTCCTTCCTTGCCTGTAGATTTATGTGCCAATGTAAATGCCTTTTGAACACCTCTATCATATTTGCCTCAACCACTGCCTCTAGCAATGGTCCTGGTATCCACCATTGTTTGTGATGGTGGGGCGGAGGGGTACTTGATCCATACATCTCCTTTAAGCTTTCCCCTCTCACTTTAAAAGTCTCTTAAATTTATTAGAGATTATAACCTTGGGGAGATGGACACTGGCTGTCTACTCTTATCTGTGCCTCTCAATCTTGTACCCCTCTATCAGCTCTCCCTCAGCCTCAGCTGCTACAGAGACAGCAACCCAAGTTTGCCCAACTAATAAAAGCAACATGCCATATGCCTTCTTTGCCACCCTATCAACATGTGCAGCCACTTACAGGGAGTGGTGGACTTAAATCCCAAGATCCATCTGTGTGTCCTCAAGGTGGATTCTTGAGGATCCCAAGACCCTCTGTTAAGGGTCCTCCCATGAACTGTGTCCGATACAGTTACGTTTGAAATGTTTGAAAGTTAGTTGAGGGGTGGGTACTGGGGGCGATGGAGAAGTGGCACAAAGAAGAAAGTTCCCTGTGGCCCCCATGGGTGTTACCAAAATGAAAGACGTGTGGCATTTGTGGGTTAATTGCTGTGAATTGCCCCCTTAGTGTATGGGTGAGGGATGGAATCCGGGGTGGAGAGTTGAGGGGAAAGTTGGGAGAATAAACGAGAGGGAGGTGTCAGTGCCATGTCAGGGCAGCAGTGGGTAAAGCTATCACCTCTCAGCTCCAGCTGTCCTGCACAGAGTTTGCATGTTCTCCCTGTGTGGGCTCCTGGAGGGATGGTAGGTTAATCAGCCAATAAACTATCCTAAGGCAGCATCAGTGGGAGGGAATCAGTGATGCTGTAAAAGAAATAAAACAGGATTTGCATAGTGTCAATGGGTGGTTGATGCCCGTCATGGAATCGGCGGATCGAAGGACCTGTATGTGCACCGTGTCTCCCAGCAGCTCCTTTCCTACTGCCCGCAGTTCATCTGAAGCGACACTTCATGTTCCGCAACCACCTGTGCCTGGTGTTTGAGCTGCTCTCCTACAACCTGTACGACCTGCTGCGTAACACCAACTTCCGAGGCGTCTCCCTCAACCTCACCCGCAAGTTTGCTCAGCAGATGTGCACGGCCCTGCTCTTCCTGGCTACCCCCGAGCTCAGCATCATCCACTGTGACCTCAAGCCCGAGAACATCCTGCTGGTCAACCCCAAGCGCAGTGCCATCAAAATCGTTGACTTCGGTAGCTCCTGCCAGCTGGGGCAGCAGGTGAGAGGACTGGCGGGGGGCGGGGGGTTGTTGGTAGTGTGTGTGTGAAATGATCCCCCTCAGGGGAGGTGTGCATGTAAAACGTACCCCAGTGAGGGTCAGTGTGTTTGGTGTGCCTGTAAGTCATGAGCGTGTGTGTATATATGCAGACTTCAGTCAGCTGGGGCAACTGGTGGTGTGTGTGTGTGTGTGTGTGTGTGTGTGTGTGTGTGTGTGTGTGTGTGTGTGTGTGTGTGTGTGTGTGTGTGTGTGTGTGTGGTGGTGATTGAAATTGGTTTATTGACAGAAGTGGGGTAAATGTATTTTCCCTCTGCCCACAGATCTATCAGTACATCCAGAGCCGTTTTTACCGCTCGCCTGAGGTGCTTCTTGGGATGCCCTATGATCTCTCCATTGACATGTGGTCACTGGGTTGCATTCTGGTGGAGATGCACACAGGAGAGCCTCTCTTCAGTGGGTGCAATGAGGTGAGATGCAGTGTTGGCACCTGAATGTTGTACCATCAAATACATCTGGGGTGGGGACAATACAGGTTAGACACAGAGTGAAGCTCCCTCCACATCATCCCATCATACACTCCTGGAGTCAGACAGAGAGTGAGGTTCCCTCCGCCCCATCCCATCACACACTCCTGGGATCAGAGATGGGGTGACGCTGCCTCCACGCCATCCCAACACTCATTCGCTCGTTGAGTTGATGGGGTGGAAGTAAACCTCCCAAGTGTTCTGCTGGGAATCTGCATGACCATACTGCTTCCACTCCTCTTTCTACATCTCATCCTGTTGAATGTAACATGTGGCTCCCGTTCTGTCATTCAGGTGGATCAGATGAATAAGATAGTGGAGGTTGTTGGCATACCTCCCACTCACATGCTGGAGCAAGCCCCGAAAGCACGCAAGTACTTTGAAAAGCTGTCAGACGGCCTGTGGGCCATCAAGAAGGTCAAAGACGTGAAGAAGGTATGTCTGATTGATGCTTGTAGATGTAGTCAGCAACATTTCTTGCACAGTATGTTTGCTCAACATGTGCATTTAGCTAGTTTAGGGCAGAGAAATGGTGTGTGTGAGTGAAAGTAAGGAGACCGAGGGAATATTTGATTTGGGGTGCAGAGGGAAGGAACATCTTGGAGCATCTCTGGGATTTGGCCAGGCAAGTGGGCAGGAGTAGAGAGGTGGGGGCTCCTCTGATAAATCATGGGGTAGAGGATGCAGAGGACGGAAGTGCACATTGTAATCCCTGTCTTTCAACCCCCCCCCCCCCCCCAACCCTCCCCCCACCTAGGAGTACCGAGCAGCTGCCTCCCGCAAGCTACACAACATTATTGGCGTGGAGACCGGGGGTCCGAGTGGACGGAGGGTTGGCGAGCCTGGTCACACCCCAGCAGAGTACTTGAAGTTCAAGGACCTGATCCTCAGGATGCTGGACTATGACCCCAAGACGCGCATCACCCCTTTCTATGCACTGCAGCACAACTTCTTCAAGAAGACACTGGACGAGGGCACAAATACCTGCAGCAGTATCTCCACCAGCCCCTCCGTGGAGCACAGCCAATCTACCAGCAATGCCAGCTCCCTGTCCAGCTCAGGTAAAGCCCCTACCTTGCTGCCTACTTCTCCCTGTCCAGCTCAGGTAAAGCCCCTACCTTGCTGCCTACTGGGGTTCGGGTAGAGGCTTGTCTGGGTTGCTACCTTCCTCCTCATCTCTAGAACTGGAGTTCTGGCAGAGGTTCATGTGGGCTGCTACCTCCTCCTCATCTCTGTCTCATCAGGGAATCTCGGACAGGTGGGGAGGTGAGCGAGTCTGTAGTCAGATACACTTTAGTGGGCCCTTTGTTGGAGTTGGAGAGAAGGTGGATGGCAAGATTTCTGCTACCCCTCACTGCCCAGTGATCTCTGGATTAGAGAGAGAGATGTGGTGGGGGAAATCAACCATGGGTCCTGCTCCCCATCACTGCCCGGTTACTCCTGGGTAAGAGAGGAGGGGAATCGTATAGGGTTCCTGTTCCCCGTAATTGCCCACTTACTCCAGGGTTAGACAGAGAGAGAGAGAGAATGTAAATATCACCATCAGCAAGGGTTCCTGCTACCCATCACTACCCAGCCTCTCTGACTGAGAATGTGAGGAAATCAACTGGGGTACAGTAATGGTGGGGACAGGTCTGTCGCTGTATGACACCAAGGTACAATACCAGCAGAAACATGTTTGTCTCTGTATAACACTGGGGTACAGTACTAGTGGGGACAGGTCTATCATTATATAACACCGGGGTACAGTGGGGTGGGTCTTCCACTGTATAACACCAGGGTAGAGTACCAGTGAGGACAGTTCTGTCTCTGTATAACACTGAGGTACAGTCTGTAATGGTTTGATAGCCTAGAAGATTTATATTGTCACATCATGTTCTTTCATGGTTATTGAATGCCATTTATTTTTACAAACTGCTTGCACCAGATGGTGAGTCCAAGGTGGATTGCTGGTCACCTACTGATTACCATCAGAACTGGGTTCTTCTGCTGCTTCTCGTGCTGTGTGCTGCTGGATCCCTCGTGTATGTGGAGTCCGTGTTGTGTAGTGTATATGTACCTGTGTCTGCTCTTTCAATGTTTTATCGCTTCCTGCTTTTCTCTCTTCTTCACCCCTTCTCCACTTCTCCTCCCTCCACTTCTTTCCGCGTGACCCATCCCCTCCCTCCACCGCTAACCCCTTGAACCATTCCTGCTCCCAGGTGCTTCCAGTGGCTCGTCCAGTGACAACCGGAACCAGCGGTACCCCAACCGATACTTCAACCATGCCGAGGCCCCCACCGACTGTGAGATGCACAGTCCGCAGGTACGAAAGTCTCCAGGAGCACCTCGTCTCTCACCGGGAGGCAGCCTTCTGTCCACGCGCGGCCGGGTGGGGATGGCTGGACGTCGAGAAACATCCTCCCCCTTTAGGTGGGGTGGTGGGGGGTGAAGAAAGGAACAACCTTCTTTACTTGAAACCCGGCGTGGAGCGGGAAGGTCAGCTCCGACACGGACCCAGGACTCGGTGTCTGGTTCAGAAGATCCAGCTCCCTTCCACACTCAGAAGCAACTGTTGCATGTGTGCTCTTCTCCCTCTGTTGCATTTCACTTGAGGTTTCTGCCTTGGAGCCCGTGAATGGGCACCTCTTCAATGCTGGGGAGGAGGGAGGGGGAGTGGGTCTATTCATGTCTCTGTCAATTTGTTTTCTATCTGCCCTTTCTCTGTCTTGACACTGTGGTGTCCTCTTGTCTGTGTGTGTGTGTGTGTGTGTGTGCGTGCGTGCGCGCGCGCGCTTGTGTGTGAACACACGTGCACAGGTGCCTGTCACCATCATTTCTTGCATTCGGTACAAAGGCAGGGAAGTGGGGTTTTGAATGGCTGTGATTGCTGCCCCCCTAGCCAGCCCCTTGTGCCCGTGGGAGCTGCTTCACTCCTCTCAGGTGACCCGTGGGCGAGGGGCTTGTCCAGATCAACCTGCCTCCCCTTTGGGGTTCTCTCTCCGTTACTCAGGGACTCTCCACCACTGTGTACAGAGCCGCCCATGGGAATCACCGCTCCATTTTCTGCATATTTATTCCCTTGTCACTGTGCGTCTTTCTTCCTGCAGCCCATCACTATAAAAACCAGATTCCCACAGGAAAGGAAGACTGGCCTCTTCGTCACTCAGTTTGCTCTCCTCCCCAGAGATTGGTTGGATCCAGGATGTGGAGGGTTGGTGGTTGGGTGGGGGAATCTCTTGCTGCTCCTCCAGAACTGTCCTGGAGGAGGAGAGTGCGAGGGAGGGAGGTTAGGTACCAAGCATTGGTGCTCCCATTGAGTTGGCCATTTTCCCTCCCTTGTGCGGGTAGTGTTCCAGGGTGGGCAGCACTTGTGTGGGAGGGAACGATTAGGGACCAGGAAGAGGCACGGGCCAGTCATGATAGTGTGCAGAACCGTCAAAAGTGTGTCCGTCTTCCCCCACCCTCTTCATTGAGGCAGCGTGTAACAGGCTGGAGAGTGGTGCACCAGCTCATTTTTCCCCCACCTCCCCCCACACGTCTCACCCTCAAAGAGGGATTGGGAAGCCAGTTGCTTCTCCTGCTGCTTGTCAGAGGTTCCACACTCGATGGGGAAATGAGAGTGGGTAGTATCTCTCTCTGGTTAGGGTTTCCCAACTGATGAGTCACACTTCAGCCAAACCAGTCTGTGCTGACCATCCAAGCTCATCCCATTTACCTGTGTTTTGTCCACATCCTTATGAAAGTGAAGCCTCAGCTGTACAATTCAGCCATGATCTCGTGATCTCCGAACTCTTGCACTCAGTGCCTGATTGATGAAGACCAACAGGCCAACCGCCATCTTCACCATCCTGTCCGCCATGATGCTACTCTCAGGGAACTGAGTGCACCCACACCCCACCTCCCCATCATCTTACCAGCACAAGGAGGAGCAATATCATTCGGCCATTTGCCCATCAGGTCTGCTCATGGCTGATTTAACGTCCCTCTCAACCCCATTCTCCTGCCTTCTCCCTCATATCTTAATGCTTTCATTTTTGGGGTCATGCTTGTGAACTTCTTCTGCACCCTCTCCAAAGCCAGCACACCCTTTCTTAGATAATGGCCCCAAACTGCTCTCGGTCCTCCGGTGCAGTCTGACCAATGCCTTATAGAGCTTCAGCACTACATCCTTCCTCTCAAATGAATGCTAACATTGCCCCTTTGGGTACTCTGTACTCCAAGGAGCTTCCAGGGTGCTGGTGGAGGCTGCAGGGAGTGGGGGAAAGAGGTGGAAGAGAAGCCATTTCCTCTGGGGAGGAGATGGAGAGGGAAAGGAGACTCCCTATTCCTTCTCCTCTAACGAGGAAACCTGTAAGTCTGGAGTGGGTGCTCTAAGATTAGTTAGATGGATATTCTGAGTCATATGGATTTTGGGTTATTTTTGACTGTGGAAGTAAAATGGGTCAAGAGATAGGTGGGCTGTGATTACGTTAGAGGGGGCGGGAGGGGTTGGTGTTTGTGGTGGGGGGGTGATGTTGGGTGTGAGGACATACCTTCCCATGCTCCTCACTGACACCGACACTCTCCTGTCTTGTTTCCCCAGGCTCCTGCTCCGGCAACCCAGCAGCAGCATCCACCCTCGCTACGCCTGTGGAACATCGGAGACGGCCCTGAGCCTACCAGTGGCCTGTACCCTCCACCCCCTCCTCCTCCTCCTCCTCCTCCTCTCCCTCTGCCACTGGCTCACCCACCTCCCCTCCATCCCACTGGCCATCGACAGCCTCCTCCCCCCCACCAACACCACCACCTGCAGCTCTACCGGCACCTTCGGCCTCAGCACCAGCGTCCCTTGCAGACCCTGCCCTCTTCGCCACCCTCTGAGCCACTGTCTCCCTCCTCCTCCCATGGCTTCCTTCACCTCTCTGCTCAGGGTCCTGAGACGTCTCGCCTGGACCCCTCTTGGCCCCGGGCCGCTCACCCTGTCTTCTACTCCTCTTCCTCCTCCTCTCGCGCCCCGTCACCCGGCGGCATCAGGCCGCCCCGAGACGGACCCCAGCCACAGGCCACGCCCCTGGTGGGCTTCCGTGCCCCCCGCGGTTCAGCGGCAACCTCCTGATGCTGACTCCTGTGAGAGAGAGCGAGGGGCGTATGTCAAAATGAGAATTAAAAAAAGCCATAACACTGAACAAGAGCTATGGGGTGGGTGGGTGGGGCCAGGGTCAGTGTGAGAGGGGAAAGGGGTGGGGAATCTCACGGCAACTTCAAACCCGAGCTGGACTGCCAATGTATATTTTCCCCTCAACCCCTTATTTATTTAAAAGTTTGTACTGGAGCTCAAAAGGGTTTTGTTTATTGCTGAGCAAATGGAAAAAGGAGCTTCTCCTGCCTGCTTCCCCAAGATGGGCTTTGCACTCTTGTTTCCTCTGCTTCCCTCCTCCTCTTTCCGCTTTCTCTCCCTCTGCTTCACCACCCCCTTCCCTATAATCTCACTAATTCCACAACTTCAATCTGAAGGCACCGGGACACTAAACATCAATTTCTGGAAAGCCCCTGCACCCCAGCTCCTCCCCATTCTCCGGCCTCATTTTTGTCCCCTCCTGCACTGGTTGACAAGAGGGATTTCAGCTGGGTCATTCAGGGCACTCACTCTGTATCACTCGCATTTTTCTCTCTCCCTATCTCTATCTCACATTCTCTACTTCAACCTCTCTCTGCCGCCACCCCCCACCCCCCACCCCAGTACCTTCCCTTGAATCATCCCAACCCGCTCCCAGCACCACACTGACTTCATTGCAACACTCTTCTGGATGGAAATGCCAGGCTCTTGATCCGAGCCCAACCGAGACTCAACCCCCCCGGACCATCCTCCCCTCTGCATGCAGGTCACGTGCTGCCTGCCCGGAGAGGTGGTGCTGGGGGGATTGCTGGAGAAATCACAGATTTATTGAACCCCACACATCCCCTGCTCCTGCTCTTTGCTTATGACAGATGTACCTCCTGGGAATCGGTGCAGGAGGGTGAAGAAGCAGTGATCGGGAGCATGAGACAACCAGCCGTTGTGGTCCCTCTTTTTTTTAATTTATTGTACCAAAGACGGCCGAGAGGTATTATTGGGGGAAGATCTCTAATGACTGAAAACAGTAAAGGGGGGAGGGTGGGACAATGGGTAACTGTACAGGATTTTAGATTTGTCTTTTAAATTTTTTTTTTCCTAACACTTTGTTTTAAAAATATATATATATATATATATATATATATATATATATATGTGTGTGTGTGTGTGGATATATATATATATATATATAAAAAAAAGGAAAATTACTAGCAGGATTGTGAATTGTTGAGTGCCGTTTGCCATGCGATGGGTTTGCTCACAAGCAGAATGACGCAGGGAGGTTACCACATTGGAGCTGAAAGTGGGTTGTTTTTGGGTGACAACCACTTTAGATATTCAGTACACCCCTCACCACCCCTAGTTGTTCATTTTGGGGGGGGGGGTTCCTTGGATATCTAAACTGTCCTGTTCGCTGTTCTCTGGGGTCAAGGTTCTCAATCTGAACAACCACTATGCTGTACAGTCTATGAGAAAAACGTACGAGTTTCATTTTTTGCAAGGGACAAAACCAGTCGGGATGACTCTGCCACCGTGTAATACTGGGGTACAGTACCAGTAGGGATGGGTCTGTCACTACAACACAGGGGTACGGTACCGGTGGGGATGGGTCTGTCACTGTATAACACCGGGGTACGGTACCGGTGGGGATGGGTCTGTCACTGTACAACGGGGTACCGTACAGATGGGGACTGGTCTCTCACTGTATAACGCTGGGGTACAGTACCGGTGGGGGCTGGTCTGTCACTGTATAATGGGTACAGTACTGGTGGGGACAGGTCTCTCACTGTATAACACTGGGGTACAGTACCGGTGGGGACAGGTCTGTCACTGTATAATACTGGGGTGCAGTACCGGTGGGGATGTGTCTGTCACTGTATAACACTGGGGTACAGTACCGGTGGGGACAGGTCTGTCACTGTATAACACTGGGGTACGGTACCGGTGGGGATGGGTCTGTCACTGTATAACACCGGGGTACGGTATCGGTGGGGACGGGTCTGTCACTGTATAACACGGGTACAGTACCGGTGGGGATGGGTCTGTCACTGTATAACACTGGGGTGCAGTACCGGTGGGGATGGGTCTGTCACTGTATAACACTGGGGTACAGTACCGGTGGGGACAGGTCTGTCACTGTATAACACTGGGGTACAGTAGCGGTGGGGATGGGTCTGTCACTGTATAACACTGGGGTGCAGTACCGGTGGGGATGGGTCTGTCACTGTATAACACTGGGGTACAGTAGCGGTGGGGATGGGTCTGTCACTGTATAACACTGGGGTACAGTACCAGTGGGGATGGGTCTGTCACTGTATAACACCGGGGTACGGTACCGGTGGGGATGGGCCTGTCACTGTATAACACTGGGGTACAGTACTGGTGGGGATGGGTCTGTCACTGTATAACACTGGGGTACAGTACCGATGGGGATGGGTCTGTCACTGTAACACAGGGGAATGGTACCGGTGGGGATGGGTCTGTCACTGTATAACACTGGGGTACAGTACCAGTGGGATAGGTCTGTCACTGTATAACACTGGGGTACAGTACTGGTGGGGACAGGTCTATCACTGTATAACACTGGGGTACAGTACCGGTGGGGATGGGTCTGTCACTGTATAACACGGGTACAGTACCGGTGGGGACGGGTGTGTCACTGTATAACACTGGGGTACAGTACCGGTGGGGATGGGTCTGTCACTGAATAACACTGGGGTACAGTGCCGGTGGGGATGGGTCTGTCACTGTATAGCACTGGGGTACAGTACCGATGGGGATGGGTCTGTCACTGTAACACAGGGGAATGGTACCGGTGGGGATGGGTCTCTCACTGTATAACACTGGGGTACAGTACCAGTGGGATAGGTCTGTCACTGTATAACACTGGGGTACAGTACCGGTGGGGATGGGTCTGTCACTGTATAACACCGGGGTACAGTACTGGTGGGGATGGGTCTGTCACTGTATAACACAGGGGAACGGTACCAGTGGGGATGGGTCTGTCACTGTATAACACCGGGGTACAGTACTGGTGGGGATGGGTCTATCACTGTATAACACTGGGGTACAGTACCGGTGGGGATGGGTCTGTCACTGTATAACACAGGGGAACGGTACCGGTGGGGATGGGTCTGTCACTGTATAACACCGGGGTACAGTACTGGTGGGGACAGGTCTATCACTGTATAACACCGGGGTACAGTACCGGTGGGGATGGGTCTGTCACTGTATAACACGGGTACAGTACCGGTGGGGACAGGTCTGTCACTGTATAACACTGGGGTACAGTACCGGTGGGGATGGGTCTGTCACTGTATAACACTGGGGTGCAGTACCGGTGGGGACGGGTCTGTCACTGTATAACACTGGGGTACAGTACTGGTGGGGATGGGTCTGTCACTGTATAACACTGGGGTACAGTACCGGTGGGGATGTGTCTGTCACTGTATAACACTGGGGTACGGTACCGGTGGGGATGGGTCTGTCACTGTATAACACGGGTACAGTACTGGTGGGGATGGGTCTGTCACTGTATAACACGGGTACAGTACTGGTGGGGATGGGTCTGTCACTGTATAACACTGGGGTACGGTACTGGTGGGAACTGGTCTGTCACTGTATAACACGGGTACAGTACTGGTGGGAACTGGTCTGTCACTGTATAACACTGGGGTACAGTACCGGTGGGGATGGGTCTGTCACTGTATAACACTGGGGTACAGTACTGGTGGGGATGGGTCTGTCACTGTATAACACTGGGGTACAGTACCAGTGGGGATGGGTCTGTCACTGTATAACACTGGGGTGCAGTACCGGTGGGGATGGGTCTGTCACTATAACACTGGGGTACAGTACCGGTGGGGATGGGTCTGTCACTATAACACTGGGGTACAGTACTGGTGGGGATGGGTCTGTCACTGTATAACACTGGGGTACAGTACTAGTGGGGATGGGTCTGTCACTGTATAACACTGGGGTACAGTACTAGTGGGGATGGGTCTGTCACTATAACACTGGGGTACAGTACTGGTGGGGATGGGTCTGTCACTGTATAACACTGGGGTGCAGTACCGGTGGGGATGGGTCTGTCACTATAACACTGGGGTACAGTACCGGTGGGGATGGGTCTGTCACTATAACACTGGGGTACAGTACTGGTGGGGATGGGTCTGTCACTGTATAACACTGGGGTACAGTACTGGTGGGGATGGGTCTGTCACTATAACACTGGGGTACAGTACTGGTGGGGATGGGTCTGTCACTGTATAACACTGGGGTACAGTACCAGTGGGGACGGGTCTGTCACTGTATAACACGGGTACAGTACCGGTGAGGATGGGTCTGTCAGGGTACAACACCGAGGTACAGTACTGGTGGGGATGGGTCTGTCACTGTACAACGGGGTACCGTACAGATGGGGACTGGTCTCTCACTGTATAACGTTGGGGTACAGTACTGGTGGGGATGGGTGTGTCACTGTATAACACCGGGGTACAGTACTGGTGGGGATGGGTCTGTCACTATAACACTGGGGTACAGTACTGGTGGGGACTGGTCTCTCACTGTATAACACTGGGGTACGGTACCGGTGGGGATGGGTCTGTCACTGTATAACGCTGGGGTACAGTACTGGTGGGGATGGGTGTGTCACTGTATAACACCGGGGTACAGTACCGGTGGGGATGGGTCTGTCACTGTATAACACTGGGGTACAGTACCGGTGGGGATGGGTCTATCACTGTATAACACTGGGGTACAGTACCGGTGGGGATGGGTCTGTCACTGTATAACACTGGGGTACAGTACCGGTGGGGATGGGTCTGTCACTGTATAACACTGGGGTGCAGTACCGGTGGGGACGGGTCTGTCACTGTGTAACACCGGGGTACAGTACCGGTGGGGATGGGTCTGTCACTGTATAACACTGGGGTACAGTATCAGTGGGGACGGGTTTGTCACTGTATAACACTGGGGTACAGTACCGGTGGGGACGGGTTTGTCACTGTATAACATGGGTACAGTACCGGTGGGGATGGGTCTGTCACTGTATAACACGGGTACAGTACCGGTGGGGACAGGTCTGTCACTGTATAACACTGGGGTACAGTACTGGTGGGGATGGGTCTGTCACTGTATAACACTGGGGTACAGTACCGGTGGGGACGGGTTTGTCACTGTATAACACTGGGGTACAGTACTGGTGGGGATAGGTCTGTCACTGTATAACACTGGGGTACAGTACTGGTGGGGGCAGGTCTATCACTGTATAACACTGGGGTACAGTACCAGTGGGGATGGGTCTGTCACTGTATAACACGGGTACAGTACCGATGGGGATGGGTGTGTCACTGTATAACACTGGGGTACAGTACTGGTGGGGATGGGTCTGTCACTATAACACTGGGGTACAGTACTGGTGGGGATGGGTGTGTCACTGTATAACACTGGGGTACAGTACCGGTGGGGATGGGTCTATCACTGTATAACACTGGGGTACAGTACCGGTGGGGACGGGTCTGTCACTGTATAACACTGGGGTACAGTACCGGTGGGGATGGGTCTGTCACTGTATAACACAGGGGTACAGTACTGGTGGGGATGGGTCTATCACTGTATAACACTGGGGTACAGTACTGGTGGGGATGGGTCTGTCACTGTATAACACTGGGGTACAGTACCGGTGGGGATGGGTCTGTCACTGTATAACACCGGGGTACAGTACCGGTGGGGATGGGTCTGTCACTGTATAACACTGGGGTACGGTACCGGTGGGGATGGGTCTGTCACTGTATAACACTGGGGTACGGTACCGGTGGGGATGGGTCTGTCACTGTATAACACTGGGGTACAGTACTGGTGGGGACGGGTCTGTCACTGTATAACACGGGTACAGTACTGGTGGGGACGGGTCTGTCACTGTATAACACCGGGGTACAGTACCGGTGGGGATGGGTCTGTCACTGTATAACACCGGGGTACAGTACTGGTGGGGATGGGTCTGTCACTGTATAACACTGGGGTACAGTACCGGTGGGGATGGGTCTGTCACTGTATAACACGGGTACAGTACCGGTGGGGATGGGTCTGTCACTGTATAACACTGGAGTACAGTACCGGTGGGGATGGGTCTGTCACTGTATAACACTGGGGTACAGTACCGGTGGGGACGGGTCTGTCACTGTATAACACTGGGGTACAGTACCGGTGGGGATGGGTCTGTCACTGTAACACAGGGCAATGGTACCGGTGGGGATGGGTCTCTCACTGTATAACACTGGGGTACGGTACCGGTGGGGACAGGTCTGTCACTGTATAATACTGGGGTACAGTACTGGTGGGGACAGGTCTGTCACTGTATAACACTGGGGTACAGTACTGGTGGGGGCAGGTCTATCACTGTATAATACTGGGGTACAGTACTGGTGGGAACTGGTCTCTCACTGTATAACACTGGGGTACAGTACCGGTGGGGACAGGTCTGTCACTGTATAACACTGGGGTACAGTACTAGTGGGGACAGGTCTGTCACTGTATAATACTGGGGTGCAGTACCGGTGGGGATGGGTCTGTCACTATAACACTGGGGTACAGTACCGGTGGGGACAGGTCTGTCACTGTATAATACTGGGGTGCAGTACCGGTGGGGACAGGTCTGTCACTGTATAACACTGGGGTACGGTACCGGTGGGGATGGGTCTGTCACAGTATAACACCGGGGTACGGTATCGGTGGGGACGGGTCTGTCACTGTATAACACTGGGGTACAGTAGCGGTGGGGATGGGTCTGTCACTGTATAACACCGGGGTACGGTATCGGTGGGGACGGGTCTCTCACTGTATAACACTGGGGTACAGTACCGGTGGGGACAGGTCTGTCACTGTATAACACTGGGGTGCAGTACCGGTGGGGACGGGTCTGTCACTGTATAACACTGGGGTACAGTACCAGTGGGGACAGGTCTGTCACTGTATAATACTGGGGTGCAGTACCGGTGGGGATGGGTCTGTCACTATAACACTGGGGTACAGTACCGGTGGGGACAGGTCTGTCACTGTATAACACTGGGGTGCAGTACCAGTGGGGATGGGTCTGTCACTGTATAACACTGGGGTACAGTACCAGTGGGGACAGGTCTGTCACTGTATAATACTGGGGTGCAGTACCGGTGGGGATGGGTCTGTCACTATAACACTGGGGTACAGTACCGGTGGGGATGGGTCTGTCACTGTATAACACTGGGGTACAGTACCGGTGGGGATGTGTCTGTCACTGTATAACACCGGGGTACGGTACCGGTGGGGATGGGTCTGTCACTGTATAACACTGGGGTGCAGTACCAGTGGGGATGGGTCTGTCACTGTATAACACGGGTACAGTACCGGTGGGGATGGGTCTGTCAGGGTAGAACACCGAGGTACAGTACCGGTAGGGATGGGTCTGTCACTGCACAATGGGGTACGGTACAGATGGGGATGGGTCTGTCACTGTATAACACTGGGGTACAGTACCAGTGGGGATGGGTCTGTCACTGTATAACACTGGGGAACGGTACTGGTGGGGACGGGTCTCTCACTGTATAACACAGGGGAACGGTACTGGTGGGGACGGGTCTCTCACTGTATAACACGGGTACAGTACCGGTGGGGACAGGTCTGTCACTGTATAACACGGGTACAGTACCGGTGGGGATGGGTCTGTCACTGTATAACACGGGTACAGTACCGGTGGGGATGGGTCTGTCACTGTATAACACGGGTACAGTACCGGTGGGGATGGGTCTGTCACTGTATAACACGGGTACAGTACCGGTGGGGACGGGTCTCTCACTGTATAACACTGGGGTACGGTACCGGTGGGGATGGGTCTGTCACTGTATAACACTGGGGTACAGTACCAGTAGGGATGGGTCTGTCACTATAACACTGGGGTACAGTACCGGTGGGGATGTGTCTGTCACTGTATAACACCGGGGTACGGTACCGGTGGGGATGGGTCTGTCACTGTATAACACTGGGGTGCAGTACCAGTGGGGATGGGTCTGTCACTGTATAACACGGGTACAGTACCGGTGGGGATGGGTCTGTCAGGGTAGAACACCGAGGTACAGTACCGGTAGGGATGGGTCTGTCACTGCACAATGGGGTACGGTACAGATGGGGATGGGTCTGTCACTGTATAACACTGGGGTACAGTACCAGTGGGGATGGGTCTGTCACTGTATAACACTGGGGAACGGTACTGGTGGGGACGGGTCTCTCACTGTATAACACAGGGGAACGGTACTGGTGGGGACGGGTCTCTCACTGTATAACACGGGTACAGTACCGGTGGGGACAGGTCTGTCACTGTATAACACGGGTACAGTACCGGTGGGGATGGGTCTGTCACTGTATAACACGGGTACAGTACCGGTGGGGATGGGTCTGTCACTGTATAACACGGGTACAGTACCGGTGGGGATGGGTCTGTCACTGTATAACACGGGTACAGTACCGGTGGGGACGGGTCTCTCACTGTATAACACTGGGGTACGGTACCGGTGGGGATGGGTCTGTCACTGTATAACACTGGGGTACAGTACCAGTAGGGATGGGTCTGTCACTATAACACTGGGGTACAGTACCGGTGGGGACGGGTCTGTCACTGTATAACACTGGGGTACAGTACCGGTGGGGATGGGTCTGTCACTGTATAACACTGGGGTACGGTACCAGTGGGGATGGGTCTGTCACTGTATAACACTGGGGTACAGTACTGGTGGGGACGGGTCTGTCACTGTATAACACTGGGGTACAGTACCAGTGGGGATGGGTCTGTCACTGTATAACACTGGGGTACAGTACCGGTGGGGACGGGTCTGTCACTGTATAACACTGGGGTACAGTACCAGTGGGGATGGGTCTGTCACTGTATAACACTGGGGTACAGTACCGGTGGGGACGGGTCTGTCACTGTATAACACTGGGGTACAGTACTGGTGGGGATGGGTCTGTCACTGTATAACACGGGTACAGTACCGGTGGGGATGGGTCTGTCACTGTATAACACTGGGGTACGGTACCGGTGGGGATGGGTCTGTCACTGTATAACATTGGGGTACAGTACTGGTGGGGATGGGTCTGTCACTGTATAACACTGGGGTACAGTACTGGTGGGGATGGGTCTGTCACTGTATAACACGGGTACAGTACTGGTGGGGATGGGTCTGTCACTGTATAACACTGGGGTACGGTACCGGTGGGGATGGGTCTGTCACTGTATAACACTGGGGTACAGTACCGGTGGGGATGGGTCTGTCACTATAACACTGGGGTACAGTACCGGTGGGGATGGGTCTGTCACTGTATAACACTGGGGTACGGTACCGGTGGGGATGGGTCTGTCACTGTATAACATTGGGGTACAGTACTGGTGGGGATGGGTCTGTCACTGTATAACACTGGGGTACAGTACTGGTGGGGATGGGTCTGTCACTATAACACTGGGGTACAGTACTGGTGGGGATGGGTCTGTCACTATAACACTGGGGTACAGTACCAGTGGGGATGGGTCTGTCACTGTATAACACTGGGGTACAGTACTGGTGGGGATAGGTCTGTCACTGTATAACACAGGGGTACGGTACCGGTGGGGACGGGTCTGTCACTGTATAACACCGGGGTACAGTACTGGTGGGGATAGGTCTGTCACTGTATAACACAGGGGTACGGTACTGGTGGGGATGTGTCTGTCACTGTATAACACTGGGGTACAGTACCAGTGGGGATGGGTCTGTCACTGTATAACACTGGGGTACAGTACCAGTGGGGATGGGTCTGTCACTGTATAACACCAGGGTACAGTACTGGTGGGGATGGGTCTATCACTGTATAACACTGGGGTACAGTACCAGTGGGGACGGGTCTGTCACTGTATAACACGGGTACAGTACCGGTGGGGATGGGTCTGTCAGGGTAGAACACCGAGGTACAGTACTGGTGGGAACTGGTCTGTCACTGCACAATAGGGTACCGTACAGATGGGGATGGGTCTGTCACTGTATAACACTGGGGTACAGTACTGGTGGGGACAGGTCTATCACTGTATAACACTGGGGTGCAGTACCGGTGGGGATGGGTCTGTCACTGTATAACACTGGGGTACAGTACCGGTGGGGATGGGTCTGTCACTGTATAACACCGGGGTACAGTACTGGTGGGGATGGGTCTGTCACTGTATAACACTGGGGTACAGTACCGGTGGGGATGGGTCTGTCACTGTATAACACTGGGGTACAGTACCAGTGGGGATGGGTCTGTCACTGTATAACACTGGGGTACAGTACCAGTGGGGATGGGTCTATCACTGTATAACACTGGGGTACAGTACCGGTGGGGATGGGTCTGTCACTATAACACCGGGGTGCAGTACCAGTGGGGATGTCTCTGTCACTGTATAACACTGGGGTACAGTACCGGTGGGGATGGGTCTGTCACTGTATAACATGGGTACAGTACCGGTGGGGATGGGTCTGTCACTGTATAACACTGGGGTACAGTACTGGTGGGGATGGGTCTGTCACTGTATAACACTGGGGTACAGTACCAGTGGGGATGGGTCTGTCACTATAACACTGGGGTACAGTACTGGTGGGGACGGGTCTGTCACTGTATAACACTGGGGTACAGTACCGGTGGGGATGGGTCTGTCACTGTATAACATGGGTACAGTACCGGTGGGGATGGGTCTGTCACTGTAACACTGCTAGAGTACCAGCAGGGACAGGTCTGTCACTGTGCAACAGTGGGGCAGTGTCATCTATCACTGTATAACACCAGGGTAATGTACTGGTGGGGATGGGTCTGTCACTGTGTAACACCGGGGTATGGTCCAGTGGGGATAGGTCTCTCACTGTGTAACACTGTGGTACAGTACTGGTGACATGGGTTTGTCACTGTAACAGTGTGGTATGGTACCGGCGGGGATGGGTGTGTCAGAGTTGAGAAGATAATGGATAGAAACACAGAAGGCTGGAACCACTTGTCAGATCGGGCAGTTCCCTGGAGAGAGAATTGTCCACCATTCGTCCTGATTTATTATTGTCACCTGTACTGTGAAAAATTTGTCTTGTGTACTGTTCATAGATAAGGGGCATTGAGGTAGAACGAGGTAAAACAATAACAATGCAGAATAAAGTGTAACAGCTACAGAGAAAGTACAGTGCTGGTGGGCAATAAGGTGCAAGATGATTCCATCAAGAACTATTTAACAGCAGGGCACTATCTGCTCTTGACAGGTGGTGCAGTCTTCTGCCTGATCCGAGAAGAGAGAATATCCGAGGGGCTTTGGTCTTTGGTTAAGCTGGATATTTTACCAAGGCAGCATGAAGTGTAGACAGAGTCCATAGAGGGGAGGCTGGTTCCTGTGATATTCTGAGCTGCGTCCAGAACTCTCTGAAGTTTCTTGTAGTCACCCTTCTGGATGGGCAGAACAGTTGCCATACCAAGCCATAAGGCATCTGGTTTGGATGTTTTCTGTGGTGCATTGATAAAAATTGGTAAGGACAGACAGGGACATGCCAAATTTCTTTAGCCTCCTAAGCGGGGAGAAGCATTGGTCAGTTTTCTTAACCATAGCATCTACAGTGCTGCTAGAAAGTTTCTGTATAAATATGACCGAAAATGTGATCAGATCTTGACATAAGTCCTAAAACTGGATAAAGAGAACCCAATTAAATAAGTAACACAAAAACATTATACTTGTTCATTTATTTATTGAGAAAAACGATCCAATATTACATGTATTTGTTGGAAAAGGTATGTGAACCTTTGCTTTCAGTAACTGATGTGACCCCCTTGTACAGCAATAACTTCAGCCAAACGTTTCCAGTAACTGTTGATTAGACCTGCACATTGGCTTGGAGGAATTTTAGGCTATTCCGCCCTACAAAACTCTGGGATGTTGGTGGTCTTCCTTGCATGAACTGCTTGCTTCAGGCCCTTCCACAACATTTCTACAGGATTATTGTCAGGACTTTGGCTTGGCCGTTCCAAAAGACTAATTTTCTCCTTGTTTTTTAGAAAACCATTCTGCTGTTAGTTTACTGTTGTCTTTCGGATCATTGTTGCATTCTTCTTCTATTAAGCTTCAGCTGATGGACTGCTACCCTGACATTCTCCTGTGAAATGCCTTGATACAATTTTGAATTCATCGTTCCCTCAACAATTGCAAATTGTCCAAAGCAGCCCCAAATCATGATGCTCCTTCCACCGTACTCACAGTTGGGATGAGGTTTTGATGTTGGTGTGCAGTGCCCATTTTCCTCCTACATAGCAATGTGTTTTTCTGCCGAGAAAGTTCAACTTTTGTCTCATCTGTCTATGGAACATTGATCCAGAAGCGTTGTAGGACATCCAGGTGGCCTTTTGCAAACTTGAGACATGCATCAATGTTTTTATTTGGAGAGCAGTGGTTTCCTCTGTGGTGTCCTTCCACAAACACCATTCTTGTTCATTGATTTTCTTATAGTGGACACATGAACCGAGACTTTAGCAAAATTCCTGCAGGTCTTTTGCTGTTACCCTTGGGTTCTTTTTCACGTTGTGCTCTTGGAGTGATTGTTGGAGGATGCCCACTCCTAGGGAGGGTAGCAACAGTACTGAGTTTCCTCCATTTGTAGATAATTTCTCTTACTGTGGACTGATGAACACTCACGTCTTTAGAAATTGTTTTGAGGCTTTTTCCAGCTTCATGCATCTCTACAATTCTCCTAACGTTTTGATTGAGGCATGGGACACATAAACAGTTCTTTCTTGATAAGAGCAGGCTCTTTCAGAAACTTCACTCTGTGTGTCCTTTTTTTATATAGGACAGGGCTCCTCTGCAACCCACACCTCTAGTCTCACCTCATTGATTAGAATACCTGACCCCAAGTAACTTTTGTAGAAGGCAGTACCCCAGAAGTTCAACAAATATGTATAATATTGGATCATTTTCCTCAATAAATAAATGAACAGGTGTATTTTTCTGTTATTTATCTAATTGGGTTCTCTTTTATATAGTTTTAGGACTTGTGTGAAGATCTGATCACGTTTTAAGTCATATTTATGTAGAAATAGAGAAAATTCGACAGGGTTCACAAACTGTCTAGCACCACTGTACGTGGTGGACCTGGACAGGTTATAGAAGCTCTCAACCTTAATAAATACTGCAGATGCTGGAGTAAGTTGTGTAGCCTGTGCAGAATGGGAAACAGATCAAGGGTACAGAGAAGGTTCCCCAGCATGCTGCCTGGTATGGAGCATGTCACCTTGAGGCAAAGGGGGCTGAGGGGACCAGACTGTAGTGTGCCGAATCATGAAGGACAAAGGGTAAGGTAGGTAATCCAGAACTTTACCCTACATTAGTGGTATCCAAAACTAGAGGGTGTGGATTTAAAGTGAGTGGCAAGAGTGCAGAGGGGATCTGAGAGGTAAGGTGGCTGTTAGTGGAGTTAGATACAGTACTGACCAAAGTATCCAGAATGAGCACTTGAACAACTCAGGCAGACAAAAGGAGACTGACTTCTGGGGAACAGGGTCAGTGCAGATGGGGATTTGGTCAGAGTTTTACTGCCATTTATACATGTCCATGAGTGCAGTTGCAATAAAAACTTGTTTGCAGTAACATCAGAGGCTGATGGTATAAGACACAGAACATTCACAAGAAAATGTAGATTGTTCAGTTTTTACAACAAAACAGTCAAAGGGATGATAACATTGCTGAGCTGTAACAAGCAGGGTTGTGCTGGTTGGTTCAAGAACTAAATGGTTGAAGGGAAGTAGCTGTTCCTGAACCTGTTGCATGGCCTGGCTGGTGAAGATCTCTGCTGATGTGTTTTGCCTCTTTACCTCCCGTAGATATTATCGATAGTGCAGAGGGATGAGCCGCTGATACATTGAATTGATTCCACTATGCTGCAGCTTCTCACTTTGTGTTTACTGTATAATATTTTCACAGTACAGGTTCTGACATTAGTCTGAAATCCTGTGGTCCAGCTGTTTTGAATCTGTAGGACAGATGACCTTCAATGTACAATTAACTGAAATCTGTACTTTTTGTAACGAACTAACCACCAGTTCGAGTATGATAATCTTGATTGACAGTGTTTCTGAAAGTTGTGCAGCTTGGAAACAGGCCATGGTGTCCAAGATGCCTCCCTGAGCTCATCCCGCGTTTGGTCTATATTCCTCTACACCCTTCCTGCACAAGTCACTGTCTAAATGTAATTGTACCCACATCTGACAGCTCCTTCCATACACCCACCGTCCTCTGTGTGGACCCCCCCCACACACACACACACACACACACACACAATTCTCTTTGAATCTTTCCCCCTTGCACCTTAAACCTCTGCCCTTTAGTTTTAGACTCCCCTGCCCTGGGTTAAAAGGGTGACCATCCATCTTATCTATACTCCAAATGATTTTATAAACCTCTGTGAAGTTACCCTGCAGCCTCCTTCGCTCCAGAGTAAATGGTCACAGCCTCTCCTTCAGTCCCGATAACAACCTCGTGAATCTTTCCTCTATCCTCTCCAGTTTAGTTGCATCCTTCCCACACCTGAGCGACTAGACCTGCACATAAATCTCACACTTATAGCAACTTTGGATGGCAGACAGATCACTGAACCCTTGTATGACTTGGGTAATGTTGAAACTTAAAAAAGGACAGTTGTCCCGCTCAGGGAAGGGTGAGCAGAAGCATTTCCTGGCACTAGTCAGGTCCTAAGGGTGCCATGCATCCGTAGCTCCCTAAAACTGGCAACACAAGTGGAAAGGGTGATAATGAAGCTTGTCTTCATCGGTCTGACTGTTCAGTATAAAAGTTGTTGCAGCTGTATGAAACACATGGAGTATTGTGTGTAGTTCTGGTCGCCTCATTATAAAAAGGGCGTGGAGGATTTGGAAATGGTGCAGAAGAGGTTCACCAGGATGTTGCCTCGATTATGTTACCTAAACACCAGGAAATACGGTAAGTTCCAAGGGAGATGTGAAAGATTGGATGCTGGAATCTGCGAGATGAGGTGGGCTCTGCCAGAAAGATCGACGGTTCTTCAGTCTCCCTCCATGGACGCTGCCCAACCAGTTCCTGCAGCCGCAAGTTTCAGGACACGCTGGAAACAGAACCGGGTAGGTTTAAGGAGCGGGTTGGACGTGGAATCATCCGAGACTGAGTGGGAACTTGTGAGATGGTGAAAGTCAGGCAGAGCCATCCGTCTATCTGAATGATCCAATAGCAGATCGTTGTAGTTACAGTGTAGTGGAGCTGGATTCATTTCAGTGTGGATGTGTACAGTGGGCTGCTCCAATGTCAGGCACAAGATCACTGATTTTATTAAGGTATGTACTGTCCATAGCTCCCTAAAACTGGCAACACAAGTGGAAACGGTGATGATGAAGCAGGCAGAATGCTTGTTTTCATTGGTCCGACTGTTTAGTATAAAGGTTGTTGCAGCTGTATAAAACACATGGAGTATTGTGTGTGCTCTGGTCGCCTCATTCTTAAAAGGGTGTGGAGGGTTTGGAAATGGTGCAGAAGACGTTCACCAGAATGTGCCTGGATTATGTTACCTAACTAATATTGAAAGGTCTGAATAGATTGGAGTGGAGAGGCTGTTTCGATCAGCAAAACAGACTAGGTTCTGAGGGTGTGTAGAATAATAATTAAAGGGTGTGTAGAAGAGATGCGGATACATTTTCTTTAGCGGAATGTGGTGAATCTGTGGAATTATCAGTCGACTGGAGGCAAAATCATTCGGGTATATATAAAGCGGAGGTTGATAGGTTTTTGATTAGTAAGGGTATCAAAGGTAATGGGGGGGGGGAGGTTCTGGTCACCTTATAGAATGGATGTGGAAGCTTTAGATAGAGTGCAGAAGAGATTTACCAGGATGTTGCCTGGATTAGAAAGCATAATTTTTGCATCCTCACTAGCCACAGAGCAGTGCCAGAGGACTGGAGGGTGGCAAATGTTATTCTTTTTTCAAGAAAGGTAGTATTGAATTGAATTTCTTGTATCCTTCGCACGTTACGTCTCCGTCTAAATGCGTAATGTGCAATATTATAGCATAGAAATACAATTGTATCAGCATGAATTAATTAGTCTGATGGCCTGGTGGAAGAAGCTGCTCAGGAGCCTGTTGATCCTGGCGTTTCCTGGATGATTGCAGCTGAAACAATTTCTGGTTGGGATGATTCGGGTCCCCAATGATCCTTCGAACCCTTTTTACATACCTGTCTCTGTAAATGTCCCGAATAGTGGGAAGTTCACATCTGCAACACCACTCTCTGCAGAGTCCCGTGATTGAAGGAAGTGCAGTTCCCATACCAGGCAGTGATGCAGTCAGTTAGGAAGCTCTCAATTATGGCCCTGTAGAAATTCCTAACTACTACTTTCACTGTCTGAGGTGCAAGAGGTGCTGTTGTGCCCTTTTCACCACTCAGCTAGTATGTATGGTCTATGGAAAACCCTCGGTGATGTTTATATAGGCATCCGTTATTCTCATGAGACCATGGATTTGTGCCTTGGAGGGTTTCCAGGCCTGGGCAAGGTTGTATGGAAGACCAGCCCGCTCCACACCACTGATGTTGTCCAAGGGAAGGGCATTAGGACCCATACAGCTTGGCACCAGTGTCATCGCAGAGCGATGTGTGGTTAAGTGCCTTGCTCAAGGACACACGCTGCCTCAGCTAAGGCTCAAAATAGTGACCTTCAAGTCACTGGACTAACGCCTTAACCACTTGATAGGGTTAGCCTGCCTCCATTCTTCCTGTAGTCCACAACCAGCTCCTTTGTTTTTGGGACAATGAGGGAGAGGTTGTTTTATTGACACCACTGTGTCAGGGTGATAATTTATACACCGTAGGCTGCCTCATTATTTGAGACTAGGCCAATCAGTGTAATATCGTCAGCAAAATTAATTAGCAGATTGGAGCTGTGGGTGGTGACACAGTCATGGGTGTACAAAGAGTAAAGGACAGATAACCCAGATAATAGAGACCAATGAGTCTTACATCAGTGGTGGACAAACTGTTGGAGAGGATTCTTAGAGACAGGGTTTACGAACTTTTGACATGGATTAAGGACAGTTAACATTGCTGTGTGAGGTGAGGGTCGTGCCAGATTGAATTATTTGAAGAATTGACAAAATATATTGATGAAGGCAGAGCAGTGTATGTAAGTGCCCTATATGGATTTAAGATATTTGACATGATTTCCCATGGTAGACTCAACAGAAAGTCAGGAGGAATGGGATCCTGGGAAGCTTGGATGTATGGATTCAGAATAGACCTGCCCACGGAAGGCAGAGCGTGGTAGTAGATGGAGCGTATTCAGTGGTGTCCCACAGGGATCTGTTCTGGGAGCCCGGCTCTTCGTATTTATAAATTACTTGGATAAGGAGGTGGAAGGTTGGGTTTGTAATTTTGTAGATGTCACGAAAATCGGTGGTGTAGATATTTATATCTATCTTTATTTAGAGATCTAGCGTCGAGGAACTGAGGGATCTTGGGGTTCACATCCCTTGATTCCTCAAAATTGCCGTGGAAGTTAATAGGGATATTAAACTGTATGGTGTGTTCGCCGCATCTCGTCGTGCGATTGAGTTCAAGAGCTGAGGTAATGTTGCTGCTCGTCAAAGGTGGTGACGAATCATATAGGAAGGAGATTGAAAATCTGGCTGAATAGTGCCAATCTCTCACGCAGCGTCAGCAAAACCAAAGAGCTGTTATTGGCCACAGAAGGAGGAAACCTGAGGTTCATGAACCAGTTCTCATCAGGCGAAAAGGGATGAAGAGGGTCAGTAAATTTAAATGCATTGGCATTATCATTTCAAAGGATCAGCACACAAATACGCAGGGTCAATGATCCAGCCTGCTGACTGGTACCACCCGCACCCCAGCTCACTGCCGCCACCTGCTGTCCAAGACAAGCCGAGCCGGTGGATCCAGAGGGAAGGAAGTTCCGCTCAACTCGGCCTCAGTCAGACACAAGATGAGTTAGTTACAGTGAAATGCGTCGTGTGCGGTAATAACCCACAGTCTGAAGATGTGCTGGGGACAGCGCGCTCGTGTCACCCACGGTTTTCAGCCGAACAATACGTAGCCAACATACAAGCAACAGCACCTCATGTTCCGTCCCGGCAGCCTCCTACCTGATGGCATGAACATCGATTTCTGCCGTTTCCAGTAACTCCGGTTTCTTCCTCCTGTCGTCAATAATCAGCTCTTTGGTTTATCTGTCTATCACCTTCATTTGGTGCCTCCCCTTCCCTTTCCCCCATGGTCCGCACTCCTCTCCGATCAGATTCCTCTTTCTCCAACCTCCTCCACTTACACTTCCCAGCGTCTCGGTTCAACCCTCTTCTGCAGCCACCTGGCTTCACCTATCACCTTCTAGCTTGTACTGATAAAGGGGATCGGCCGAAAATTCAATGGTTTAATTTAATGTCAGAGAAACGTGTACCATATACATCCTGAAATGCTTTTTCTTCACAAACATCCGCAAAAACAGGGGCGTGCCCCAAAGAGCGAACGACAGTTAAATGTAAGAACGCCGAAGTACCCCCTCCAGCTCCCCTCCCTCCCGTGCGTAAGCGGCAGCGAGCAGCAATCCCCCCTCCCCCATTGGCAAAAAAGAGCATCAGCGCCACCAACCACTCAAGCACGAGCAAAGCAATAGCAAAGACACAGGCTTGCAGTTACCCCAAAGAAAATGCGTTTCACCCGGCATTCGACATACCACGGTTCTCTCTCTCCCTAATGCGGGAGAAGTTGCCTCCGTTTTCCCAGCGAGCGGGGAGACAACAAACAACTCACACAAAATGCTGGTGGAACTCAGCAGGCCAGACAGCATCCATTGGAAGAAGCACAGCCGACGTTTCGGACCGGGACCCTTCATCAGGACCAACTGAAAGAAGAGATAGTAAGAGGTTTGAGAGGGGGAGGGGGAGATCCGAGAAGACAGGAGGGGGAAGGAAGAAGCTAAGCGCTGGGAAGTTGATTGGCAAAAGGGACACAGAGCCACTTACACTTCCTACCTCACCACCATTCAGGGCCCCAGAAAGTCCTTCCAGGTGAGGCGACACTTCACCTGTGAGTCGGCTGGGGTGATATACTGCGTCCGGTGCTCCCGGTGCGGCCTTCTATATATTGGTGAGACTGGGAGACCGTTTCGCTGTACACCTATGCTCTGTCCGCCAGAGAAAGCAGGATCTCCCGGAGGCCACACATTTTAATTCCACAACCCATTCCCATTCTGACATGTCTATCCACGGCCTCCTCTACTGTCGAGATGAAGCCACACTCAGGTTGGAGGAACAACACCTTATATTCCGTCTGGGTAGCCTCCGACCTGATGGCATGAACATTGACTTCTCTAACTTCTGTTAATGGCCCTCCTCCCCTTCTTACCCCATCCCTTATTTATTTATTTATCCCCCCTCCCTTTTTCCTTTCTCTCTCTTTCCCTCTCACAATCACTCCTTGCCTGCTCTCCATCTTCCTCTGGTGCTTCCCCCCCCCCGCCCCCGCCACCTTCTTTCTCCCTAGGCCTCCCGTTCCATGATCCTTTCCCTTCCCCAGCCTCGTATCCCTTTTGCCTATCACCTGTCCAGCTCTTGGCTCCATCCCTCCCCCTCCTGTCTTCTCCTTTCATTTTGGATCTCCCCCTCCCCCTCCCACTTTCAAATCTCTTATTAGCTCTTCCTTCAGTTAGTCCTGACGAAGGGTCTCGGCCTGAAACGTCGGCTGTGCTTGTTCCTATGGATGTTGCCCGGCCTGCTGCGTTCTACCAGCATTTTGAGTGTGTTGCTTGAATTTCCAGCATCTGCAGATTTCCTCGTGTTTGCGATAACAAACAAATCACTGGCTTACGGTGTTAAAAGTCCGTTAAGTCGCTTTTTTCAAGCTCTGTTCTCAAATATCCTGGGTCTTTGGGCACACAACAGTAGATTTTCCGACTCCTGCAACGACACACGGGTCTCCTGCCGTGACACCGACCCTCGATCCGCCCATCTCTAGAGCCCCAAGATCTTGGGGATCTAAATCCAAGCCGCACTCTCAGGCCGAACAACGGCCAGTCCTGAAACCCCGAGAACGTGTCCCATTCCCGAAAAGAACCGAAGTCAGCGTGTAACTCCAGGTCAAGGTCTTCAAAATAACCCCGAAAGAGGAAAATAAAGATATTAAAGATGGAAATAGAGCTGTTCCCGGAGATGCATGCAATGGAGTCGCCGTTTAGCGCCATCTTAACTTCGCTGGTGACCATCCGTCCTTTCTTGAGTCCTTTCACTCCGGTTCCCACCCCCTGCCAAGTTAGCTCAAACCCTCCCCGCCAGCTCTAACAAACCTGCCCGCGAGAATATTGGTCCCCCTCGGGTTCAGGGGCAACCCGTCACAGAGTCTGCACAGGATGGACGGCCCGAGTGCCTCCTGCCGGGCACCGTCGTGCCCCGTTTACTTGGATACACACTAACATTGCAAGCACTGTCATTCCACTGTTTATTCATTTCCATAGATGCAGCCTGACCTGCTGGGTTCCTCTGGCTTTACGTGTGTGCCTCTGGATTTTCGACATCCTGTGATAAACATGAATAGAAAATGAACCCCTTTCTACCGCCCAGGTCGGTACACCCCCAATCACAATCCCTGGACTCCCCAAAATGAGAGGTCTTGTCCTCATGGCCTGCTGACCCAACCCAACCTGCGTCCTCAATCCTATGACAGTTTTCTGCCAGTCCTTGCAATGTGTACGTATGTCCAAGTAAACGGGACGCAAATGTTACTCCGCTCTTTAAGGAAGGAGGAAGGCAGCAGAAAGGAAATTATAGACCAGTTAGCCTGACCTCAGTGGTTGGGAAGATGTTGGAGTCAATTGTTAAGGATCAGGTGATGGAGTACTTGGTGACACAGGACAAGATAGGACAAAATCAGCATGGTTTCCTTCAGGGAAAATCTTGCCTGATGAACCAGTTGGAATTCTTTGAGGAGATTACAAGTAGGATAGATAAAGGGGATGTAGTGGATGTTGTATATGCGGATTTTCAGAAGGCCTTTGACAAGGTGCCACACATGAGGCTGACACCTTGTGAAGAGTCCATGGTATAACAGGAAAGTTACTAACATGGTTAGAACATTGGCTGATTGGTAGGAGGCAGTGAGTGTGAATAAAAGGATCCTTTTCTGGTTGGCTGACAGTGACTAATGGTGTTCCGCGAGGGTCAGCGTTGGGACGACTTCTTTTTATGCTGTATGTAAATGATTTAGATGATGGAATAAATGACTTTGTTGCCAAGTTTGCAGATGATTCGAAGATTGGTGGATGGGAGGTAGGGTTTAGGAAACAGGCAGGATGCAGAAAGACTGAGACAGATTAGGAGAATGGGCAGGAAAATGACAAATGAAGTACAACGTTGGAAAATGCATGGTCATGCACTTTGGTAGTAGAAATAAATGTGCAGACTATTTTCTAAATGGGGAGAAAATCCAAAAATCTGAGACACAGAGACTTGGGAGTCTTTGTGCAGAACACCCTGAAGGTTAGCTTCCAGGTTCAGTCGGGGGTGAGGAAGACAAATGCCATGTTTGCATTTATTTCAAGAGGTCTAGAATACAAGAGCAGGGATGTGATGCTGAGGCTTTATAAAACGCTGGTGAGGCCTCACCTTGAATATTGTGAACAGTTTTGAGCCCCTCATCTTAGAAAAGATGTGCTGGAATTAGAGGTTCACAAGGATGATTCCAGGAATGAAAGGATTATCATACGAGGAACGTTTGATGGCTCTGGGTCCGTCCTCGCTAGAATTCAGAACAATGAGGGAGGATCTCATTGAAACATTTCGAATGTTGAAAGGCCTAGACATGGTGGGAGAGTCTAGGACAAGTAGGCACAACCTCATGATAGAGGAACGTCCGTTGGAAAACACAGATGCAGAGAAATTTATTTAGCCAGAGGTTGGTTAATTTGTGGAATTTGTTGCCACAGGCAGCTCTGGAGGCCAGATCGTTGGGTGCATCTAAGGCAGAGCTGGACAGGTTCTTGATTACGTCTTCTTGGCATCAAAGGTTACGAAGAGAAGGCTGGGGAGTGGGAATGAGGAGGGGAAATAAGGATCAGCCATGACTGAATGGCGGAGCACACTCAATCGCCTACTTCTGCTCCTACGTCTCATGGTCTTAACATGTTCCCCAACATCCCGATATGATCCCTATTAACTCGTTCCCCAACGTCCCAACCATTTTCTCCTTAACCGGTTCCCCATTGTCCCGATCCAATCTCCTTAATCCGTCCCCCAGCGTGTCGATTCTATCTACCCCTAAGCCGTTCCCCAACGTCCCGATCTGATCTCCCCTTAAACCGTAACCCAGCGTCCCAACCTAATCCCCCCAAACACGTTCTTCAAACGTCCCGATTTAAAAAACCTTAACCCGTTCCCGAACAACCCGGTCAGATACCCCTTAACCCGAACTGAAAAACTTTAACCCGTTCCCCTACGTCCCAATCAGATACCCCTTAACCCCGAAGACCTGATCTGGTTCCCCTTAACCCGCTTCCCAATGTCCCGATCTAATCTCCTCTTAACCCTTTCACCAAAAGTCCCCATCTGACCCTCCTTAACCCGTTCTCCTACGTCCCAATCTGATCCCCTTCACCTGTTCCTAACGACAGGATCATATCCGTCCTAATCCGTTCCCAATATTCCGATCTGAGCCCCTTAACCTGTGTCCCTGGACTGGACTAGACTTCCAGTCAGATCGCCGGCAGGTGGTAAGAGTGGGCTCCCTTACCTCTGACCCTCAACACAGGCGCTCCTCAGGACTGTGTCCTAAGCACCCTCCTCTACTCTCTGTATACCCATGACTGTGTCGCCACCCACAGCTCCAAACTGCTAATTAAATTTGCTGACAACACTAAACTGATTGGCCTAGTATCAAATAATAACGAGGCAGCCTACAGAGAAGTCTTCACCCTAACTGAGTGGTGTTAAGAAAACAACCTCTCCCTCAATGTCGCAGAAACTAAGGAGCTGGCTGTGGACTACAGGAAGAATAGAGACAATGAATGAATCAATGGATCTCGGGTTGGGAGGGTGAACTACTTTAAGTTCGTCGCCATCCACGTCGCCCAGGATCTCACGTGGTCTGTACATACCGGCTGTATGGTGAAAAGAGCACAACAGCGCCTCTTTCATCTCAGATGGTTGAAGAAGTTTGGCATGAGTCCCCAGCGTCCCGATCGATTCCCCTTAACCCTTTCCCAACATCCCGATCGATTCCCCTTAACCCGTTCTCAGAGTCTCGATCTGATCGCCCTTAACCCCTTTCCCAGCGTCCCGATCTGATCCCCCTTAATCCCTTTCCCAGCATCCCGATCTGATCCCCCTTTTTCCCTTTCCCAGCGTCCCTATCTGATCCCCTTTAACCCCGTTCCCCGGTGTCGCGATCGATCCCCTTTAACTCCTTGCCCAACCATCCGTTCTGATCCCCTTTAATCCCTTTCCCAACGTCCTGATCGATCCCCCTTAACCCACTCCAACGTCAAGATCAGATTCCGCTCAATCCGTTCCCCAAGGTCCGTATGATCCCCCTGAACCCGTTCCCCACGTCCCGATCTGATCCCCCTAAAGCCATACCCCAACGTCGCGATCTGACCCCTCGTAACCCGTTCCACAATGTCGTGATCTGCTTTCCCATAACACCCAACGCACTGATCTGATTTTTATGAACCCATTCCCCAACGTCTCGATGCTATCTCTGCTTTACCTGTTCCCTAGCGTCCAGAGCTGATCCCCTTACACCATTCTCCACTGATCTTCCAATCTGATCCCCCTTACCGGTACCCGAAGTCCCGATCTGATCCTCCTTATCCGGTTGTCCAGCGTTTCAATCTGATCCACCCAATCCGTTCCCAATGTCCCGATCTGGACCCTATTAACCCGTTTCCAAACATGCCGATCCAATGCCCCTTAGCCCACTATCCAACATCCCTATCTTCCCTTAACCGGTTCTCAGTCACCCGATGTGATCACCCTTAACCCTTTCCTGCAACGTCCCGATCTGATTCCCTTTAATCGGTTCCCAATGTCCCGATATAATCCCCCTTGTCTGTTTCCCAAAGTCCCGCTCCGATCCCTCCCCGTTTACCCGTTCCCAACATCTCGATCAGATTTCACTTAACTCAATCCCCACGGTCCCGATCTAATCTCCCTTAACCGGTTTACCAAGGTCCCACTCTGATCCCCTTAACCTATTCTCCAATGTCTCAAACTCATCTCCTCTTAACCAGTTCCACAAGGTCCCGATCCGATCTCTCTCAACCCGTTCCTCAATGTCCCGATCTCATCCCCTTAACTCGTTCGGTAACGTTTGGATCCCATCTGCCCTTTAGACGTTCCCCGACGTCCCGATCTGATGTCCCCTGAACCCGTTCACCAACATACCGCTCTGACATCTCATGAACCTGTTCCCCAACATGCCAAACTGATCCCCCTTAACCCGTTCCCCATCGTCCCAATCTGATCTCCCCTTAACCCCCTCCCAACGTCAAGATCAGATTCCGCTCAACCCGTTCCCCAAGGTCCGAATCCGATGCCTCTTAAGCGTTTCCCGAATGTCCCGCTCTAATCCCCTTGACTTGTTTTCCAATGTCCGATCTTATCCCCCTTAACCCGTCCCCCAAAGTCCCGTTCCAATCTCCATTAACCCTTTCCCCAACGTCTTGACAATACGTCCCTTTACCGGTAACCCTCAACTTTCCGATCTATTCCCACTTAACCAGTTCTCCAACGTTCCGAGCTGATCTCCCCTTAACCCGCTCCACAACATCTCCATCTGATCCCCAAAGTCCTGATCAGTTTCCCCTTATCCCGTAACACAATGTCTTGTTAATATCCGCCTTTACCAGTACCCCTCATTGCCCGA
This sequence comes from Mobula birostris, assembly GCF_030028105.1. Taxonomy (NCBI): domain Eukaryota; kingdom Metazoa; phylum Chordata; class Chondrichthyes; order Myliobatiformes; family Myliobatidae; genus Mobula; species Mobula birostris. Next base: position 128,909,503 of record NC_092377.1, on the reverse strand, counting down.
TCTGATCTCCTTTGACACATTCCCCAAAGTCAAGATCTGATCCTCTTTCATCCGTTCTCCTTAACTTTTAACCCAACGCCCTGGTCTGATCCCCTTTAACCCGATGTCCCATTAACCTGTTCCCAAACGTCCCGACCCGACGTCCAAATCTCATACTCCATTCATCCATAAGGGTGAAGAGTCTGCTGAAAGGTCTCGGCCCGAAATATCGACCATACTTATTTTCCCCCCATAGATGCTGCCCGGCCTGCAGAGTTCCTCCAGCATTTTGTGTGTGTTGCTTGGATTTCCAGCATCTGCAGATTTTCTTTTGTTTCCCATTTATTCATTGTGGGTTGAACTAAGCCGATGGACCTGCCCTGATGGCAATTATAAACGACATGTTGACCTCAGATAACAATGGTGAAATAGAAAAGGCGTCAAAAGGGCATGTTATGATAGTCATGGGAGATTTTAACATGCAGGTCGATTGGGAAAATTAGGTTGATATGGATCCCAGGGGAGTGAATTTGTTGATGCCCACAAGACGGCTCTTTAGAGCAATTTGTCGTGACGCCTACTAGGGATCAGCTATACTGGATTGGGTATTATGTAATGAACCAAAGGAGATGAGGCAGCTTAAGGTAAAAGAACCTCTAGGAGGCAGCGATCAGCATATGATTGAGTTCAACTTGAAATTTGATAGGGAGAAAGTAAAGACTGACGTTACAGTATTTCCGTGGAGTAAAGGAAATATGAGGGAGGAGTTGGCCAAATTGGAAGGTGATGCTGGCAGGGACGACAGCAGGACAGCAATGGTGTGAGTTTCTGGGGAAAATGAGGAAGGCGCAGGATTGCTGTATTCCAAAAATGTAGAAATACGCAAATGGTCAGATAGTACAACCGTGGCTGACAAGGGATGTCAGTGCTAATGTAAAAGCAAAGCAAAGCAAGAATTAGTGGGAAGATAGAGGATTGAGAAGCTTTTAAAAACCTACAGAGAGCAACTAAAAGAATCTTTCGGAGGGAAAAGCTATAATATGAAAGCAAGCTAGCAAACAATATCAAAGTGGATAGCAAAACATATGTAAAAAATAAAAGCGAGATGACATTGGATACAGGACCGCTAGAGAATAAGGCCAGAAAAATAATAACAGATGAACTAAATGAGTATTTTGTATCAATCTTCACAATGAAAGACACTAGCAGGTGTGCCAGATGTTGAAGGGTGTGAGAGAAGAGAAGTGGGTGCAGTCACTTTTACAAAGCAGAGGGTACTCAAAAAAAAAAAGCTGGAAGACCTAAGGGTGCATAAGTCACCCGGACCAGATGAACTACACCCTAGGGTTCTGAAAGAGGTAGTGTTAGAGATTGTAGGGGCATTAGAAATGATCTTTAAAAAAACATTGGACTCTGGCGTGGTGCCAGAGGACTGGAAAATTGCAAATGTTACTCCACTCTTTAAGAAAGGAGGAAGGCAGCAGAAAGGAAATTATAGGCTAGTTAGCCTAACCTCAGTGGTTGGGAAGATGTTAGAGTCAATTGTTAAGGATGAGTTGATGGAGTACTTGGTGACACAGGACAAAGTCAGCATGGTTTCCTGAAGGGAAAATCTTGCCTGACGAACCTTTTCGAATTCTTTGAAACGATTACAAGTAGGATAGATAAAGGGAGTGCAGTGAGTGTTATATATTTGGACCTTCAGAAGGCCTTTGACAAGGTGCCACACATGAGACTGCTTACCAAGTTAGGAGCCCATGGTGGTACAGGAAAGTTACTGGCACAGTTAGAATATTGGCTAATTGGTAGGAGGCAGTGAGTGGGAATAAAAGGATCCTTTTCTGGTTGGCTGTGAGTGACGAATGGTGTTCCACAGGGGTCGGTGCTGGGACTGCTTATTTTTATGCTGTATATAAATGATTTCGATGATGGAATTGATGGCTCTGTTGATAAGTTTGCTGATGATACGACGATTGGTGGAGAGGCAGGTAGTGTTGACGGAACAGGTAGGTTGCAGAAGGACTTAGACAGATTATGAGAGTGGGCAAGGAAGTGGCAAATGAAATTCAATTTTGGAAAATGCATGATCATACACTTTGGTAGTAAAAATAAATGTGGAGACTATTTTTCAAACGGGGAGACAATCCAAAAATCTGAGATGCAAAGGGACTTGGGAGTCGTTGTGCAGAACACCCTGAAGGTTAACCTGCTGGTCGAATCGGTGGCGAGGAAGGCAAATGCTACGTTAGCATTCATTTCGAGAGGTCTAGCATACAAGAGCAGGGATGTGATGCTGAGGCTTTATAAGGCACTGGTGACCCTCACCTTGCGTATTGTGAAAGTTTTGGGCCCCTCATCTTAGAAAAGATGTGCTGACATTGGAGAGGGTCCAGAGGAGGTTCACAAGTATGATTCTGGGAATGAAAGGGTTATCATACGAGGAACGTTTGATAGCTCTGGGTCTGTAGTCATTGAAACTTAGATGGATGGGGTGGGGGAATCTCATTGAAACCTTTTGAACGTTGAAAGTCCTAGACAGAGTAGATGTGGGAAGAATGTTTCCCATGGTGGGAGAGTCTAGGACAAGAGGGCACAGCCTCAGGATTGAGGGACGTCCATTTAAAACAGAGATGCGGAGAAATTTCTTTGGCCAGAGGTGGTGAATTCGTGGAATTTGTTACCATCGGCATCTGTGGAGGCCAGGTCGTTGGGTGTATTTAAGGCAGAGATTGATAGGTGCTTGAATGGACATGGCATCAAAGATTATGGGGAGAAGGCTGGGGACTGGGGCTGAGGAGGGCAAAAAAGGATCGAATGTGGAGCAGGCTGGATGGGCCGAATAGCCTACTTCTCTTCCTTTGTCTATAGTCCTAACCTGTTCCTCAAAGTATCCATCAGATTCTTCTTAACTTGTTCTCCAGTGTCTGATCTGATCCCCCTTAACCTATTTCCCAGTGTCCGGATCTGATACCCCCTAACCAGTTATCCAAGGTGCCGTTCTGATCCCCTTAACCTGTTCCAGATGTCCCGATCCGAACCGCCTTAACCCGTTCTCAATATTCCGACCTGATCCCCCTTAACCCATTCCCCAAAGTCCCGATCAGATTCCCTTTACACAGTTCCCCAACGTCCCGATCTGATCCCACTTTACACGTCCCCTACTCTCCAATCTGAACTCCCCATAACCCGTTCCTTAAGGTCCCAATCTGAACCCCTTATCCAATTCCCCAATGTCCCAATCTGATCTCCCCTTAACCTGTTCACCAACGTGCTGATTCCTCCCCTTGACCCGTTGCCCACGTCCGAATCTGATCTCCCTTACCCATTCCCCAATGTCCCGATCTGATTCCCCTGAACCCGTTTCCCAAAGTCCCGATCTGATCCCCTTAACGGGTTCTCTGAGGACCCAATGTCAACCGCCTTAACCCCTTCCACCACGTCTCGATCCCATTTCCCCTTTCCCCTTTCCCCAAAGTCTTGATTTGATCTTCCCTTATCCCGTTCCCCCAAGTTCCGATCTGATCATCCTTAACTGGTTAAATGTTCCGATCAGATCCCCTGAACACGTTCCCCCACGTCCCGATCTGATCCCACTTTACACGTCCCCTACTCTGCAATCTGAACTCCCCATAACCCGTTCCTTAAGGTCCCAATCTGAACCCCTTATCCAATTCCCCAATGTCCCAATCTGATCTCCCCTTAACCTGTTCACCAACGTGCCGATTCCTCCCCTTGACCCGTTGCCCACGTCCGAATCTGATCTCCCTTACCCATTCCCCAATGTCCCGATCTGATTCCCCTGTACCCGTTTCCCAAAGTCCCGATCTGATCCCCTTAACGGGTTCTCTGAGGACCCAATGTCAACCACCTTAACCCGTTCCACCACGTCTCGATCCCATTTCCCCTTTCCCCTTTTCCCAAAGTCTTGATTTGATCTTCCCTTATCCCGTTCCCCCAAGTTCCGATCTGATCATCCTTAACTGGTTAAATGTTCCGATCAGATCCCCTGAACACGTTCCCCAATGTGCCGATCTGATATCCCTTAACCCGTTTCCCAAAGTCTCGAAACCAGTCTCCCCTTTTACTGTTCCCAAACGTGCCGATATGATCCCACTTATCCGGTTCCCAATCGTCCCCATCTGATCCCATTAACCCCTTCCCGAATCTCCCAATCTGAGCCCCCTAAACACGTTCCCAAACCTGATCTGATCTAACCCATAACCCCTTCTCCAATGTCCCGATTTGATCTCCCTCAACTAATCCCCAACGTCCCGAACTGATCCCCTTGACCCTTTCCCTAATATACTGATCTGATCCCCTATACTGTAACAAACGTCTCGTTCCAATCTTCCCTTAACAATTCCCTAAAGTCCCGATCTCCAACCCCTTATCCCGTAACACAACAACCTGATGAGATCCCCCTTACCGCTACCCAACGTCCCGATCGGATCTCTCCTTAACCGGTTGCTTAGCATCCCAATCAGATCCCCTTAACCCGTTCTCCAACGTTTCGATCACATTTCCCAATGTCGTGACATGATCTGATTACCCCGTTCCTCAAAGTCCCAAACTGATCTCCCTTAATCCGTTACTCAAAGTCCCAATCTGATGTCCCCTTAACCCATTCCCCAACGTCACGATTTATTCTCCCCCTAAACCGCTCTCTAAAGGTCCGATCTGATCACTCTTAACCCGTTTCCAAATGTACCAATCAAATCCCCCTGAACACATTCCCCAACCTCCCGATCTGATACCCATTAACCCGTTTCCTAACGCCCCGATGCTATCTCCCCTTTCCCCGACCCCCAGCGTCCGGAACAGAACAGCTTACACCGTTCCCCAACTTCCCAATCTGACCCTCCTCATCTAGTTCCCCAACGTGCCGATCTAATCCTCCTTAACCCATTCCCCAACGTCCCGATCATAACTGCTGTTATATGGTTCCACAACGTTCCGATCTCAGCTCCCTTCACTCGTTCCCCAATATTCCAATCTGATTTCCCCTTAACATGTTCTCCAACGTCCCAACCTGATCTCCGTCAGCCCTCTCCCCAACATCCCGATCTGTTCCTTGAACCCTTTCCCCAACATCTCGATCTGTCCACCCGTAACCCGTTCCCCAACAGCCCGATCTGTCCACCCGTAACCCGTTCCCCAAAGTCCCGATCTGTCCACCCGTAACCCGTTCCCCAACATCCTGATCTGTTCCCTCAACCCTTTCCCTAACGTCCCGATCTGTCCACCGTAACTCGTTCCACAACGTCCCGTTCCGATCTCCACTTAATCAGTTCTCCAAAGTCACGATCAGCTTCTCCTTTTCGTAACACAAAATCCCGATTTATTGCCCCTTAACCCGTCATCTATCGTTCCGATATGATCTCCCCGGAACTCGTTTCCCAACGTTCCGATATGATCCCATTAAACTGTTATCTACCTCTCGATCTGATCACCATTTACCCGTTTCCCAACGTCCCGATCTGTTCCCCTCACCCGTTCCCCAAAGTTCTAATCAACTTTCCAATCTGTTCCCCGCTTAATTCTTTCCCCAACGTCCCATTCCGATCTCCCTTTAACAGTTCCCCAAAGTCTCGATCTGACCCCCGCCCCTCCCCCGATCCCGTTCTACAACGTCCCGATCTGATTCCGTTCAACAACCACCTGATTCCCATGAAACCGTTCCCCAACGACTCGATGATATTTCCCCATTACCCGACCCCCAGCATCCGGAACTGATCCTCTCAACGTCCCGTTCTGATACCCGTAAACCAGTTCCCAAACCTCACTATCTGATCCACCACAATCCGTTCCGATCTCCCTTTATCCGCTCCCGATCAGCTTCCCATCCCGTTACAGAACGCCCAGATCTGATCCCGCTGTCCAACGTGCCACTCCGATCCTCCTTAACGCGTTCCCCAACGTCCCAATCAGATTCCACTCAACCCCTATCCAAACGTCCCGATCTGATCTCAGTTGAACGCGTCCCACAATGTCCCAATCTGATCCCCTTCACCCGTCCCCCAACGTCGCGATCTATCCCTTTCCGGCTTTCTCTTCTGTCCCAATCTGATCCCCGTGAACACACTCCCCAATGTCCCAATCTGTTCCTTTACTGCTTTCTCCAATGTCCCACTCTCCGTGAACACACTCCCCAACGTCCTGATCTGATTGCCATGACCCATCAACATCTCGTGACCATTTCCCCTTTACCCATACCCCATCGTCCTGATCCCCTCCTCTTAAACCGTTCTCCAATATCCCAATCTGACCCCCGTAAGCCATTCCACAGCATCCCGATCTGATCTCCTTGCCCCGTTTCACGATGTCCCAATCTGTCCCTTTAAAGCGTTCGCTAATATCCCAATCTGGTCCCCTTAGCCCTTCACCCAACGACTCAATATGATCTGCCCTTAATCAGTTCCCCAACGTCACAGGCAGAAGCACCATAACCCGTTCTCCACCATTCCAGTTGGGTCCCCCTTAACTCATTCCCCCATCTCCCAATCGCACCCCTCTTTAACACCCACGATCCTGACCTGATCCACTCGACCCGTTCGCAAACGTTTCGATCACATCACCCCTTTACCCGTTCCCCAAAGTCGCGATGTGATCTCGTTCACACGTTCCCCAATGTTCCGACCTGATCTCCCCTGAATCCGTTCACGATGTCCCATTCCGAATGGCCGTAACCAGTTCCCAATGTTCCGATCTGATCCTCCTTGACGCTTCCCTCACCGTCCCGATCTGATCCTCCTTAACCCTTCCCTCACCGCCCCGATCAGATCCTCCTTAACCCTTCCCTCACCGTCCCGATCTGATCCTCCTTCACTCTCCTCTCACCGTCCCGATCTGATCCTCCTTCACCCTTCTCTCACCGTCCCTATCGAATCCACCTTAATACGTCACTCACCATCCTGAGCTGATCTCCCTTAACCCTTCCCTCACCGTCCCGATCTGATCCTCCTTTACACGTCCTTCAGCGTCCTGCTCTGGTCCCCCTAAACCCGTTCCCCAAGATCCCAATCCAATTCCGCTCATCGTTCCCTAAAATCCCAAGCGGATCTCCCTTAATCCGTTACTCAACGTCCCAATCAGATCTCTCCTTAACCCGTTCCCCACGAACCCTTTTCCCAAAGTCCCAATGTGACCCCTTTAATCCGTTACCAACGTCCCGATCCGATCACCCTTAACCCGTTCCCTAACGACCCGATCTGCTGTCACCTTATCCCATTCACCAAGGACTCGATGTCATCCAACTTACACATTTCCCCACCTCCCCTTTGGCTCTGGATGTGATCTCCCCTGAACTCGTTCCCCAACGTCCCGATCTGATTCAACGTAAACCTGTTCCCCAACGTCCCGATCTGGTTTCCAGGAACCCGTCCCCCAACGTCCCATTGCTATCTCCCGTTACCCGTCCCAAACATCTGGAACTGATCCTCTTAAACCGTCCCCAAGCGTCCCGATCTGACTCTTTTTCGGGTCCGAAACATCCACATCTGATACTCCTTAACCCGTTCCCGAACCTACCATTCTGATCTCCCGTTAACCCGCTCCCCCAACGTCCCGATCTGATCCCCTTTATCCGTTCCCCAACGCCTCGTTCCGATCTCCCTTCAACCAGTTCCCCAAAGTTCCGATCTGCCTCCCCTTATTCCGTAACACAACATCCCAATCTGATCTCTGTTTAATCAGCTCACCGACATCTGATTTGAAACACCTTAAACCAGGGGTGGCCAACCTTTCACATTCCATGCGTCAATTTTTTTCACTCACGAGTTCAGATGCGCCATACATCCCTTGTACCCCCATTCAATTCTTGTGCGTGAGAAAATCGCATCTGAACTCGTGCATGAAAAAATTGACGCATGGAATGTAAAAGGTTGGCCACCTCTGCCTTGAACCATTGTCCAGTCTCCCGATTGGATCTCCCTTAACTCATTCCCCCATGTCCTGATCACATTCTCCTTTAACGCCACGCTCCCTCAGCAATTTCGCCAATGTTTCGTTCACATAACCCCATAACCCCGACGTCTCGACCTGATGTCTCCCCAATGTCAACCAACTTAAAGCGTTTCCAACGTTCCGGTCACACCTTCCCTTTACCCATTCCCCAACGTCCCGATTTCATATCCCCTTAACCTCTTCCCCGAAGTTCCGATCAGATCACCCTTAACCCGTTTCCAAATATACCAATCAGATATCACTGATCACGTTCCCCAACAACTCGATCTGAACCTCCTTAGCCAGTTACCCAACCTGCCGATCTGATCCCCTTAACGCTTTCCCGAACCTCCCATTCCGATCTCCCGTTAACCCGACCCCAGCTTCCCGATATGATCACCTTGACCCGTTTCCCAATGACCCGATCTGATCCCTTTTCGCCCGTTCTCCAACGTCCCGTTCCGATCCGCCCTTAACCAGTTCCCCAAAATCCCGATCTGCTTCCCGTTATCCCGTAACACTACGACCCCACTAGTCCGTGAGCCAGGACCTCAAATTTGGGCCACCGGTACCATCTGGGAAAAATAATTCTTACAGTGATTTTTGGCAAGGTAACCACCCCTAGTGCTAGAAAATATGTGATAGCATTGCAGTGGTGATAGCTTTCTGTGAGGGGGACTGTGAGTTGCACCTCGATGCTATAGGAACCAAGATCCCATGGTGCTTTGCCTATGATGAGATGAATTATGCCAGGTATCCCCTTAAGGGTAAGGGTGTCCCCTTAAGAGTAAGGTGTCCCCTTACTCTGTTCAGATGATGGGCCTCCCAGAGAAGAATCCTTCTGTGTATGAGGCCTTCAAGACAGGCCAATGCTCAGTGCAGCTGTCAAGTAACAACCCTTTTGGGCAGATCCCTGTGGACCAGGCTATTGAAGCCACAGTGAACAAAGACACACAGACTCCTGGAGGCACATCACGGTTCAGCCTGAATGCTGGAGCTATCAAGCGTTACTACATAACAGCTGGGCACTGCAGTGCATTCCTGGGACAGTTAAGGGAGATGGTGCAAGGTAACAAATCAGAGCTTTGTCATGCGGAGCTACAGCGGCCAAGAATCCAGGAAGATGAGGAAGCAGTTTCAGCAGAGGTTAGCCTCATACATGAATGGGTCACGTATGACCCATTTGCAGAGAAGTGGGACCTCATTAGCATCTCTACGGCGAAGGCAGCCACCAAGGACATTGTCTCCGACCTGATGAAGACATATGAGATTGGTGAGCAATGCTAAGCAACCTTCAAGGATGAGAGACTAGAGGAAGACCCACCAGCAAAGGAATTCCATAACCCAATGAAAACCAACAAGCTGAAAACATTCAATGATACGTGTAAAAAGAGAGAAGTGTAATCAAATGGGAGGGCAATCATCTTGATAGCAGACAGGTCTTTGTTTGGACGCATCATAGTGATGGCACAAGGGCGCAGTCTACGTATGGAGGATATCCTTTCTCATCCCCTTGGACCATTGCTCTGGGCCCTGTCCACACCAGAAGGATTGCTGAGAAAGATAAATAAAGCTACTTTAGCCACAATCTTGCAGAAAAATGCAGCAGTAGAAGAGCAACTCCCAGGAAACTCTGCTACAGTGGTTGATGGAATGAACTTGGACCAAAGAGTGAAAGGTGATCAAGTTACTTTCAGAGATGTTGCCACAACAATTCTGGGTATGGCTCTGAGGGAAGGCAGTCAGAGTAGCAGAATAGATATGGTGTTCGACACATACAAGGAGAACTCTATCAAGAATAGTGAAAGATCTCTATGGGGTGAAGAGACTGGTCACGAGTTGCAAGGTATCACAGGCACACAGATGGTGAGGCAGTAGGGGAGCTTCCTGACCAAAGTCAGTAACAAAAATAGTCTCATTAGCTTCACAGTCCATGGATGGAGGAAGGCAGAGTACAGAGCAAATCTACAGGAGAAGATTCTGTATGCAACTGTGAATGACAACTGTTACAGAATCACATCTCAAGACAGTGAGGGGGTGTCAGCTCTTCAGTGTCAACAAGAAGAAGCAGATGGCCGCCTACTTCTCCATGCTGCCCATGCCACAAGAGAGGCATACCAATCTGTAGTGACCTGCTCAGAAGACATACAGATGTCTTTATCATGCCTTTAGCATTTTGTGACAAGATTGAGGCCCCATTGTTCCAGAAGTGTGGCACTAGAACCCGTACGAGGCTTGTAGACATCAGGAAGGTTGCTGCCACTGTTGGCATAGAGGTTTATAGGGCTCTCATCAGGGTTGCACGCATATACAGGATGTGACACTATAAGTGCTTTTGCAGGCAAGGGGAAGACAAGTGCCCTAAAACCTCTGACCAGCACCAGGGAAACTCAGGACTCATTCTTAGATTTGGGTCAGGAATGGGACCTCTCCCCAGAACTGATGGACAAACTGGAGGCATTGACATGTTTCCTGTATGCCCCAAAAGCATCGACCACCAAGGTCAATGAGCTCAGGTATCACCTTTTCTGTGCCAAAAAAGGTGAAATTGAAAGTCATCAACTCCCACCATGCAAGGACTGCTTAACAAAACATGCACAGCGAGCCAACTACCAGGCTGGTATATGGAGAAGATGTTTGGAGAAGGACCCACAAGTGTCAGGCCCTGTTGGCAGAGGATGGAAGATGGAGAGAGAGAAGAGGAAGCTGAACAGTTGGTGGTGCACTGGATGGAAGGCCAGCCAGCACCCGATGCCGTCCTGGATCTACTGGCCTGTAACTGTCCAAAAAAAATGTTCACTCCCAGGATGTATGTGTGTTGCAAATGGCCTCAGGTGTACTGACATGTGTAGACTGACAGACTGTGAGAACCAGGCATCCACCTCAGATGAAGGTGTGGAAGACGTGGAAAATTATCATGATTATTAATCATAATGATGAAAATTATTATGATTATGATAAAGCTACCACTGGTGCAATGCTATCACATATTTTCTAACTCTAGAGATGCATACCTTGCCAAAAATCACTATGAGCATTATTCCCCTCAGATGGTACCGACCAACCCTACTGGCTGACGGACTACATCTGATCCTCCTTAACCAGTTGCCCAACTTCTCGTTCCGACCACTCCTTAACCCGTTCCCCAATGTCCCGACCTATCTTCCCGAAAGCATTTCCTAACATCCCAATGTGATCCCTTTAACCCGCTCACAACGTCCCGATCTGATTACCCTTTACCTGTTTCTCAATGTCCCGATCCGATCTCCCTTAACCCATCGCCGATGTCCCGATCTGATTCCCTTAGCCCGTTCTCCACTGCCCTGATGCGCTCCCCCTTAACCCGTTCCGCAAAGTCCCCTTAACCAGTTCCCAAATCTACTAAAGTGATTGCCGTTAACCTGTTTCCTGTTCTTCAACTTTCCGATCTGTTAGACTTAAAACGTGTCCCAATGTCCCACTATGATGCCCCTCAGCGTCCAGATCTGATCCCTGTAAAGCTGTTCCCCAACGTCCCGATCGTATACCCTTCACCCATTCCCCAACAGCCCGCTCCGGCACCAATTAACCCGTTCTCCAAAGAGCCGATCTGGTTCCTTCAGCCCCGTTCCCCATGTTCTGATGTAATACCCCTGAATACGTTCCGCTCCGTACCAATCTGAACCCCCTTCACCTGTACTCCAATGTCCCGATCGGATTCACACTCAGCGATTCAGGAACAACTTTTTTCCCTTTGCCCTCCGATTTCTAAATGGATATTGAATATTTGGACACTACCTCACTTTTTAAAAATTATACAGTATTTCTGTTTTTGCATGTTTTAAACCTATTCAATATATGTATTTGATTTATTTGTTTATTGATTATTATTTATATTTTATTTATTATTATAATTTTTTTCTCTGCTACATCATGTATTGCATTAAATTGCCGCTGCTAAGCTAACAAATTTCACGTCACATGCTGGTGATAATAAATCTGATTGTGATCTGTTCCTCAAGGTCCCGATCTGATCCCCTTAACCCCTTCCTCAACGTCCCAATCTCGGTGTCGGAGGCTCGAAGTTTTCGGACGGACTCAAGAGTCGGCTGTGGTCGGGTGCTTCCAGGGTGCTGCGTCGGCAAGTTTGCGGCGCTGGAGGTTCATGGCAGAGAGAGTTTCTCCCTTCTACCATCTGCGTGAGATGATGGGGCTTTCGAGTGACTTTGAGACTTCTTTTTACCGTGCCCATGGTCTGTTCTTTATCAAATTATGGTATTGCTTTGCACTGTTGTAACTATACTTTATTGTCGCCAAACAATTATATGTTATAATTATGTGGTTTTTGTCAGTTTTTTTAGTCTTGGTTTGTCTTGTGTTTCTGTGATATCAGTCTGGAGGAACATTGTATCATTTCTTAATGCATGCATTACTAAATGACAATAAAAGAGGACTGTGTGTCCTCATAATCTAATAACCCACCCCCCAAACTCAGATATGATTCCCTTAAAGTAGTTCCGCAATGTGCCGACCTGTTCTCCCATATGCATTCCACAACGTCCCAATCTGCACCACCGTGACACAGTCTCCAACGTAGTGATCTGATTTCCCTTAATGTGTTCCTCAATGTCTCCATTAGGAAACCTTATCCCACTCCTCAATGCACTTATCTGATCCCCTTAACCCCCTGAACCCATTATTGAACCTCCGATCTGATACCCTTAGCACGATCCCCAACGTCCCGATCAGATTCCCCCTTGATCGGCTCCACAAGGTCCCAATTTGATAACCCTTTCACCTGTTCCTCAACCTCCTGATCTGATCCCTTCCACCCATTCCCCACCGTCCCTATCTCATCTCCATTAACCTGTACCTCAATGTCCCAACTGATCCCCCTTATCTTGTTCCCCAAAGTCCCACTCTGATTCCCTCAACCCTTCAACAACATCCTGATCTGATACCCCTTAACCGGTTCCTAAGTCCCGATCGGGTACCCCTTATCCTGTTCCCCAAGGTCCTGATCTGATCCCCTCAACCCTTCCTACAGGCTCGTTCTGATCACCCCTTAAAGTGTTATCCACCGTCTTGATCTCATCCCTCTTAACCCATTAACCATTGTCCCAATCTGATCCAACTTAATCCGTTCCCCAACGTCCCGATCTGAACCCCTTTATCCGGCTCCCCAAGGTATCAAAAGGATCTCCCTTAACAAGTTCTCCCATGTCCCAATCTGCTCCCCTTAACGTCAGAATCTGATCTCTCCTGAACAGGCTCCCCCACTTCCTGACATGATCCCCCCCCGTTAACCCGTTCCCCAAGGTCCCAATCAGATCCTGCTTAATCCACTCCCCAAGGCCCCGATCTGTTACCTTTAACCCGTTCCCCATCGTTCCGTCCTGGTCCACTTAGCCTATACACCGAAGTGCTGATCTGATCTTCCTTAAACGCGCTCCCCAACATCCCGATGTGAACCCCCTTATCCGGCTCCCCAAGGTCCCGAAGTGATTCCCCTTCACCCGTACTCCAACGTCCCGATCTGATCCCCGTTAACATGTTCCCCAGAGTCCCACTCCAATCCCCCTTAACCTGTTCTCCAAAGTCCTGATCTGATTTCCTTAGTTTGTCCCTCAACGTCCTGAGGCGATCCTCCTTACCCATTCTCCAATGTCCTAATCTGATCCCCCTTAACCCGTTCCCCAAAGTCAGATATGATTTTCCTTACCACGTCCCAATGTCCCGGTATGATTCCATTAATCCGTTCCCTAACATCCCGATCTGATCTCTCCTTAACCAGATTCCCAACTTCTCGACCTGACCCATTTTAACCGTTATCCAACGTCCCTGTCTGATCCTCCTTAATCTGTTCTCTAACTTCCCGCTCTGCACCTTCTTGACCCAATCTCCATCGTGATCTGATTTCCCTTATTGCGTTCCTCAACGTCTCGATCAGGAACTCTTATCCCACTCTTCAATACACTGATCAGATACCTTTAACCCTTATCGCAACATCCTAATTTGATCTTTTCTTAACCCATTAACAAACCTTCCAAAGTAATCCTAATTAACCTATTCCCCAACGTCCCGACGATCTCATCCCCCTTAACCCAAATGCCAAAGTCCTGATTTCATCCCCGTTAATGCATTCCTGATGTGATAGCCTTAACCTGCTTCCCAATGTTCTGAACTGATCTCCCTTAACCCGTTTTCCAATATCTTAACTGATCCCCCATAATCAGTTCCTAATGTTCCGAACTGATTCCCCATAATCTGTTCCCCAATATCCTGAATTGATCCCCCATAACCCATTCTCCAATGACCCGATCTGATCCCCTTTAAGCCGTTCCACATAGTCCAGATCTGATACCCTGAACCCTCTCCTCAATGTGATCACCCTTCACCTGTACCCCGAAGTCCCAATCTGACCCCTTAAGCTTTTCCTTAAATGTCCTGATATGATTCCCCCTTATCCCGTTCCCCAACGTCCCAATCTGAACTCACCTTAACCAGGTTCCTGAAGTCACATTCTGACATCCCCTTAGCGTGTTCCTCAGGGTCCCACTCCCGCCCCCCTAACCTGTTCTCCAGACTCAAACATGAGGAAATCTGCAGATGCTGGAATTTCAAGCAAAACACATAAAAATTGCTGGTGAACACAGCAGGCCAGGCAGCATCTATAGGAAGAGGTACAGTCGACGTTTCGGGCCGAGACCCTTCGTTAGGACTAACTGAAAGAAGAGATAGTAAGAGATAATCTTACTATTTTTATAAAACACACAATTTTTATGCGTGTTGCTCCAAAGACTCAATCTGATTCCCACCGCCCATTACCCAATGTCCCGATCAGATCCCCCTTAGCCCATTCCCCAACAACCCGATCGGCTTCCCCTTGGCCCGTTGCCTAATGTCTCGATCTGATCTCCCTTACTGGATTCCCAACGTCCTGATCTGAACCCCTTATCCACTGTGTGCACTCAAATACAATACCTTTAGTCCTGTATTCACACTTTTTGATCTCCCTTAATATGCTCCCCAACGTCCCGATCTTAACTCTCTTTAACTGGCTCCTCCACTTCCCGACTTTATCTCCCCTGAACCTGTTATCGAACGTCCCGATCTGATGCCCCTTAGCTCATTCCACAATATCCGACATGATCCGCCTTAATTTGTTCCCCGTCGCAACTTAATTCCTTTTAACCCATTCCTCAAAGTCACCATATGATCCCCCTTCATCCATACCCCAATGTATTATTCTGATCCCCCTGAACCCATTATCTAATGTTCCAAATTGATGCCCCATAACCCGTTCTTCAATGTCCCGATCTGATCCCCCACTTAAACCCTTCCCCATAGTCGATCTGAAACCCTTAACCCATTCCCCATCTCAATCTGATCCCCCTTCACCATACCCCAATGTCATGTTCTCGTTCTCCCTTAACCACTTACCTGACATTCCGATCTGATCCCCCATAACCCGTGCTCAAACATCCCTATCTAACCCCCTTTAACCCGTTCCCTAACGTCCCGATATGGACCCTTAAAGCTGTACCCCAAAGTTCCGATCGGATCCCGTTTACACCATTCCACAAAGTCCCAATCTGATCCCTGCTCAACCGCTCCACAACGTCCCGATCTGATTCCCTCTCACACCGTTTCCCAATGTCGCGATCTGATCTCCCATAATTTGTTCAACGTCCCTATTTGATACCTTTTAACCTGTTCCCCAACATCTCAATCGGATCCGTTTAAGCCCTTCCCCAACGTCCCATTCTGATCTTCCTTAACTGTACCCCAATGTAACAACCTGATCTCCTTTCACCCGTTTCCCAAGGTCCCAGTCTGATCTCCCTTAATGCTTCCCCCAACGTTCCGATCTGAAACCTCTTATCCTGCTCCCCAAAGTCCTGGACTGATCCCACTTAACACGTTCCCCAAATTCTGATCTGATCTTTCCTTAACCGGTTCCCCAACTCCTCGACCGAATCCCCCTTTAACCCATTATCAAACATCTCATCTGAACCCCCTTAACCGTTTCCAATGACCTGATCTGATCACATTTAGAATGTTCTCTAACGTCCTGATCTAATCCCCACCGACCCCGGTCCCCAACCTCCCGAGTTGTTCCCCCTTAAGTCGATCCACACAACATCCCGATCTGACCCCTTAACCGAACTCCGTCACAATCTGATTACCCTTCAAACGTACCCCAACGTACTGATCTGATACCCTTAATCTGTTCCCAAACGGATGGACATGAACCCACTTAACCTGTACCCTAACGTCCCAACATGAATCACTTTAAGTCGTTCCCCAACTTCCCGATCTGATATCATTTTGCTCATTCCATGTCTCGATCTGATCCCTGATAACCTGTTCCTCAAAGTCCTGTGATACCCTTAACCTGTTCCCCCTAATGTCCCGATCTATTCCCCAAAACCCCTACCTCAATGTCCTGATCTGAACCCCCTTAACCCATTCCTCAATGTCCTGATCCAATCTCCGCTCTTACAGCTCAGAAACGTCCTGACCTGATCCCCCTTAACCTATACCCCAAAGTCCTGATCAGGTGACTTTAAGCCGTACCCTAATGTCCCAATCTGATACCCTTAACCCATTCCACAACGTCCCGGTCTGATCCTCTTGAACTGGTTCCCGAATATCCTGATGTGATACCCCCCAACCCGTTCCCCAATATCACGATCTCATTCCCCTTGACAAGTACCCCGTTAACACATGCCCCAGCATCCCAACCTGATCCTCCTTAACCCGTTCCCCAAAGTCCCAATCTGATCCCCTTAGTTCATTCCCAACGTCCGGAGGAGATCCTCCTTAACCCATTCCCCAATGTCCCAATCTGATCCTTCTTGACCCATTCGCCAATGTCGTGATCTGATTTCCTTTAACGCCTTCCTCAATGTCTCAATCAGGAACCCTAATCCTGTTCCCCAATGTACCGATCTGATCCTCTTAACCCGTACCCCAAACATCCTATTCTGATCTCTCCTTAACCTGATCCCAAAACTCTCGAAATGATCCCAATTAACCCATCCCATCCTGATCCTAACTTGAACCCGTCCCAACATCCCAATCTGATCCTCTTAGTTCATTCCCCAACGTCCTGAAGCGATGTCCATTAACCTATTCCCCAGTGTCCAAGTCTGATCCTCATTGACCCAATCTCCAACGTCATGATGTGATTTCCCTTAATATTGAAACATAGAAATCTACAGCACATTACAGGCCCTTCGGCCCACAATGTTGTGCCGACCGTGTAACCTACTCTAGCAGCTACCTAGAATTTCCCCACCTTTAACCCATTTCTTTTACGTCCCGATCTGATTCCCCTTTAACCCGCTCCCCAATGTACCCTATCTGAACCCCATTAACCTGTATCCCAACGTCCCATTGGGACCAACCTTAACTTGTACCCCGACATCCCGATCCAATCTCCCTTAACCCGCACCCCAATGTACCCTATCCAAACCCCCTTAACCTGTACCCCAATGTTCCAACGTAAACCACCTTAGCCCGCTCCCCAAGATACCGATCCAATCGCACTTAAGCCAGTCTGCAATGTCCCGATCTGATATCCCTTACCCTGTCCCACGATGTTCCAAACTGAGCTCTGATAACCTGTTCCCGAACGTCTCGATATGATACCTTTAACCCGTTTCCCAAGTTCCCATTCCAGCCCTCCTTAGTCCGTTCCCTAACATCTCAATCTGATTTCCCTTAACCTGTTTCCTTCAGATACCTTTAAACGGCTCCCCAACGTCCGGATCTAATCTCTCAACCTGCAACAGAATGTCCTGATGTGATCCCCATTCCCGATCTCCAATGCCCCAATCTGAACTCCTCTTAACCTGTTCCCCACCGTCCTCTGATTATCCTTTGCCCATTCTCCAATGCCCCGATCTAATCCCCACTGACCCCGGTCCCCAATCTCCCGAGCTGTTCTTCCTTAAGTCAATCCATAACATCCCCATCTCATCCTCCTTAACCGAACCCCAACATCACAATCTGATCACCCTTCACCCGCACCCCAATGTCCCGATCTGATCCCCGCACCCGTTCCCCAGCGTCCCGATCTGATACCCTTAATTCGATCCCAAACGTTTGGATCCGAACCCACTTAACCTGTACCCCAACATCCCAATGTGAACCACCTTAACCCATTCCTCAACCGTATCCCAACGTCCTGATCTGATTCCCTCTCAAGCCGTTCCCCGTCTCGATCTGATCTCTCCATAACCAGATCCACAACTTCCCAAATGGAGACCCCCTTAACCAGTACACCAATGTTACAATCAGATCCCCTTCACCCGTTCCCCAATGTCTCAATCCGATCTCCCCTTAAGCAGTTTTCAAAAGTCCCGATCTGATACTCGTAACCCATTCTCCTACGTCCATTATGACCTCCTAAACCAGTCTTTCTCAGCCTTTTTCCCTTGGAGGAAACCTTGAAATAATTTTCAGGTCTCAGGGAACTCCTGCATAATAATTATTATATCTAGAGTTCACAGTATGTAAGTGTGATCAGTAAGTTGCAGATATAATAATCTAAAAATAATTGTCAATGCTCTTTTGAGTAGAGAATGAATTTTTAGCCAACCTTGGGAAAAAAGATAGTTAAATTTAGCTTACCTTTCTCGAAATTCTTTTTCTCTTTCACATATTTAAAAAAAAATTATAAGGCAAACACAGTTTCTCAAATCTGGGTTGAACTTCAGATAAACTCACATGGATTTCACTTTCAACTGAAATGAGACGATTTCTATCCTTGCTCTTGATGCTTGTTAAACAAGAAAAATCCTGCTCACAAACGTAAAAAGTTGAAAACTGAAATAGAATGTTTATTGTTTTCCTAAGAATGGCAGGATACTCTTCTTTCACAGAATCCAGAACTTGTCCAGTAAATCTCATATTGAGTGCACGATCAGAGTGCAGCTCACAAAGTTCTTCCTCTTCTCTCAAAGTCAAGTTCTCTGGCAGAAGGTTCTTCATTTACCCAGTCATACACTTGTGTTGAAAGGGAGGAAAATACTGTTTAATTTTGTTCTGCTGTTTCTCCAGGTGGTTTTCAATAAGACTCGAGACTTTCTGATATCGTTCCCCACTCTCAAGCCCAAGCAGCAGAGGAAATAATTCAAGATTTCCTTTTGCAGTATGATTTTTCAAAAGATTTGGTTTCCTTTTGAATCCAAGAATCGTAGAATAGTAGATAACATAGAAATCTAGAGTACATCACAGGCCCTTCAGCCCACAATGTTGTGCCGACCATGTAACCTACTCGAGAAACTGCCTAGAATAGATGTCCTCTATTTTTCTACGCTCTATGTGCCTATCTAAGAGTCTCTTACTGCATCTACCATTCCATGCACCTACCACTCTCTGTGTGAAAAACTTACTTCAGACATCACCCCCCTGTACCTACTTCCAAGCATCTTAAAACCATGCTCCCTCGTGTTAGCCGTTTCAGCCCTGGGGAAAACTATCCACACGATCAATGGCTCCTATAAGGATAGGATCAAAGAGGACAGGAAAATTTTTAATTGGGGAAAGGCAAATTATGAGGCTATAAGGCTAGAACTTGCAGGTGTGAATTGGGATGATGTTTTTGCAGGGAAATGTACTATGGACATGTGGTTGATGTTTAGAGATCTTTTGCGGGATGTTAGGGATAAATTTGTCCCAGTGAGGAAGTAAAAGAATGGTAGGGTGAAGGAACCATGGGTGACAAGTGAGGTGGAAAATCTAGTCAGGTGGAAGAAGGCAGCATACATGAGGTTTAGGAAGCAAGGATCGGATGGGTCTATTGAGGAATATAGGGAAGCAAGAAAGGAGCTTAAGAAGGGGCTGAGAAGAGCAAGAAGGGGGCATGAGAAGGCCTTGCTGAGTAGGGTAAAGGAAAACCCCCAAGGCATTCTTCAATTATGTGAAGAAAAAAAGGATGACAGGAGTGAAGGTAGGACTGATTAGAGATAAAGGTGGGAAGATGTGCCTGGAGGCTGTGGAAGTGAGCGAGGTCCTCAATGAATACTTCTCTTCGGTATTCACCAATGAGAGGGAACTTGATGATGGTGAGGACAATATGAGTGAGGTTGATGTTCTGGAGCATGCTGATATTAAGGGAGAGGAGGTGTTGGAGTTGTTAAAATACATTAGGACAGATAAGTCCCCGGGGCCTGACGGAATATTCCCCAGGCTGCTCCACGAGGTGAGAGAAGAGAATGCTGAGCCTCGGGCTAGGATCTTTATGTCCTCGTTGTCCACGGGAATGGTACTGGAGGATTGGAGGGAGGCGAATGTTGTTCCCTTGTTCAAAAAAGGTAGTAGGGATAGTCCGGGTAATTATAGACCAGTGAGCCTTACGTCTGTGGTGGGAAAGCTGTTGGAAAAGATTCTTAGAGATAGGATCTATAGGCATTTAAAGAATCATGGTCTGATCAGGGACAGTCAGCATGGCTTTGTGAAGGGCAGATTGTGTCTAACAAGCCTGATAGAGTTCTTTGAGGAAGGAGGTGACCAGGCATATAGATGAGGGTAGTGCAGTGGATGTGATCTATATGGATTTTAGTAAGGCATTTGACAAGGTTCCACACGGTAGGCTTATTCAGAAAGTTAGAAGGCATGAGATCCGGGGAAGTTTGGCCAGGTGGATTCAGAATTGGCTTGCCTGCAGAAGGCAGAGGGTGGTGGTGGAGGGAGTACATTCAGATTGGACGATTGTGACTAGTGGTGTCCCACAAGGATCTGTTCTGGGACCTCTACTTTTTGTGATTTTTATTAGTAACCTGGATGTGGGGGTAGAAGGGTGGGTTGGCAAGTTTGCAGATGACACAAAGGTTGGTGGTGTTGTAGATAGTGTAGAGGATTTTCACAGATTGCAGAGCGACATTGATAGGATGCAGAAGTGGGCTGAGAAGTGGCAGATGGGGTTCAACCCGGAGAAGTGTGAGGTGGTACACTTTGGAAGGACAAACTCCAAGACAGAGTACAAAGTAAATGACAGGATACTTGGTAGTGTGGAGGAGCAGAGGGATCTCGGGGTACATGTCCACAGATCCCTGAAAGTTGCCTCACAGGTGGATAGGGTAGTTAAGAAAGCTTATGGGGTGTTAGCTTTCATAAGTCGAGGGATAGAGTTTAAGAGTCGCGATGTAATGATGCAGCTCTATAAAACTCTGGTTAGGCCACACTTGGAGTATTGTGTCCAGTTCTGGTCACCTCACTATAGGAAGGATGTGGAAGCATTGGAAAGGGTACAGAGGAGATTTACCAGGATGCTGCCTGGTTTAGAAAGTATGCATTATGATCAGAGATTAAGGGAGCTAGGGCTTTACTCTTTGGAGAGAAGGAGGATGAGAGGAGACATGATAGAGGTGTACAAGATAATAAGAGGAATAGATAGAGTGGATAGCCAGCGCCTCTTCCCCAAGGCACCACTGCTCAATACAAGAGGACATGGCTTTAAGGTAAGGGGTGGGAAGTTCAAGGGGGATATTAGAGGAAGGTTTTTTACTCTGAGAGTGGTTGGTGTGTGGAATGCACTGCCTGAGTCAGTGGTGGAGGCGGATACACTAGTGAAGTTTAAGAGACTACTAGACAGGTATATGGAGGAATCTAAGGTGGGGGCTTATATGGGAGGCAGGGTTTGAGGGTTGGCACAACATTGTGGGCCGAAGGGCCTGTACTGTGCTGTACTATCCTATGTTCTATGTTCTATCATCTTATACTGTACACCTCTATCAGGTCACCTCTCATCCTCCATCGCTCCAAGGAGAAAAGGCCAAGTACATTCAACGTATTCTCATAAGGTACTCCCTGCAATCCAGGCAATATCCTTGGTAAATCTCTTCTGCACTTTCTCTATAGTATCCACATCCTACCTGTAGTGAGGTGATCAGAACTGAACACAGTACTCCGTGGGTTCACACCATACGCCTTCTTAACAATACTGTCAATCTGCGCAGCAGCTTAGAGTGTCTTATTGTCACAGACTCCAAGATCTCTCAGAGTCTTACAATTATTATTATATTCTGTATTCAAATTTAACCTATTGAAAAGAACCACTTCACACATATCTGGGTTGAAGTCCATCTGCCACTTCTCAGCCCAGTTCTACATCCTATTGATGTTGTACTGTAACCTCTGACAACCCGCCAGACTATCCATAAGACCCCCAACTTTTGTGTCATTAGCATTTTACTAACCCACTACGACTTCTTCATCAAGGTCATTTATAACAAACACAAAGAGGAGGGGTCCCAGAACAGATCCCTGCAGAAAACCACTGGTCATCGACCTGCCTGCAGAATGTGACCCGTCTACAACCAGCCTTTGCCTTCTGTGGGCAAACCAGTGCTGGATCCGCAAAGCAAGGTCTCCTTGGATTCCATGCCTGCTTACTTTCTGAATGAGTCTTGCATGGGGAACCTTATCAAATGCCCTACTGAAATCCATATACAGTACACTACATCCACTGCTCTACCTTCATCAATGTGTTTTGTTACATCCTCAAAGAATTCAATCAGGCTCATAAGGCATGACCTGCCCTTGACAAAGCTATGCTGACTATCCCTAATCAGAATCTCTCTCTCTAAATGCTCATAAATCCTGCCGCTCAGGGTCTTCTCCAACAACTTGCCCACCACTGAAGTCAGTCATTGGTCTATAATTTCCTGGGTTACCTCTACTCCCTTTCTTGAAGGAAGAAACATTTGCAAACCTCCAGTCCTCTGGTACTTCTCCCATCCCTATTGATGGTGCAAAGATCATCACCAGAGGCTCAGCAATTTCCCCCCATCGCTTCCCACAGTATCCGGACCCGTCTACTTATCTAACTTAATACTTTTCACAAGCTCCAGCACATCCTCTTTCTTAATGTTTATATGTTTCAGCCCACTGTAAATCATCCGCACAATTGCCAACGTCATTTTCCCTGGTGAATACTGAAGCAAAGTAGTCATTAAGTACCTCCGCCGCCTCCTCCAATTCCATGCACACGATTCCACTATCACTCCTGGTTGGTCCTATTCTCACAAGGCACATCCTCTTACTCTTCACATACTTGTAGAATACCTTGGGAGTTTCCTTAATCCTGCTCACCAAGGCCTTCTCATGGCACCTTCTAGCTTCTCCTAATTTAATTCTTAAGCACCTTCCTGGCAATCTTGTAATTTTCTTGAGCTCTAACAGTATCTGGTTTCTCAAACCTTTTGTAAGCTTTTCTTTTCTTCTTAATTAGACTTTCTACATCCTTTGTACACCATGGTTCTTTTACCGTACCATCCTCTCCCTGTCTCAAGGCAGAAAAGATTGCAATGATCCAAGAACTAGAAACTCTGCCCCTGCACCATCTCCTCAGCCACTTATTTGTCTGCGCTAACTTGCTGTTCTGACCCTCCCTAGCTTGTTGCACTGGGGCTAATCCGGAGATCCTGCTCTCCAGCCTCCTTCCTAACTCTCCGAACTTAGCGCACAGGACCTCCACCCATCTCCTGCCTATGTCACTGGTATCAATAAGTACTATGTTCTCCGGCTGCTCACCCTCCCCTTCAAGAATAATTTGCAACCAGAGACATCCTGGACCCTAGCACCCGGGAGAAAACACACTATCCTGGCATCTCTTATGCTGCTGCAGAATCTCCTGTCTGTCCCCCTAACTGTTGAGTCCCCTATGCCTGTTGCTCTGCCTGACTTCCCTACCCTTCTGAGGGTTCTACTGGTGTGACTGCTGCTGCCTTACCCAGATAGATCATCCCCCTCATCAGTATCCAAATGGGTATACCTGTTGCTGAGGGGAATGGCCACAGGGGGATCCAGTACTGACTTCTTTCTTCAGTTATCTCTCTCGGTGTTCAACCATCTACTCCCTGAATCCTGCACTCCGGGTGTAATCACCTGCTCAAAAGTCGTACCTATCAATCGCTCTACCTCCTGGATGATCCTCCAACTCCAGCTCCAGCTCCTTAATGCAGTCTTTAGGAGCTGAGTTGGTTGTACTTCCTGCAGGTGTAGTCATCAGGGAGACCATCAGGTTCCATGAATTCCCACATCTACAGGAGAAGCATTCTACTGCTATCCTGCCTGCATTGTACAATGGGCTACCAAGACGCTCCCCTATGACCCGATCTGAACCCCCTTATTCCAATCCCCAAGGTACTGAACTAATCCCCCTTATCATGTTCTTCCACGTCCCGTTCTGATCCCCTTAACCGGTTCCTCAACAACCCAATCTGATCTCCCCTAACGCATTCTCCAGGATCCTGATCTGAACCCCCATATACTGCTCCCTAAAGTCCTGATATGACCCCTTTACCCCTTACCCCAATGACCCAATCTGTTCCCCTTAGATCGTTCCAACATCTTCAGATCCCTCTTAACCTGTACCCTAATGTCCTAATCTGATCCCCCTTAATCCGTTCCCCAACGCCCTGCTCCGATTCCCTCTTATGCTATTCCCCAGTGTTCCGATCCGATTCCCCTAACCTGTTCCCCTAGGTCTTGATTTGATCTCTCCTTAATCGGTTCCAAAACTTCCCAACTTAATCCCCCTTAACCTGATACCGACTGTCCTGATCTGATCCCCCTTAACACATTCCCCAACAGCCTGCTCTGATCCCCTCCTTAAGCAGTTATCCTGATCACTGTTAACCTGATCCCCAACTTCCCAATCTGATCTCCCTTACCCTGTTCCTCAAGGTCCAAAGTGATCTCCCCTTAACCCATTCCCCACTGCCCCAATCTGATACTCTTAACCTGTTCCCCAACGTACCCATCCAAACCCTCTTAAGCAGTACCCAGATGTGATTCCCCCTTAACTCATTCCCCAATGTCCCGATTCAATCTTCCTTAAGCTGTTTCCCAACGTCCTGATCTGTTCCCTGCTAACCCATTCCTCAATGTACCCATCCGATCTCCCCTTATCCCGCTCCCCAAGGTCATGATCTGGTCTCCCTTAACCAGTCCTCCAGTAGCCTGCTCTGATCCTCCCTTAACTGGTTATCCAAGGTTCCAATCTGATCCCCAGCTACCTGATCTGATCTCCCCTTAACCCATTCCCTACTATCCCAATTTGATACCCTTTACCTGTTCCCCAACGTACTGAACCCCTTTAAACCGTACCTCAACGTAATCCTCATTAACCTATTCCTCAATGTCCTGATTCAATCTCCCTTAAGACATTCCCCAATGTCCTGATCTGATCCTCCAGACCCGTATCCCAACATCCGGATCTGATCCCCCTTAATCTGTTCCCCAACATACTGATCTGATCTCCGTTAACCCGTACCCCAGTGTTCCAATCTGAACTCCCCTTAACCTGTTCCCAAACCTCCTGAAGTGATCTCAATTAATCCACCCCCCAATGTCCCACGCTGATCCACCCTTGATTCCCGTCCCCCAGCATCCCAATCTGATCACCCATAACATGTTCCCAAGGTCCCAATCTGATCTCCTTAACCTGTTCCCCAACATCCTGTCCAGTTTCCCCTTAATCCATTATACAACGTTCCAATCTGATCCACCATTACCTGTTCCCCCAAGGTGTCATTCTGTTCTCCCCTTAACCCATTCCCCAATGTCCTGATCTGATCTCCATTAACCTGTTCCCCAATGTACCCTATCCAAACCACAACCCATACCCCAATGTGATCCCCCTAACCCATTTCCAACGCCCTGACTCGATCTCCCCAAACCCGTTTCCCAATGTTCCAATCTGATCCCCCTAAATCATCCCCCATCATTCTGATATGAACCCTTTATCCCGCTCCCCTATGTACTGAATTGATCCTTCCCCAGTGCTTCAACCTAATCCCCCTTAATCCGTTCCCTTACAAGCGAATCTGATAGCTTTTCACCATTCCCCAACGTCCTGATCTAATCTTCCCTTGACCTGTTTCCCACCATGCCAATCAGATCCCTCTCAACAGTAACCAAACACTTCGATGTGATCCCCCTTAACCCACTCCGCAAAGTCCTGATCTGATTCCCCCCTTAACCTGTTCCCCAATGTCCAGCTCTGATCCCCTTTAACCCGTCCCCCAAAATCCCGATCTGATCCGCTTTAATCCGTTCCCCAATATCCCAGTCTGATCTCTCCTTAACCAATTCCCCAAAGTCCCCATCTGAACCCCTTTAACTCATCCCACAATATGCTGATTTGATCCCCCTTAAACCGTTCCCCAAGGGCTTGATCTGATCCCGTTAACCCATTCCCCAATGTCCCACTCTGATCCCCCTTTGATCCAACGCACCATCTGATCCCCCCTTAATCTGTTCCCTAACATGCCGATCTAATCCCCCTTAACCCGTTCAACATCCTGATCCGATCCCCCTTTACCCATTTCCTAACATCCTGATCCAATTCCCCATTACCCGTTCCCTAACATCCCAATCCAATCCCTCTTTACCCGTTCCCTAACGTCCCGATCCAATCCCTCTTTACCCGTTCTCTAACATCCTGATCCAATCCCCCTTTATCCGTTCCCTAAAATCCCGGTCTGATCCCCCTTAACCCGTTCCTCAACATCCCGATCTGATCCCCCTTAACCAGTTCCCCAATGTCCTGATCCAATCTTCCCTTTACCTGCTCAACTCAGAGGGTAACTGCTCTGGCCCTGTACAGGGAACATCCCCAAGCAACAACCTCCAACTCCACCTAGAACTCCTGGATTTCAGCTGCTTGACGACCTTCCTGTTGCCACACCAAACTATCTGTCCTCAGCCATCAGGCAAGAACCAAGAAAATTCTGACCTGCTTTAGGGTAAATAACTCTGCCATGAATGGTCCCAGGCCCAGCTGTGAAAGGAGATGGGCTAGGCATGGGGCTGGCAACTCCATCCCAGGACAATCCACTGATACAGAGACACTGACAGAAGCTTCAAAGACCTCATTCCTGGGAGAGGAAGGCTACACCTGGAGACAATTTGAAAGACCGGCCCAGAACAGAGGACTCTGACGAGCTGCAGTCAGAGGCCTATGCCCCAATAGGTATGATGGCCATAAGTATGTAAGGGGTTTCTTCTTTTATGCTACTGCATAGGCTAATTAAATGGCTTCTTTATTATGTTAAATGCTGAGAAAGTTCTCTCGCTAGCAGCTTGTTTGGCTTATATTATTGATAACAGAGCGAACGAACCAATTGGGATAGATGTTATTCCTTCTAGTCTGTCTGTAAGTTATTGTGATGCACGGGTTTTTGGGCAGAAGGTGCGATGGAGAGAGAGAGAATGGACAAGGTGCTGTGAGCTGGCTAACGGGGTCGGACCCTGAGCAGGAGTCCGAGGTCCGGGGTTTTCGGCGAGAAGAGGAGACGGAGACAGACTTGTGTGGAACGTCTGGTCCACCACTGTGGTTGGTCCCAGGCGGCGGGTCGAGGTGGTCAGAGGGGATTGAATGGTGAAGAGAGGATCATTACTAGAGCTCCAACTGTTTGTGCACAAAGAGATTGAACTTTGATAGGTGTGCCATCTTTTATTTTCCTTTTATATTTTATCTCTATTAATTATATAGCTCCAGTAATATCTATAAACTGTAATTCATTTAATCGCATATGGTGTATTGTCTGTTACCTGGTGGGGTGGGGTACATCACACAGCATCCACACGAACTTAACTACCCAGTTTGGTGGGGCTGAGGGCTGTTTCCCTAGACGACAGCGAGTTGAACGACCCTGAGGCTTGCCGGGGGGGGGGGGGCTACAAGGAATTAAATTTAAAGGATGTCCCTTACCTCGGAAGGGCAAAGTTACAGAGCCAATGTTATTAACAGTCTTGTCAAAAAAGCAAGCACTTCTGTGTTCGATTTATACATAGCCAGGTCCCCGAAGCAGTAGCTGCAACTCGAAGAGCGGGGCGTTTCCTCTCAGCACCACTATTCCCCTCTCACTAGCACCGGGAGGGAAGGGGAGCTCGTCATCAATGTAGGGAGAGAACAGTGGGTCATGGAGATTGAGGGAGATGGGGACTGAAATCACTGCACACTCGAACCGATGGGTCAGAGTGAGTTGGAGTTTGACAGTCGGAGAGATAAGGCACAGAGACTGGCCCTTAGGCTCAACTGAGTCCATGCTGGCCATCAATCCACCCTGAAACCCATATCCCTATTGATTACATCCCACACTCCACTCCTCAACCACACAACCAGGGGCAACTCACAGTGGCGGGCTAATACACCCACCCACATATCCTTTTTTGAGGCAGTGATAGGGAGCAGGAGTTCTGGCTGATTCCCCCTCTCTCTCTAATCCAGGGGTCACTGAGTAGTGATAGGGAGCAGGAACCTTGGCCGATTTTCACTCCCCCCCACACTCTCTGAGCTGCATTTGGGGAAGGTGAACTCTTAGGGTTGGAGCATTGACAGGTCTGAGGTGTCAGACTGGCATGGAAGCGAGCTTTCATGTAACCTCCCTTGATCACTGCAGGAATGTGATGGGGGTGGGGGGTAGTCCAGGGAGGGTCCGGCTGGTGAAGGCCTGCCTCATCCTGGGAGTCAGGAGAATGGAGTGGTGGGAGCTCTCACTGTAGTCTTGCTGCCCCCTTCACTGCCGTTCAAACATCTCCTTCAGTATCTTCATGCTGTCCATATAACGATGCTGGTTCCTGTGTGAGGACTCTTTCCACCTGTGGGAGGAAGCGAGAATGCAGGCGGTCAGTAACACCCATGGCAGCTTCAACTTCACACTTACTGGCAGGCATTACCACATTAGGAACGTGGACGGTGGGGTTCTATTGGTATTGTAGACAGTGGGAGTAAATGGGACGAGGTGGGGTTCCATTGGGAGTGTGAACGGTGGGAGTGAATGGATGAGATGGTTGGAGCAGATGGGGCTTAAGAGAAGGAGAGTGATGAGTAAATCCCCCCAGGTCGGAAGGCACACTAAACCTGCCTACCTCTGACGAATCTTCTTCCAACGTTCCATGTGGTTATAGAGGAGGGTGGGCACACCCGGGGCAGAGAAACGGCTCTGTATTAAGGCAAAAGGGGATGGGTTATAACCTGCCGGGAGAGATAACACACCCAACACCACAGTGGGAAATCACAGACACAGACCCCGTCCCATCATCATCTGGGAGAATCACAGACACAGACCCCGTCCCGTCATCGAGTGGGGGAATCACAGACACAGACCCCGTCCCATCAGCATCTGGGGGAATCACAGACACAGACCCCGTCCCATCACCATCTGGGGGAATCACAGACACAGACCCCGTCCCGTCATCGAGTGGGGGAATCACAGACACAGACACCGTCCCGTCCTGTCATCGTGTGGGGGAATCACAGACACAGACCCCGTCCCCGTCCCATCACCATCTGGGGAAATCACAGACACAGACCCCGTCCCCGTCCCATCACCATCTAGGGAAATCACAGACACAGACCCCATCTCGTCCGTCACCATCTGGGGGAATCACAGACACAGACCCCGTCCCGTCACCATCTGGGGGAATAACAGACACACACCCTGTCCCATCATCGTGTGGGGGAATCACAGACACAGACCCCGTCCCGTCACCATCTGGGGGAATAACAGACACACACCCTGTCCTGTCACTATCTGGGGGAATAACAGACACACTCCATCATTGTCTGAGGAAATCGCCAACAGAGAACCTGCTCTATCACCATGTAGGGAAGAGACAGACACAGATCCCATCCCGTCAATGTGTGGGAGTATCACAGACACAGACCCCGTCCCGTCACCATCTGGGGGAATAACAGACACAGACCCCGTCCTGTCACTATCTGGGAGAATCACAGACACAGACCCCGTCCCGTCACCATCTGGAGAAAATCGCAGACACACTCCATCATTGTCTGAGGGAATCGCCAACAGAGAACCTGTTCTATCACCATGTAGGGAAGACACAGACACAGATCCCATCCCGTCAATGTGTGGGAGTATCACAGACACAGACCCTGTCCTGTCACCGTGTTTGGGAATCACAGACACAGACCCTGTCCCGTCACCGTGTGGAGGATTAATAGACACAGTCCCCGTCCCATCACCGTGTGAGTGAGAGTGAGAGTGAGAGGGGGAGGGGGGGGAGGGAGAAGGAGGGAGGGAGAGGGAGGGAGGGAGAGAAGATGGCCAGTGGCCAGATACATTTACCATGTTGATGTCCAGCGGTTTCTCGTTGGAGGGAAGCGGTGAGGGAATGCGGAGGCTAAGGGTGTTCCCGCCAGCACTGGCTGAGCGGGCCGTGGGCAATGGCATTTTGTAGATGTCCTGACCCTTGCCATTCAGCTCAGCTACCTGCAGGTGTACAAATCACTCAGTCATCACTCACTCCACACCTGCTTGTGTGTTTCCAGCCCCACCTTCTGCTGGACCCTTACCGTTAATCTCCCCACCCCTCATATCACCCTTGACCCCGGCATCTCACTCCTCCCTACCTCTGCCCTGGCTCGGTATCTCACTTTTGACTACTTCATAACTCCATTTTAACCTTTGATCCCTGAACACTCACTGACCCTGTTCCCACCTTGACCCCAGTATCTCACTTTTACTCCCCACCTTAAACATGTTCTCATCTTTAACCTCTCCCCAACCCTATTCTCACACTGACCCCAGCCTCTCACTTTTAGTCCTTCTGTTAACCTCATCTGCAGGTTCGCTCTTTAACCCACCCCTGATTTTGCAGGCCTTTCACCCCAGTATTTCACCTTTGACCCCTTCATTACTATTTTCACCCCCAACTCCAGCAACTCACTCTTAACTCCCTCTATCAATCTATTCTTACCCCTGACCTCAGTAACCTCATCCCCAATTCAGTTCACCCTTGACCTCATTAACCTGACTCATTCCTTACCTTTACCCTCACCCTCTTCTCATCTTTGACCCTTCTGGAACCCAGTTCTCATCTCTGACCCCTGCACCTCCTTGACGTCAGTGGCCCATCCTTAATCCTTCCCTGACCCCATTATCTCACTTTAATCCCTAATGATTTTCACCTTTGACCACAGTATCCCTCGAAACTGTTCTTAAACTCGCTGTCACCCCAACCTTAATATTAACTTTGACCTTTCCTTGATTCCAGAGCCTCAATTTTGACCCCAACCACCCCTTCCTCCACAGAACCTAGCCTGCCTCACACCCTCCCCACCGCTACCGACACCGGCACCTCTCCCACCTCCTCATCTTCCAGGGTGGGGGGCGGCTGTGGGCTGGGGCTGCGAGCTCCCTCGCGCTGGCTGGGGTTGTTCCTCATCCATGCCCTGCAGATGGGGTAGAGGGGGGTGTCCTCGGTGAACTGTGCCAGGTCCACGCTGCGGTCGAACAGCTTCATGGTGTAGGCATCTGCGGGGCGGCAAGGGCAGCATCACAACTCTCCTTCCCACACACCCTTCACCCCAGTCGTTCTCCCCAACCCGTCTCCCTCTCTCACCCAATTTCCCTGCCCCATCTTCATGCCGCCCTCCTCGCCTTCAACACTGTTCTCCACCTCCCTCTCCCCATCTCCCCTCATTCTCCCCATCCCCATTTCCTCCACTTGCCATCTCCCCCCGCCCCCAAGCCCCTCTGTCTGTACAGGTTATTGCTCACTGGGTCTCTGCAGGGCTCCCTCACAGCCGCCATCGTCCATCTCCTTCCTCCTCTTTCTCCTCTGGTGGGGGAAGCGTGTGGATGATCTGGTGGAGAAAGAGCAGGCCGTGAGGCAGAGGGAGGGGAGGTGGGAGAAGGGGGCGGGGTTGAAAGAAGTGGGAGAAGGTTGGGGAGGAGAGGCAGGCGGGAGGAGGGGGATGGGACAAGAGAGTTGGGGGAAAGGTGGAATGGGGAAGGGGAGGAGGGAAGTAGAAGAAAGGGGAGGGAGGTGGGCAGAGGGGGAGAGGTGGGTGGGAGGACAGTTGGGCAGGGAACTGCCACCCTCCCACAGTTCCCATTCCCTCTCTTAGACCATTAGACATTCGTTTCATCGTCTGCTCTGCCATTCCATCATGGCTGATTCACTTACCCTCTCAACCCCACCTCTCCCTTTTCCCCATAACCTTTGACATCTTGATTAATCAAGAAGCTATCAACATCCACTTTAACTATATCATGTGCATACACACACAGACACACACACACAGCATACAAAGTATACAACCACCTGTGGCAATGAATTCTACACATTCACCACCCTCCAGCTAAAGTAACTTCTGTTCTAAATGGACATTCCTCTATTCTGAGGCTGTGCTCTTTGGTCCATAATCACCCACTATAGGAAACATTATTTCCATATCCACTCTATCTCGGTCTTGCAATATTCAATGGATGTCAATGAGATTTTCCCCCTTATTCTTCTAAACTCCGGAGTACAGACCCAGAGCCATCAAATGCTCCTCATACATTAACCCTTTCATTCTCAAAATCATTCTCATGGACCTTCTCCAATGCCAGCACGTCCTTTCTTAGCTAAAGAGACAAAAACTGCTTGCAATACTCCAAGTATGGTCTGATCAAAGCCTTATAAAATCTTGGTTCCCACCTACACTTCCGTGACCCTCCCCCTTACCGTTTTCCTGCTGTCGGTGGAGAGCAGTCCCTGCAACAGAACAAAAGGAAATGGGTCAGCGTGCTTGTTCATTCCTGCTGGTAAGAGAAGCTGTGACCCTCATCTCCCACCCCCCCCCCCCGGGTCATTGCCCAACCAATTCGCCCTTTCAGCCAAGTACCTTGGGTCCTTGCAGATCCATCACCCAACACCACAGGGCAGCCTTCAGCTGGGGCAATGCTGGTTGGTTCCAGCCTCACCCTGCCTCTCCATCCCCCTCTCCCTGGCTCCTCTCTCTCTCACTTGCTACACCAACATCTATTTCCCTCAATCTTTCTGTCCATCTTCTCTCCCCCACCCCTCCAATCCCTTTTTCACTCAACACACCATCCACCCTCTCCCGCACTTGATACTGGCCATCTCCCCTCTCGGTCCCAAGGCAGGATCTCACAGCACAGAGATGAGGACAGCACAGAAACAGGCCCTTTGGCCCACCATGCCTGTGCTGACCACTACCCTGTCAAGCATTCTGATGAACATCTACAGAGACACAAGAGACTGTAAACACTCGGATCTGGAGCAACACACAGTCTTCTGGAGGATGGGTCTACTCAGCGGGGTCGAGTAGCACCTGTGGGTGGGGGTCATGGGTCGTTGAGGCTTTAGGTCCATCACCTGCATCAGGAATATGGAGCACGTGCAAGCAGAAGGGATTGGTTTCGTTTGGCATGTTCCAGTGCTGAACTGCTGCATCCTGTCTCCTGTGTGTTGGACGTGAAATGAAGCAGAAGGGATAAAACACAGGTGAGGGATGGAAAGATGCTGGTTGACTGGTCTCTCACTCTCACTCACTCCAGAGTCGTGATTGAACAGGAACAGGCCCTTCAGTACACAGTGTTGTGCCAATTCAACTGAACTGGTAATCAAACCAGTCCCTTCTGCCTACAGAGTGTCCAATTCCCTCCATTCTCTGCACATCCATGTGTATCTAACAGCCTCTTAAACGCCCTTATCTGTCTGTTTCCATCACCGCCCTGGCAGCACATTCCAGGCATCCACCACTCTCTGTACAAGAAAAAACTTTCCACAACTCACATTAACTGTGTATCCTCTCAAATTAGGCATTTCAACCCAGCAGGGGAAAGATACCACATGTCTATGCCTCTTAGAGACCTATGGGTCTCGCCCCCACCCCCAAACTCCACTGCTCCCAAGTAAACAGTGGCAAAGCAGTGTAGTGGTTAGCACAACACCTTACAGAACAATGGTAACCCAGGTTAAATTCCCACAGTCGCCTGTATGTTCTCCCTGTGACCGTGTGGGTTTCCACTAGGTGCTCTGGATTCCTCCCACAGTCCAAACACATACTGGTTGGTAGCTTGATAGGTCATTGTAAATTATCCCGTGATTAGTCTCGGATTAAATTGGGGCAGTGCTGGGTGGCGGGGCTTAAAGGGCCCATTCCGTGCTGTACCTTGATAAATAAATAAATAAACAAACCCAATTTTGTCCAACCTTCTTTCAGCTCATGCCCTCTAACGCTGGCAGCATCCTGGTGAACCCCTAACGCTGGCAGCATAATGGTGACCCTCTAACGCCCTCATGCCCTTTTACGCTGGCAGCATCCTGGTGAACCCCTAACGCTGGCAGCATAATGGTGACCTTCTAACGCCCTCATGCCCTTTAACGCTGGCAGCTTCATGGTGAACCTCTAACGCTGGCAGCATCATGGTGACCCTCTAATGCTGGCAGCATCCTGGTGAACCTCTAACGCTCTCATGCCCTCTAATGCTGGCAGCATCCTGGTGAACCTCTAATGCCCTCATGCCTTCTAACACTGGCAGCATCATGGTGAACCTCTAACATTCTCATGCCCTTTAACGCTGGCAGCTTCATGGTGACCCTCTAACGCTGGCAGCATCCTGGTGAACCTCTAACGCTGGCAGCATCATGGTGACCCCCTAATGCTGGCAGCATCCTGGTGACCCTCTAACACTGGCAGCATCCCGGTGACCCTCTAACGCCCTCATGCTCTCTAACGCTGGCAGCATCCTGGTGAACCTCTAATGTCCTCATGCCCTCTAACGCTGGCAGCATCCTGGTGACCCTCTAACGCCCTCATATCCTCTAACACTGGCAGCATCCTGGTGAACCTCCTCTGCACCCTTCCTTTAATGAGATAACCAGAACTGAATGCAATACTCCAGATGCGGCCTAACCAGGGTTTATAAAGCTGCAGTGCAAACTTGCTGACTTGTGAACTCAGTGCTTCAACTAATAAAGGCAATAGTGCCGTGTGTCTTCTTTACAAACCTAACAACCTGTGTGGCCACTTTCAGGGAGCTTTGGACTTGGGAGGAGTTATACTTCCATTCCTCTAAAGGTTCTGAGGTTCTGAGACAAGGTGAGTGAAAGAGGAAAAATCATCTGCTGGAGGATGGGTAGAGCAGCAACTGTGGGAGGAAAGGATCTGTCCTCATTCCAGCTCGAAACCCTGCATCAGGACCCTTAATAGCATTGGCATACAGAGTGGTAGAGTTATAAAAAACTGCAGCACAGAAACTGGCCTTTTGGCCCATCTAGCCCATGACAAACCATTTAAATTGCCTAGTCCCAACAACCTGCACCTGGACCATACCCCTCCATACCATCTCCAGCAGGTTGTTTTTCTTCCTCACTCATCTTGTCCCAGATCCCTCTCAGAGTTCGGCTCTCTGAACCTTTAGAAGAATGGAAGCCTAATCCGCTCCCTCCCCCATTTTAAGAGTTTAGCATTGTACAATAACAGAAGCTGAACCCAAACACCTGCTGCAAACTGGATATCGGCAGATGCTGACAGATTGCACGGTGCACTCACTTGCTCTGCAGGTCAGAGAGCACCGGCTTCACAGCTTCATCTTCAGTCTGGTCCCTGGAACAGTCGGAGAGACAGAGAGACATTGTGAGTCACGGCAGGGAGCAAGGAAATGACTGTAGCCCCACCAACCGGAAAACTCAAAATCAGCTCATTATCTTTACACTTGGAGAGACTGAGACTACATAATGAGGACAGAAGGGACATCTTTGAAAGGATATGGGGCCCTGTATTGGACTTTCTCACAGGGTGAGGACTGAGGTTTTTTCGTGCTGTCACCTCTGCTGTGTATGTTTACTTTTGCCTTTATATTTTTCTCCCTTTTGCTGCTCAATATTTAATTTGATTTTGTTATGGTTGTGGTTTTTGTGAATGTGCTGTATTTTTTTGTGTTTTTTTGTTTGTAATAAATAAAAATAAAAATAAATAATTTAAAAGAATCAGCTCATTATCAGTTCTGCAAACTTATACGTTCTACAGATCATTTACGGTACAAAGACACAAAATTAGCATAAGTTACAAAATAAAATTCAACATTCAAGATCCAAATTCAATTTATTATCAAAGAATGTATAAGGTATACAAAACTTAAGATTTGCCTAATAGTTTACTTATTACACACATGACCCTCACTGGGGGACGAATCCCACACACACTGAGTGTCAGAGGAACACAGACAAACAGCGGGAGAAAGACAATCTCATGGTGATGAGAAGGAATACAGAAGTGAGATAGATCAGCTTGCAGTGTTATTACAACAACAATCTAATGGGCTTCAGGAAAGGGAAGGCACGAGAACATCCACCAGTCCTCATCGTGGGGTCAGCAGGTGAAAAGGCTCCATCACTGCTGGAGCTGACCAGTCAGTTCCGACTGGCAACATCATCTCCTCCACAACCTCCCTCAGCAGTGGCGCACCACGAGGTTGTGAGCTTAGCCCCCTGCTCTACCTGTTTTACACCCATCACTGTGTTGCTAAGCACAGCTCCAATGCCATGTTACTGAGGGTCTCGGTCTGAAACGTCGACTGCATCTCTTCCTACAGATGCTGCCTGGCCTGCCGCGCTCACCAGCAACTTTGATGTGTGTTGCTGATTTTAAGTTTACTGATGACACCACGTTGTAGACTCGATCAAAGTTGTTGATGAATCAACGTATAGGAGGGACATTGAAAATCTGGCCGAGTAGTCCCACAACCTCTTACTCAATGTCAGCATGGCAAAGGAGCTAATTATTGCCTTCGGGAGGAGGAAACCAGAGGTCCATGAGCCAGTCCTCATCAGAGGATCAGAAGTGGAGAGGGTCAGCAACTTTAAACTCCTCGGTACTGTCATTATTGGAGGATCTGTGCTGGGCCCAGCACGCAAGTGCAGTTATAAAGACAGCACGGCCCCACCTCTAGTTCCTTAGGAGTTCGAGAAGATTTGGCATGACACCTAAACCTTTGCCAAACTTCTACAGGTGTGTACTGGAGAGTATATTGACTGGTTGCATCACAATGGAAACACCAAAGCCCTCAAATGGAAAATCCTACAAAAAGTAGTGGATACGGCTCAGTCCATCACAGGTAAAGCCCTCCCCACCATTGAGCATGTCTACACAAAGCGTTGCAGGAAAGCAGCATCCATCATCAGGTCACACTCTCTTCTCACTGCTGCCATTAGGTACAGGTACAGGAGCCACAGGACTCCTCACACCACCAGGTTCAGGAACAGTTATTATCTCTCAACAATCAGGCTTTTGAACCAAAGAGGATAACTTCACTCAGCTTCACTTGCCCCATCATTGAAATGATTCCACAACCTATGGAGTCACTTTCAGGGACTCTTCACCTCATGTTCTCGGTATTTATTACTTAGTTATTTATAATTATTATTTGTTTTGTTTTGTATTTGTACAGTTTGTTGTCTTTTGCACACTGTGGAATACTCAAGTTGGTGCTGCCTTTCATTAATTCCATTACGATTATTATTCTATTCTGGATTTATTGAATATGCCCACATGAAAATGAGTATCAGAGTTGTATATGATGAAGTATATGTACTTTGATAATAAATTTATTCTGAATTTTGAACTCTGCTCTTTGCACTCAGCAGGTCACCCTGCATCGATGCAAGTTTCAGGTCAAGAATACACTCACCTCTCCACGTCACTCTTTTCAACCAAGCACTGCAGAACAGCATCTAGTCGATCGCGAGCGGTGGAGGCTTCTAGATCTGCAAGAGACACGGGCAAGCAACGAATGAACCTGGGGGTTCGCAGAACACTGGCGAAGGTCATTCACTACCACTGATGGGGGAGAATCAAGTTTGTCATACTCCAGAGGGGATGAGCAGAAATACAAAGGGGTACCAGTTCTGGACTCTGATAAGGACGGGCACCATTGGGGGAGGGAAGGGCAGGTGGAACAAGACTGGGGGGGAGATCTGGTGCAAGGTGTGGGGATTGTGGGTGCATGGAACCAGAAATGGGAGGGGGAACAGAAATGGGAGATGAGATATAGGAAACCAGACAAGATGGGGGAAGCAGAAGGAGGGAGGGAGGGGAGGGGGAGAGAAAGAGATCGGGAATACAGAATGTAAGGGTTACCTGACCCCAGGGTCAAATTGGGGGGGGGTAGGCAAGCCATTAGGTGAACTATGTGAACCTTTTAGAATGATTTTTGGGGAGAGAGGCATAACACCGACATGGTGGGAGGAGGATGAATTCAGATGTTTTCCGGGAGAGGCAGGTTTGGAGGTGGGGAAGGAGTACCATAAAGGATAGAAGGCGGTTACGTGGTGGTGGGGTACGTCAGCTTGCTTATGCGTGCACCTCACCTGATTTCTCCGTCTTCACCTTCACCGTTAGCATGGTGGCACTGTGAGGTCTCATCTACCCGTCCACAGTAGGGGGAGCTCTCAGTCCACACAAGGAACTCGGAGGCCTAACAAGGTGGGTGGGGAAGACACAAAAAGAGGCAAGCCTGAGAAATCAGGAAAACTGACCATCCTGCGAAGGTTCGACTTGGGGCAGTCACGGAATTCCACCAGGGACTCACAACATGGAAGCAGTCAACGAGAGTTGTTACAGCACAGACACAGGCCCTTCCACCCAACAAGTTCATGCTGACCACAAATCTGAACCCAAGGTTAGGTCCTGCTATACACTGATGATTCAAGTACTTGTTCAGAGAGGTGAATTCTTGGGGAACTTAGGGAAAGTAACTGAGTGCAGGATTAGCATAAACGAATATTAAATTGTCAGTGTGGATTCAATGGACCAACTTCTGTGTGAAACCCGGCTGGTTTCCTTGGCTGCATAAATCTAAGTAAGACACACTCCAGTCCCACCAAACCCATGAGATTTGAGACGGCTCTCCCACCCCAGACCCCGGTTTGTGTGGATGCTGTGTAATTTGCCTCCCTGTTACAACTCAGTGCCAATAAACAACAGACAACACAATGTATACAATTAAAGGAATTATATTTATGAATCTTAACTCAACTAAAGGGTTAGTAAAGAAAAGAAAGAAAAAAACAAGAAAGGCCCATATAATTAAACAGTCAAGTATGCACCAGTTGGAGCTCAATTCACTGATCTTCAGTCGATCTTGGTGCCTGACTCCATTGGATCACGATCTCCCCACCGGGTCATATCCTAAGGCCGGTTATCTCCAGCTTCACCTCTCGCCGAACAAAAGACCCAGCTCACATTCTAAAACACCCATCATCTCTAACCATAACCCAAACACTGCGTCTACAGAAAGACCATTACCTTAGCAATGAAACCTTTTCCAGGGTGTTACATGTGCTTTGTATAATTTCCTCTTTAAGGATGTACTTCAGAAATGACTAAATGGGAGGGAAAAGGCTTAAGATCAATGTTTACCACTATATGGTACAAGCTGCCAAAGGAAGTGATAAAGGAATGTATAGTTACAACATTTAAAAAAACATTTGGACCAGTGCACAAATAGGAAAAGTTTAGAATGATACAGGCCAAATGCGGGCAAATGGGATTAGCATCTTGGTCAGCATGAATGAGTTGGGCCAAAGTGCCTGTTTCTGTGCTATATAACTCAAATATGATCACCTCGTTCTAAATGTAAGGAAATAAATTCCCAACCTATTCAACCTTCCTCCATCGGACCATCCATCTATAGCTGGGAGCATCCAAATCATAGAGAGTCATAGAGAAGCATAACACAGAAGCAGGCCCTTCGGCCCATTTAGTCCATGCCAAAACCATTTAAACTGCCTACTCCCATCGACCTGCACTGGGACCACAGCCCTCCATATCCCTACCATTTCAAACTTCTCTTAAATGTTGAAATTGAGCTTGCATGCACCACTCGTGCTGGTAACTCATTCCACACTCACAACCCTCTAAGTGAAGAATAATCCCCTCATGTCCCCCTTAAACTTCTCACATTTCATACTTAACCCATGACCTCTGGTTGTAGTCCCACCCAAACTCAGTGGAAAAAGCCTGCTTACATTTACCCTATCTATACCCATCATAATTTTGTATACCTCTATCGAATCTTCTCTCAATCTTCTACGTTCTAAAGAATATAGTCCTAACTTATTCAATCTTTCCTTATGATTCAGGTGCTCCAGACCTGGCAATATCCCTGAAGGTTTTCTCTGCACTCTCAATCTTTTCTGTAGGTAGGTGACCAAAACTACACACTGTGAACTGGCTCCAATTAAATCTGATCTTAATGTCACCAATAACAACAATAGGGAGG
The DNA here is from genome assembly GCF_030028105.1 of Mobula birostris. NCBI lineage: Eukaryota > Metazoa > Chordata > Chondrichthyes > Myliobatiformes > Myliobatidae > Mobula > Mobula birostris. The sequence continues at coordinate 128,869,541 of NC_092377.1, read as the reverse complement.
TCAGGGAGTTCACACCACAGTCCTGATGCAACACACACTGATGCTTGTTTAGTGTCGAGAGGGGCTACACATTCTAGTGGGATTTTTTACTGAATTCTCACTTAGAATGATCTAGAGTGGTGGACTGTGGCTAACTGGTGAGTTGTCTTTTACTCTCTCTCTTTATCGCCTGCATTGTCCTGGTTAAGATTTCTACTGCTATGCTGTGAGGTATTTTTATTTTAGCAGTTTTCTGCAGAAGGAGTGTGTCATGTTAGTAATAGTGTTTTGGCTTCAGCTGAAGATAAGGAGCCATAAGGAGTAATGATGCGTCAGCCAATTGTAACTTTCTGCCCAGTGGAAGATTCGGGAGAGCTAGGCGGGATCAGACTTTTGAAGGACTGTAGTCTGGTTTGGAGTCTTTTGGCAGGTGCTGCTGAACGGGACACAAGGGAATATGTCGCAGAATGCCGTTAGAAGGACAGACCCGGGTGTAAGAAGTGCTTCATGCAGATGAATGGCAGCAAAAAGGAAGGGCCAGTACTCCTGAGAGAGCCAGTTCGTTTAAGATGGTCTCCAAGAGAAGTTCTGACTGGTGTCCTTCGCGCAGGATATGGGTTCAGCATGTGAGTAAAGCAATATACACGACTACTCCAGAAATGAGCTCTAACATTAACATGCACATTGGGCTGGTTTAACTGTATTACGTCATTATTTTTCTTTTCTTTTTCTGTAACTGTTAAAGTTGAAAATTTGGTAATGATATTTCCTTTGTAATTTTATGCCGGTGTACGATCTGCTAATGTTCTGGCGAACAATAACTTTGCATGGAGCAGTATTTACACAGCATTCACGACGAACAATGCTCCTTAATTGGAACATCCCAACTTTCCTGTTTGGTTGAACCCCAAATTATACCAACCCTAGACATATATTGCTTATGAAAAGAGGCGTTCTTACCGGAGTCACTTGGCTGTTCGCAGAGTTAGCTAACGTGTCAGATTTGTATATGAGCCCAGTGAGAGGGTTACACTTAAATAGTGTGGTTATATTTGCCAACTTTCAATCACTGGGAATTATATCTAGAACTGACAGGTACAACCCTCTCTACTGTTAAGAGCGTATTCTGGAGTCATGGAATATAGCTAATATTAATCTCAACAGCAACCAGTCTTCCAAATGTTGATTAAATTTGAAATGCTGCTCAGAAGGACTTACATCCTGGAACTGCCGATTAGGGTTGATTGCAAGCAAGGAAACACCCCATTGACCTGAGGTGTCTGCATATGCATGATGCAGCTCAGAGACATTAGAGATTAACATTTAATCCAGGGTGTCTGGAGTGTTGGTGTGAAGATCTAGGTATTTGAAAATTATATGTAACTCAAAGGAAGCATTATGAATGCATTGTAACGATAGAAATTATTCCCTGTTACCTTTTATATTTAGCATATAAAATATGTGATCTAATGTTGGGTCAGGGAGCCCCTACTGAGCGTGGCTCCAATGATGGCTGCTTGTTGTTTTGAATGAAAGCTTCTATATCACCAGTTTCAGTGTTTCTCCGCTGACTTCGATCACTGTCACAATATTTGGGGGCTTGATGGGATACATTCGTGACCAGTGATCTCGGCAGTCTCAGTGGGTGAGCATCTTTAAGATTAGCACCCATGCTTAGATCCGTTCAGGTCAATGACCATGGGATCACAAAGATTCAAACACGGCGGAGAGCTGAACTGGTAGATACAAAAGTGGTGTTGTGTGTGTGTGTGTATAGTCCTTTCCAACCCTTCGAACCTTCGAACCGCATAACCCAGCAACCCCTAATTTAACCCTAGCCTAATCACAGGACAATTAACAATGACCAATTAACCTACCAAATGGTAAGTCTTTGGACTGTGGGAGGATACCAGAGTACCTGAGGGCAAACCACACAGTGACGGGGAGAACGTACAAACTCTTTACAAGCAGTGGCGGGAATTGAATCTGGGTCTTCTGTACTGTAAAGTGCTGTGCAAACTACTACGCTACCGTGCCATGTGTAAGAGACCAAACATTTTTGGGTAATTTGGTGAGACAGGGCCACTGGTTGCTGACTATTCAGGACGCCAGTGGGATGTGTGTATAAAGTTCAGTGAACTTTGAAGTAGCACACTTGTTTGTGAGTGTGTTTTTAGAATAAGCCTGTAACCTTGGTGTAACAGTTTTAAATGCAAAGGAATACAACAGGCATCATTAGTTCAGACACACATACTAACAGATTGCAGAGTACAATTAAGTCTGTACTGTTTAATTTTTATCTGTCACTCATATTTTGCATTTTGTGAGAATTAGTGTGGAGATACTTGAGGTAGAGGTTATACCCAGATATATCAGTTGGGATGGCATCTATTGAGGTCAGGCAACAACAGACCATGGTGACCCGAGCCAGCCTATGACCCGAATTATGACCAATTCATAAGCCCTTTACTCCTGGGAAGAAGCAGAGCATTTTGTCAGAGCTGCCTTCATTTAGTAACCTGAAGGAACACAGAATTCTGTTGCAGGCTTGAGGAAATGATTGAAGTTCACCAGACGCACCCCAGAGATATACGTGTGTTGGTAAAAGCAGCTCCCAAGAAATATCTGGGGCTGTATGGCTCAAGGAGTGGAGGATAGTACATGGGCAACTACCGGCAATACCAGATCGTAAGCGGAACAAGTGCTACACATGCCCTTACACTTCCTCCCTCACCACCATTCAGGGCCCCAGACAGTTCTTCCAGGTGAGGCGACACTTCACCTGTGAGTCGGCTGGGGTGATATACTGCGGCCGGTGCTCCTGACGCGGCCTTCTATATATTGGCGAGACCCAATGCAGACTAGGAGATCGTTTCACTGAACACCTACACTCTGTCCGCCAGAGAAAGCAGGATCTCCCAGTGGCCACACATTTTAATTCCATGTCCCATTCCCATTCTGACATGTCTATCCACGGCCTCCCCTACTGCAAAGATGAAGCCACACTCAGGTTGGAGGAACAACACCTTATATTCCGTCTGGGTAGCCTCCAAGCTGATGGCATGAACATTGACTTCTCTAACTTCTGTTAATGCCCCACCTCCCCTTCCTACCCCATCCCTTATTTATTAATTATTATATATATTATTATTTTTTTTCTCTCTCTCCTTTTTCTCCCTCTGTCCCTCTCACTATACCCCTTGCTCATCCTCTGGGTTCCCCCCCCAGCTTTGTCTTTCTCCCTGGGCCTCTTGTCCCATGATCCTCTCATATCCTTTTTGCCAATCACCTGTCCAGCTCTTGGCTCCATCCCTCCCCCTCCCACTTTCAAATCTCTTACTAGCTCTTCCTTCAGTTAGTCCTGACGAAGGGTCTCGGCCTGAAACGTCGACTGTACCTCTTCCTAGAGATGCTGCCTGGCCTGCTGTGCTCACCAGCAACTTTTAAGTGTGTTGAATGAAGAGGGATATTGCTTGTTTACAGGGGAACTGAGGCAGCAGCTGGGGGGAGGTGGGAGTAACTGGGACGATAATGTCAGTGGTTCAGAGAGCTGATGAACCTGCCGTGGATTATGTGAATGTAAATATTGAGTGTATGAGTATTCAGGGTCTGATAATCCAGGGAGGGATGACCCAGTCTTCCTGAAGATGCTGAAGGAAGCCCTGAGCTCAGCCCACTGGGAAGTTTTAGATTTGGGGACAGCAGTGGGCTGGTGAGATAGACAAGAGGAGGGGAAGAGAGGTCATAGAGTAGCTGTAGTGAACGTAGCTGCTGGATGTTAGAGATGACTTGCTTTGTGTGCCAGGGCACCCAGCAAGGAACTGCTGGAATAGACATGGAAAGGTAAAGGAGGTGATTTGTTACAGCTATGGCCTCTCAGGCTGTGGTTGAATGGTTGAAGGCAGTGTCCTGAAAAGAAAGAAAGGTGTGACAATCACTCACCAAAGCAGACAGAATCCACAGCAGTGCCCTCTCTCACCGATTTGACTACCGACCAGGTTATAGAGCTTGTGAAGTCCGCATCCAGGTCAGGCAAATGGCTGGCGCTAGCCTCTATTGCCAGTGGTGGTTATCCATGATTGTACACGAGAGGTTTATTAGGGGCCGGCAATGTGAAATATTATTGGATGAGGGGGTCATGATGGTGGTGGTGGTGTGGCCTCCGTCGGTCGTGGTCGACCATGGGTACTGCTCCTCTGGTAGTCACTGGTTTGTCGAGCAGCCTCGACTGTAGCTATTGAGGCCGATCCTGGAATAGCAGGCTCTGCCACAGTTGCTGCATGTGTAGGGCGTTGTGGAATTGTTGTCCGCTGTCCGCTGTGCTCTCTGCTCCACAAACTGACTCAGGATCACTCTTTCGCCTTGCTCTAGGTGTTGCTGAAGAGTATCTTGCCATTTCTTGCGGTCATCTGCTGTATCCTCCCAGCACTCTGTGTTGATTTTTAAGGCTTTCGCGTCGCGCTTGCAGAGGTCCTTGAAGCGAAGCTGGAGTCTACCAACGTTCGTCTTGACTGTTGCTAGTTCTCCATAGAGTACGTCCTTTGGCAGTCTACCATCTGTCATACGATAGAAGTGGCCCAGCCAGTGCAGTCTGTGTTGTCTTACAAGTGTGAACATTGTGGGAAGTCCAGCGCGGGACAGGACCTCAGAGTTTGGGAAGTTGTCTCTCCAGGTGATGCCGAGGACGCGGCGAAGGCTGCGCAGGTGAAAACTACCGAGTTTCCTCTCCTGCTTGGAGTAGATGGTCTAAGTCTCACTATCATACAGGAGGGTGCTGATAACGCATGCATTGTACACAGCAGTCTTGGTCTTTGTAGCGAGTTTCGGATTCTCCCACACCCGCGAGGAGAGTCGAGCAAGGATCGATGCTGCTTTGCCGATACGCCTATTGATTTCAGCATCGAGGGAGAGAGTGTCGCTAATGGTCGACCCTAAGTACGTGAACTTGTGGACCACTTCTAGATCGTAATTGTCGATGGTAATGACTGGTGTCTCCACTACGTTCTGGGCAAGGATATTTGTTTTCTTTAGGCTGATGGTAAGCCCGAAGTCCTTGCATGCCTTTGAGAAGCGGTCCATGAGAGTTTGTAGTTGCTGTTTGGTGTGTGAGGTTATAGCAGTGTCATCGGCAAAGAGCATGTCACATATTAAGATCTTCCGCACCTTTGTTCTTGCTCTCAGGCGCGCAGGGACAGCCGCCCATCAGACCTGGTGTGCATGTAGATGCCTTCTGTCGACGTCCCAAACGTGTGCTTCAATAGCAGAGAGAAGAAGATGCCGAATAATGTTGGGGCCAACACGCATCCTTGTTTGACTCCACTAGGAGTAGTGAAGGGTTCTGATGAGCTGCCATCGTACTGAACAGTAGCCCTCATGTCGTCATGGAATGACTCGATGATATTTCGGAGTTTCGGGGGACAGCCGATTTTGAGGAGGATCTCAAAGAGCCCATCCCTGCCGACAAGGTCGACTGCCTTGGTCAAGTCGATGAAAGCAACACAGAGGGGTTTCTGTTGTTCCCTGCACTTCTCCTGGAGTTGAAGGAGTGAGAAAATAATGTCAACAGTTGACCTCCTTGCGTGAAAACCACATTGGGACTCAGGGTAGATGCGCCAGAGTTACACAAGCAAAGACTTTGCTGACAATACTCAGGCGGGAGATACCCCTGTAGTTGTTGCAGTTGCTCCTCTCACCCTTGTTCTTGTACAAAGTGACGATTCTGGAGTCGTGCATATCCTGTGGTACGGCTCCTTCCTTCCAGCCCTGATGGAGGACCTCTTGTAAAGGTTGCAGGAGTGAACTTTTGCAGTGTTTGATCAGGTCTGGAGGAATCCTATCATTGCCAGGAGCTTTCCCTGGGGCCAGACTGTCAATTGCCTTGCTGAGGTCCTCAATGGTTGGCTCGGAGTCGAGTTATTGAACAGCATCAATAACTGATACTGCTCACGACTGGAGAGGCGATTTACATTACCAGTGCAAGAGGTGAAACAATGAGGACAGATTGAAGTCAGCCTCAGGTACCTGAGATTGAGAATGCGGCTTTCTGTAGATTTTTGGATCTGCCCAATGAAGATACTATCTACACACGCTGAGAAAGGCATATACTAGGAAAAGGAGAAATAACACAGATAAGACAGGAACAGTGAACATGTGTGACCCACAAAGAGACAGCAGCCCCAAGCAGATGGGCGAGACAGGGCAATGTGTGGGAATCATGTCAGGAGGTCCCAAGGGTCAGGGCCAAGCACAGACAGGAGCTGTTAGAAGTAGTAGGTAGCAGTGATTAAATAAAGGCTCACTAGAAAGTAGACAGTAAGGAGCAGACAGGAAACGACTGGGCAGACATCAGTATGGGGATGGCAGCAGAAGAACTAGAAACAACAGAAATTACAAATGTACAGAAAAAAACTACAAATGCTAAGTTAGTAAGATTACATGGAGATGTGAAGGATCACTGTAACCAGGGTAACACATTGAGGTATCAAGCAAAACAGCGGCAACATACTGCCGATCAGAGAGAGCCAGAGGGAGAGAAGCTGGTCTCCCACAGCCAGCTGGCAAGGGAGCTGGTCGAAAAGACAAGTTCTGCTCCCAGGTGGATAGAATCTCAGGTGGAGCTCTGGGCGAATGACACCCATGTTGGTGTACAGTCCCGGTGTGGCAGCCAGGGACTCAGGTTAAACCGCATGACTCACCTGCTTGTCACCCTCACAGACTGAGCGAGAGATCAAGTGTACCCTGTAACAGCGTCATTGCACCCAAGTGATGAACACCAGCAGGCTGCACCAGTTCTGACTGCACCTTACTCAATAAACGTAAATGCAGAAGACACGGAAACAGGGTGACAGCGAGCCATGAACAGCATGCTGACATATAACTGTAACTCTGTAATGAAAACTGGTTCCTGAAGGTAGGCGATTAGTTTTAGAGATCAGAATAGAAAGATATTGGGGAAAACTTATGGGAAGGGATCTGAGTTACAGCAGAGACATCAAGTTCCACAACTTCAATGGCATGGCAGACTGGGAAAGAGAAGAACTTACACATGGTGTCTGAATGTATTCACCCCAGACTGAATGGGGAGTGAATACAAATGAGCTGGGCCTTTTCAGTGGTTGGGCCAGTGATTGACTGGATAGTCCAGGAAGGGCGCCACTGGGGTGAGGTCCTTGCAGCCATTCAAATAGAGACCATCCTAACCCCTTCTACATTGATGAAAAGGTCTAAGACAGGGGTAGGCAACCAAATATTGGGATACTATGCTTATCCGGCCCGTGAGCGATTTTTCCTTATTCTGAGTGTTTCACGCGACCACACTGATGGACATCCATGGCGTCTTGTTACACTGGCCCCAGGTTCTGTTTTGTTCTGAACCAAACACTGGTATATACGAATGATGGGAAGGCAGGCTACCTTATTAATATGTATTTGATATTCTCCGTGCACGCGCAGGTTTTCAGATGGGGTTGTTCAAATTTGTAAACAGAAACAGCGTCACTGTGTTTTCACAAGAAATCCATGCTAAATATCCAGATATTTACGTGTGCTATAATATTTGTTGAATAACTCGCGTTTCGAAATAAAATCGAAGAAAAAAATTCCAATGCCAGTGAATGCAAAACGCAGGAAGGTAGACACTGAGTGCCGAAATTTCCAAGACCCTTGGACACTAGATTACAACAAACAGCATCAAATTACACATTGATTTATCAACTGTTTTCATTAAAATTTTCTTTTTTATTATGCTTAATTTACCACCATTCAATGCATCATGTTCATACGTTTTATGTTTAAAGATCCCTTGTGTCCTTTTAATAGATTCAAAAGATGCCTTGATTAAAATAAATTGCAACTAAACCGAGTTCTTTGATTACTAATTGGCATCCTTGGTTAAGCACAAATGATTTTCTAGCATGCATTATTCGTTAATTTGAGGCAAAACATAACTAGATGTATTTAAATGGATAATTCCCATATTTCAAGTTTTTTTATGACATTTATCTGGCCCACCGTACCCTCAATAATACGCGATCCACGCCACAGAGGCAAAAAGACTCATTTGTCAGATCTTTTGTTATGGCATGGAGTGTGAACTGTTGCCTGTGAGACTGATACATTTACTGTGCTGGTGCCCCTGACCAGAGAGTAACCACTGACAGCCACTGCTGAGTTTTAGCTATCAGATAATGAAGGAGTGAAGATAAATAATGTGATTAAACTGCAATTGGCCAGCAGGAAAGGAGGAAACAGCCATATGAATGATAAAGCTGCATTTTAAAGACAGTTGGTCAAAGTTCTAGAAAGATCTCTGCTTGTAGATAGCCATTAGGGACGATGTAGATGCACAGAGGATAGGATAGTTAATTGGGGAAGGGGGCCTCTCTGGGAAGCAGTAACAGTACACACACAGAAGTTCCAGGACTTCCAGGATCAGCTTTGGAGAAAATAGTAAGCATTAAAGTTGTTGGCAGAACTGATAGCTATTCGTACAGCAGAATTAGAGAACAGAATGTCTTTGGATTTTATTCTATCAGAAAATGGGGGTACTTGTGCCCTGATAGGGCAAGAATGCTGTACTTACATACCTGACAAAACAGAAAATATAACTAACTTGACAAATCACATTCGAGAAGCTACCAAATAGTTTAGGAAAGTAGGGGATCAATATCATGAATATAACACTTCAGGACATGGATGGTGGCCATTTGGCAAACTGGGAGGACGGTGGGCAACTACTCTGCAATAACTGGTATTATAATGGCTGTCATTCTTTTACAATTTTTTGTGTGAAATAACAGGATGAAGGAGAGGATATTAAGGAAAGGAACAGGTACTCTTTAAAATGGATGGATGAAAAGGAAATTTTGGGGTTGAGCTTTGAAACCACATCATTGTACACATATATTCATATTTCAATTACTATTACTTGGTGAAATGTAATATTGCCATAAAATGACAAAAAGGAGGGAATGTGAAAATATACTTGTAGTAACAAAGTGGAAGCTGTATTGTACCAGAGTGCTTTGCTGATAGTGTTTATGTGACATTATGCAGATGGACCATGAATATTACAAACTGCTGAAAGACGAGCAGATTTGGTTACTGGACGAATGTTAAGTACACTAATCAAGCAGACTAACAGAGTGTGCCCTGTCCCTGAACTAGTGCAAGTAGATAACACTTGTGTATAAGAGTGACTATGCTGGTTGTTTTCTTGAAGCCACCACTGGCTCCTCTGCAACAACAGCCTTCCCTTGTAGCAAGTAAACGCGTGTATGATTGTTTCACTCTAAGTTAATTGTTGTTTGTTATAAAATATAGCAAAAAGGTGCTCAACACATTACAACTATCAGGGAGGAGATTTCTGAATGGTTCATAAATCCATTAATATTACTTCATTATTCCTCTTTTGCTTTATAAATTTATTTTAACTTGCAGCATTCTTTATGTCCTGTACTACTGTCACAAACTAAATTTCATGACATCTGTCAGTGATCATAAATCTGACAGACCCTCACCATTTTTTATTGATGCACTGTAGAAAACATCCAAACTGGATGCACCACAGCTTGGTATAGCAAAAGCCTTGCACATGACCACAAGAAACTGCAGAGTTGTAGACACAGCTCAGTCTCCCCTCTCTGGACTCCGTCTACACTTCCTGCAGACCCATTAAAGCAACCAGCGTAATCAAAGGTCCTTCCCACCCCAGACAATCTCTCTTCTTCCCTCCTACCATCAAGCAGAAGATAGGAAACAACACACACAAAATGCTGGAGGAACTCACCAGCTCAGGCAGCATTTATGGAGACGAATATTCATTATTTCGGGATGAGACACTTCATCAGGACTGAAAAGCCTAAAAGCACATACCACCTGGCTCGACGACAGCTTCTGCCCTGCTTTTATCGGACTATTGAAAGGTTCCCTAGTGCAGTAAGATGGACTTTTCGCTCACAATCTATCTCGATCTGATTTTGCACTGTATTTGTTTACCTGTTCTGTAGCTGTTGTACTTTATTCTGCATTGCTATTATTTTACTTTGTTCTGCTTCAATGTGCTATGTAATGATTTTATCTGCATGAACATTAGGCAAGACAAGCTTTTCACGGCATCTCGGTACATGCGACAATAATAAACCAATTCAAATACTGTACATAGCGATGGCCGACATCTACTTCCGGTTATGTGTCAAGAGTGGGCAAGCTCTATCAATCCCATTGATATGATTCCGCCGCGCTTTCCTGCCGCCTAGCCTTCCCCGATGCCCAGTCGCCGGGCTGCTTATCTTTCCCACCGCCCTATCGGAGCGATTCCGCTCAGCTGCACCGCACCGCCATCGCGCTCACCAGATCCTCAGGCGACGTCGCCTCTGCCCTGACAACCCCGCCAACGACCGATCCTCCAACCGTCTCCCTCCGCTGCGCGCTGACGTCATCGCGCACCGGCTATCGAGGACCCGTCCCGCCCACCTTTGGGATCGGCAGCGTTATCTGAGTCCGGACAGGGGCGGAGCCAGTCCGCTGCGCTCACGGTGGTTGGTTCCACTCGCTTCCTCTCCCTGCCCGTCACCCGACCGACCGTTAACTCCGCCCACCCTCGCCGCTTGAGACGCGCGACAGCAGGCGAAGGCCGTTGGGCCCGCTGGGCGCGAGCGGGATGGAACGAGCTTCGGGAGGGTGAGTGAGGGGAAGGAGAAAGAGAAATAGAAAGGTGAGGGTGGGCTGCTCATGTATGGGGTTCCTTGTGTTGGTGCTGTCGAGTGGGTCATGTGGCTGTGTTGAGGTTTATGGGTTTGGAAACGTCTGTGTTTGGGATTGAAAGGCTCTCTGTACATTGGATTGGGGGTTCCACATATGCATAGAATTAATGGGTCTCTGTACTTGCTTTGAACTGGGTGATTTGCGTTTAGGGTTGGAGGGGCTTTGCATTTGGGCAGGAGAGATCTGCAATTGCATTGAGTTGATGGGTTAGTGTTTGGGGTTGGAGGGGCTTTGCATTTGGGCAGGAGAGATCTGCAATTGCATTGAGTTGATGGGTTAGTGTTTGGGGTTGGAGGGGTTCTGCATTTGGGCAGGAGAGATCTGCAATTGCATTGAGTTGATGGGTTAGTGTTTGGGGTTGGAGGGGTTCTGCATTTGGGCAGGAGAGATCTGCAATTGCATTGAGTTGATGGGTTAGTGTTTGGGGTTGGAGGGGCTTTGCATTTGGGCAGGAGAGATCTGCAATTGCATTGAGTTGATGGGTTAGTGTTTGGGGTTGGAGGGGCTTTGCATTTGGGCAGGAGAGATCTGCAATTGCATTGAGTTGATGGGTTAGTGTTTGGGGTTGGAGGGGTTCTGCATTTGGGCAGGAGAGATCTGCAATTGCATTGAGTTGATGGGTTAGTGTTTGGGGTTGGAGGGGCTTTGCATTTGGGCAGGAGAGATCTGCAATTGCATTGAGTTGATGGGTTAGTGTTTGGGGTTGGAGGGGCTTTGCATTTGGGCAGGAGAGATCTGCAATTGCATTGAGTTGATGGGTTAGTGTTTGGGGTTGGAGGGGTTCTGCATTTGGGCAGGAGAGATCTGCAATTGCATTGAGTTGATGGGTCTGGGTTGAGTGGAGTCTGCAACTCTGGAACTTTCTGTTTATTTAGGATTTCCAGTTACCATGTTTTTTTAAAAAAATTCTTTCTCGGTGTCAGGGTCCGAGCTGAGGAGAAATCTTTCCTCCAGTCGGAGCACAGTGGCCCTTTGTGATTCTGTGCACCCAGAGGACCCGGATCATTTCGAGGTTGAAGAATCTCCCAGCTGTTAGTGGGATCGACGGAGGCGGATCTGAGCCAGGGATAATGGTGCTTGGGTAGAAGAGCAGCCCTGATCCAGGCTCAACCTGGCTGAGTGTCCTGCTTCCTGCCTCTAGTTCCTTACCTTCAAACCCAGCCCCTTAATTATTCTGGATATCCGCTGCTCTGCTGTTGTCCTGGGCACCAACGTTTTGAATTCTCTTCCAAGAGCCTCCTAGAGCCAAATGGCGCAGGAACAGACCCTTCCCACTGAGTCTGTGGTTAACCATCTTACTCTCGCAACATTCCTATTAACTTTTCTCTCAGACCAGTGATTCAGTGGATCCCCCTTCCTCACTGCCCGTTCACACTGATCCTAGTTCAAAATAAATTTATTATCAAGGTACATATATGTCACCATATATAACCCTGAGATTCATTTTCTTGCAGGCATATTCAATAAATCTATAATAGAATCAATGAAAGACCTCACCAATTCGGGCGTGCAGCCAGTGTGCAGAAGACGACAAACTGTGCAAATTCAAAAAGAAATAAATAATAAGAACTAAGATATCAAAAACATGAGATGAAGAGTCCTTGAAAGGGATTTCATAAGTTGTGTGAACATTTCAGTGACAAGGGGAGTGAAGTTATCCCCTTTGGTTCAAAAGCCTGATGGTTGAGGGGTGATAACTTCCTGAACCTGGTGGTGTGAGTCCTGAGGCTCCGATTCCACCATCTTCCTGATGGCAGCAGTGATGATGGATGCTGCTTTCCTGCGACAACTCTTCGTGTGCTCAGTGGTGAAGAGGGCTGTACCGGTGATGGATGAGCCACATCCATTAAGCTTTGTCAGATTTTCTGCTCAAGGGCATTGGTGTTTCCATACCAGCCAGTCAACGTACTCTCCACTACACATGTATAGAAGTTTGTCAAAGTTTTAGATGGCATGCTGAATCTTTGCAAAGACCAAGGGAAGCAGAGGTGCTGCTGTACTTTCTTCGTAATTGAACTTGTGTGGGCCCCACGACAGGTCCTCTGAAATGAAATACCGATGAATTTTTAATTGCTGACTTCTCCACGTTTGAGCTCCCTTCTCTCCCCCCCCCCCGATGAGACCACTGTTTGTCATGGGGGGACCTCTGGTTTCCTCTTCCTGAAGTCAATAATTAGCTCCTTGGTTTTGCTGACATTGGGTAAGAGGTTGTTCTTGTGTCACCACTCAGCCAGATTTTCAGTCCCCCTCCTACCTCCTGTGATCCGTCACCATCTTTGATTTGCCCAACGACAGTGGTGTCATCAGCAAATTTGCATAGGGCATTGGAGCTGTGCTTAGCCACAGTCATAAGTGTAAAGTGCCATTTTTAATTCTCTCCGACCCTCATAGTAATTCCCTCCATGAACCTCCTGAAGGGCTTAAGTAAAATTTTGGAGACACAAGAGTTAGCAGACTCTGGAATCTGGAGCAGCAGGCAAACAGCAGGAGAAACAGGGTAGGTCAGGTAGCTTCTGTTGGGTTTGGGATGATAAGGTGATTGATGGATTGAGACCATACCTCAGATGAAGTTTTGTTTGATGATAGCTTTGGTGAAACACGTTTATCTCTGCTACCCATTTCCTCTGTCAATGAAGAAGGTCCGGAAGAGATTCACCAAACCAATTCCACGAATGCAAGAGTTAATGTACAAGGAGCATTCGAAACAATATGCTACTCTGGGACTGTACCCAATGGTGTTCAGACGTAAGACGGGTTTGGCTGCCAGTGACTGGTGGTCAGTAAACCCAGGAGTCGATGCTGAGTTCACAACTTTTGAAATTTCATGTTGGTGATCAGGATGATGGAATTGATGGCTTTGTGGCCAAGTTTGTGGATGATGCAAGGAGGGGCAAGTAGTATCGAGGAAGGAGGGAGTCTACAGAAGAACTTGCACAGTTTGGGAGAATGGGAAAAGTAGTGGCTGGTGGAATAGGGCAGTGCAGGATTGTGCAATAAGGTAGAAGGTACAAAGACGCAAACAATTTTCTAAGCAGGGAGAGAATTCCAAAGTCAAAGGTTCAAAATGACTTGGGAGTCCTAATACAGGATTCCCTCAAGGTTAACTTGGAAGCTGAATCAGTAGTAAGGAAGGTAGATTAAAGTTCACATTCACTTTCGGTTAGCGTATACTGTACAAGCAAGGGTGTAATATTGAGGCTTTATAAGGTAGGAGTCAGACCGCATTTGGAATCTTCTGAGCAATTTTGAGCTCACGGGATGTGCTGGCATTGTAAAGAGTTTGGAGATAGTTCACAAGAATGATCCTTGAAATTAATGCTTTGGACACTACCTCACTTTTTTTAGTATACAGTATTTCTGTTTTTGCACATTTTTTGATAATCTATTCAATATATGTAATTGATTTACTTGTTTATTATGTTTTATTTTTTCTCTCTCTTTGCTATATTATGTATTGCATTGAACTGCTGCTGCTAAGTTAACAAATTTCATGTCACATGCCGGTGATAATAAACCTGGTTCTGATTCTGAATTTATGGTGAGCTTTTCATGTTTTTGGTGCTGTTGTCCATGGAGTTCGGGAGGGGGAATCTCATTGAAACTTACTGCATACAGAAAGAGTTGGATAGAGCGGACATGACAAGGGTGTTTCTATCAGTGGAAGGGTCTAACATCCGAGGACACAGCCTCAGAAATGAAAGGACTTCACTTTAGGACTGAGTAGAGGAGCATTTCCTTCAGCTGGAACGTGGAGAATCTATGCCAGCAGAGGGCAGTGGAGACCAAGTCAATGGGTGTATTTAAGGCAGAGATTTATTAGTAAACAGGCTAAAGTTTATGGGGAGTAGGAGGGAGAGTGGGGGTTTTAAAAAAATCAAATATGATTGAATGTGGAGCACATTCAAAGGGCCAAATCGCCTAATTCTGCTCAATTCAACACTTTAGAAACAGCTCAGATTTCTGAACGGTCCATGAACAGGACGTCACTATTCCTCTTTTGCTATTTATTTGTTTGTTTTGTAACTCATAGTAGCATTGTTATGCCTTGCACTGTACTGCTGCCCCAAAACAACAGATTTCTCAATGTATGTTAGCGATAGTAAACCAGATTCTGATATGTTTTGTGAATTTACGTGTAAATACCATGAAAACTAGCTTTGTTCAGCAGCAGCACAGTGCATTACAGATATTTCAAACCTACTTGCCCATGAATTGAAGTTAACATATCTAATACATAGCTTACACAATAAACATAACAATGTTAGTTCACGTTCTGTGTGTGTGAGAGAAAGAAAAGTAATCCTCTGTAGTGTTAGGGTTTTATAGGTGTGTTCAAGAACCCAATGGCAATGTTGGAGAAGCTGTTATTGAACGTTGAGGTGTGGGTTTTCTGGCTCCTGTGCCTCCTGCCTGATGGCATCATTGAGTAGAGACCACAGCCCGGATGGTAGGGGTCCCTGATGACGGATGCAGCCTTCATAAGACATCGCCTCTTGTAAAGGTCCTCTGGTGGGGAGAGCAGTACCTGCGATGGAGCTGGCTGAATCCCACTGCTCTCTGCAGCCTCTTCTGTTCCTGTGTGTTGGAGTACTCCTCCCAGACACTGTACCGCTGTAGAAACTGTTGATGCCCTATCCTTCTGGGTTTCTTTTACGATTAACACCACAGAAACTCATATCCTGACCTGCTGTGTCTCTCTTCCATTGCCCTGTAGCTCTGCTCTCTTCAGCCACGCCAACCCTTTTGTGGAGCCTCTGATCTCCCGCAGTCACTACTGCCCCTCCTCGCCGCAGAGCCCATCCAAGCAGCAGCAGCGGAAGGTAAAATTGGATGAGTGGTGGTGGTGGGGGGGGGGTGGGGGTGGCGGCTGGGATTGGAGAAGGCGGGACAGCAGAAATGCAGCATCTTGTCATTGTGCGCGGGGAGGGTGGAAGGGGATCAAGGAAGGAAAAGAAGGGAGGGGAAGAAGGGGAGCAGTGGCAGTAACACTCTGGTTCTCCCCCAGGTGATGAGAGAAGGCAGGATCCAGTGGTCCAGGCAGCGCCTGCCCTTTGAGGACACATCTTCAGCCCCTGATCCCCTGGAACCAACAGGCGATGGTGCACGTTCTGATTCTATCAGTCATTTGGAGGAATCCTGGCCCTCCAGTGAGAGTGCATCTCCCTCCCCACTGGAGGGTAGGTCAAGCCATGTGCAGAGCCTGTCCGGTGACCCACCTCGTGAGAACTTTTGCCCAGACACGGGATGGGGATGCAGCCCAGATGGAGCACCTGCGAACAGTTCCATCATTGCCAAGTAAGTCCTAGTCCCTGTCCGAATTATCCCTTTACCCTCACGGTGCAGGTGGAGGGAAGAATTACACTGGAGGTCTGCCTTGGGATACAGGGATCGTGGTCAAATAGAGAGGGTAGAGGTCCTGGGAACAAGGCAGCTTATGGTGGAAATTGAATCAAGAATGGGAAGAAGCTGGTTAAGGGGATCAGATCAGGATGTTGGGAAATGGGTTAAGGGAGATCAGATCAGGATGTTGGGAAATAGGTTAAGGGAGATCAGATCAGGACGTTGGGGAATGGGTTAAGGGGATCAGATCAGGACGTTGGGCAATGGGTTCAGGGAGATCAGATCAGGACGTTGGGGAACGGGTTCGGGGGATCAGATCAGGACGTTGGGGAATGGGTTAGGGGGATCAGATCGGGATGTTGGGGAATGGGTTCAGGGGGATCAGATCGGGACGTTGGGGAATGGGTTAAGGGGATCAGATCGGGACGTTGGGGAACGGGTTCAGGGGGATCAGATCGGGACGTTGGGGAACGGGTTCAGGGGGATCAGATTGGGACGTTGGGGAATGGGTTCGGGGGATCAGTTCGGGACATTGGGGAATGGGTTAAGGGGATCAGTTAGGGACATTGGGAAATGGGTAGATCAGATCAGGATATTGAGGAAACTGGTTAAGGGGATCAGAGTTGGAGTAAGTTTGGGAGAAGGCTTTCCCAGAGGGTGGAAGGCTTGGGGAACCAGAGGGATTTGTCAATTGGTGAGGAGAAAAAGTTACTGTGATCTGAGACATCCTGTCTCAGTGCGAATTGTTTCATTCAGGGAAGTCAAAGCAAAGAGTGCAGTCAGTGGTAGGTTCCTGGGGAGTGTTGTGTGACTGAGGGGACAAGGATACAGGTACAAGATTCCCTGAAAGTGGAGCCATAATTAGACGGGCCGGTGAAGAAAGCATTTGGCATGTTGGCCTTCATCAGTCAGAGCACTGAGTCCAGGGTTTGGAATGTTATTTTGCATTTGCGCACAATGTTGGTGAGGCTGCACTTGGAGTGTTGTGTGCAGTTTTGGTCACCCTGCTCTAGGAAAGATGCCAATAAACTGGATGAAGTGTAGAGGAGACTTACTGGGATGTTGCCAGGACTTAAGGGAATGAGTTCCAGAGAGAGGTTGAGCAGGTTGGTACTTTATGCCTTGGACCATAGGAGACCTTGTAGAGATGAATAAAATCATGGGGGACATGGTGTGAATGTTCATGGTTTTTCTCCACAGGGTTGGGACGTCAAGAACTAAAGGGCACAGGTTTAAGGTAAAAGGGGAGAGATTTTTTCACCCAGAGGGTGGTCTGTATATGGAATGAGCTACCAGAGGAAGTGGTGAAGGTATGTACATGGGTAGGAAAGGTTCAGAGACCAAAAGCAGGGAAATGGGACTAATCTGGATGGCATCTTGGTTGGCATGGACTAGTTGGGCCAAAGGGCCCGTTTCCATGCTGAGGACTCTGGGACTCTCTTCGGGAGGGTGGCATTAAACTTTTCCCGTCTACTCACTTAGATTTCTAAACCCTCTCGCCTGCTCCCTCCAGGTACATTCAGAGATTCCGTCATGCCCAGCCGCAGAGCCGAGAGCAGCGTGCGGCCCAGCTCGGAGCTGGTCTCGATGACTTCTGGTGGCTCCATAACTCTCCCCGCAGCAGCTCCACACCAAATGGAGAAGAGCACTCTGCTGACTGTGGTAAGATCCAGTGAGTGTGGAGAGATTTCTTTCAGACAGCAGTGTCAACTTGTTATCAAATCTTCCACCACTGGGATTCCACTCATCCCCTCAATCCCTGGATTAGATCCCGGGGATCTGTAATCTGTATATAAACCTGCAAGACCCTGGATTAGACCCAGTCTGTAACCCCTTGTCAGGGATCAGTTATTCTATATATAAACCCCTTAGCCCCTGTATTGGATCCTCGCCTGTAACCCACTCTCACAGATTTGTTAATCTATATATAAACCCTTGGATTAGATCCTCACCAGTAACACAGTCCCATGGATCTGTTAATCTGTACATACACTCAGTGGCCACTTTATTAGGCACCTTTTGTACGTAATATGTTAGTGGTCTTCTGTTGCTTTAGCCCATCCACTTCAAGGTTTGATGTGTGTTTAGGGATGCTCTTCTGCACACCGCTGTTGTAATGGCTGGTTATTTGAGTTGCTGTTGCTTTCCTGTCAACTTGAACTAGTCCAGCCATTCTCTTCTAATTTCTCATTAACAAGGCATCTTCGCCCACAGAAATGCTGCTCACTGGAATTTTTTTTTGTTTTTCGCACCCCTCTCTAGAGACTGTTGTGACTGAAAATCCCAAGAAATCAGCAGTTTGTGAGATGCTGAAACTACCCTGTCTGGGCACCAACAATTGTTCCACGGTCAAAGTCCCTTAGATCACATTTTTTTTCCCATTCTGATGTTTGGGCTGAACAACAACTGAATCTCTTGACCATGTCCATAAGACCATAAGATATAGGAGCAGAAGTAGGCCGTTCGGCCCATCGAGTTTGCTCCACCATTCAATCCTGGGCTGATCCAGTTCTTCCAGTCATCCCCACTCCCCTGCCTTCTCCCCATACCCTTTGGTGCCCTGGCTAATCAAGAATCTATCTATCTCTGCCTTAAATACACCCATTGACTTGGCCTCCACAGCTGCTCATGGCAACAAATTCCACAGATTTACCACCCTCTGACTAAAGTAATTTCTCCTCATCTCTGTTCTAAATGGGTGTCCTTCATGCCCTCTTGTCCTAGACTCCCTCACCATGGGAAATAACTTTACCATATCTAATCTGTTCAGGCCTCTTAACATTTGGAATGTTTCTGTGAGATCCCCCCTCATTCTCCTGAACTCCAAGGATGTCTCCATGCTTTTATACATTGAGTTGCTGGCAATGATTGCCTGATTAGGTATTTGCATTAATGAGTAGGTGTACTTAGTGAAGTAGCCGGTGAGTGTCCAGGATTAAATCTCAGCCTGAAACCCACTCCCATGGATCTACTATTCTATACTTAAACCCACGAACCCCTGGATTAGACCCCAGCCTGAAATCCTCTCCCAGGAATCTACTCTATATATAAACCCTGAATCCCAGGTTTAGATCCCAGCATGTAACCCACTTCTGAGGGGAGTGGGGTCTGTTATTCCACATATAAACGCCTGAAACCCTGGATTGGATCACAGGCTATAGCCAATGTTCCCTCTAAGGTGTGTGTGCACACACATCGTTTGCTACTAGCGCACAAAGGAATTTAAACTGTGCACAACAGGCTGTCACCCTTGATCTCATTGTCATATTAAGTATATTTCACAAATGTATACAATCACATTTCCTTTTCCGGTTTTTGATGCAGAAGGTGCTGACAACATGGAACTTGCAATGATTTGTCTGCAGATTTTAGAACTGGCTTATTTATACTGTTTTTATTGAAGAAATTGTTGATTCGCTGTCGGATTCCAAAGAAGCAAAGGGCGTGAAGAGCAAAAGAACTGCCAGTTCATTTAAAGCGGAGTGGCTTAATGAAACAGTAGAAACTGCTACACAGAAAGCTCATGAGGTCAGGAACATGCAGCTACAAGAAATATTTATGTGTGAAACACCCTGGTTTCCTTGGCTGCGTAAATCTCAGGAGGACACTCTCAAGTCCCGCCAAACTCATGAGATTGAGATGGCTCGTCCCACCCCAAACCCCAGTTTGTGTGGGTGCTGTGTAATTTGCTCCCCTGTTACAAGTTAGTGCTACGAAATAACAGACGGTACACTGTACATGATTAAAGGAATTATATTTATGAATCTTAACCTCAAGGGTTAGTAAAGAATAACAAAAAGAAAAGGGCCCATTCTAATTAAACAGTCAAATGTGCACAAGTTGGAGCTCATCTTGAACTTCTCTGTCACTTGAGCACCAGGCCCCCGTCAGGGGGAATGCCCACACCACCTTCCAAACATCACTTGCAATCCACCTTGAACAAACGGGTCTCCCACCGGATTGTGTGCTATGACCAGTTCTCCTCACGTCTTCTTTCTCCATCTCCCCACCCCCCCCCCACCCCGAACACAAGCCCAACCTTATTGTCCTTCAACAAGAAAACCTCCCGGTGATTGGATGGCACACATTCTGCATCATCCTTCATCTTCAACAATAACCCAAACGGACTGACAGCAGAACAGACTGCTCTTACTGAGCTGCTAAATGAAATACCTACAGCATAACAGTAAAGATGTGAACCAGGGCAGTACACTCTTCCCCCCACCACAAGTAGTCATGCCCTCATGACTTTGAAATAATTTGTCACCCCGTCATTAATAACAGTGTTTTCAAAGGAATTTCTTGATGTCAGAACCTCCAATCCATTTGTAAATGGTAGTGACATATCTCACTTGAGGGAATAGTCACAACAATCCTCTGTTTCCTCCGGTGCTACATAGGCCAGCCTACCTGGGGGTCTCCTGACTTTTTGAGACCTCCTTATCCTGTTATCTACGCCTTCAGTTTCAGATACTCCTTGGGATACTTCTGTTCTAAACTGCGAGGCCCTCCATCTGGTCTATTACTCGTGCCTTCTGACAACTCGGGCCCCTCTGTCACTTGTCTGAGCTCAGTTTCATTCCCAGTTACTTTAGAGCCCAGCCCCCCTTCGTGGTCCAGCTGCAAACCTGCCCCCCACCCCCGATTTTACCTGCCTCAGTATGAGGGTTGGGAATCTTTTCCTCATCCTCCGAGTCTGTATCCCATTCAGGGTCCGGGGCTGGTCTAATCTTTCCTGTTGTTGGTCCTTCAGTCTCTCCACATCGCCGCAGAGTCCTCTTACTAGGTGTAGGGTCCAGGTCTGGCTCTGGGTCAACACACACCTCTTGCCCCAGAGGTAGAAGGTGGTTCTGATGGAGAATCTTGACAGGCCCATTCCCATCCTCTGGTTTCACCCAGAAAACTGGCATGTTTGGCATCTGACTCTCCCCTACAAAGGGCATAACTGCCCAGCGGTCAGCCAACTTGTACTTCTCAGGTAGCCTCAAATTCTTTGAGGACACGGTTTCCAGGCATGAGTTGAGAGAACCTAACCTTTTAATCACAACTCCTCTTATTTCCTTGATTCTGCTCAGTAGCCAAGACCTCATCTAATTCATAAGCACTTTTTCAAACACATACTTCAGATTAGTCTTTTGCGGTAGATCTTCCTTGTCAGTTCCAAAACAGAGGTTGACGGGCAACCTCATGCCCAAACATCAGATAATACAGTGAGTCCCGGTAGCTTCATTCTGTGTACAGTTGTAGCAGTGGACCAGGTGTCCAATATGTTGACTCTTTTTGCTGAACTGCAAGGTTCTGAGCATGTCTAGCAAGGTCCGATTGAACTTCGGACTGGGGATCAGCCTGCAAGTGATAAGAGGTAGTCCTCGATGTCTTGACTCCAAGCACGCTCAGTATCTCATGTATGAGCCTACTCTGGAAATCCTGTCCCTGTTCTCTAAATATCCGCCTGGGGAGGCCATAATAAATGAAATACTTTTCCCGTAACACTTTGGCCACTGTCAACGCCCTCTGATCCTTGGTAGAGAAGACTTGCGCATATCTGGTGTAGTGGTCTGTAATGACCAAGACATTCACCATGTTGCTGGCATCTGGCTTTATCGAGAGGAAATCCATACACACCAGGTCAATGGGCCCCACACTCTGTAAGTGGGACAATGGAGTGGCCCTCATAGGCAACGAATGCACGACTTGCAGTACTCTTTGACCTCCGACTTCATTCGGGACCAGTAGAACCGATCTCAGGGCAATCCAAGGGTCTTGTCAACCCCCAAAGTGGCCAGGATCATCATGATCAACACAATCCTCTGATACTTCCCAGGCAGAACCAGATGGGAATGCCGAGGCCGGTTCAGAGGTGATGTGACCTGGTATAGGATCTGGTTCCTCAACTACAATCTGGGCCATTCTGTCAGTAGCAGAGACACCACAGAGCGTTTCACTTCGTCTGCTTGGGTCATGTTCCCTTTTGCAACTGCTGACCAAATGATACCAATACATGGGCCATCTTGCTGAGCGGCTGCCACTTCCCCAGGGCTCAATCCTGGCAGCTGCTTTGTCTTCAAAGCAGCCAGGTTGCAGTAAGATTGTGGAATAGCACCATCAGAAGCTCCCAATTGATCTACCGCTGATCCTGCCCTTGTCTTCCTTCTGCCAAACTGGCACATGGCTTTCACTCCCGGGGCAGGAACGCTCTCCCACTCCTCGTCCCTGTCCAGTCCTTTGTGCGCACGTCAGGACAGCACATTGGCATCAATGTTCCGACTCCCCAATCAGTACTTCATGCTGAAATCGTAGGCAGACAATACCGCCAACCACCGATGACCTGTGGCGTCCAATTTTGTCGAGGTCAGGATATAGGTTAATGGGTTGTTGTCTGTCCTCACCTCAAATTTGGCACCATATAGATAGTCACTTAACTTGTTCACCACAGCCCATTTCAATGCCAGGACCTTCAATTTGTGTTTGGGGTTGTTTTGTTCAGAGGGTGACAGATTCCGACTGACAAATGCAACAGGTCTCAACCCTGTGCCCTGATCCTGATACAGAACACCCTGAACCCCTCTCTGCTGGCATCTATATGCAATACATACATAGTCATAGTCATTGTCATACTTTATTGATCCTGAGGGAAATTGGTTTTTGTTACAGTTGCACCATAAATAATAAACAGTAATAAAACCATAAATAGTTAAATAGTAATATGTAAATTATGCCAGTAAATTATGAAATAAGTCCAGGACCAGCCTATTAGCTCAGGGTGTCTGACCCTCCAAGGGGGGAGTTGTAAAGTTTGATGGCTACAGGCAGGAATTACTTCCTATGACGCTCTGTGCTGCATCTCGGTGGAATGAGTCTCTGGCTGAATGTACTCCTGTGCCCACCCTGTACATTATGTAGTGGATGGGAGACATTGTCCAAGATGGCATGCAACTTAGACAGCATCCTCTTTTCAGTCACCACCGTGAAAGAGTCCAGTTCCATCCCCACAACATCACTGGCCTTACAAATGAGTTTGTTGATTCTGTTGGTGTCTGCTGCCCCAGCACACAACAGCAAACATGATAGCACTGACACCACAGACTCGTAGAACATCCTCAGCATCATCCGGCAGATGTTAAAGGACCTCAGTCTCCTCAGGAAATAGAGACGGCTCTGACCCTTCTTGTAGACAGCCTCAGTGTTCTTTGACCAGTCCAGTTTCTTGTCAATTCGTATCCCCAGGTATTTGTAATCCTCCACCATGTCCACACTGACCCCCTGGATGGAAACAGGGGTCACCGGTACCTTAGCTCTCCTCAGGTCTACCACCAGCTCCTTAGTCTTTTTCACATTAAGCTGCAGATAATTCTGCTCACACCATGTGACAAAGTTTCCTACCGTAGCCCTGTACTCAGCCTCATCTCCCTTGCTGATGCATCCAACTATGGCAGAGTCATCCGAAAACTTCTGAAAATGACAAGACTCTGTGCAGTAGTTGAAGTCCGAGGTGTAAATGGTGAAGAGAAAGAGAGACAAGACAGTCCCCTGTGGAGCCCCAGTGCTGCTGATCACTAAGTCGGACACAGGGTGTTGCAAGCACACGTACTGTGGTCTGCCAGTCAGGTAATCAAGAATCCATGATACCAGGAAAGCATCCACCTGCATCGCTGTCAGCTTCTCCCCCAGCAGAGCAGGGCGGGTGGTGTTGAATGCACTGGAGAAGTCAAAAAACATGACAAGAAACATCCGGCAACTGCGGGGTCTGCAAAATCCAGCACAGGCAATTTCATCAGCAGCTCCTTCAGCAGCTGAAAGGCCTCTTCACATTTTGCATCCCATCTCGCTCCAAGAGGCTCTAAAGGGCTAAGATAATCTTTACCATCCTCTCCTTTCATCCTTCTTTTCTTCCCCAAGGGAGGGTAATGGCACAGGAACTGATTTGAAGGGTGACTCACTTTTGCGTAGTCCTTCACAAACCTGTTGTATCCATAGAATCCAAGGAAGAAGCGCAAAGCACTCACAGTCTGAGGCCTTGGCCTTGTGGTCACCACCTCTATCTTAGACTGAGCCATAGCTAGTCCATCCTGTGAGACTAAGTGCCCAACATAGTTGACAGACATCTTGCAGAACTGGTACTTAACCTTTCAGCTTTTAGGCAGCCCAGCACCTTCAGTAGCCTCACTTCATGTTCCTCCAAGGTAGACCCAAACACTATGAGATCATCCAGGTATACGAATACCTCGACCGTTTTCTCCATGACACGCTGAAAAGTCGCAGGGGCTTCTGATATGCCCTGGGGCATCCTTTTGAACTGGCAGAATCCCAGTGGACGTGTGAACGCCGTCTTCTCTTTATCAGCCTCACTCATGGGTATCTGGTAATACCCACTCCTGAAGTCCAGCACACTGAACCACTTCGCACCATTAGGGCAGGCCAGTGCATCCTCGATTCTCAGGACCATCTGCTGGTCAGGGACGTTACGCCTGTTCAGAATCCGATAGTCCACACACATCTGTACCTTCCTATTCTTCTTTCTGGCCACTACTATTGGAGACGCGTAAAGGCTTCTAGACTCAGTGATGATCCCAGCTTCCTTCAACTTCTGCAGGTGCTGCTGAACGTCCTCTACCTCTGCAGGTGCCAGTTGCTGTGACCTTTCTCTGAACAGGGTGCCTGTCCTCTGTCACCTGGATGCCCCTGGAACAACCTACACCAAACTCGTCATTAGAAAAAACATCTTCCAGCTTCAACATTTTCTCTATCAACCTCTTCTTCCAACCTCCAGGTATTGGGGAGTCCCAGAACTGAATAACTCAGCAATCAACTTTCCTCTTTCTGGACAGAGTTTCTCCCCGGCTTGTCTCACAGAGACTCTAGACATTACCATCACCAGGAAGAGGTGTGCCATTGGCATCCCCCACCTGAGGGCGGCTTCCCTCTCTGAAGTGTTGCTCACACTCACTGTCAACCTTTTCACCTGTACAACCGAGGGTGTCTGCAGTTCGGGCCTCACCAGTACCCCAGCAGGTAAACCTGACTCCTCTTCGTGGACTTCCGGACCATCCACCAAAAGGGCCTCGGCCTCAGGCATCCCGGGAAATTTGGGGTTTCCCATCACTTTCGCTACTTCCCCAGGCCATAATACAACTGGTTTTGACCGGGTGAACCACACAGTCCCTCATTTATGCTCATCGTCCAGCCCATTGTGGCCACACACTTCCTCAAAAGCAGCTCGGAACACAGGGTGAATGGACGATGTTTTCAGAAAGCACTCCCCAACTTTCCTTGCAGGCTCCCACTAGCCTCCACAAGAACTGAAGCTTGGTCCTTCTCAACTGGGTCCAGACAAACCAGCACTAACGTATAAAGGAGCTCAGCTACTCCCACATCTGCCTCTGAAAACTCCAGCTTCAATGACAAGTAACCATCGTACGGATAGTCATACGTACTAAGACCCTAGATTTCTAGCGCACTGAGTGGCGTCAGTGGTAAATGCGTAGAACACCAGTTGTAAAACGAATGGTACAGCAGAGTGCCGGTGTGAAGTATAGCTCTAACATAAATACCCTCAATCTGTAGCAATACGCTAGAGCTTGGCTTAGTAAATCTTCAGGGTGTTCCTTGATATATTGCTGGGAACGTGCTCCCGCTAAGATGCCAGGCCTTCCCCTCACTGGGTCTCTCCGCTTAGGTACCTGGGGGCTCACTGTCCGAGGGTACTCCCATCCATCACACTCCCGCTTGATTTGTCCCTCTTCACCACAGTTATAACAGACGATACCGGTCACTCCCCTTCTTGTAAGGCATGAAAATGCCTGATACAGGCCTCTCAAGGTCTGAGTCGACGTTCCCTCCCCTCCCCTCCCCCCTTCTAGTGGGACCCCATTCACCTGTACCCCTCTTCTTAGTCCATCGCCTCAGGGGGTCCGATACCTATTGGCTTTATTTTGTGGGGTAGCCGCACCCGCCGATAACAACTGGGACGTCTCAATCCTAAAGTCTGCCATGAGCTCCTTTACCATTCCCTGGGGTCGGTTATCAGTGGTCATCCCAGCCAAGGGGACCACTACCGGGCACTCCCGCGCCCCCATTGCATTCTCCTCCTCCCTTACTTCTCAGATCAGCTCGACAAACGAGGGACGGGTTGCGTCTTATGAGATATTCAGAGACTCCAAGTGATCAGGTCTGACTCCTGGGCGCCTTTTGCCACTTGGTCCATTCTTAACTGATTCACCTCAGCCGTTTGAATGGCCCCCACTCCTGGGGATCTGTTATTCTACAAATAAACCCCTGGACCCCTGTATCAGAGCCTAGCCTGTAACCCAGTCCTAGGGATCTGTTAATCTGTAGATAAACCCCTGAACCCCTGTATCAGAGCCTAGCCTGTAACCCAGTCCTAGGGATCTGTTAATCTGTAGATAAACCCCTGAACCCCTGTATCAGAGCCTAGCCTGTAACCCAGTCCTAGGGATCTGTTAATCTGTAGATAAACCCCTGAACCCCTGTATCAGAGCCTAGCCTGTAACCCACTCCTGGGGATCTGCTCTATATGTTGTAGCAGACCGTGGAAGGTTGTACACTGAACATAATTTTTCTGATAAGGTTTTGTCCACAGGGCCAGTTCTTCCAGGAGGGGGACCAGGCAGCAACCATTCCCCTTTCTATCTGCCGGAGTCTCACTGCCTGCAAGAGGTCTCGGCCTTGCCTGGTGTTTCCAGCTTAAGCCTGCCTTCGCTGAAAGGACTGTCTGCTTCGGTGAGGATAATCATTGATTTCTGGATCTCGGGTGCTGCTCCCCATCACTGCCCAGTGACCCCTGGGTTAGAAAGAGTGCATATGTGTGTGACCCGTCCCCCCCAGTGAAGGTTGGTGTGAGTGTGTGAGTGATCTGTCCCCCAGTGAGGGTCACTGTGCGTGTGTCTCCCATTCCCCCTGAGAGGGTCATTGTGTCTGACGAATTATTGAACTGTGCAGGGCTATGCCGGATGGTGGGTTTACCACTACCAACTCTGGTCTCCCTTCACAGGAGAGGGCGCATGACATTTCCCTGCAGGAACCCCTTGACCCGAATACGCTGCAGCTCCAGGAGAGAGCCCGCCGCTTGCTCGAGCACAGGTAATGTGTGGGAAGTGTGTTTGGTGTGCGGGGCGGAGGGGGTGGTGTCGGTGTGCACGAGCGTGCTTGGGAAAGGTTGTGTGGGTGTGCACCCAAGCGGGGAAAGTGTAGGCAATGTGTGGGGAGGGTGGTGTTAGGGCCGTTGGGTGACACTATGATGCAGCAGTGTCAGCTGAGTCATAGTCACATGCAAGTAAACAGGCACTTCAGTTTACCTAGTCCATACCATCAACCCCTCACAGAACTAGTCCACTTGTTCCCCCACTGCCCACCTGACTTCCATGCCTCACTCTTTCCCTGCCCTCTTGTATCTGCTGTTTTCCCCCACCCTTTCTCCCACCTTCCTCCCCTCCCCCCTGCCTGCCTCTGTCATCCTGGTGTGGTTTTGATGCTGTTCGTCACAGCACTATGGAAGTGTGGTTACCATACCGAATCATGAGGAAGGTCTGTAGTAAAGAAGATCCTGTGCAACTTCTGTCTGCTCCTGTCAGAGGAAAGGTGATCAGGTCAAAGTTGAGTTTATTGTCAGATCACAAGCCCATGTGCAGTGAGCAGTATCAGATACATTTACAAATTATAGTCAAATTTTTTAAGAAGGAGCAAAATGTCTAGTGTAACGAGGTCATGGTGTTAGTAGACTGAGGTAGTGATTAGGATGCTGAATGGTTGAAGGGAAGTAGCTGTTTCTGAACCTGGTGGTTTTGGCCTTCAGGTTTCTGTACTTCCTGCCTGATGGTAATTGTGAGAAAATGTACGGTCTGGATAGTTGGGATCTTTGAGTGTTCCTTTTTTTTTAAGACAGTGCTTCCTGTAGATTTGTACTACCAGTGATGGTGAGGGATGTGCCTGTGATGTATTGGGCTGAGTCCCCTACTCTCTCCAGCTTCTTACATTCCTGCACATTTGAATTGCTGTACCAGCATGAAACAACCGTGGCACTGTTAGAAGCTATGACAATGAAATTCCAGCAGGAAGTGGTGCTTGATGCAGGTGGGGACAGGGGAAGAAGCTAGAGCTGTGTAACACTGAAAGCAGGGAGGAAGCAGGTCTGCCTTATACCTAGACGAGTTTCCATGGTGAGAAAGTTCATTGGGAGGAAGTGGGCAATATTAAAGGAGAAGTTGTTCAAAGTGAGAACAGATTTAACAGACTGGTGGTGATGGAGAGGGGGGTGGTCCTTTCCAGAAGGGCAAAGATCTCCATTTGTGCTAGGAGAGAACAGGAGGGACGATGAGGAGGGAGCGCTGTGCTGTTGGAGGGGCTGTAAGAAGAGTGCTAAGTGAGAGGGAACAGATGGCAGAAGAGGAAGCGCCCTGCCTTTGCCATCTCTCCCGGTTTGTACCAGCGCAGGGTACTGCTGCATTCCACCTGCTCTCACTTTCTCCCCTACCTCCCAACAGCGAGTCAACGCTCAGCGACCCGGTCCCTGTCAGCTCAGAAGGAGTTGGGTCTCCACCGGAGTCAGATGCCCCCAGCCTCGAGGAGACTTCACGCCGGCCCCTTTGTGTTCCGCTCAGAGAGTTGACAGTTGGTAAGATCCCTGGGATGGTGATGTGGTGCAGCACACCACTGCCGAAAAAGACTTTCGTCTCTCACTTTAATCTATGTCCTTTCCCTGAGGACAGTTCTAGAGTTGTGGAGCGTTACAGCACCAAAATAGGCCCTTCAGTCTGTCTCGTCTGTGCTGACCTGGTCTTCTGCCTAGACCCATCTACCTGCACCCAGACAATATCCCTCGATCCCCTCCCAACCAATTCTCTCATACACTCAGTGGCCAGTTTAGTAAGTACACCAGTACACCTGCTTGTTAATGCAAATATCTAATCAGCCAGTCATGTGGCAGCAACTCAATGCATCAAAGCATCCTGACATGGTCAAGAGGTTCAGTTGTTGTTTAGACCAAGTATAAGAATGGGGAACAAATGTAATCTGAGTGACTTTGACTGTGGACTGATTGTTGGAGCCAGATGGGGTGGTTTGAGTATCTCAGGAACTGCTGATCTGCTGGGATTTACATGCACAACAGTCCCTAGAGTTTACAGAGAATGGTTCAAAAAACAAACGTCCAGTGAGTGGCAGTTCTGTGGGTGAAAACATTTTGTTAATGAGAGAGGTTTGAGGAGAATAGCCAGACTGGTTCATGCCAACAGAAAGGTGACAGTAACTGAGGTGACCACACATTACAACAGTGGTGTGCTGAAGAGCATCTCTGAACACATGACATGTCGAGCCTTGAAGTGGATGGGTTCCACTCCTGTACCTATTAAAGTGGCCACTGTGTGTATGTTACAATTGAACCTGCAAACACCACCTCCACTGGCAGCTCATTCCACACTTGCACCACCCTCTGAGTAAGAAGATCCCCTCCAGATACCCCAAAATATTTAATCTTTATCTTTTACCCTAAATCATAATAAGCCTATTTCAATACAGTGGATTCCGTTTAATTGGGCCATTGGTTAATGAGGATAGCCACTTAGTTGGGACAACTTTTAAAGAACCAAAACTAATCGAGAAAATAGTTGGGATTCCCTTTGTTTATTTGGGACACTATGCTGCTTAATTAGAGCAGGAGACTGTTGCTCAACAATTTCTAACTAACGTCAGTTGTGTGCACATGTGTGGCCATTAGACATTACACTGTGCTTAGAGTGAGCTGCATTTAAATAGCGTCAATTGCATGTGTTTGTGTTTAAGAAGCGGTGATTTTTGTCGCTAATAGCTGGTGAGAAATTAGTAAGACAATTTCAAATGGTTCTGCTCGATACTGTTTCATGCATTCAGGCTTGGAGATACCATAAGCTGCTGGGAGTGGAAATGAAATGATTTCACTTCTTCAGCAAATTAGGAACTTCAAAGAACTTGAAAATATTGACAATCACCTTGAATGTTACAATGAAGGTGACGATTTGGAGGATGCAATTGATGATAGCATTGCATGAAGGCAGTCCATTATCCGTACAAGGCGTCAGTGCTGATTTTGTTCGTTGTGTACAATGGATGAATTCCTCTGTCAGCAACTGTTAAGAACTAATACAGTTTCAAAGTACTGTAGTATTATTGGCAGTGTTCTAATCTGTTCTGTATTTCATTTAATACATAACTTGTAACTGAGTTTGTCTTTTTTTTACATACCTTTTTAACTATTTCCATTAAACTTCGGCTTCTTGGGGCAGCCATTTAATTGGGCAATGTACTGGTCCAAATGTGTCCCAATTAATCAAAACACACTGCACTAATAAACCTGGGGTCTCTAGTTCTAGTCTCACCCAATGTCAGTGGAATAAGCCTGCAAATATTTACCCTGTCTGTACCCTTCATAGCTCTATCAAATCTCCCCTCGTTCTCCTACACTTCAGGGAAAAAAGTTATAACGTATTCAACCTTTCCCTATAACTCGGGTCCCCACGTTCTGGCAATGTCTTTGAAAATTTTCTCTGCACTTCTTCAGTATTGTTGATATTTTTCTTGTAGGTAGATGATTGCAACTGTGCAGTCTGTGTGCCTTCTCCCTGTTAATGCCCCTCATGATTTTATACACCTCTATAAGATCACCCTCATTCACTTGTGCTTCAGTAAGTACTCTCAACTTCTCACCATAAGTCGGTCACCGAGTCCCGACAACATCCTCGTCAATTTAACCACCTCCTTCTGTATTACTCAGGTGAAGGACAAACAGCACAGCTTCCTCCAGCATCTGAGCCTCTCTGCCTGGCCCCAGTCCGTTCCCTTTCTCTGCGTCCTGAGGATGACATTCTATACCAGTGGCGTCTGCGGAGAAAGATGGAGGTGGCCCGGGACAGCCCTTGGCCATCACTGCCCGCTAGGATGGCCCACTCTCCACCGGTCCGTCTGCCCAGGCAGGTGAGAGCAAAGAACTTCACCATGCCCACTCATATGAGTGGGCGGTGCTAGCGGAACAACAATCCGTGTTTAGAAAGGAAGGAAGAAACCCAAAGGCCACACGCCAGTTAGTGGGCAAAAAACTTTACTCTGTTCTGAGGGAGATACAGTATGGAACAGGAACTTCCAACCTTTCAAGACTTTGCCTGCAACCCATCTATTTAACCCTAGCTTAATTAGAGGACAATTTATAATGATTAATTAACCTACAAACCGGTACATCTTTGGACTGTGGGAGGAAACCCACACACAGGAAGAACGTACAAACTTTCCTACAGAGGACACTGGAATTGAACTCTGAACTCCGCCCTGAGCTGTCATCAGATTGTGCTAACTACTATGATACAGTGGTGCATTTGAGGGGGAGTTGAGTGGCGCATCAGGTTGAGTTGCTGCCTTTTTCACCACATCAGTTCATTGAGTTATTACAAGGGAAAACAATGGAATGCAGAATAAAGTGTAAGGGTTACAGAGAATGTGCAGTGCAGACAGACAGTAAAGTGCAAAGGCCACGATGAGGTAGATTGAGGATGTGAGTTCATCTTTAATGCTGCTGTGCAAGGAGTTTATGTGTTCTGCCTGTAGGTTTTTCTATGACAAGGGGTTGATTCATTCCGCATTCCAAAAACGATGTGCAGGTTTTGGTGGGTTAATTGGTTGCTGTAAATCGACCCATTGTCATAGAGTCTTACAGCCCAGAAATAGGCTCAGCTGGTCCATGCTGACCAAGATTCCCAATCTCTTTTATGCCATGGACTTCAGGTTGGGAACCTCTGCTCTAAACTTTTCCTATCTATGTACAGTACAATATCTTTTAAATGTTGTTACTGTAGCCAGCTTTACCATTTCCTCTTGCATCACCATCTCTCTCACTGTGAAAAGGTTGCCCCTCATGTGCTCTTTAAAACTTACTCCTTTCACCTTGAACCCATGCCTTCTAGTTTTAGTTCCCTTTCCCTGGGAAAAAGACATCGTGCATTCTCTCTATATTTGTCTCTTGCATCCCTCCCCCTCTAAACCCCTATAGCCCCTACATGACTCTCCATCTCTAACTCCTAACGGTGACTACATCCCTCCTGGTTTCTGTAAACCCTCTGGCTCTTGTACCCTATTTTTCCCAGGACTTCCCTTTGCAAGGTGGGGATTTCCATAAAGCATGCTGGTTGGGGGGTCGGTGTGGAGAACGATACAGGGTTTGACTGCATCTATTTGATCTGCAGGTGGAAGAATTTGGCGAGTGCAGACTATCGCGAGTAGGACCTTCAGCTGGAGACGGTTTCTCTGCCCATGAATTCCCACATCTGACGCCAAGCCAACCCCAGCCCAATCCTTCCCTCCCCCAGTGCTCACAGTGTTCCAGCCAGCTGGCGTCCCAAAGGAGTGAGAAGGAGAGGGAGTGGCTGGAGAGTGCGTGGTGTCGGACCACGAGTACTTTGGAGCCTGGGCTGGCTGCAGCCAGACACCCAGATCCTGGACCTGCCGGTCCTGAAATCCCAGAGTTTGGACTGACTGCTGCCAGGATCCCAGAGCCCAGACCTGGTACCAAAATTCCAGAGCCCAGATCAGCAACTGCCAGGATGCCGGAGCCTGGACTGACCACCACCAGGATTCCAGATTTACATCCCAGGCTGGATCCATGCCAGGAAACGTCCAGTGAGCCTGGACCTCCTGGCACTGAAATCCTGGAGCCCCGATCGGCACATACAGGGATCCCGGGGCCTGGACTCGCAGCTGCCAGGATCCCAGATCTACATCCCGAGCCGGATCCAGGCCAGGAATCGTCCAGTGATGAGGCCTGCAGCTTTCCAGCTGGCGTGCAGCAATCCAGGGTGGAGCACGGAGCAGGATCCAGATTGGCACCGTCTGATGTTCGTCATGTGTTGGGACAGGTACTCTGACTGGGAATACCGATCCCCACACCCTCCCATCCAGACACCTTGGGCAGTCCTCAGTCTGTATTGAATTGTGGTCATCAAGCTACACAGTACAGAAACAGACCACCCATCTGTGCCAACCATGGTGCCCACCTCAGTCAGTCTCATTTTGCCCACATTTCATCTATTTCCCTCTAAACCAGGGGTTCCCAACCTGGGCTCCACAGACCCCTCGGTTAATTGTAGAGAGTCAATGGCATAAAAAAAGTTGGGAACTGCTCCTCTAAACCTATCCTAACCATGTACCTGGCCAAGTGGCTTTTAAACATTGTAATTGTACCCACATCTACCATCTCCATGGCAGCTCATACCATATACCCACCACCCTCAGGTCACCTTTAAATTTTTCCCCTCTTGGATTAGATCTCTGTCGCCTAGTTTTAGAATCCCTGTCCTGGGGGAGAAAATACTGACCATTCACTATATCTCTGCCCCACATGGTTTTATAAACCTCTATAAGGTCACTCCTCAGCCTCCTGTACCCCAGGGAAAATGGTCCCAGCCTGTTTAGCCTCTCCTTATAATTCAAACCCTCCAGTCCCGGTAACATCCTCGTGAATATTTCCTGCGCTGTTTCCAGCATAATGACATCCCTCCCTTAGCTGAGCAACCATTAAGTGTGCACAATACTCCAAGTGGTCTCATGAACATTTTGTAAAGTAGTGGGTAACATTATGTAACAGTATAAATCATGGCTTAAGTCACAGCTGGAGTACTGCATTCAGTTCTGGACACCGTACACTTGGAAGGATGTGATGGCTGAAATATGTGTACGTCCCAATCCATCTGCACCTATTCCATTCCCCAGCACTCGGTCTGTACCCTTCTCTGCATCTCGGCCATTCGAGTGCATACTTTCTCAGTGTGGTGGGAGTCTCTGCCCCCATCACCCCCTCAAGCAGTGCCTTCCAGATCCCAAAACCCCTTCTAAAGCTACCCATCACCCTAAACCTACTCCCTTCAGCTGTGGGGAAAGGTCTCCTAATTTCCCTATCTATTCCCTTCGTAATTCTGTCCATCTCTATCTGGTTCCTCCCTCAGCACCCCCACCCCCAACCCCACCCACTCCAGGTCTTTCTTGTCACTGGAACATTCAGTGTCAGGCAGCTTCCTGGGGAATCACCTTTGCCCCCTCTTCAGTGTAGTCACCTCCTTCCTACACTCTGGTGACCAGAACTGTACACAGTGGCTTGACGGATGATGTATAAAGTTGTATTCTGTGCCCCAGCTAATGAAGGCAGATATCCCATTTTTTTAACCACTTGTGCTGCTGGCTTCAGGGATACACAGACCTGTACAGCGAGGGGGTGTGGGGAGAATAAAATGGAATGGTGATAATGCCTGTGTGAAGTTAGGCACAGCCTCAGTGGGCTGAAACATCTCTTTAAAGTGCTGTGTGACTGCATTCTCTGGTCCTCAGTATCCTTGGGCATGAGACATTCACGCTGGTGGTAAGTTTGGGAGTGAAGCTGGAGAAGCAGTGATCGCTCTCCAAAGAGCAGAGGGGGTCATGGGGGAACCTGGGAGAACGTGCTCGCAATCGCAAAAGACTTGGATGGAGAGGGATGACTTCTGTCAGTGGAGTGGTCCAGAGGACAAAGCAGGAGGGTGATTGCTAACAGTGGAAGAGCAATGGATATGCATGGACACCTTGTGCAGCCCTCAGGGCTCTGTATTGAATTGTGGTCATCGAGTTACACAGCAAGGATTTTGTGTGTCTGTGTGTGTATATATGTGTGTGTGCGTATAAGACTGTGTCCCTCACACTGAAGACTCTTGTTTGTGTGCACATGTGTGGGGAACATGTACTCACATACTCCTGTGTGTGTGTGGGACCTATCATCTGAGTGTGTGTGTGTGAGTGTGTGTGTGATCCCTCCTCATTGTGGGCCAGTGTGTGTATGTGACCTGCCCCCCAGCAGTGAATGTGTACGCTTGTGTGTGAGGGTCCTATTCCCCAGTGAGAGTGTGTGAGATCCATTCTCATTTATGGGCAGTGAGTGTGTGTGTGTGTGTGTGTGAGAGACTCATCCCACCAGTGTGTGTGTGTGTGTGTGTGTGTGTGTGAGAGAGAGAGAGACTCATCCTCTAGTGAAGGTGCGTGCATAGATGTGTGTGTGGGTGTGTTGGCTTGTGTATATGTGCTTGTGTGTGCGTGCAGAGCAGTGTATGGGACCCATCCCTCCCACTGAGGACCTGTGTGTGTATGTGTGCATAAGACCCATCCCCGTGTGTGTGTAAAGATACGCACACACACACAATCCTTGCTGTGTAACTCACTGGGGGATGTGTGTCTGACTCATCCCCCAGTGAGCATGTGTATGCATGTAAGACCCATCCCTCCCCCAATGAGGTGTGTATGAGAGAGAGACCCATCCACCAGTGAACGTGTGTGTGTGAGAGAGAGGTCCATCCTCACTGAAGGCCAGTGTCTGTGTGTGATAAGCATCCCCCTGTAGATGTGTGTGCATGTGTGTAGGTGTGGGTGGTTGGGATGTGTGTGCATGCACAGCAGTGTATGTATGAGCATGGGACCCATCCCTCCCTCTGAGGACCTGTATGCAGGTGTGCACATGCGCCCATGTGCGGGGAATATGTCCATTCCCTCGTGGGAATACATCCATCCGTGTGTGTGTGTGTGTGTATGTGCAGTTGCACATTTTCCCAGTGTCCCTGTGAATTGCCCAGGTTCTCTAGCTCCCTTCCACACTCGCAGACAGGTATGTGTTTTGTGGGTAGGTTACCCAGCTACTGTGAATCACCCCCTGCTGTGTGGCTGAGGGATTGAGTCCAAGGGTGGTTGGTGAGAATGTAGGCCAATGAAACAGGAGGTGAGTGGGTGGTTGGTGGTCAGCACAGACTCAGTGGCCGAAAGGCAGTTTTCTGGGCTCTGTCTTTATCATTTTAGAGTGGAAATGTCCCGAGCCACAACTCTGGGAAACAATTGGGGTCAAAGTCTTCTTTACTCTCTCATTGCATCTAAGGTGATCTCTGAGGCGATCTTCTCACCCCCTCCTCCTCATTTGTCACGGAAAGCTCACGGTAATCCAAGGAGAGTGACAAGAGCCATGAGAAGGAATCAATCGATGCCGTCACCCAGTGCACATTCGCACTTGCAGCCCTCATCAGAAGTGGGCCCCAGTCAGTCCCCAGAGGTGCTGGCTCAGCTCCTGGAGGAGGCTGAAGGTACTGGAGGTACCAACTCAGAGTACCATCACGCGGGCTCTGGTTCCTATCACGCGGTCCTGGGGGTCGGGTGTGGGGTCCCATCACGCGGTCCTGGGGGTCGGGTGTGGGGTCCCATCACGCGGTCCTGGGGGTCGGGTGTGGGGTCCCATCACGCGGTCCTGGGGGTCGGGTGTGGGGTCCCATCACGCGGTCCTGGGGGTCGGGTGTGGGGTCCCATCACGCGGTCCTGGGGATCGGGCGCTGGTCTCCACCACGCGGTCCCGGGGGTTGGGCGCTGGTTCCCTTCACGTGGTCCCAAGGGTCGGGCGCGGCGTCCCATCACACAGTCCCAGGGGTCGGGCGCAGGCTCCCAAGACGCCGTCTCGGGGGGTCAGACGCGGGGTCCCATCACGCCATCTTGGGGGTCGGGCGCGGGGTCCCATCACACAGTCCCGGGGGTCGGACACAGAGTGAAGCCCCCTCCACACTGTTCTGTGCACAATCACTGCTGAACCACACTGTAATGTTGACCACTTCTGAGTCCAGGCACCATCTTCTAATGTCGCTTTTTTCTCTAAGAACATTTTTCTGTCACCGCCACAATCCCCTCTTCCCTCCCAACAGAATCAGATGGTGTGGAGTTTGAGGAGGACGTATTGCTTAAGGTGCTACGGCAGCAGCGAGACTGGGTACGGCGGCAGCTCAGGTACCGTGAGTGCGATTATCTGACACATTCAGGGCTTAGCTTGTAGACTGATGCACTTTCTGGGCTATTGGAGATTTTATTTGTTTTTACATCCCAAAACAACTTTTATTTGCCTTAAATGTTGCCCAAACTTCCTAGCGAACCTGGCTATTTTAATAAAAACAGAAGATTGGGATCCTTTTCTGTTTGAAAAGAACCTGAAAAATGGGACTTTAGGTTGAGTGATTTAGGGTTAGGAACTGGGGCCTCAGTGGGTTTAGAGTGGGAAACGAGGTCCCAGTCAGTTTAAAGGGAGTGGGAAATGGGGTCCCGTTGGGTTTAATGGGGGTGGGGGAGGGCCTTCTGCTGGGCTGGACCGGGAGCAGGAAGCATCACCAATGAACAACTGTTGGTATGTCCTGTATCGCATTGAGGTTTTTATTCGGTATCTCACCATTTTACGAACACAGGAGCACGTCCTTTGTCTGTGCTAAACAATATCGAATTTTTCTAAATCCCTTCTTCCTGCACATGATCTATATCTATCTATTTCTGCATATTCATGTATCTAACAGCTTTTTGAACACCTCCTCCATTGTATCTGCCCCCACCACCACCCTGATAGCACGTTCCAACCGTCCACTTTGCTCTGTTTAAATGAAGTAAAATGACCTGCGTATCTCCATTAAACTTTCCCCTTAATTTAAATGCATGCCCTAGGTTAAAGGTTCTGGCGTTAAAGGTTCTAGAGGTTTATAAACCTCTATCCGGTTTCCCCTCAGCTTCCGACATTCCACAGAAAACAACCAGTGTCTCCAACCTCCCCTTCCAACTCGTACCCTCTAATCTGGGCAGCTTTCTTGTGAAGCTATTTTGCATCCTCTCCAAAGCCGCCATACCTTTCTTGTAATGGGAGACCAGGACCGTTCATTCCAAATGTGGCCTGATCAGAAGTGGAGAGAGTGAGCAGCTTCAAGTTCCTGGGTGTCAAGATCTCTGAGAATCTAACCTGCCCCAACATATGGATGTTATAAAGAAGGCAAGACAGCAGCTATACTTTATTAGGAGTTTGAAGAGATTTAGCATGTCAACAAATACACTCAAAAGCCTGCTGCGTTCACGAGCATTTTTTGTGTGTGACGCTCAAAAGCTTCTATAGTTGTACCATGGAGAGCATTCTGATAGGCTGCATCACTGTCTGGTATGGAGGGGCTACTGCAGAGGACCGAAAGAAGCTGCAGAGGGTTGTAAATCTAGTCAGCTCCATCTTGGGTACCAGCCTCGAAAGTACCCAGGACGTCTTTAGGGAGCGGTGTCTCAGAAAGGCAGCGTCCATTATTAAGGACTTCCAGCACCCAGGGCATGCCCTTTTCTCACTGCTACCATCAGGTAGGAGATACAGAAGCCTGAAGGCACACACTCAGTGATTCAGAAACAGCTTCTTCCCCTCTGCCATCCGATTCCTAAATAGACATTGAATCTTTGGACACTACCTCACTTTTTTTTAATATACAGTATTTGTTTTTTTTAAATCTATTCAATATACATAATTGATTTACTTGTTTATTTATTATTATTTTTTCTCTGCTAGATTATGTATTGCATTGAACTGCTGCTGCTAAGTTAACAAATTTCACGTCACATGCCGGTGATAATAAACCTGATTCTGATTCTGATTTATGTGCCTGCAATGTGACTTCCTGCCTCTGTACTCAACACCCCGACCAATGAAGGCAAGCATGCCACACGTCATCTTTGCCACCTATATACTTGCATAACCTCCTTCAGGCAGCTATGTACTTTGATCCAAGTTGTTTGTGTGGGATCCTGTGATGTCATACTCCTTGTTCCCCTTGTCAGAGGAAAATGTGTGCTTTGTCATGTGAGTGAGGGGGTTGATGTGGAACGTAATAGGGTGGAGTGGGGTGCTGGTTTGACCCAGGCCTCACTGGTTGTTTCTCTGTACCACAGGGAAGCCAACTTGAGGCTGGAGTCTGTTAGCTGTCAAGCACCATAAGGAGAGCAGCGGAAAGAGCCAACATCTGGCGTGGCCTCTGCAGAGCTGTGTGAGTAACGGATATCGATGTGGGCAGAGAACGGGACACAACTGGTCCAGAACAAAAGGGGGCAAGGAGTGAGAGTTCCTGAATGTTCATATTGCTCCTGTAATTTCTCACCACACACAGGACGGGCCTGTGTCTGCAACACCACCTCCCTCCCCCCCCCCCCCCCCGCCCATACGATGTCAGGAGGGGGTCTGTGTCTGTGACTCTCCCACACGGAGATGGGGTCTGTGTCTGATTCTCCCACACGGGGACACATTGGGGTCTGTGTCTGTGGGAGAGTGGCTGGAACTCCCACAGGTAATCATGATGTATGTTCCCCACCTCTGTGAGACCCCCTTCTCCTCTCACCGAGCTCATTGAGTTTTCCCATGTGTTCATGGTTGCATTTTAGGAAAAGGACTATTGTCTTCACTAAACTTGGATTAATTAGATTATTTTGATGCAATAAAGTTTTTTATGTGTTTCTTACTGTGCCTTTCTGAACCTAATCCAGCTCAGCATAAAAACTGTGTTTAGCTGTGCTCCGCAAAGAGGATGCAGGCTCTGTCTCAGTTCTGTATACCACTTATCTGATTATCAACAGGATGTCTGAGGCTGCATTTCACAGTTACCTCAACATTTCAGCAACAGCGTTCAGATAGTGAAGCTTTCCCCACATTGTCCCATCATACCCAGGGTCAGTCACCATACTATCACACACTCACAAAGTCAGACAGAGAGAGAAGCTCCCTCTACATCATCCTATCACTCATTTACAGGGTCAGACACAGTGAATCTCCCTCCAGACCATCCCATCATACAATCTGTGGCTAACTGGAGGTCCACGACCCAGTCCTCGTTGGAGGATCGGAGGTGGAGAGAGAAGTTCAGTAACGTTAAGTTCCTTGGCATTATCATTTCAGAGGATCTCTCCTGAGACCAGCATGTGTCATTACAAAGAAGGCACAGCAGTGCCTCTACTTTCTTAGAAGTTTGCGCAGATTTGGCATGTCTAAAACTTCTATTGATAGTTGTGACTGGTTGCATTATGGCCTGGTATGGAAACACCAGTGCCCAAGAATATAAAAGTCTCTGTGAGGTGGTGGATACAGCCCAGTTCACAGGAAAAGCCCTCCCCACCATTGAGCATGTCTACAGAGAGTGCTGCCACAAGAAAGCAGCACCATCATCAAGGACCATCCATACCTCTTCCTAGAGATGCTGCCTGGCCTGCTGCGTTCACCAGCAACTTTGATGTGTGTTGCTTGAATTTCCAGCACCTGCAGAATTCCTGTTGTTTCCATCCATACCTTGTTCTCTTCTCACTGTTGCCATCGGAGGTGAGGTACAGGAGTCTAGAGTCGCACACCACTGGGTTCAAAAGAAGTTACTATCCTTCAACCATTTGGCATCTAAACCATTGTGGATATCTTCACTCATCTGAGCAATGAACTGATACCACACCTAAGGACTTGGCAACTTGTACTGTCGGTGTTATTTATTTATTATTGTTATTCTTAGTTTTTTTTGTAGTTGTATGGATTGTTTGTCAGTCTTTGCTCGTGTGTAGTTTTTCATTGACTCTATTGTGTTCTGTTTGTATCTTCTGTGAATGCCTGCAAGAAACTGAATATCAGGGTAGTAAATGGTGACATGTTTGTACTTTGATAATAAATTTACATCGAACTTCAGATTGGTTTATTATGGTCTATTGTATTAAGATACAGTGAAATACTGTTTTATATATGATCCAGGATCTAAACAAATTTCATCACATCAGTACATCAGGTTAGTACAAAAGTTAAAACAATGCAGAATATGGAAAATGCAGTGCAGGTAGACAATAAGGTGCAAGGGCCCTGGTGAAGTAGAGATGGAAATCAAGAGTTCATCTTTTAGCTTATGAGAAGTCTGTTCAATAGTCTGTTAACAGTGGGGATAGTTCACTTCCTGGAACTAAGTGCTCATTATTCTGAGGTCACTCAGTTCCACCTGGCTGCATTCAAATGTTGCAGGTTGGATCTTGGCCTGTTTGTGGGGTCACCCTGTGCCCCTCCTCAAAAAGACCAGGGAATGTGTGTTGGTGCGATCGTGAGCAGCAGTTGCAGCCATTTCCCTGGTGTGCTGCTGACAGTGGAGATCAATGATTCCCATACACTGCATTTAACTTTGCCTGCTGTCTGGGTATACCACCATACTGTATTCCACTGTCCAGCAGGAGAAGGGTTCCTACTGGGAATCCATCCCCTCCACATTGGTGACCTGGGGTGGAGAGTGTTGAACGGAGTGGTACCATATAATGGGGTTCCCAGCTGATTTAAGGACTCCCAGGTGCTGGGTCACTATAGTGGCCAGGAAGAGTCCATGTCCTTTGAAGCGATGGAGAGTGAGAGGTCACAGATACCCTGTCTTGAGCATCTGGCAGGGCTCTCTTCAAGTTCTGGCTGCACTTCAACCCCACGCTCCTGATCTTTGGTCAGTGGGGAGATTGTTTAATGTCATTTTCTGTGCACAAGTGTGAGGAGAACAAAATATTTGTTTTTCTGGATCTGATGCAACATAAAAAAAACATGAAAGGTAAAGAATAATAAACCACAATAAATATACATGAAATAGCTTATATACATAGATTGATTTATGTCCATAAAGTGACGCAAGACTGTACATAAAATGATTGATGGGAATTAATAAAGTAGTGGTGGAGTTAGTGAGTGGAGGTGTTGATCAGCCTTCCTGCTTGGGGAAAGTAGCTCCTTTTGAGTCTGGTGGTCCTGGCATGGATGCTAAGCAGCCTCCTCCTGATGGGAGTAGGACAAACAGTCCATGAGTGGGGTAGGTGGGCTCCTTCATGATGTTACTGAACCTTGTCTGATTGCCTTTCTGTGTGTATGTCCTTGATAGCAGGTAAGCTGGAGCCACTAATATGGTGGGCGGTTTTGATTACCTGTTTGTAGAGCCTTCCTGTCTGCTGCGGTGGAGGGTTTTCTTCGCGGCCCTGGGGGAGGGTCACTCAGGGTATCTCCTGGTCAATTTGCTCTTGGGCCTGGCCAAGGTTGACATTCACTATTTCGGAGTTTCGGGCATTTAAGAGTTCTGCCCAAGTAGACAGCCTGCTCCCCTTCTAGGGTTATTTCTGTGTGTCCCCAGAGAGGGAGCAGACACTCTTCATTGATTACAATGGAGAACTTCTGTCACCGGTGAGTGACACAGGGGCTTGAATGGACCCTGGATGAGAGATGCATTGTTTTATTTTAGAAATACTGCAAATATATTCATGAAATTGCTCTAAAAATAAAGAAGCCACACAACACAAAATGGGTGTTTGGGGATAAAAGACATAAATAAGTTTAGAGACAGTGAAGCTCCCTCCACACCATCCCATCACACACTCCCAGTGTCAGACACAGTGAAGCCTCCTCTACACTGTACCATCACACACTCCTGGGGTCAGACATAGAGTGAAGCTCTCTCCACACCTTCCCATTAAAGGTAAAATAACTGCTGAGCAGGCTGAAGTCTGACTTCCGGTGAGCAAATGAGCCTATATTTGCAGAGAGAGTTCATCTTCCTCATCTAGATCTGCGGATATCTGCAGGTGACCTCAATGCTGCTGCTGTGGTGCTTGTACTGAAACTAGCTGCCTGCAAATACCATCTCTCAGACCTTCAGCTTTTCACCCCCTTTCCCCCTCACCCTGCACCCAGACGCTGCACTGTGGTTTGGCCTGAAACGATACCAGGAATTCTCTGTGGTGTCTGACCACCGAGGAGTGCAGGACATGAGGCCAGACCCCGGTGGGCACAAGAAGAGTGCAGACAGGAAAGTGCAGGGTTAATGTATCAATAGTTCCTCTTTTGTGTTTCTGTTTGCAAACTGCGTTAGAGTGTGAGTCCTCGTACCACATTTCCTAATGACATACAGGCAGGGCAGCAGCAGACACCAAAATCGGACCTGTGAGGACGAGAGGGAGAGGAAGGCTGTGCCTCACTGTGAGGGCTTGGATCGCCCCCTTCTCCCTTCCCCCCCAGCTCAGGATCGGCAAAAAGGAGAGTGAGTGAGGAAGAGTAGGAGGAATTCGCACACGGCCCCTTGCGGCTTCCCAGCATGGAAACTTGAGGTGAAGGAGTCATGGGCTGATGGGCGAAGAAAAAGGGAGTGGATGGAGGGAAATGGAAAGGGCGAAGACGTGGGGAAGGGTGGTGCAGTGATGGTAATAGACAGTTCACAGGCACATCTGTATTTCTACTGACTGAAATTAGCACTGGTTATGTACTGGGTGATGTTCCCTCACTGCAACGTGGTACTTCTTCATCACCGCCTCTATCCCACAGAGTTCCCTCCTCACTGCTCCTTCCTCAGCTCAGTGCTCCCTCTACGTTGACTGGCCTTGAGAATACATGGCGCTGTGGGAGGGGTTTCAGTGGGTGGGGTGAGAGTCAGTGATGCTGGGGATTGTCTGTCGGCTGGTGAGGAGATAGCTCTATTGGGGAGGGATGTGGGGAGGGTGTGTTGTGCTGCAGCTCCCTGACCCTTCTCTGCAGATGCAATGGCAGTGAAAGATTCCCCTCCCCCAGCCACTCAGCAAGGGAGCTGAGCGTTCTGACGTTTTGCCACGTCAACCCGGTGCTGGTGGGATCTTGCTGTGTGCAGTTTGGCCACCAACTCACCCGCGTCCTGTTGCCAGGCATGTCCTTGGCCGGATGACGCCTCGAGGACCTGTCAGAGGGGAGTGTGCTGTTTCTGCACCAGAGGCAAGGATTGTTATCCAAGGTAGGACTTCCCTGCTCCCTTCCTCCCTCCCTCTGAAGCTAAAGTTTGTGAAGTCGTGGAGGAGGAGGTGGTGCTTTTTATAAGTGCAGTTTGAGTCTTGTTGCAGAAGGAAACAAATGCAAGACACCGCAGGAAATGATGTGACATACTGCATATGACTGGCGTTACTGATAGAGAGAAGTGGGGAGGGAGGGCGAGACATGAAGAGGCAGAGAGAGGGAAAGGGAGAAAGATAAAAGGGAGGGAGAGAGAAATGCAGAGAGGGACAGAGCA
Source organism: Mobula birostris (assembly GCF_030028105.1). Taxonomy (NCBI): domain Eukaryota; kingdom Metazoa; phylum Chordata; class Chondrichthyes; order Myliobatiformes; family Myliobatidae; genus Mobula; species Mobula birostris. The sequence continues at coordinate 128,825,580 of NC_092377.1, read as the reverse complement.
TAGTCCCCCTGTGGGTAGCTGGATGAACACTTCCCCTCCCCCCACCACCCACAAACATCTTCCCCAAATTCGAATGGGGACTGGGGTCTGAAGCAGTGGGTTGGGGTAGGTGACCAGTGGGGAACTGGGGAGTGACTCTTTCCCACAGAAGGCAGAGTGGAGAAGGCAGTGCAGAATGTGTGCCAGGATGGTGGGTTGCAGGTGAACTGACTAGGTGTGAGGTGGAAGAGTCGGTTGGTTTGATGGGATTCTGCAGAGTAGTTGGAGTTCGGACAAACTTGGGTTGTTTTGTCTGGAATGGTGGAGGCAGAGGGGCTTTATAAGAATATGAGAGATAGAAATTGAGTAGACAGCTGGTATCTTTCTCTCTTGATATCGGAATACTGAATATAAAATTTAAGATGACAAGAAATTTTCAAAACAGATGTATGGATTGAGTTTTTTATTTACACAGAGAGTGGTGGGTGCCTGGAATGTGCTTCCCGGGGTTGTGTTGGAGGTGTACACAGTACAGGTGTTAAAAATGCTCTTAGATAGGTACATGGATGTGCAGGGGGGTTGTGTAGGTGGAGGGTTCAGTTCAGTTAGGTGTTTAATCAATTGTTGAATTAGTTTGGTAAAATACCATGGGCTGAAGAGCCTACTCCTGTGTAGCACTGTTCCATGTTCTAGATGTAGGAAGGATCATTGGCTGTGGCAGTTTCCTCACCCTCCTCCCACTGCACACCCTCCTCCCACTGCACTCCCTCCTCACCGTCCCTACCACAATGCTCTCTCCTCACCATCATCTCCCGCAGAGCTCACTCCTCACCACCCATCCCGCAGTGTTCCCTCTTCGCCGTCCCTCCCACAACACTCCCTCCTCACGTCTCCTCCCACAGCACTCCCTCCTCGCTGCCCCTCCCACAATGCTCACTCCTCACCACCCGTCCCGCAGTGTTCCCTCTTCGCCGTCCCTCCCACAACACTCCCTCCTCACGTCTCCTCCCACAGCACTCCCTCCTCACTGCCCCTCCCACAACGCTCACTCCTCACCACCCCTCCTGCAGCGTTCCGTCTTCGCCGTCCCTCCCACAACACTTCCTCCTCACGTCTCCTCCCACAGCACTCCCTCCTCTCCGCCCTTCCCATAACACTCATTCCTCACCACCCATCCCGCAGCACTCCCTCCTCATGTCTCCTCCCACAACACTCCCTCCTCACGTCTCCTCCCACAGCACTCCCTCCTCGCCGCCCCTCCCATAACACTCATTCCTCACCACCCATCCCGCAGCACTCCCTCCTCACGTCTCCTCCCACAACACTCCCTCCTCACGTCTCCTCCCAGAGCACTCCCTCCTCACGTCTCCTCCCAGAGCACTCCCTCCTCACGTCTCCTCCCACAGCACTCCCTCCTCGCTGCCCCTCCCACAATGCTCACTCCTCACCACCCATCCCGCAGTGTTCCCTCTTCGCCGTCCCTCCCACAACACTTCCTCCTCACGTCTCCTCCCACAGCACTCCCTCCTCTCCGCCCTTCCCATAACACTCATTCCTCACCACCCATCCCGCAGCACTCCCTCCTCATGTCTCCTCCCACAACACTCCCTCCTCACGTCTCCTCCCACAGCACTCCCTCCTCGCCGCCCCTCCCATAACACTCATTCCTCACCACCCATCCCGCAGCACTCCCTCCTCACGTCTCCTCCCACAACACTCCCTCCTCACGTCTCCTCCCAGAGCACTCCCTCCTCACGTCTCCTCCCAGAGCACTCCCTCCTCACGTCTCCTCCCACAGCACTCCCTCCTCGCTGCCCCTCCCACAATGCTCACTTCTCACCACCCATCCCGCAGCACACCCTCCTCATGTCTCCTCCCACAACACTCCCTCATGTCTCCTCCCACAGCACTCCCTCCTCGCCGCCCCTCCCATAACACTCACTCCTCACCACCCGTCCTGCAGCGTTCCCTCCTCGCCGTCCCTCCCACAACACCCCCTACTTACCTCTCCTCCCACAGCACTCCCTCCTCACGTCTCCTCCCACAGCACTCCCTCCTCACGTCTCCTCCCACAGCACTCCCTCTTCACGTCTCCTCCCACAGCACTCCCTCCTCGCCGCCCCTCCCATAACACTCATTCCTCACCACCCATCCCGCAGCACTCCCTCCTCACGTCTCCTCCCACAGCACTCCCTCCTCGCCGCCCCTCCCATAACACTCATTCCTCACCACCCATCCCGCAGCACTCCCTCCTCACGTCTCCTCCCACAACACTCCCTCCTCACGTCTCCTCCCAGAGCACTCCCTCTTCACATCTCCCACAGCACTCCCTCCTTGCCGCCCCTCCCATAACGCTCACTCCTCACCACCCGTCCCGCAGCATTCCCTCTTCGCTGTCCCTCCCACAACACTCCCTCCTCATGTCTCCTCCCACAGCACTCCTTCCTTGCCGCCCCTCCCATAACACTCACTCCTCACCACCCGTCCTGCAGCGTTCCCTCCTCGCCGTCCCTCCCACAACACCCCTTACTTACCTCTCCTCCCACAGCACTCCCTCCTCACGTCTCCTCCCACAGCACTCCCTCCTCTCCGCCCTTCCCATAACACTCACTTCTCACCACCCATCCCGCAGCACACCCTCCTGATGTCTCCTCCCACAACACTCCCTCCTCACATCTCCTCCCACAACACTCCCTCCTCACGTCTCCTCCCAGAGCACTCCCGCTTCATGTCTCCTCCCACAGCACTCCCTCCTCGCCGCCCCTCCCATAACGCTCACTCCTCACCACCCGTCCTGCAGCATTCCCTCTTCGCTGTCCCTCCCACAACACTCCCTGCTCATGTCTCCTCCCACAACACTCCCTGCTCATGTCTCCTCCCACAACACTCCCTCCTCATGTTTCCTCCCACAACACTCCCTCCTCGCTGCCCCTCCGATAACACTCACTCCTCACCACCCGTTCTGCAGCGTTCCCTCCTCGCCGTCCCTCCCACAACACTCCCTCCTTACCTCTCCTCCCACAGCACTCCCTCCTCGCCGCCCGTCCCATAACACTCCCTCCTCACCACCTGTCCCACAATGCTCCCTCTTCACCACCCCTCCCATAGCTTTACCCTCCTCACCACCCATCCCACAACATTCCATCCTCATCACCCATCCCACAGTGTTCCCCCCACCTCATCGTCTCCCCCACAGTGCTCCCTCCTCACTGTCCCTTAGTGTGGCCACCTCTTACCAACTCACCCTCAAAACTTGGGAACACAGAGAAGTATTGGACTGGTCTGAGCTACCTTGACTAGCTCCCCCTGTCCTGACCCCACAGTGGGACTCCAGCCCTGATCTCTTCTGTCCTGTGACCTGACAACTGAAGACATCGGTTCTGTCAGGTGGAGGTAAGACTGCATCTGGGACTCTGTGTACAGCAGCGATGTCCTTATCTTTGGATAGATGATAGTGTGTTGAAAAAGTTCAGAAAATGTTTGCCAGACTGGACTTGCACTGGGAGGAAAGGTCGGACAGGCTGAGCTTGTTGGAGCTTATGAGAGGGAGAGGAAGCTTGACTGAAGCACAACGGCCTCAGGAATCTGGACCGGGTGGATGTGGAGAGGATGTTAACTCACTGAGGGAAAGCAAGACAAGGGGAGTTACTGGATGTGCATCTCATGGACTCCCCCCTACCCCCCCCCCCCGCAGCCACACACTGAATGACTCACAGACACTCATCCCATCACCGACTCTCTCCAACCACTGAATTCCCTCCCGTAACCTACAGAGAGTCTCCCTATCAACATCCCCCCCCACCCACCAACCACTGAATCCACTCCCACAGTCCACAGACACTCTACCCACCACAAACTGTTCCAGCTGCTACCATCTGAGAAACGGTACTGTGGCATAAAAGCCAGGACCAACAGGCTCCAGGACAGCTTCTTCCACCAGGCCATCGGACTGATTAATTCATGCTGATACAATTGTATTTCTATGATATATTGACTGTCCTGTTGTACATGCTATTATAAATTACTATAAATTGCACATTGCCCATTTAGATAGACATAACATAAAGATTTTTACTCATGTATATAAGGATGTAAGAAATAAAGTCACTTCAATTCAATACTCTCTCCGACCAATGAATCTCCCCTCATAACCCACAGTCTCCCCATCACTATCCCTCCTCCCCCACCACTGAATCCCCTCCCATAACCCACAGATACACTCCCCCATCACCAACCCTCCCCAACCACTGAATCCCTTCCCACAACCCACAGATACATTCCCCATCACTCCCTCCCCCAAACCACTGAATCCCCTGCCATAACCCACAGATACACTCCCCCATCACTGACTCTCCCCAACCACTGAATTCCCTCCCACAACCCTCAGTCTCCCCATCACCGTCTCTTCCCCCACCCATTGAATCCCCTCCCATAACCCTCAGGCACTCTCCCCATCACCATCTCTACCCCCCCCCCCCCACCCACAGTCCTCAGACACTCTCCCCATCACTGACTCTCCCCCCACCCACTGACCCCCCAACAACCCACAGACAGTCTCTCCCCACCCATTGAATCCCCTCCCATAACCCACACTCTCCCACTTCACCTACTCTTCCCCATCCCCTGAATCCCTCCCATAGCATACAGATACTATCCTCAAGCACTGCTCTCCCAAACCACTAAATCCCCTCCTATAACCCACAGTCTCCCCTGTCATTGTCTATTACTCCACCCACAAAATCCCCTCTCTCAATCCACAGACGGTACCCTCCATCACCGATTATCCCTTCCACGCACTGAATCCCCTCCCACAACCCACAGAATCTCTACCCATCACTGACTCTCCCAACCACTGAATCCCTTCCATAACCCACAGACACTTCCCCCATCACTGACTCCCCCCACCCACTGAATACCCTCCCACAACCCACAGACACACTCCCCCATCACCTTCTCTCCCCATTCTCTGAATCCCCTTCCATAACTCAGAGTCTCCCCATCACCAATTCCCCCGCCCCACCAACTGAATCCCCTCCCATGACCCACACTCTCCCCATCACTGACTCTTGCCCCATTACCAACTCTCCCAACCACTGAAGCACCTCCATAACCCACAGACGCTCTCTCCCACCCTCTGAATCTCCTTTCACAGCCCACAGACACACTCCCCCATCACCACCTCTCCCCCTTTGGCTGAATCTCCTTCCAATACTCATGTCTCCCCCATCACTGTCTCTCCTCTCTTTCACTGAATCCCCTCCCACAGCCCACAGACACTCTCCCCATCACTGACTTTCCCCGCCCACTGAATACCCTCCCACGGCCACATACACTCTCCCCACCCACTGAATCCCCTTCCACAACCCAATGAATTTCCTGCCACACACAGCTATGGACAATTTCCCTCATCACCATCTCCCTCTCACACACACAATCCTCTCCCACAACCCACAGTCTCTCTACTCACTGAATCTGCTCCAACAGCCTACAGACAATATTTCCCATCACTGACTTACCCCCCACTCCCCACCTACCCACCAAATTCCCTCTCACAGCCCACAGACACTCTCCCACACCTACTGAGTCCCCTTCCGCAGCCCATAGACACCCCATCACTAACTCATCCCAACAGCCCGCAGACACCGTCTCCCATCACCACTCTACCGCCACCTCTGTTTCCCTTCCCACAGCGTATTGAACTCTCTCCACCATCACCTACTCTTTCCCCACACACAGCCCTTCGTTACTCTTTCCCACTACCAGCTCTTCCCACTCATTGAAATTCTCCCAGAATGCACAGATATACTCCCTTATAGCAAGCTATTTTTTGGGAGCGAATGGGAAGGGGTGGGGTCCAATTTGGAGTGTTGATGGTGGGATTGAATGAGAAAGGGTGAGGTTCCATAGAGGGATTGATTGGAAAGGTATGGGGTCCCATTGGGTGTGACCCCACCCACTTCCCAATCACTCTCACAGTCTGCATTTCAATGGGACCCCAACTTCTCCCAATCACTCCCACCCTCTGCGCTTCAAATAAGACCCCACACCTTCCCAATCACTCCCACCACGGGACCTCACCCCTTCCCATTGGAAGTGTGGACGATGGGAGTGAATGGGAAGATGTGGGGTTCCATTGGGAGTGTGGATGATTGGAGTGATGGGAAGGGGTGAGGTCCCATGGTGAGAGTGATTGGGAAGGCATGGGGTCTCATTAGGAGTGTGAATGTTGGGAGTGAATGGGAAGGTGTGGGATCCCATTGGCACTGCGGATGGTGGGAGTGATTGGGAAGGTGCAGACTCCCATTGGGAGTGTGGATGGTGAGGGTGAGTGGGAAGAGGTGAGGTCTGATGGTGTTTCTGGATGGTGGGACTAACTGGGAACAGGACAATGGGTGTGTGTGGGAAACGTTCCATGTGCATTGCTTGCTTGAGGAAGTGTTAAATCAGTTGCATTTTCGGTATAGTGTGTCTGGGTGAGGAAGTTGGGGAGATATTATCTGACTAATGGGAACCAGAAGGACTTGCAGAAGTGGTGAGAGGGGACTTTGGGTGCAGGTTTCAATTCTCCCCAGAATTTAGGCAGGGGAATTAGCTGCCAGTGTCACTGCTCTGATCTCTGTGGATTCTGAGAATCCTTGTCATCAAATGGATTCTGTCCTTACCATTTGCACCTCCAGAAACACATGAGTTGCACTGTCTGCTGTGTTTTTCAAGATCTCTCTCTTTCTCCCTCCCTCCTTTCTGTCCCCCCCACACCTCTCTGCCCTCTCTCCTGTCTCCCCCCTCTATCGCTATCTCTATCTCTCTGTCTGTTTCTCTATCTGACTCTCTATCTGTATACTCCCTTCTCCTATCCCCCTCTCAACCACCCTCCCCTTCTCTTGTCCTTCCTCCCTTTTCTCTTGTCCTTCCTCCCTTTTCTCTTCTCTCTCCTTCCTCTCCTCTTCTCTCTCCTTCCTCTCCTCCCTCCCCCCTCCTCCATTCTCTCCTCCCTCCCCCTCCTCCATTCTCTCCTCTGTCCCTGTCTCTCTCTCTCCTCAGACCCCATCTCTCCACCCTCCCTCTGCCTATCTCTCTTACCTCCCTTCTTTCTTTCCTACCTCTCTCCTCCTTGCCCACCCCTTCCTTCATGAATTACAACAATACTTGGTTTTGCCCCCTTCCTTTCCAGTCCTGATGAAGCCTCCCAGCCTGAAATGTCAGTTGTTTATTGCCCTCCGTAGATCATGCCTGACCCGATGAGTGCCTCCGGCATTTTATGTGTGTTGCTTTGGATTTCCAGCATCTGCAGAAACTCTTGTGTTTAGAAACTGATAAATAGACACATGAATGTGTAGAGAATGGAGGGATGTGGACATTGTATAGGCTGAAGGGATTTAGTTTGATATGTCATTGTGTTTGACACAGACATTGTGGGCTGAAGGCACATTGTTCCTGTGTTGTACTGTTCTATGTTGCCTGAACAGGAACGATTGAGTTCTTGGGAGAGTCTGCACAGGTTCATTATTCTTTGTTCTGTGTTCACAGACACAGCCTCTTGAGTCCACAAACCTTTGCCAAGGTACCACACATGAGGCTGCTAAACAAGATAAGAGCCCATTGTACTACAGGAACGATAATAACATGGATAAAAGATTGGCTGACTGGCAGGAGGCAAAGTGTGGTAATAAAGGGGGCCTTTTTTGAATGGCAGCTGGTGACCAGTGGTGTTCCACAGCAATTGGTGCTGGGTCAGTTTCTTTTCACATTATATGTTAATAATCTGGCTTTATGGCCAAGTTTGCTGATTGATGCAAAGATAGGTGGAGGGGCAGATAGTGTTGAGGAAGCAGGGAGTCCACAGAAGAGTTTGGTTAGATTAGGAGAATGGGCAAAGAATAGGTAGATGGAATAGAGTGTAGAAGGGTGTATCGTCATGCATTTTGGTAGAAGGAATAAAGGCATAGACTATTTTCTAAGTGGGGAGAAAATTCAAAAATCAAAGGTACAAAGGGACTTGGGAATCCTAGCACAGGATTCCCTAAAGGTTAACTCACAGGTTGAGTTGGTGGTAAGAAAGGAAAATGCGATGTTATCATTCATTTTGAGAGGAATAGACTATTAAAGCAATGATGTAATGCTGAGGCTTTGTTAGGCATCACTCAGACTACATTTAGAATATCTTGAACTGTTTTGGGCCCCTTGTCCGGGGAAGGATGTGAGGGCATTGGAGAGGGGTTTTACGAGAATAACCCTGGGAATGAAAGGGTTAATGTATGAGTAGTGTTTGATGGCTCTGGGCCTATACTCACTGGAATTTAGAAGAATGAGAGCAACACACACAAAAATGCTGGGGGAACTCAGCAGGCTGGGCACTATCTACGGAAAAGAGTAAATAGTTGACGTTTCTGGCCAAAGACCCTTTATCAGGACTGGAAAAAAATTCCCAGGATCTGCAGATTTTCTCCTGTTTAGAAGAATAAGGGTGGATCTCATTGAAACCTATTGAATTTTGAAAGAACTAGATAGACTGGATGTGATGTTTTTTATAGTGGGGGAGCAGAAGGCATAGCATCAGAATAGAGGGACGTTCATTTAGAACAGAGATGATGAGGAACTCCTTTAGCCGGGGGGGGGGGGGTGAATCTGGAATTCATTGCCACACATGGCTGTGGAGGCCAAGTCATTGTGTATTTTTAAAGTGGAGGTTGGTAGTTTGTTGATTAGAAAGAGTATCAAAGGTTACAGGGAGAAGGCAGGAGAATGGGGTTGAGAGGCAAAATGATCAAATGGTGAAGCAGATTGATGGGCCAAGTGACCTATAGTAATTCTGCCCTGATGTCTAATGGTCTTATAAACTCCCTAATGACCATCACAGCCTCCCCCCCCCCCCCCAATCCCACTGGTTTATTCTAATCCTGGTGGTTTATTCTTTGGCCTGAGCTTTGGAGTGGCTGTTCTTGGTGGCCTGATTCAGTCAACCACTTTCTCTTTCATTTACTTCCCCGAGATGCTGATATCTTCCCGTAATTTGCAGGTCATCCAAGGACCCAATCATTCCGATATCCCAGTTGTCCAGCTGAGAACTCTGTCGGGAATGTGAATCAGGTGTGTGTCCATTGCCAGTCTTGGGTCAAGGTCCATCAAGTTTATTGTCAGATGCACAATTCCAAGTGTGCACAGGTGCAAAGAAAAACTTGCTTGCAGCAGCGTCAGATACACAACATTCACAAGGAAAATTAAATGAAGCATTAATTAATCACAATGTTCCAAGAAAGATTGAAATAAAGTCCATTGCAGTGCAAAGTGGTCCTGGTGTTGCGATACTGAGGTAGTGATTAGGGTTGAGCTGGTTGTTTCAAGAACTCAATGGTTGAAGGGAAGTAGCTGTTCCTGAACTTGCTCGTGTGTGACTTCAGGCTTCAGTGCCTCTTTCCCGAAGGGAGCTGTGAGACAGATCAGCATTAAGTTTATTATCACTGACAGAGATGACGTGAAATTTGTTGTTTCGCTTCAGCACTATAGTAAAAGTACCTGTACATAAAATTACTATAAATTACAAAAATAACAAAACTAAATAGAACAAAAAAAAGGAAGGAATAATGATGTAGTGTTCATGGGATCATAGAGTTCAGAAATTGGATGGTTGACACATGAATAAAAGGACACAGACACAGGGAGACATGTGGACAGTCACACACACACACACACCACCGCCACCCACCCAGAATCAGGATCAAACACAGGTCTCTGGAGCAGAAGGAGAGCAGTTTTGCCAATCCAAACATCTCCTGATTTGTTGATATGGGTCGAGGCACAAATGTGGGGGTTGAGGGGATTCGATGGTTAATTGGTGGGAGCTTCACAGATATTTGTCTATTGCAGTTCTGGAAGTTTGGAAAGGAATGGAAAACGCTCGGTTTTGGAGGAAGTCTCTGTTGGATATCTTCAGTAAAGAGGAGAGCATACTGTCTGTGGTAAGGAGGTGTAAGGGGAGTTTCATTTTGTGTCTGACCCTGGGAGTGTATGATGGGTCGGTGTGGAGGGAGCTTCTCTCTGTGTCTAAGTGTGTGATGGGACTGTGTGGAGGGAGCTTCACTCTGTGTCTGACCCCGGGAGTGTGTGATGGGACGGTGTGGAGGGAGCTTCTCTCTGTGTCTAAGTGTGTGATGGGACTGTGTGGAGGGAGCTTCACTCTGTGTCTGACCCCGGGAGTGTGTGATGGGACAGTGTGGAGGGAGCTTCACTCTGTGTCTAAGTGTGTGATGGGATGGTGTGGAGGGAGCTTCACTCTGTCTGACCCTGGGATGTGTGAAAGGGCAGTGATGGGATTGATTTTCTCCAACAACGAGAGAAAGCTTGCAGATGCTGGAAATCCGAGCGACACACACAAAGTGCTGGAGGAACTCAGCAGACCAGGCAGCATCTACAGGAAAAAAGTACAGTCGAGGTTTCAGACTGAAGCCCTTCGCTTTTCTCAATGGTTTGGCTCTCTGGGATAGATATTACAGTCATTCTACCCTTAGGGCACCGTATCCCTACGATGTTACTCCAGCTCCTTCACACGTCCCTCAGTGACCCTAATTCCCCAGCGACGTGTGTGACGGACATGCTCTGCCCTTTTCCCATTTTTCAACCACTCTTTCTGCCATTGTTCCCTCATTCATTCTCTCACTCTCACTTACACATACTAGGTGACGGGACACAGAGACACCGACATACAAGGAGTTTCTAATTGATTTCGTGTTGCCGAACAGAGGTGACGATCCGACCCAACCCCACACCTCCACCTTGGAGTCTTCTTGTCGGGGCTGGGAGACCCCACTGCCGCCTCCGAAAGTGGGGCTCGGGTCGGCGGGCCGGGTTCGGGGACATCTCAGGCATGGGGCACACACACCCTGCGTACTCTGTGCCTCGCCGGGCGTCCCATGTCCGGGCATGGTCGCTCCGATCCGAGCTGGATGAGCGGCGGGGGGCGGTGCCGCAGAATCTGTCACCTCCCTCGTTCCCAGGCGGAGAGAGAGAGAGCGAGAAAGAGAAAGGAGAATTTGACTCTTTCCTTCTCTCTCTCTCTCTCTCGACCCGGGAAGGAGACGGTAGTCAGCGGGAGGCGGAGGAAGAGGTTTTCCGCGGGAGTCCGGGGCTGGGGTGGGTGGGATGGGAGCCGCAGAAGGCAGTGACATTCGTCTGCCTCCCTGACGGAGGGGACGACCGGAGGGAGGGGGTGTGTGGAGTTCGTTTGGGTCCCAGGACGACGGAGTGTGTGTGAGGAGGTGGGGGTGGAGCGGTTTGGGGGTAGTTTCCCACTGGGTATGATTAGAAAGATCGAGAGCCCACCAACTCCCGGGCTGTGGGCAGTCGCTGAATCCTGCTGTCATGGTGGTGAGTTATTGCCGTTGGCTAATCTTTCTTCTCCCTCCAGCCCTTCCTCTCTCCCTCCCTTCATTCCTCCCTCTCTCCCTCCCTTCATTCCTCCATCTCTCCAATCCTCCCGCCATCCATCTCTCCTTCCATTCCTCCCACCATCCATCTCCTTCCATTCCTCCCACCATCCATCATTCCCTCCCTCCTTCCCTCCTTCAATCATTCTCTCCAGCCCTCCATCGCCTCCCTTCTTCTTTCCATTCCTCCTTCCTTGCTTGCTTCCCTCACTCCCTCCATCTCCCTTTTCTCATCCCCACCACCATCCCTCTCTCCGGTTCCTCTCTCCCTTCCCCGTCTCTATCTCTCCTCCCTCCCCTCCCCCTCCCCTCCCCCTCCTTCCCTCCTCTCCTCCCCCTCCCCCCTCCCCTACCCCCTCACCCTCCCCTATCCCCTCCCCTACCCCCTCCCCCTCCCCCTCCCCTACCCCTCTCCCCTCCCCCTCCTTCCCTCCCCTCCTTCCCTCCCCTCCTTCCCTCCCCTCCTTCCCTCCCCTCCTTCCCTCCCCTCCTTCCCTCCTTCCCTCCCCTCCTTCCCTCCCCCTCCCTCCCTCCTCTCCCTCCCTCCTCTCCTCCCCGCCCCTCCTCCCCTTCCTCTCCCCCTCCCCTCAACCTCTCCCTCTCTTCAACTCTCCCTTTCTTCTTTTCTGAGCTCCTCCCTCCCTACATCTCTCTCTTCCCCTGTTAGTCTGTCCCTGCATTGTCCCTCCCACACAACCCCATTCCCTCCATCTCTCCTTTCCTCCTTCCCTCAGCCCGTCCCTCTCTCCCTCACCCATCCTTCCACCCTTCTCCCCATCATGCCTACCAATAACCCGTCTCTTCCACCTCCATTCTTCCTCCGTCTCCCTCCTCTTCTCCTCACCCTCACTCTCTCCTCCTATCTCCACTTTCTACCCCTCCCCCTCTACCCCTATCACTTCCCCCTCTACCCCTATCACTTCCCCCTCTACCGTTCCCCCTCCTACCTCTTCCCTCCTACCTCTTCCTCCCCTCCTTTCTCCCCCTCTTTCTTCCCTTTCTCCCCCCCTTTCTCCCCCTTCTCCCCCTTCTCCCCCTTCTCCCCCTTCTCCCCCTTCTCCCCCTTCTCCCCCTTCTCCCCCTTCTCCCCCTTCTCCCCCTTCTCCCCCTTCTCCCCCTTCTCCCCCTTCTCCCCCTTCCCCCTTCCCCCTTCCCCCTTCCCCCTTCCCCCTCCCCTTCCCCCTCTATCCTCCCCCTCTCCCTTCCCCTTCACACTCCTTTCTCCCCATCCCACCTCCCCATTCTCCCTCTCCCCTTTTCCCCTCTCCATCTCACCCTTTTCCCCTCTCACCCTTTTTTCCCTCTACCTCTCCTGCCCTTCCCCCTCCCTCTCCCGCCCTTCCCCTCCTCCTTCCCCCCTCACTTTCCCTCTCCCCTCCCCCTTTCCCTCTCCCCTCCCTCTTTCCCCCTCCCCTCCCTCTTTCCCCCTCCCCCTCCCTCTTTCCCCCTCCCCTCCCTCTTTCCCCCTCCCCCTCCCTCTTTCCCCCTCCCCCTCCCTCTTTCCCCCTCCCCCTCCCTCTTTCCCCCTCCCCCTCCCCCTCTTCCCCCTCCCCCTCTTCCCCCTCCCCCTCTTCCCCCTCCCCCTCTTCCCCCTCCCCCTCTTCCCCCTCCCCCTCTTCCCCCTCCCCTCCCCTCTCCTGCTCTCTTTGTCCTTCTCCTCTGTCCTTGACATCTTTCCCCTCCCACCTCCTCCACCATCCTCTCCTCCTTCTCTCCCCCTTTCCATCTCCCTCCACTCACTGTCCCTCCCTCTTCCTTTGTGTATCCCTCTCTCCCTTCCCACTCCTCTCTTCTGGCTCACCCTTCCTCTCTCTCTCTTTCCTCCTCACCCACTTACCTCACCAGATCACACCCATTGTCTTCAGCCCCCTATCTCCACCTCCCTTCCCTCTTTACCCCATTCTGTGACCCTGTCACCCACTTTTCCCCACTCCTCCCTCCTTGCACCTCCCACTCCCCCCCCTCAAACCACCAGCCCCGTGTAGTTTGGAGTGTGTGATGTTGGAGGGAAGTGGCAGGAGCGGATTCTGCTGTGGGTTGGGAGTGTGTTAACTGGGACACTGATAAATACCTGCTGCCCGTTTCCTCAGTATGTCTGTGTTACTGGGTCAAACGTGTTGGCAGATTGCTGTTCACAGCAAGGGTGTTAAATGTCTGTGGAGACAGTGAGTGGAACAAGGTTATCGCAGCAGGTACCTTGTAGTGAATCTGGTTGAGCTAAGGCAACTACAGCGAGCGCAGGGTTAATGTGCAGTGTAAAATATCGATGTTAGCTGGAGAACATTAGTGTGTAAGTGTGCCATTACTGGGAGCACATGGTGTGTCTGAGTGTGGTGTTACCGGGAACACACACCAGTGTGTGAGAATGTGGTGTTACCAGGAGCTCACGTGAGTGTAAGGACACGGTGTTACTGGGAAAACATATCAGTGTGTAAAATCATGATGTTAGTGGGAACATTCTTCAGTGCGTAAGAGTGTGATGTTGCCAGCAATATACGTCAGCATGTAAAAGAGCAGCTTCACTGGCGGTACACATGAGTGTGTAAGCACAAGTACATGTGAGTGTGTAAGAATGAACTGTTATGGGGTGCACTTGCTAGTGTGTAAGGGAACGGTTTCACTGGTAGTAACATTCATGTGTAAGAATGATGTGTTACTGGGAGTACATGTTAGTGTGTAAGAATGTGGTGTCACTGCGAACACACGTTCATGGTAAGAGCGCAGTGTTATTGGGAACCCACGTTAATGTGTAAGAGTGTGGTGTTACCAGGAAGAGACATTAGTGTGTAAGGGCATGATATTGCTGGGAACACAAGTTGGTGTGTAAGAGCACAGTGTCACGGGGAACATAAATCATCGTGTAAGGGCACAGTGTTGTCAGGGACACATGTTAGTGCGCAAGGGCCGGTGTTCCCAGGAGCTTGTGTTTCTGTACGAGAGTGTGGTGTTCCCAGGAGCCTGTGTTTCTGTATGAGAGTGTGGTGTTCCCAGGAGCCTGTGTTTCTGTATGAGAGTGTGGTGTTCCCAGGAGCCTGTGTTTCTGTATGAGAGTGTGGTGTTACCAGGAGCTTCTGTTTATAGACAAGGGCACGGTGTTCCCAGGAGCTTGTGTTTCTGTACAACAGCATGTGTTACCGGGAGTTTGCATTTCTGCACAAATGAGCTTGCGTTTCTGTACAAGGGAATGGTATCACCAGGAGCATGCGTTTCTGTACAAGGGCACGATGTTACTGGGAGCTTGTGTTTCTGTACAAGGGCACGGTGTTATCGAGAGCTTGCGTTTCTGTACAAGGGGGTGGTGTTACCGGGAGTTTGCATTTCTGTACAATGGGGTGGTGTTACCGGGAGTGTGTGTTTCTGTATAAGGGATGGTATTACCGGGAGTGTGTGTTTCTGTACAAGGACATGGTGTTATCAGGAGCTTGTGTTTCTGTACAAGGGCGCGGTGTTACTGGGAGCTTGTGTTTCTGTACAAGGGCACTGTGCTACTGGGAGCTTGTGTTTCTGTACAAGGGCACTGTACTACTGGGAGCTTGTGTTTCTGTACAAGGGCACTGTGTTACTGGGAGCTTGCATTTCTGTACAAGGGCACTATGCTACTGGGAGCTTGTGTTTCTGTACAAGGACACTGTGCTATTGGGAGCTTGTGTTTCTGTACAAGGGCACTGTGTTACCGGGAGCTTGCGTTTCTGTACAAGGGCACGGTGTTACTGGGAGCTTGTGTTTCTGTACAAGGGCACTGTGTTACTGGGAGCTTGCATTTCTGTACAAGGGCACTGTGCTACTGGGAGCTTGTGTTTCTGTACAAGGACACTGTGCTATTGGGAGCTTGTGTTTCTGTACAAGGGCACTGTGTTACTGGGAGCTTGCGTTTCTGTACAAGGGCACGGTGTTACTGGGAGCTTGTGTTTCTGTACAAAGGCACGGTGTTACTGGGAGCTTGTGTTTCTGTACAAGGGCACTGTGTTACTGGGAGCTTGTGTTTCTGTACAAGGGCACTGTGTTACTGGGAGCTTGTGTTTCTGTACAAAGGCACTGTGCTACTGGGAGCCTGTGTTTCTGTACAAGGGCACTGTGTTACTGGGAGCTTGTGTTTCTGTACAAGGGCACGGTGTTACCAGGAGCTTGTGTTTCTGTACAAGGGCACTGTGTTACTGGGAGCTTGTGTTTCTGTACAAGGGCACGGTGTTACTGGGAGCTTGTGTTTCTGTACAAGGGCACTGTGTTACTGGGAGCTTGTGTTTCTGTACAAGGGCACTGTGTTACTGGGAGCTTGTGTTTCTGTACAAGGGCACTGTGTTACTGGGAGCTTGTGTTTCTGTACAAGGGCACTGTGTTACTGGGAGCTTGTGTTTCTGTACAAGGGCACTGTGTTACTGGGAGCTTGTGTTTCTGTACAAGGGCACTGTGTTACTGGGAGCTTGTGTTTCTGTACAAGGGCACTGTGCTACTGGGAGCCTGTGTTTCTGTACAAGGGCACTGTGTTACTGGGAGCTTGTGTTTCTGTACAAGGGCACTGTGTTACTGGGAGCTTGCGTTTCTGTACAAGGACACTGTGCTATTGGGAGCTTGTGATTCTGTACAAGGGCACGGTGTTACTGGGAGCTTGTGTTTCTGTACAAGGGCGCGGTGTTATCAGGAGCTTGCGTTTCAGTACAAGACCATGGTGTCGTGGGTGCAGCACCAATTGTCGGGGATAGGAGTGGTGTGGCTTTGCACTCGTCGGTGGTTAGGACATTCTGTAAAGTGGGATGTGGGACAAACCTGTGTCCATTCCTGCCTGGGAGATTAGCGAGTGTATTTTTGGATGTGTCCTGCTTGCAGTAGGCAGTGACAGGCTCTCCAATGCCCCAGGGAGTGCTCCAGATTCAGCTGTGCCCCACATACAGCAACACTGAAACTGGGACACCAGGACAAGGCTGCTTACACAGAGCAGACAGTGGGAGGGCATTCAGGATCCTGTCTGCCCATTACATGGTGACAGAAAGGGGGCGATTGGCTCCTTGAGCTTCCTGTAGGCAAGAGATTCTGTCACCCCCCCCCCCACACCTCTCCACTCCAGTCAATTACAATCTCTCCATCTCTCCCTCTCTCTCTGTCTCTCTCCTTCACTCTACCCCATCTTCCTCTCTCCCTCTCCTCTCCTCTCACCACACTTCGCTCTCCTCTTTCACTTTCCCTCCTCTCTCCTCTCCTGGCTCTCCCAACCCACACCTAAAGGTCTTTCTGTACCTTTCTCCTAGTCACACTCTCTGTGTCCCTCTCCCCCTCCCCTGCCTTTCTTTATCACCATGCTCCCTCTCTCTACTTTAACTATCCTGTCTTTCCCTATCTGTCCCACCCTCTCCCCATTCCTTCTCTCCCTCCCCCAGCTCCCTCACTCACACTCAACAATGCTCCAAACTCTCCTATTAAACCATATCCTGTAATATTTAGTCTCCCTGCTGTGGGATCCAGAGCTTCATTGTGTCAGATGGCTCCTTCCACACCATCCCAGTACACACTCCCAGGGTCAGACACAGAGTGAAACTCCCTCCACACTGTCCCATTACACACTCTGGGGTCAGTCACAGAGTGAAGCTCCCTCCACACCATCCCATTACACACTCCCAGGGTCAGACACAGAGTGAAGCTCCCTCCACACTGTCCCATTACACACTCCCGGGTCAGACACAGAGTGAAACTCCCTCCACACTGTCCCATTACACACTCCCGGAGTCAGACAGAGTGAAGCTCCCTCCACATTGTCACATCACATACTCCCAGGGGCAGACACAGGGTGAAACTCCCTCCACACTGTCACATCGCACACTCCCAGGGTCAGACACAGAGTGAATCTGCCTCCACACCATCCCATCACACACTCCAAAGGGGTCAGACACAGAGCGAATCTCCCTCCACACTGTATCCCATCACACACTCCAGGGGTCAGTCACAGAGTGAAGCTCCCTCCACAGCATCCCATTACACACTCCCAGGATCAGACACAGAGTGAAGCTCCCTCCACACCATCCCATCACACACTCCAGGGGTCAGACACAGAGTGAAACTCCCTCTACACCGTCCCATCACACACTCCTGGCATCAGACAGAGAGCGAAACTCCCTCCACACCATCCCATCACACACTCCCAGGGTCAGACACAGAGTGAAACTCCCTCCATACGATCCCAATGCACACTCCCAGGGTCAGACACAGTGAATCTGCCTCCACACCATCCCATCACACACTCCAAAGGGGTCAGACACAGAGCGAATCTCCCTCCACACTGTATCCCATCACACACTCCAGGGGTCAGTCACAGAGTGAAGCTCCCTCCACAGCATCCCATTACACACTCCCAGGATCAGACACAGAGTGAAGCTCCCTTCACGCCATCCCATTACACACTCCTGGGGTCAGACACAGAGTGAATCTCCCTCCACACTGTATCCCATCACATACGCCAGGGGTCAGACACAGAGTGAAACTCCCTCTACACCGTCCCATCACACACTCCTGGCATCAGACACCGAGTGAAACTCCCTCTACACCGTCCCATCACACACTCCTGGCATCAGACACAGAGTGAAGCTCCCTCCACACTGTCCCATCACACATGCCTGGGGCCAGACACGGAGTGAAACTCCCTCTACACCATAGCATCACACTCTCCAGGGGTCAGATACAGAGTGAAGTTCTGCCTACAAGATTTTGGTGAGTCATTTGTGGTTGGACTTGCTTTTGGTGGGGATGAAATGTTTTCAGTGTTGTAGCACACAGCTCCTGTTCCTGCTAGTTTAAGTGAGGCAAGCGCAAGCTGTTTGAAGGAGTGTATCTGGGTTGCAGAAGAGTTTGTAACAAGATTTTGAGCATGAGGCAGGTCAGGATTACAACATCCCACAGAATCCAGGAGCAAGTGGCAAAGTAAATCCAAAACTGGGTCATCTGCATGATGAATAGTGGGAACCAGACTGAGATTTATTACCAAGAAGCTAGAGGACGTGAAGTTTGTGCCTTGTGGCAGCAGCGCCATGCACAGATGTAAAATTACTATAAATTACAAAATAAATACTGCAACAAAAGGAGGAATAGTGAGGTAGTGTACGTGGGTTCACAGACCGTTCAGAAACTTGATGGTGGAAGGAAGAAGCTGTTCCTGAATCACTGAGGTGCGGTTCTTCAGGCTCCTGTGCCTTCTCCCTGATGTTGGTATGAGAGAGGGGCGTGTCCTGGATGGTGTGGGAGAAAGGGGTGTGTCCTGGATGGTGTGGGAGAGAGGGGCCTGTCCTGGATGGTGTGGGAGAGAGAGGCCTGTCCTGGATGGTGTGGGAGAGAGGGGCCTGTCCTGGATGGTGTGGGAGAGAGGGGCGTGTCCTGTATGGTGTGGGAGAGAGGGGCGTGTCCTGGAGGGTGTGGGAGAGAGGGGCGTGTCCTGGATGGTGTGGGAGAGAGGGGTGTGTCCTGGATGGTGTGGGTGGTGTGGGAGAAAGGGGCCTGTCCTGGATGGTGTGGGAGAGAGGGGCGTGTCCTGTATGGTGTGGGAGAAAGGGGCGTGTCCTGGAGGGTGTGGGAGAGAGGGGCGTGTCCTGGATGGTGTGGGAGAGAGGGGCGTGTCCTGTATGGTGTGGGAGAAAGGGGCATGTCCTGGAGGGTGTGGGAGAGAGGGGCGTGTCCTGGATGGTGTGGGAGAAAGGGGCGTGTCCTGGAGGGTGTGGGAGAGAGGGGCGTGTCCTGGAGGGTGTGGGAGAAAGGAGCGTGTCCTGGATGGTGTGGGGCCTTGGTGATGGATGCTGCTTTCTTGAGGAACTGTCTCTTGAATGCAGGGATGTTTGTGTCCATGTTGACGTACCAAATCTCTCGGAACATTTATTACCCTGAAACTGTCAGGCTCCTGAACCAGATAACTTCATTCACCTCAACACTGAACAGATTCCACAACCTGTGAACTTATTCCCAATAAGTTACAATTCATGTTCTCAGGATTATTTATTGATCTATCTATATATTTCACAGTTTGTCTGCTTTTACACAGTGGTTGTCAGTCTTTGTTTGAGTATAGTTTTTCATTGATTTTATTGTATTTCTTTGTTCTGCTGTGAATCTGTATCTCATGGTGACGTATGTGTGTGTGTGTGTGTATATATATATATATATATATATATATATATATATATATATATATATATATATATATACACACACACTTTGATAATAAACTTTCTTTGAACTTGGTTTCTTTGAGATTGCATCAATATTAGGCCCCAGGATAGATTCTCAAAGAAGTTGACACTCAGGAAATTGAAGCTTCTCAGCCGTTTCACTGCTGACCCCTCAATGTTCTTCTGACTTCCCCTTCCTGATGTCTCTTGATCTTACTGATGTTGCAACAAGCTAAGTTACCTCACTCCAGTACATCCCCTCTTTGCCCAATAAAGTTCTGCCAACAAAAGTTGTGTCATTGGTGAGCTTATAAATGGTGTTTGAGCTGTGCCTAGCCACACAGTCACGGGTGTGGAGAAAGTAGAGCAGTGGGCTAAGCACACATCCTTGAGGTTGATTGTCAGTGACAAGGAGGTGTTATTTCTGATCCTCACTGACTGTGATCTGCTGCTGATGAGGTCAAGGATCCGGTTGCGGAGGGAGGTACAGAGGCCCAGGTTTAGAAGTTTGTGGATTAGTATTGAGGGTATGATTGTGTTGAACACTGAGTTGTAATCAATAAACAGCAGGTAATGCTGTTGTCCAGGTGATCCAAGGCCAGGCGGAGAGCCAGTGAGATTGCATCTGCTGCAGACTTATTGTGGCAAAAGGCAAATTGCAGTGAGTCCAGGTCCTTGCTTAGTCGTCGACGTAGGTCGCATCTGGAATTTCCAGTTGGCGGATGATTTCCCTCCACGCTGCTCTGACATATTGGGAAATCATGTTGGTGGCAGATTACAGCAGTGGTTTGCCTTTGCCTTCTGCCGGGTGAGCTTAAAGAGATCACCACCTCTTGCAGTGGATGACCAGGACCTTGTGTGCTCTTAGCAATCCACAACGCCTGCTGGCCTGCCTTCTTGACCGTTGGACCAATAATTGGTTTCCTTTGCTCAATCCGCCATGGCCAGACTTCACACGCTGGGACAGGCAGATCCCCTACCTCACCGAGGGTCAAAGATCCGTCGGCTACCCTCACCTGGTTTGGCCTGTCTGCTGAGACGGTTTACTGGGGTGTGGCCACTGCACGTGTTACAGCTACTTGGAGCCACAGGTGAGAGCTGAGCGCCAGGTGGGGACCAAAGGTGGACGAGCTGCCCTGAAAAAGGGCACGGCAGGCCCCCCACCAGAGGTGCTACCCCTCCCTAGACACCCCATACACCCCTGCTTAGGCAAAAGTTAATTCTGGCCGTTACAAACCCTTTCAAAGTACTTCATTACAATAGATGTGAGTGTAACTGGGCGATAGTCATTGAAGCAGCTCACTCTGCTCTTATTGGGCACTCGCCCTTGGGATCTTCCGACTGCAATAGTGAGAGATTGGTCCCACCGGTTGGTCAGTATATTATAGGAGCGAGAGAGAAAGGGTAGAGGGGTTTGTGAGAGGGAGCTGTGATATGGAAAGACAATGGAGCAAAGGGGGGAGTGAAAGTTTGGGAGAGAAAGGGATGAGGGGGAAAACAAGAGGAGGAGGATTAAAAAAAGGAATATATGGAGGGAGAATGAGGGAGGAAGAAAGGGAGAAGGTAGAGAGGAGGGAGGGATGATAGGTAGAGTGAGTGAGTGCAGAGCTGAGAGGGTGTGAAGAGGGAGAGGATAGAAAGAGAGAAGGGGTAGAGTGGAGTGGAGAGGGCGGGTGAGGTGAGAAGATGGGTGAGGGTTCACAGACTGTTCTGAAATCTCATGGCAGAAGGGAAGAAGTTGTTCCTGAACAACTGAGTGTGGGTCTTCAGGCTCCTGTACCTCCTCACTGCTGGTAGAAATAAGAAGAGGGCATATCCTAGGTGGTGAGCATTCTTAGTGATGGGTGCTGCCTTCCTGTGGCACTACCTCCTGACAATGGTGGAGGGAGTTGTGTCCATGATGGAGCTGGCTGAGATCACAACCTCTGCAGCCTGTCGGGATCCTCCATACCACGCTGAGAATGAAAGTTGTTGGCCAATGTGCTCACCTGGATGAGTTAGCCTTTTCCATTGTGCATAGTTCCCGTCTAATAGTAGCAGTGTGATCACTCGAATCAAGTGTGACGTTCTACTACCGTGTTGTCTGTTGTGTGTCCTCAAGTGGCTATAGAGGCTAAACCTGGATGCACATATTCTGGTGCAGTGTGGGTAACAGTAAGTTGTGGCTGTGGTTAGTAGTTGGGTCTTCTGGTTGTTTAGTCTTTCCTTTCCCTTGTTCTCACGTAGCGCAGCTCCCTCCCGCACAGATTTCCTCCGGGTGTACTTATTGAGTCCAATGTCTCCCCAGTTTTTATATGTAATAGAGAATTTCTTCAGGCTGATTTTGATGTTATCTTTGAAACATTTCCTTTGCTGACCTTCCTTCAACTGGGGGTAAAGTATCTGTCTGGGGAGATATGATTTTAGCATCCGGATGATATGACCTATCTTTCAGAATTGGTGTTGCATTATCATGATGGAAATGCTGTTCATGTTGGCTTCCTCCAGTGCACTGGTGTTGGTGCATCTGTCCTTCCAGCTGATCCTCAATGTCTTCTATAAAGTTCTTTGGTGGCATTGTGCCAGGACTTCCAGGTGTCGACTGTAGGTGGTCCATGATTCAGTTCCCTTCAGTAACCTAGGAATGAAGACTGCTCTATGGAACAAAAGTTTTGTTTGGACCTGTAGATTGTGGTCTTCAAAGACCATTTTCTTTGATCTTGCATAGGCTCCACCAGCACTACTCAGGCTGGTTGATCTCTGAGTCAATGTCTGCTTTTGAGGACAGAATGCTGCTAAGGTAGGGAAAGTGGTCTACATTTTGAAGGGTGATATTGTCACCTTCTATAGTCAACCTGCGTTGTACTGGTTTAAACTGGAAAGAGTGCAGAGGAGACCTACATAGATGTTTCCAGGATTGAAAGGCCTGAGTTATAGAGAAAGGTTAGCCAAGCTTGGTCTTTACTTTTTATGACATGGGAGAATGATAGGTTGATCTTATAGAAATGTTTTAAATTTTGAGAAGTATAAACTAGGTGGGTGGTCAGTGTAGAGAAGTCCAAAACTCAGGGGGCATACTGTAGATAAAGAATGAGAGAGAAGACAGACCTGAGGAGCAACTTCTTCACACAGAGGGTGCTGAGTATATGGAACAAGTGGTTCAGGCAGGTACAGTGATATTGTTTAAGAAGCACTTGGATAGGTACGTGGAGCGACAGGGCTTGGAGGGATATGGACCAAATGCAGGGAATGGAACTAGCTGGGTGGGCAGCATGCACTGGTTGGACTGAAGGGCCTGCACCCATGCTGTATCAGTCTGAGACTGGTGGAAACTAAACATACAGGACTTGTTGAAAAGTTGTAAAATGATGTAAATAAGATGTGGAATATATTCCCAAGTGTGTTGCCTGGATTAGAGAGTATTGGCTATAACAAGAGGTTAGATACACTCAGATTGACATAAAAGTGAGGAATTTGTATTGCAGCTTTATAAAATTTTGGTTCAGCCACACTTGGATTTAGTTCTGGC
The DNA here is from genome assembly GCF_030028105.1 of Mobula birostris. Classification (NCBI taxonomy): domain Eukaryota; kingdom Metazoa; phylum Chordata; class Chondrichthyes; order Myliobatiformes; family Myliobatidae; genus Mobula; species Mobula birostris. The sequence goes on along the minus strand of NC_092377.1, from coordinate 128,802,532 downwards.
CACCCTGTTACAGGAAGAATGTGGAAACTCTGGAGAGGGTGCAGAAGAGGTTCATCAGGATGCTGTCTAGATTAGAGGGCATGAGGTACAAGGAGAGGTTAACAAATGTGTTGTTTTTTTTCTGGACTGGCAAAGGCTAAGGGGAGACCTGATAGAGGTTTATAAGATTCTGAGAGGTGTCGATAGGATAGACAGAATCTTTTCCCCAGGCTCAAAATGTCTAATACTAGAGGGTGTGCATAGTGGGGGGGGGGGTGGGGTAAGCTCTAAGGAGATGTGCGGGACAAGTTCTTTTTTACACAGACAGTGATGTGTGCCTGGAATGCGCTGCTAAGTGTGGCAGTGGAGGCAGGTATGATAGAGGTGTTTAATTGGCTCTTAGATAGGTTACGGATGCGCATGGAATGCAGGGACGTGGCCATGTACAGGCAAGAGTTTTAGTTTAATTGTAATCATGGTTGACACTGACTTTGTGGGCTGAAGGGCTTGTTCCTGTGCTGTACCATTTGATGTTCTGTCTGCAATGTTCTATATTTGCCGTACAAGCAGTCTCTTCAATACCTTCTTAACAGCAGGGTAGAAGCTGAGTCAGGTGAGAAGTGATTTCAGGCTTTTGTATCTTCTACCTGTGGGAGGGGGAAGAAGAGAGGACATCCGAGCCTTTAATTACGCCGGCTGCTTTAATGAAGGAATGAGAAGTGTAGAAAGAGTCCATGGAGGGGAGGCTGGTTTCCAGAATGTACTGAGCTCTGTCCTCACCTCTGCCATTTCTTGCGGTCATGGGCAGAGCTGTTGCAGTACCAAACCGTGATGCATCCAGTTAGGATGCTTTCTATGGTGTGTCAGTAAAAATTGGTGAGGTACATCAGGGACATACTGAGGAAATAAAGGAGTCGGCAAGCTTTTTCATTCATAGCGTCAATGTAACTATCAGATTGTCCAACTAGTGATTCTTGGTTTCTTGTACCTGTATGTGCACTGGAGGAGTAGAGACTCAGGCACAATGGCTGGCGAGGCTGTTTTCCCATCAACAAGGATGGGGCAAATGGCCTCTGCTGTACCATGAGTTCACAGGGGACCAGAAAGGCTCCAACTGGTGGGGAGGGGGAGGCTCCCTGTTTGAACGTGGGTGGGGGATGGTCTCTGGGTGAGTAGCGACCTTCCCCTCTCCTCTCTCTCTGCCCGTCTCAGTGGCAACTGACATGGCATGTCCTGGAAAGCTGCCTCAAACTCTCTGAGCAGGAGACTCCAGGGGAGGGACCAGACAGTCTGACCAACTCGGAAACAGGGAGCAACAGAGTTAGTAGTGTGGACAGGTGGGGTGAGGGGAGAGAGATAGAAAGAAAGGAGGGGAGAGATGGAGATAGAGATGGAGGAGAGAGGAATAAGTGAGGGGAGGGCAGAGGCATAAAGAGGAGGGAGAGGTGAGAAGATAAACGGAAAGAGAGAGGGGAGGAAGGAAAAGGAGAAAGAAGGGGAGATGGAAGAGGAGAGGGGGTGACAGGGAGCAGGAAAGGGAGAGGGGGTGGGAGAGAGATAGAGGGAAGGGAGAGGGAGGAGAAGAAGGGATAAGAGAAAAGGGTAAGAGGGAAGAGAAAGGTGGGTGGCAAGAGAGATCATGAGAGAGGAAGGGGGTTAGAGAGAGAGGAAGTGAAAAAGGGGACTGGGATAGAGGAAGAGTGGTGACAGAGAGAGTGGTGAGAGGGGATGAGAGACCAGTGAGGCTGGGAGAGAACAAAGAGGTAGAAAGACAGGGGAGAGGCTGTGCATTAATGGAGGAAAGGAAGAGAAGGATGATGGGGTCGGGGTCCAGAGGAAGATGCAGATCCTCAGCTGTGATGTCACCATGCGTCAGTGCATTGCCAAGGGAGCTGCCACTTGACCCTACAGGTGAGGGTCAGTGTGTGCATGCGTGTTTGTGTGAGAGAGGGATGTATATATATCGGTACCGGTCCAGTGAGGACGGATCTATTACTGAATAACCCCAGATTACAGGTAGGGATGGATCTGTCACTGTATAACACCGGCTTACAGTACCGTTGGAATGTGTCTGTCACTGTATAGCAGTGGAGTACAGGTCTGTCACTGTGACACTGTGGTACAGTACCAGTGGGGACGGGTTTGTCTCTGTGTTACACTATGATACAGTACTGGAGGGGCCTGGTGTGTCACTGTATAACACTGTGGTACAGTACTGGTGGGGATGTGTCTGTCACTATATAACACAGGATTGCACTACGGGTTGGGACAGGTCTGTCTCTGTATAACACCAGGATATGATACTTTTGGGGAATAGGTCTATCCTTCTTCCAAGGGTTCAGGTCTGGTTCAAAGTTCAAAGTAAAATTTGCTTTCGGAGCACGTACATGTTACCACATATAACCCAGAGATTTGTTTTATTTTTCTGCAGGCCAGACTTAGCAAATCTATAGAACAGTCACTGTGAACTGTAAACATCAGGAAAGGTTAACTGTAACAAAACTGCAATTGTAGATATAAATAAATAGCAATAAATAATGAGCATGAAATAACAATATAACAGAGTCCTTAAAAGAGTGTAGCTATCTTCTTTTGTTCAAGAGCCTGATGGCTGAGGGGTAGTAACTGTTCTTGAACCTGGTGGTGTGAGTTCTGAGGCTTTTGTATCTTCTACCTGATGGCAGCAACGAGAAAAGAGCATGGCCTGGGTGGTGAGGATCTTTGATGATGGATGCTGCTTTTCTACGGCAACGTTTCATGTAGATGTGCTCAATGGTTAGGAGTGTTTTACCCGTAATGAACCGGGCCAAGTCCACTACCTTTTGTAGGATTTTCCACTCAAAGGCATTGGTGTTCCCACACCAGTCCGTAATGCAGCCAGTCAACACACCTTGCACCACACATCTATAGGACACGCTGAACCTCCACAGACTCCTGAGGAAGTTGAGGCGCTGTCATTCTTTCTTTACAATAATATTTATATCATTGGTCCAGGACAGGTGCCCTGAGATAATGACACTTGAGAATTTAAAGTGACTGACCTTCTCCACCTCCGATGATTACTGGCTCATGGACCTCTGGTTTCCCTCTTCTGAAGTCTACAATCAGTTCCTTGGTCTTGTTGACATTGAGTGAGAGGTTGTTGTTATTACACCACTTGGCCATGTTTTCAGTCTCCCTCCTGTATGCTGATTCATCACCCCTTTTGATACAGCTCACAACGGTGGTATTGTCAGCAAACTTGTACTGTATATAGTATTGGAACTGTACTTAGCCACACAGTCACAGGTGTAAAGTGAGTAGAGCAGGGGGCTAAGCACACAGCCCTGCAGTGCTCCTCTGCTGATGGAGATTGTGGAGGAAATGTTTTTACCAATCCGAACTGACTGGGGTCTACAATTGAGAAATCTAGGATCCAATTGCACAAGGGGGTTTTGAGGCCTGGGTCTTGGAGTTTACTGATTAGATTTGAAGGGGATGATGATGTTAAATGCTGAGCTGTAATTGATAAAGGGTATCCTGATGTATAGATCTTTGCTGTCCAGATGTTCCAGGGTTGTGGGAAGAGATAGCTTCTGCAGTAGATCTGTTGTTTTGGTAGGTGATCCAAGTCACCGTTCAGACGGGAGCTGATATGCTTCAACACTTGCCTCTCAAAACACTTCATCTGTGGATGTAAGTGCCACCGGGTGACAGTCATTTAGCCAGATTACCACACTCTTCTTGGGCACCAGGATGACTGAAGCCTGCTTGAAGCAAGAGGTTGAAGATATCTGTGAATACACCAGCCAGTTGGTCAGCACAGGTCTTCAGTACTGGGCCAGGTACTCCATCCGGATTGGTTGATGTCCTTGGATTCACTCTCTTGAAGGCTTCAGTATCTTCATTTACTGAGATCAAAGGATCATCGGGAGACATGGGGGTAAACTTTGAACACTGTATAACCCCGGGGTACCATACCAGTATCTGTCACTGTACAACACCAGGATACGATACTGGTAGGGCAGGTCTAACACTGTACCAAGGGTACAGATCTGGTGAGGATGGATCTGTTACAGGTTACAGCACTGATGGGATGTGTTTATCACTGTATAACAGTGAGGTACAGTACTGGTGAGGATAGATCTGTCTCTGTACCCAGGGTACAGGTTCATGGGGACCAGGCTGTCATATTATAACACTGGGGCACAGTACCAGTGGGGATGGGTCTGTCATTTATAACCACGGGGTACAGTACCAGTAGAGATGACTCTGTCACATTAACACTGAGGTACGGTACAGGTGGGGTCTGGTCTGTCACTGTATAATAGCAGTTTACCAATGTGGAAGGTATCTGTCACTGTATGACATTGTGGTACAGTATTGGTAGAGATGGGCTTGTCACTGCATAGCACTGGGGTACAGCACTGGTGCAAATGGGTGTGTCACTGTAAAACACTGAGGTAGCTGTGGGTCTGTCATTATATAACAACGGCATACAGTCCTGTTGGGGACGGTTCTGTCACTGTATAACAGTGTAGCAGGATATCAGTTGAGATGGGTCTGTCACTGTATAACAGTGTAGCAGGATATCAGTTGGGATGGGTCTGTCACTATATAACAGTGTAGCAGGATATCAGTTGGGATGGGTCTGTCACTGTATAACAGTGTAGTAGGATATCAGTTGGGATGGGTCTGTCACTGTATAACAGTGTAGCAGGATATCAGTTGGGATGGGTCTGTCACTGTATAACAGTGTAGCAGGATATCAGTTGAGATGGGTCTGTCACTGTATAACAGTGTAGCAGGATATCAGTTGAGATGGGTCTGTCACTGTATAACATGGGGACTGGAGGGTCTGTAATTGCATAACACCATGGTACAGTACCAGTGGAGACGAGTGTGTCACTGTATAACACTGTGGTACGATACCAGTGGGGATAGGTGTGTCACTGTATAATACCGGTACAAAACCGATGGGGACTGGAAGAGATCAGGCTACTGTAGGAAGCGAGGGAGGAGACTGCTGAGCCTCTGGTGATGATCTTTGCATCATCAGTAAGGACAGGAGAAGTACCAGAGGATGGGAAGGTTGCAAATATTGTTCCCTTATTCAAGAAAGGGAGTAGAGATGGCCCCAGGAAATTATAGACCAGTGAGTCTGACTTCAGCGGTGATCTTGCACTCAGTGTCAGTAAGACGAAAGAGCCGATTGTGAACTTCAGAAAGGGTAAGATGAGGGAGCAGGAACCAATCCTCATAGAGGGATGAGAAATGGAAAGAGTGAGCAAATTTCAAGTTCCTAGGTGTCAATATATCTAATCTGGTCGAAACATATCGATGCAGCTATAAAGGAGGTAAGACAGAGGCTATATTTCATTAGGAGTTTGAGAAGATGTGGTTTGGCACACGGAACACAAACTCTACAGATGTACTGTGGAGAGCGTTTTGACTGGTTGCATCATTGTCTGCTACGGGGGTGCAGGGTGTGGGGTGCTACTGCACAGGATCGAAGGAAGCTACAGAGAGTTGTAAACTTAGTTGGCTCCATTATGGGTACTAGTCTCTGTAACATTCAAGACATCTTCAAGGAGCGGTGCATCATTAAGGACCCCCGCCACCCAGGACATGGCCTCTTCATCTGCTTTTGCACTACTTATTTTACATATACTTAATGTAAATAATGTTTTTCTATATTTATCGTGTATTGCATTGCACTGCTGTTGTAAAATTGACAAATTTCATGACGTATGGTGGTGATATTAACTATACACTATCGGTAGAGATAGGTGTGTCACTATATAACACTGCAGTACGATACCAATGGAGTTGGGTCTGTCATGTATTACCCTATGGATCTGTACTGTTGAGGACAGGCCTGTCACTGTATCACACCAAAGTACAGTACTGGTCTGTCACTGTATAACAATGGGGTACAGTACTGGTGGGGATAGGTCTGTCACTGTATTACCTCAGGGTTCTGTATCAGTAGGGATGGGTTTGTCACTGTACAATATTGTGGTATGGTACTGGTGGGGTTGTGTTTGTTGCTGTTTACCACCTGACTACAGTATAAAGTAGGGATGGGTCTGTCACTGTATAACACGGGGGTATAGTACAGGTGGGGACAGATCTGTCACTGTGTAACACTGTGGTAAGATACCAATGGGGTCAGGCCACATAATAACACCAGGATATGGTACTGGTGGGGACAGGTCTGTCACGGTATAACACCAGTGTACAGTACCAGTGGGGGGGTGTCTGTCATTCTGTAACTCTGGTGGGGAATAGATCGGTCACTATATAACACTGGGGTACAGGTCTGTTGTGGTGTATGGATGTTCAGGGAGGGGTAGCACCTTTGGTGATTGGGCTTGACATATCGTTTCCGGGGAAGCTCACTCACCTTTGGTTCCCACTGGATGCACAGCTCTCACCTGTGGCTCCAAGTAGCTGTTTGCATGTGACAGCAGCCACACCCCAGTCCACCGCTTCGACAGGCAGGTGAGGGATCCGGCAGCCTTGTACCCCGGTGAATAGGTCTCTCCTAGCGTGCAGTCAGCTTTAGCGGACTGGGTGGATGGTATCTACAGTGAGATCCAACGGCCAGGGAGATCATGACAAGGCACAGAAGACATCTTGATCATCCACTGCAACCAAGGAAGATCCCAGTTTGTGACACCTGTTTGGACCACTAGACCCGACTTTTGAGGTTGAGAGAGTGAAACTGCCCCAGTGCAATGGCTTTTCCACTTTAAAAGCTCTCTCACATAGACTTCCTGTCATTGTCGGACACAGTGGGCAACCACCACAGTCCCGGTGGGGACGGGTCTGTCACTGTATAACAGTGGGGTTTGTTATCGGTGGGGACAGGTCTGTCACTGTATAACAGTGGGGTTTGTTATCGGTGGGGACAGGTCTGTCACTGTATAACAGTGGGGTTTGTTATCGGTGGGGACAGGTCTGTCACTGTATAACAGTGGGGTTTGTTATCGGTGGGGACAGGTCTGTCACTGTATAACAGTGGGGTTTGTTATCGGTGGGGACAGGTCTGTCACTGTATAACAGTGGGCTACAGAACCAGTGGGGATGGGACTGTCACTGTATAACAGTGGGGTTTGTTATCGGTGGGGACGGGTCTGTCACTGTATAACAGTGGGGTTTGTTATCGGTGGAAACGGGTCTGTCACTGTATAGCAGTGGGTTGCAGAACCAGTGGGGATGGGACTGTCACTGTATAATACAGGGGGTACAGTATGGTGGGGAAGGATCTGTCACAATATAACACTAGGGTACGTTACTGGTGAGAGTGGGTTTTTCTCTCTCTTCCTTTTTCCCTTTTATCCCATCTCTGTGTCTTTTACACTCACCTAGTTTTTACTGTCTCAGTTTTCACCTCTCTGCTTCTTAATGCAGAGAACTCCAGATACCTCCAGCCCTTCACTTCTGTCTTAAAATGACCATCATTGTATTCTGAAGCCATCGTCCCTGCAACCTTGTCCCACTGCAGGTAAACACCCCATCCCCATCCACCTTGTCTATCCCCCTTTCCATAATGCAAACAGGCCCCCTCTCATTCTAACTCCGCCTACCCCTGAGTGTTGCCTCTGTCTTCCTCAGAGACAGTTGGTGTGAAGGAAGGTAGGTGTGTTCAGTGGGGCTGAAGGTGAGTTTACCCTCCCGCCCCAGATTCCATAGGGACAGGAATGGATCGTCATCAGTAACCAGAGGAGTCGCAGGAACACAAGCTGGTGAAGAAGGCGTTTGGCGTGCAGGCCTTTATCAGTTAGGACACTGAGTATAGAAGTTGGGAGCTCGTGGTGTAGTTGAACAGGATGTTGATGGACATGGAGTATTGTGTTCAGCTTTGGTCGTCCAGCTATAGGAGATATCTTATTAAACTGGGAAGAATGCAGAAGAGATTGTCAGATGCACAAGTACAATGAAAAGCTTACTTGCAGCAGCATTAGAGGCATAGAACATCAGATACACAACATTCACTAGAAAAAAAATAAATTATATATAAAATTTTAACATTTTTAACAGGAAAGAACTCAATCAAAACACAAAGTCCATTGTAATGCAAAGTGGTCCTAGTGCTGCAATACTGAGGCAGTGATTATGTTTGTGCCGGTTGGTTCCAGACCAAAAGTAGCTGTTCCTGAACCTGGTGGTGTAGGCTTCTGTACCTCCTGCCTGATGTGAACAGCAAGAAGATGGCGTAGCCCAGATGGTGGGGATCTTTAGTGATTGATGTAGCCTTGTTGAGGCACTGCTTCCTGTAGATACTACGGATGGTGGGAGGGATGTGCCCGTGATGTATTGGGCAGTGTCCACTACTCTGTGTATTCAGATTGCTGTACCAGACTGTGATACTTTCAACAGTTCGTCTGTAGAAGTTTGTTAGTTTTCACTGACAGGATGAATTTCTTGAGAAAGTAAATATACTGGTGCAACCTCCTGGTGATTGCATCTGTGTGCTGGTCCTGGGACAGGTCACCCAATATGTTAAAGCCCAGGAGGCTGTGCAGGTTGAGGCTTTATTCACTGGGGTGTAGGAGAATGAGGGTATGATCTTATAGAGGTGTATAACATCATGAGGGCCAGAGACAGAGTGAATAGACAAACTTTTTTCTCCAGGGTCAGGGAATCAAGAACTAGAGAGCACAGGTTTAAGGTGAGTGGGAGATTTAATAGAAAACTGAGGGAGTAAGTTTTTCTCCTAAAGGGTGGTCTATATATGGAAAGAGCTGCCAGAAGACGAGGTAGGTACCTTAACAACATTTATAAGACACAAATAACTACATAGATGGGAAAGGGTTAGAGGGATAGTGGAAAAAGTAGGCCAATAGGTCTAACTTAGTTGAGACTGTTGGTTGGTATGGTCATAATGGGGCAAAGAGCCTGTTTCAGTGCTGTATCACTCTGTGTCTCCACTGATTCCTCCACAGGCCCGGACCACAGATAACGTGGAGAACCAGGGGGAGCAACTCCGATCCAGCATCAGGGGTAGAAGCGGGAAGAGGTAAGGATAAAGCTTGATGTGCCTGGGATTGGGAATATCAGATCCTGCTTCTGCAGCACTCTGCTCCTGTCTCTCCCCCCGCAATCCCCATTTCCCTCCGGCCCCCTCAGCTCCTCTGTCTCTTTCTGACTCTCCCCACACTCTCCCTCCGACGTTATCCCCACTCAACTATCCCCACCGACGCTCTCCTCAAACTCTACCCCATCTTTCTTCCAACTCCCCTCCCTCTCCCTCAATTCAATTCCTCACTGGCTTCCGTCTGTCTCACCCTCTCTGTCCATCTCTGTCTCTCTACTCTCTCTTTTCCTGCCCCTCTCTTTGTTTATCACTTTGTCTCCTCTCTTTCTCACTTCCTCTTTTTCCTGGACCCTGTCTGCATCCCACTCTTTCTCACTGCCTATTTCACTGTCTCCCATTTGCTTTCTCTTTTTATCTCCCTCTCTCTTTTGCTGTCGTTCTTTCTCTCTGACTCCCTTTCTGCCTGCACTTTCCGATCTCCCTCTCTGCACCCTCATTCCCTGATCCTTTTCCTTTCATTCTTTCCCTCTCCTTCCCTTCCCTTTCATCACTCCTCTACTTTCTCTGCTCCCTCTCTCTTTCTCACTTTCTCTCTTTCACTCTCTTTTGCTTTCTCTTTCTACCTCCTTCTCTCTTTTGCTGACCCCACTCATTCTCTTTGTCCACTTTCTCTTCTCCTTTCTCTCTATTTCCATTGTTACCCCTTTCACCCTACCCTCCCTTTCATCCTTTTCCCTTTCTCTCTCCTTTCACACTCGCTTCTTCTGTACACCTGCACCCTCTCTCTCACTTGTATTGTCTCCGCAATCTCTCTTCCAACCTTCGTCTACTGACGACTCTCTCCCGACCCATCTCCCCACAACTCCCAACTCTACCCCTCTATTCAAACCCATCTCTCCTCGCCCTACTCTCCCCACCCTGCTCTCCCGCCCACCCCCCTCTCCCCGCCAGCACTCCCCTCAGCGCCTCCCCCAGCACCCCCCCAACTTAACCTCTCTCTCCTGCCCAACCTCTGTCTCTCCCGCCTAGCCTCTTGCTCACCTGCCCAACCTCCCAAGGCTCCGCTCTCCCCCAAACCTCCCCTCCTAAACCCCCTCACTTCCCCAAACCCCTCTCTCTCCCAATTTCTGTCTCCCTTCCAACACCCCCCCCCAACTTCGTTTGCCACCAATGCCTCTTCTCTCCTGACCACTGCATTCTGATCGAACACCTCTGTTTCCCTCTGAAGATGTTCTGTGGTGCGAGGACATTTTCCGAAACTGGCAGACTGTGCTCACTTCCACTACGAATCCGTCGACTTCAGGACAGTGCAGGGTAAATCCAGTGCCCTGTACCTCCAAGCACTCCCCTCCTCCACCTTCTCCTCCTCCCTCTCCCCACCTTTCATATTTCCCTTCTCCTCTTCCTTGTGTCCATTCCTGCTCCTCTTGTGTCCTGTCCCTCCTCACTCCTCCTGCTTTCCATTACCTTCCTTTCCCCACACTCTTCCTTCCTGCATCACCTCAGGAACCTCTGCCACCTGACCCTTTACCCCTCCCTCAGCCATTCCATTTTCCCCTCTGCATTACCCTTCCTTCGCTCCCCATTTCCTCCTCTCACCGCCTGATTCCATCCCTTTATCCTTCAGTGTTCCCCTCCCTCATTCCCCTCCCTCTTCCCTCATCTCCCCTCCCTAATCCTCTTATTCCCACCTCCCGCCCTCCTTCATCCCTCATCAGACCTCCCTGATCCACATTCCCCCCTCCCTCATCCCCTCATTCCTCCTCCCTCATCCCCTCACTCCCCCCCTCATCTCATTCCCCCTCCCTCATCTCCTCATTCCCCCCTCCCTCATCTCCTCATTCCCCCACCCTCATCCCCTCATTCCCCCTCCCTCATCCCCTCATTCCCCCTCCCTCATCCCCTCATTCCCCCTCCCTCATCCCCCTCCCTCATCCCCTTATTCCCACTTCCCTCAACTTCAGTTTCCCCTTGCCCCCTCAATATTGCCCCTCCCTGGCTGCCTCAGTTTCCCCCACACTCGCCCCCTGTTTCCCCCACCCTCAACTCCTTGCCCCCTTTCCCCCTCCCTCATTTCCCCTTCGCACACCCCCTCATTTCCCAGTCCTCCTCCCCATATTTCTTCCTCCCACATCCCTCAGTTTCTGTTTCTTCCCAACCCATTTCCTTCATTCTCCGGCTTGCTTCTCCCACCCTTGCACCCTCATTTCTTCATCCCCCCACCCCGTTATTTGTCCCACCCATCTGTGTCCCCTGTGGTCTAGACAGACCCCTCACCTCTTTCTCCGTCCTCCTCGCTGCCTCTCCATCCCTCCTTCCCTTCCTCCTATTCTACCTCTTCCTCACCTACTCCAATCTCTTCACCCTCCCCTCAATCTCAACCCCTTCTCCCTCATTCATATGTGGCCTCATTAGCCTCCACACTGCCCTTCTCCCTCTGCCTCCTACATCAGTCCTCCTTCTCCCCGTCTCCTCCTTCTCCTTGCACCCATCCCTCTCCTCCTCCCCTCCCACTCTTCCCCCCTCTCCTCCCTCCTTCCCTTCTCCAGCTTCCTCTCCTCCCTCCGTAGCAATCCTCCTCCCTTCCCCTCCTTCCTCCCTTCCCCTCCTTCCTCCCTTCCCCTCCTTCCTCCCTTCCCCTCCTTCCTCCCTCCCTCTCCTCCCTCACTCCCTCTTCCTCCCTCCCTCCCCTCTTCCTCCCTCCCTCCCCTCTTCCTCCCTCCCTCCCCTCTTCCTCCCTCCCCTCTTCCTCCCTCCCCTCTTCCTCCTCCCTCCCCCTCGCTCCCTCTACTCCTCCCACCTATCCTCCATCTCCTTCTACAACCCCCCTTCCACCACTTCCTCCCTCTTCTCTATCCTCACTGTTGTGGAGTGGTGTAACAGGGAGGGATTATATTTGTGGCGGGGTGTAGTTGGAGGGGGTATATTTGTGGTGGAGTGTTGGGGGGAGGGATTATAGTTGTAGCGGGTTGTAAAGTGAGGGATTATATTTGTGGTAGGGTGCAGGGGAGGGGATATATTTGTGGTGGACTGTAGGGGAGGGGGTATATTCGTGGCAGGGTGAAGGAGGAGGGGGTATATTTGTGGCGGACTGTAGGGGAGGGGGTATACTTGTGGCAGGGGAGGGTGTATATGTGTGGCGGGGTGTAGAGGGGAAGGATTACATTTGGTGCGGGGTGTAGGGGGAGGGATTATATTTGTGGCGGGGTGCAGGCGCGGGGCTATATTTGTGGTGGGGTGTATGGGAATGGGTTATATTTCTGGTGGGGTGCAGAGAGTGTTGTTATATTTCAGCTGTGGTGTCAGGGGGTACTTTGGACTTTAATTGTTGGGTTTGAAGTGTTATTGAAGGATTCTCCTGTTAGTGTTGGGGAACAGAAAGTATCTCATGGGTGGGGCTTTTGCATTTCGGTTGTAGTCTGACCACACTTCACCCCTCCCTGTGCTTTCCTCCAGCTGTCCCTTGCTGCACAACCGCCTGACACAGAGAGAAATGAACTGGCCATTAAAGACTTGCGATTCCTCGTGAAGGTTGTCTGCCAGGTACTACCGGATGAGTAGGGAGGAGGGGGGTTCTCTGAGACTGTAAGGAACATGTGTCTGCTTTGTTCTTGAGTATTGACCCTTGACCCTTGTCTTGAGCTTGACTTTTGACATCCCCAGTTCATTCTATCTGCACACTCAGTGGCCATTTTATTAAATATACTTTTACACCTGCTCATTGATGCAAATATCTAATCAGCCTATCATGGGGTAGCAACTCAATGCATAAAATCAAGCAGACATAATCAAGAGGTTCAGTTGTTGTTGTTTAGACCAAAGATCAGAATGAGGAACAAATGTGATCTATGTGTTTTTGACCTTGGAGTGATTGTTGGTGCCAGATGGGGTGGTTTGAGTAACTGCTAATTTTCTGGGATTTTCATGCGCAGCAGTCTCAAGAGTTTACAGAGAAAGATGCAAAAGCAGTGAACAGCAGTTCTGTGGGTGTAAATTTCCTGTTAATGAGAGATGTCAGAGGGGAATGAACAGACTGGTTCAAGCTGACAAGAAGGCAACACTAACTCAAATAACCACCTGTTACAACAGTGGTGTGCTAAAGAACAACTCTGAACATACAACACATTGAACCAGCAGCTGAAAACCATGAACATACACTCAGTGTACATTTAAGTGACTACTGAGTATATGAAAGTTGAGGAAATAAAAAGGAAAATAGAAAGCAAAATAAAGTGTTACAGTTACAGAGAAAGTGCAGAGCAGGTAGACAGCAAGGTGCAAGGCTGCTTTGTTGAAATTTATTTTTATTTTTTACAATTCAGTTTGCTACTTGCCCTTGCGAAGGTGTTGGTGAGTTGCCTTTTTCAACCGCAGCAGTTCTTGGTTCAAGATTCAAGATTGTTTAATGTACAAAAGCAGAAAGGAGAATGAAATAATTGTTACTCTGGATCTGATGAAGCATATTAAAAACATAGTAAGATAAAGAACACAAGACTAAAGAGAACCAAATAAATATAGTGAGCACACTACCCAAGTACTTGACCTGAGGTGTTGTCTGGCCTGGCTGTCTGACTCTCTGCAGAGTCCTTCTCATGCCTGTTGCTGTTACAGATGGTGGCTGCTCACCTGGAAGTGGGGTAGCTTTCATGGCTTGTGTTGTGTTGCGTACCTTGAAGCATGTATAAAAGTTGTTTAGAGTGTCGGGAGGGAGGCATCACTGGTAGAGTTAATGCTATTTACCTTGCACAGGAATGCTACCTTGATACCCAGTCACATACACTGAGGTATGTACCCAACACTGAGGTTGGTTATTGGACAGGTGTTCCTGAATTTTTTGTGTGTAGGCAGTCTTTGCCATTTTGATGCCTAAGATAAGGTTTTTCCTGGCTGCTTTGTCAGTTGTTTTGTCACCAGACTTGAAGGCTGTGGCCCGGGCTTTCAGTAAAGAGTGCATTCTTCATTCAGTCAGGGCTTCTGTTTGGGCTGTGAGATAACTATTTTTGAGGTACTGACACCGTCTACATATTTGCACGTGCAGCCGGTGACAGATGAGGCATATTCCTCAAGATCTGTGTCTTCTCCGTTTGTGGCAGCCTCCTTGAACATCTGCCAATTAGTCCATTCAAAACAGTCCTAAAGCGTAGAGATTGCTCCATGAGACCATACAGTGATGGTCTCTTGGGTGGTTTCTCTGTTTTCAGCAGCAGCCTGTATGTTGGGTTTAATATTTTGGAAATGTGGTCAGAGAGGCCAAGATGAGGGCATGAGGAGGTGTGGGTAAACACCACTATGTTCTTCATCAGCACTGAGTTTATTGTCAGATGCACAAGTCCATGTATGATAAGCTGCAATGAAAAACTTACTTGCAGCAGCATCACAGGAACATAGCATCTTGAACTTCTTGATAGAGAGACATCAGACGGTCTGTGTTAGCAGCAACATCTCCAGCTCCATCACACTGAGCATCGGCACCTTCCACAGCTGTGTGCCATGATGAGGCTACATGGCCTCCTCTACTGCCATGATGAGGCTAAACTCAAGTTGGAGGAGCAACACCTCATATACCGTCTAGGTAGTCTCCAGCCCCTTGGTATGAACATAGGATTCTCCAACTTCCGGTAATTCCCTCCCCTTCCCTTCCTCTATCCCTATTTTAATCTGCCCCCTCCCCCAGCTGCCTACCACCTCTCTCTTGGTTCCGCCTCCTTCTACTACCCATTGTGTTTTCCCCTATTCCTTCTTCACCTTTCCTGCCCATCACCTCCCTGCCTCCCTTCCCTCACCCCTTTATCTTTCCCCTTACTGGTTCTTCACCTGGAACCTACCAGCCTTCTCCTTCCCACCCTCCCCCCACCTTCTTTATAGGGCCTCTGCCCCTTCCCCCTACAGTCCTGACGAAGGGTTCCGGCCCGAAACGTCGACCGATCTTTTCCACTGATGCTGCCTGACCTGCTGAGTTTTTCCAGCGTGTTGTGACTGTGTGCTCAGCCTGCTGCTGGTGCATGACTGCGCTGCTAGATCCAGCTCTAACTACAGTGGTTGGACTCATCAGCAACAACGATGAGATGGTGTACAGACAGGAGGCAGGTCAACTTGTGGACCGCCCTGAACACAACAAATTGAGTCTCATTGTGGACGATTGTGATCCTCGGGAAGATGCAGTCTGACCACTCCCTACTGCACATTGACAGCTGCTCCATGGAGAGAGTTAGGATCGCCAAGTTCCTTGGAGTACACATCATGGATAATCTCATCTGGTCCCTCAACATCACCTCGTTGGTCAAGAAAGCACAGCACTTCCTGAGGAGATTGGAGTGAGCTAGTCTCCCCATCCAACTCTAACCACGTTCTACCGGATCACCATTCAGTGTCCTGACCAGCTGTGCAGCCGTCTGGTGTGGGAGTTAAAAGATATCTGAATGCATTCGCCGCACTGGATTGTGGGGACTACTGCGAGAATCAGTGGGGTCTCTTTCCCCCCACCCTATTGTTGTTATTGTTAAGGACTCTCCCATCTGTCCCACAATCTCTTTGATCTCATAGTGGCAGGTTAAAAGGCAGATTAAGAACAAGGACTGTTAGGCTGTGTAACAATTCTTACCCCGGGCTATCAGACTTCTGAACACCTTGCTGAACACCTATATTATTTATTTCAGCGCCTAACAGTAATAGTGTTATATTAAATCTATATTCTGTATGTACTTTCTGTCAACTTGTGCATTACAGAATACATTTCATTTTTAAGTATTATTGTGTTAATATTATTTTATGCACTATGTACAGTGTTTTGCATCTCATTCCGAGGAATGATGCTTAGCTGTATACGTGTGTATAGTTGAACGACAATAAACAAACTTAACATTCACAAGAAACAGATAAACACGTTATACACTATTTTTGTTAAATGGTAAATTAAATTGTGTTATTATAGTCATATATATCAAGATAGAATGAAAAGTTTGTCTTGTACACTGTTCATACAGATCTGACCATCTCAGAGTGCGTTGAGGTGGAACAAGGTAAAACAATGACAGAGGGCAGACTAAACTGTTACGGCTACAGAGAAAGTGCAGTGCAGGTAATCAGTAAGGTAAAAGGTGATAGCGAGGCAGATTGTGAGGTAAAGAGTTCATGTGATCATACTAGGAGACCATACAAGTCTTTTAACATTGGGGTAGAAGGTGTCCTTGAGCTTGGTGGTACATGCTTTCAGGCTTTTATACCTTCTGCCTGACAGGAGAGGGGAGAACGGGAAAGTCTGGGCTGTGTGGGGTCTTTGATTAGGTTGGCTGCTTTACCAAGACAGTGAGAAGTGTAGACAGAGTCCATAGAGGGGGGTTTGGTTTCTATGAAGCACTGAACTGTACCCACAGCTCTCTGCAGTTTCTTATGGTCATGGGCACAGCAGTTGCCTTATCAGGCCATTTGCATCTGGATAGGATTTCATTTATTCAGAGTTAGAGCACGGCAACAGGGTCTCTCTGGCCCAAGAAGCCCTCGCCACCCAATTAACCCACTAACCATTACGGCTTTTGGAATGTGGGAGAAAACTGAGAAACTCACGTGGTAACAAGGAGAACGTACCAACTCCTTACAGACCATGGTGGGAATTGAACCAGTTCGCTGGTGCAGTGATATGCTAACAGCGGTGTTACTGCGCCGCATAGAATGCTTACTTCGGTGCATGTGTAGGGAAATGGAGCACGTTTCAGTTCAGAGACTTGCAAAGCAGGCTTCAGGGATCAGTTGAGGCGGAGAGGCATGGGGTGAAGGCAAGCAGGTAGTCAGGGTTGTGATTGCACCCGGACTTGCACAGACCAGTGCTGATAGGATGTCACCCACATCCTGCCATCTCTGCCATCCCCTCTCTCATATCCAACTCTCCTCCTCCTCTCCCTGATTCCTCTCTCACACTCACTCTCTCGCCTCCTCATCCTATCTCCTCTCACACTCACTCTCTCATCCTCCTCTCCCTATCTCCTCTCTCACACTCACTCTCTCATCCTCCTCTCCCTAAATCCTCTCACTCACTCTCTCATCCTCCTCTCCCTATCTCCTCTCTCACACTCACTCTGTCATCCTCCTCTCCCTATCTCCTCTCTCACACTCTCTCTCCCATCCTCCTCTCCCTATCTCCCGTCTCACACTCACTCTCTCATCCTCCTCTCCCTAACTACTCTCACACTCACTCTCTCATCCTCCGCTCCCTAACTCCTCTCTCACACTCACTCTCTCATCCTCCTCTCCCTAACTCCTCTCTCACACTCACTATCTCATCCTCCTCTCCCTATCTCTTCTCTCAGTCACTCTCTCATCCTCCTCTCCCTATCTCTTCTCTCAGTCACTCTCTCATCCTCCTCTCCCTAACTCTTTTCTCACACTCACTCACTCATCCTACTCTCCCTATCTCCTTTCTCACACTCACCCTATCATCTTCCTCTCCATGACTCCTCTCTCACACTCACTCTCTCATCCTCCTCTCCCTAACTCCTCTCTCACACTCACTCTCTCATCCTCCTCTCCCTATCTCCTCTCTCACGCACTCTCTCATCCTCCTCGCCCTAACTCCTCTCTAACACTCACTCTCTCATCCTCCTCTCCCTATCTCCAATCTAACACTCACTCTCTCATCCTCCTCTCCCTAACTCCTCTCTGTCACTCACTCTCTCATCCTCTTCTCCCTATCTCCTCTCTCTCACTCTCTCTCTCATCTCCTCTCCCTATCTCCCCTCTCACACTCACTCTCTCATCCTCCTCTCCCTAACTACTCTCACACTCACTCTCTCATCCTCCGCTCCCTAACTCCTCTCTCACACTCACTCTCTCATCCTCCTCTCCCTAACTCCTCTCTCACACTCACTATCTCATCCTCCTCTCCCTATCTCTTCTCTCAGTCACTCTCTCATCCTCCTCTCCCTATCTCTTCTCTCAGTCACTCTCTCATCCTCCTCTCCCTAACTCTTTTCTCACACTCACTCATCCTACTCTCCCTATCTCCTTTCTCACACTCACCCTATCATCTTCCTCTCCATGACTCCTCTCTCACACTCACTCTCTCATCCTCCTCTCCCTAACTCCTCTCTCACACTCACTCTCTCATCCTCCTCTCCCTATCTCCTCTCTCACGCACTCTCTCATCCTCCTCGCCCTAACTCCTCTCTAACACTCACTCTCTCATCCTCCTCTCCCTATCTCCAATCTAACACTCACTCTCTCATCCTCCTCTCCCTAACTCCTCTCTGTCACTCACTCTCTCATCCTCTTCTCCCTATCTCCTCTCTCTCACTCTCTCTCTCATCCTCCTCTCCCTATCTCCCCTCTCACACTCACTCTCTCATCCTCCTCTCCCTAACTCCTCTCTCACTCACTCTCTCATCCTCCTCTCCCTAACTCCTCTCTCACACTCACTCTCTCATCCTTCTCTCCCTAACTCCTCTCTCACTCACTCTCTCATCTAACTCTCCCTAACTCCGCTCTCACAATCACTCTCTCATCCTCCTCTCCCTATCTCTTCTCTCAGTCACTCTCTCATCCTCCTCTCCCTATCTCTTCTCTCAGTCACTCTCTCATCCTCCTCTCCCTAACTCTTTTTTCACACTCACTCACTCATCCTACTCTCCCTATCTCCTTTCTCACACTCACCCTATCATCTTCCTCTCCATAACTCCTCTCTCACACTCACTCTCTCATCCTTCTCTCCCTAACTCCTCTCTCACTCACGCTCTCATCCAACTCTCCCTAACTCTGCTCTCACAATCACTCTATCATCCTCCTCTCCCTAACTCCTCACATTCACTCTCTCATCCTCCTCTGCCTAACTCCTGTCGCACACTCACTCTCTCATCCTCCTCTCCCTATCTGCTCTCTCACACTCACTCTCTCATCCTCCTCTCCCTATGTCCTCTCTCTCACTCACTCTCTCATCCTCCTCTCCCTAACTCCTCTCTCACACTCACTCTCTCATCCTCCTCTCCTGAACTCCTCTCTCACACTCACTCCCACATCCTCCCCTCCCTATCTCCTCTCTCACACTCACTCTCTCATCCTCCTTTCCCTAACTCCTCTCTCACACTCACTCTCATCCTCCTCTCCCTATCTCCTCTCACACTCACTCTCTCATCCTCCTCACCCTATCCCCTCTCTCACACAAACTCTCTCATCTCCTCTCTCTGACTCCTTCCACACTCACTCTCTGACCCTCCTTTCCCTAACCCTCTCTCTCACTCACTCTATCATACTCCTCTACCGAACTCCCCTCTCACACTCACTTTCTCATCCTCCTCACGCTATCTCCTCTCTCACACTCACTCTCTCATCCTCCTCTGCCTAACTCCTCTCCCACTCACTCGCTCATCCTCCTCTCCCTATCTGCTCTCTCACTCACTCTCTCATCCTCCTCTCCCTAACTCCTCTCTAACACTCACTCTGTCATCCTCCTCTCCCTAACTCCTCTCACACTCACTCTCATCCTCCTATCCCTAACTCCTCTCTCACACTCTCTCTCATTCTCCGCTCCCGATCTCCTCTCACACTCACTCTCTCATCCTCCTCACCCTATCTCCTCTCTCTCACTCACTCTCTCATCTCCTCTCCCTAACTCCTCCCACAGTCACTCTCTCATCCTTCTCTCGCTAACTCCTCTCTCACTCACTCTCTCATCCTCTTCTACCGAGCTACCCTCTCAGACTCACTCTCTCATCCTCCTCTCCCTAACTCCTCTCTCACACTCACTCTCTTTCATCCTCCTCTCCCTAACTTCTCTCTCAGTCACTCTCTCATCCTCCTCTCCCAAACTCCTCTCTCAGACTCAGTCTTATCCTCCTCTCCCTATCTCCTTTCTCACACCCACTCTCTCATCCTCCTCATCCTAACTGCTCTCTCACACTCACTCTCTCATCCTCCTCTCCCTAACTCCTCTCTAACACTCACTCTCTCATCCTCCTCTCCCTATCTCCTCTCTCACACTCACTCTCTCATCCTCCGCTCCCTATCTCCTCTCACACTCACTCTCTCATCCTCCTCACCCTATCTCCTCTCTCACAGTCACTTTCTCATCTCCTCTCCTTAACTCCTCCCACAGTCACTCTCTCATCCTTCTCTCCCTAACTATTCTCTCTCACTCACTCTCTCATCCTCCTCTACCGAGCTCCCCTCTCACACTCACTCTCTCATCCTCATCACCCTACCTCCTCTCTCACACTCACTCTCTCATCTTCCTCTCCCTATCTCCTCTCACACTCACTCTCTCATCCTCTTCTCCCTAACTCCTCTCTCACTCACTCTCTTATCCTCCTGTCCCTAACTCGTCTCTCACACTCACGCTGTCATCCTCCTCTCCCTATCCCCTCTCTCACACTCCACTCACTCTCTCATGTCCTCTCTCTGACTCCTCCCACACTCACTCTCTCATCCTCCTCTCCCTAACTCCTCTCTCTCACTCACTCTATCATACTCCTCTACCGAACTCCCCTCTCACACTCACTTTCTCATACTCCTCATGCTATCTCCTCTCTCACACTCACTCTCTCATCGTCCTCTCCCTATCTCCTCTCTCACATTCACTCTCTCATCCTCCTCTCCCTAACTCCTCTCTAACACTCACTCTCTCATCCTCCTCTCCCTATCTCCTCTCTAACACTCAGTCTCTCATCCTCCTCTCCCTAACTCCTCTCACACACTCACTCTCTCATCCTCCTCTCCCTAACTCCTCTCTCACACTCACTCTGTCATCCTCCTCACCCTCTCCTCTCTCTCACAGTCACTCTCTCATCTCCTCTCTCTGACCCCTCCCACACTCACTCTCTGATCCTCCTCTCCCTAACTCCTCTCTCTCACTCACTCTCTCATCTTCCTCTACCGAACTCCCCTTTCACACTCACTCTCTCATCCTCCTCTCCCTATCTCCTCTCTCACATTCACTCTCTCATCGTCCTCTCCCTAACTTATCTCTCACTCACTCACTCATCCTCCTCTCCCTAACTCCTCTCTCACACTCTCTCTCATTCTCCGCTCCTTATGTCCTCTCACACTCACTCTCTCATCCTCCTCACCCTATCTCCTCTCATTCACTCAATCTCTCATCCTCCTCTCCCTAACTCCTCCCACAGTCACTCTCTCATCCTTCTCTCTCTAACTCCTCTCTCACTCACTCTCTCATCCTCTTCTACCGAGCTACCCTCTCAGACACAGTCTCTCATCCTCCTCTCCCTAACTTCTCTCTCACTCACTCTCTCATACTGCTCTACCGAACTCCCCTCTCACACCCACTCTCTCATCCTACTCTCCCTAACTCCTCTCTCACTCTCTCATCCTCCTCTCCCTAACTCCTCTCTCGCACTCACTCCCTCATCCTCCTCTCCCTAGCTCTTCTCTCACACTCACTCTCTCATCCTCCTCTCCCTAACTCGTCTCTCACACTCACTCTCTCATCCTCCTCACTGTAACTCCTCTCTCATCCTCCTCACCCTAACTCCTCTCTCACACTCACTCTCTCATCCTCCTCTCCCTAACTCCTCTCTCTCACTCACTCTCTCATACTGCTGTACCGAACTCCCCTCTCACACCCACTCTCTCATCCTACTCTCCCTAACTCCTCTCTCACTCTCTCATCCTCCTCTCCCTAACTCCTCTCTCACACTAACTCCCTCATCCTCCTCTCCCTAGCTCTTCTCTCACACTCACTCTCTCATCTTCCCCTCCCTATCTCCTTTCTCACACTCACTTACTCATCCTCCTGTCCCTATCTCCTCTCTCACACTAACTCTCTCATCCTCCTCTCCCTAACTCCTCCCACAGTCACTCTCTCATCCTTCTCTCTCTAACTCCTCTCTCACTCACTCTCTCATCCTCTTCTACCGAGCTACCCTCTCAGACACAGTCTCTCATCCTCCTCTCCCTAACTTCTCTCTCACTCACTCTCTCATACTGCTCTACCGAACTCCCCTCTCACACCCACTCTCTCATCCTACTCTCCCTAACTCCTCTCTCACTCTCTCATCCTCCTCTCCCTAACTCCTCTCTCGCACTCACTCCCTCATCCTCCTCTCCCTAGCTCTTCTCTCACACTCACTCTCTCATCCTCCTCTCCCTAACTCGTCTCTCACACTCACTCTCTCATCCTCCTCACTGTAACTCCTCTCTCATCCTCCTCACCCTAACTCCTCTCTCACACTCACTCTCTCATCCTCCTCTCCCTAACTCCTCTCTCTCACTCACTCTCTCATACTGCTCTACCGAACTCCCCTCTCACACCCACTCTCTCATCCTACTCTCCCTAACTCCTCTCTCACTCTCTCATCCTCCTCTCCCTAACTCCTCTCTCACACTAACTCCCTCATCCTCCTCTCCCTAGCTCTTCTCTCACACTCACTCTCTCATCTTCCCCTCCCTATCTCCTTTCTCACACTCACTTACTCATCCTCCTGTCCCTATCTCCTCTCTCACACTAACTCTCTCATCCTCCTCTCCCTAACTGCTCTCTAACACTCACTCTCCCATCTCCTCTCTCTGACTCCTCCCACACTCACTCTCTCATCCTCCACTCCCTAACTCCTCTCTCTCACTCACTCTCTTATCCTCCTCTACCAAACTCCTCTCTCATTCACTCTCTGATCCTCCTCTCCCTAACTCCTCTCTCACACTCTCTCTCATTCTCCGCTCCCGATCTCCTCTCACACTCACTCTCCCATCTCCTCTCTCTGACTCCTCCCACACTCACTCTCTCATCCTCCTCACCCTAACTATTCTCTCTCACTCACTCTCTCATCCTCCTCTCCCTAGCTCCTCTCTGTCACTCACTCTCTCATCCTCCTCTCCCTAACTCCTCTCTGTCACTCACTCTCTCATCCTCCTCTCCCTAACTCCTCTCTGTCACTCACTCTCTCATCCTCCTCTCCCTATCTCCTCTCTCACACTCACTCTCTCATCCTCCTCTCCCTATCTCCTCTCTCACACTCACTCTCTCGTCCTCCGCTCCCTATCTCCTCTCACACTCACTCTCATCCTCCTCACCCTATTTCCTCTCTCACACTCACTCTCTCATCCTCCTCACCCTATCTCCTCTCTCACGGTCACTTTCTCATCTCCTCTCCCTAACTCCTCCCACAGTCACTCTCTCATCCTTCTCTCCCTAACTATTTTCTCTCACTCACTCTCTCATCCTCTTCTACCGAGCTACCCTCTCAGACTCACTCTCTCATCCTCCTCTCCCTAACTCCTCTCTCAAACTCACTTTGTCATCCTCCTCACCCTCTCCTCTCTCTTACACTCACTCTCTCATCTCCTCTCTCTGACCCCTCCCACACTCACTCTCTGATCCTCCTCTCCCTAACTCCTCTCTCTCACTCACTCTCTCATCTTCCTCTACCGAACTCCCCTTTCACACTCATTCTCTCATCCTCCTCTCTGTCTGCTCTCTCACACTCACTGTCTCATCCTCCTCTCCCTATCTCCTCTCTCACATTCACTCTCTCATCGTCCTCTCCCTAACTTATCTATCACTCACTCACTCATCCTCCTCTCCCTAACTCCTCTCTCACACTCTCTCTCATTCTCCGCTCCTTATGTCCTCTCACACTCATTCTCTCATCCTCTTCTACCGAGTTACCTTCTCAGACTCACTCTCTCATCCTCCTCTCCCTAACTCCTCTCTCACACTCAGTCTTATCCTCCTCTCCCTATCTCCTTTCTCACACTCACTCTCTCATCCTCCTCACCCTAACTCCTCTCTCACACTCACTCTCTCATCCTCCTCAGCCGAACTCATCTCTCACACTCACTCTCTCATCCTCCTCTCCCTAACTCGTCTCTTACACTCACTCTCTCATCCTCCTCACCCTAACTCCTCTCTCACACTCACTCTCTCATCCTCCTCTCCCTAACTCCTCTCTCTCACTCACTCTCTCATACTCCTCTACCGAACTCCCCTCTCACACCCACTCTCTCATCCTACTCTCCCTAACTCCTCTCTCACTCTCTCATCCTCCTCTCCCTAACTCCTCTCTCAATCACACTCTCATCCTCCTCTCCCTAGCTCTTCTCTCACACTCACTCTCTCATCTTCCCCTCCCTATCTCCTTTCTCACACTCACTTACTCATCCTCCTGTCCCTATCTCCTCTCTTACACTAACTCTCTCATCCTCCTCTCCCTAACTGCTCTCTAACACTCACTCTCTCATCCTCCTCACCCTATCCCCTCTCTCACACTCACTCTCCCATCTCCTCTCTCTGACTCCTCCCACACTCACTCTCTCATCCTCCACTCCCTAACTCCTCTCTCTCACTCACTCTCTTATCCTCCTCTACCAAACTCCTCTCTCATTCACTCTCTGATCCTCCTCTCCCTATCTCCTCTCTCACACTCACTCTCTCATCCTCCTCTCCCTGTCTGCTCTCTCTCACTCACTCTCTCATCCTCCTCTCCCTAACTATTCTCTCTCACTCACTCTCTCATCCTCCTCTACCGAGCTCCCCTCTCACACTCACTCTCTCATCCTCATCACCCTACCTCCTCTCTCACACTCACTCTCTTTCATCCTCCTCTCCCTAACTTCTCTCTCAGTCACTCTCTCATCCTCCTCTCCCAAACTCCTCTCTCACACTCAGTCTTACCCTCCTCTCCCTATCTCCTTTCTCACACCCACTCTCTCATCCTCCTCATCCTAACTGCTCTCTCACGCTCACTCTCTCATCCTCCTCTATCTAACTCCTCTCTCACACTCACTCTCTCATCCTCCTCTCCCTATCTTATTTCTCACAGTCACTCTATCATCCTCCTCTCCCTATCTCCTCTCACACTCACTCTCTCATCCTCCTCTCCCTTTCTCCTCTCTCATGCACTCTCTCATCCTCCTCTCCCTAACTCCTCTCTAACACTCACTCTCTCATCCTCCTCTCCCTATCTCATTTCTCACAGTTACTCTATCATCCTCCTCTCCCTAACTCCTCTCTGTCACTCACTCTCTCATCCTCCTCTCCGTATCTCCTCTCTCACACTCACTCTCTCATCCTCCGCTCCCTATCTCCTCTCACACCCACTCTCTGATCTTCCTCTCCCTAACTTCTCTCTCACTCACTCTCTCATCCTCCTCACCCTAACTCCTCTCTCACACTCACTCTCTCATCCTCCTCTGCCTAACTCATCTCGCACACTCACTCACTCATCCTCCTCTCCCTAACTCGTCTCTCACACTCACGCTGTCATCCTCCTCTCCCTATTCCCTCTCTCACACTCCACTCACTCTCTCATGTCCTCTCTCTGACTCCTCCCACACTCACTCTCTCATCCTACTCTCCCTAACTCCTCTCTCACTCTCTCATCCTGCTCACCCTATCCCCTCTCTCACACTCACTCTCCCATCTCCTCTCTCTGACTCCTCCCACACTCACTCTCTCATTCTCCACTCCCTAACTCCACTCTCTCGCTCACTCTCTTATCCTCCTCTACCAAACTCCTCTCTCATTCACTCTCTGATCCTCCTCTCCCTATCTCCTCTCTCACACTCACTCTCTCATCCTCCTATTCCTGTCTGCTCTCTCTCACTCACTCTCTCATCCTCCTCTCCCTATCTCCTCTCTCACACTCACTCTCTCATCCTCCTCACCCTATCTCCTCTCTCACAGTCACTTTCTCATCTCCTCTCCCTAACTCCTCCCACAGTCACTCTCTCATCCTTCTCTCCCTAACTATTCTCTCTCACTCACTCTCTCATCCTCCTCTACCGAGCTCCCCTCTCACACTCACTCTCTCATCCTCATCACCCTACCTCCTCTCTCACACTCACTCTCTTTCATCCTCCTCTCCCTAACTTCTCTCTCAGTCACTCTCTCATCCTCCTCTCCCAAACTCCTCTCTCACACTCAATCTTATCCTCCTCTCCCTATCTCCTTTCTCACACCCACTCTCTCATCCTCCTCATCCTAACTGCTCTCTCACACTTACTCTCTCATCCTCCTCTATCTTAACTCCTCTCTCACACTCACTCTCTCATCCTCCTCTCCCTATCTTATTTCTCACAGTCACTCTATCATCCTCCTCTCCCTATCTCCTCTCACACTCACTCTCTCATCCTCCTCTCCCTAACTGCTCTCTAACACTCACTCTCTCATCCTCCTCACCCTATCCCCTCTCTCACACTCACTCTCCCATCTCCTCTCTCTGACTCCTCCCACACTCACTCTCTCATCCTACTCTCCCTAACTCCTCTCTCACTCTCTCATCCTCCTCTCCCTAACTCCTCTCTCACACTCACTCTCTCATCCTCCTCTCACTACGTCCTCTCTCACACTCACTCTCTTATTCTCCTCACCCTAACTCCTCTCTCACACTCACTCTCCCATCCTCCTCTCCCTAACTCCTCTCTCTCACTCACTCTCTCATACTGCTCTACCGAACTCCCCACTCACACCCACTCTCTCATGCTACTCTCCCTAACTCCTCTCTCACACTCACTCCCTCATCCTCCTCTCCCTATCTCCTCTCTCACACTAACTCTCTGATCCTCCTCTCCCTAACTGCTTTCTAACACTCACTCTCTCATCCTCCTCACCCTATCCCCTCTCTCACACTCACTCTCCCATCTCCTCTCTCTGACTCCTCCCACACTCACTCTCTCATCCTCCACTCCCTAACTCCTCTCTCTCACTCACTCTCTTATCCTCCTCTACCAAACTCCTCTCTCATTCACTCTCTGATCCTCCTCTCCCTAACTCCTCTCTCACACTCTCTCTCATTCTCCGCTCCCGATCTCCTCTCACACTCACTCTCCCATCTCCTATCTGACTCCTCCCACACTCACTCTCTCATCCTCCTCTCCCTATCTCCTCTCTCACATTCACTCTCTCATCGTCCTCTCCCTAACTTATCTCTCACTCACTCACTCATCCTCCTCTCCCTAACTCCTCTCTCACACTCTCTCTCATTCTCCGCCCCTTATGTCCTCTCACACTCATTCACTCATCCTCTTCTACCGAGCTACCCTCTCAGACTCACTCTCTCATCCTCCTCTCCCTAACTCCTCTCTCACACTCACTCTCTCATCCTCCTCTCCCTAACTTCTCTCTCACTCACTCTCTCATCCTCCTCACCCTAACTCCTCTCTCACACTCACTCTCTCATCCTCCTCTGCCTAACTCATCTCTCACACTCACTCTCTCATCCTCCTCTCCCTAACTCGTCTCTCACACTCACTCTCTCATCCTCCGCTCCCTATCTCCTCTCACACCCACTCTCTCATCCTCCTCACCCTCTCCTCTCTCACAGTCACTTTCTCATCTCCTCTCCCTAACTCCTCCCACAGTCACTCTCTCATCCTTCTCTCCCTAACTATTCTCTCTCACTCACTCTCTCATCCTCCTCTACCGAGCTCCCCACTCACACTCACTCTCTCATCCTCATCACCCTACCTCCTCTTTCACACTCACTCTCTCATTTTCCTCTCCCTATCTCCTCTCACACTCACTCTCTCATCCTCCTCTCCCTAACTCCTCTCTCACTCACACTCTTATCCTCCTGTCCCTAACTCGTCTCTCACACTCACGCTGTCATCCTCCTCTCCCTATCCCCTCTCTCACACTCCACTCACTCTCTCATGTCCTCTCTCTGACTCCTCCCACACTCACTCCCTCATCCTACTCTCCCTAACTCCTCTCTCACTCTCTCATCCTCCTCTCCCTAACTCCTCTCTCACACTCACTCTCTCATCCTCCTCTCACTACCTCCTCTCTCACACTCACTCTCTTATTCTCCTCACCCTAACTCCTCTCTCACACTCACTCTCTCATCCTCCTCTCCCTAACTCCTCCCTCTCGCTCACTCTCTCATACTCCTCTACCGAACTCCCCTCTCACACCCACTCTCTCATCCTCCTCTCCCTAACTCCTCTCTCAATCACACTCTCATCCTCCTCTCCCTAGCTCTTCTCTCACACTCACTCTCTCATCTTCCCCTCCCTATCTCCTTTCTCACACTCACTTACTCATCCTCCTGTCCCTAACTGCTCTCTAACACTAACTCTCTGATCCTCCTCTCCCTAACTGCTCTCTAACACTCACTCTCTCATCCTGCTCACCCTATCCCCTCTCTCACACTCACTCTCCCATCTCCTCTCTCTGACTCCTCCCACACTCACTCTCTCATCCTCCACTCCCTAACTCCTCTCTCTCGCTCACTCTCTTATCCTCCTCTACCAAACTCCTCTCTCATTCACTCTCTGATCCTCCTCTCCCTATCTCCTCTCTCACACTCACTCTCTCATCCTCCTATTCCTGTCTGCTCTCTCTCACTCACTCTCTCATCCTCCTCTCCCTATCTCCTCTCTCACACTCACTCTCTCATCCTCCGCTCCCTATCTCCTCTCACACTCACTCTCTCATCCTCCTCACCCTATCTCCTCTCTCACAGTCACTTTCTCATCTCCTCTCCCTAACTCCTCCCACAGTCACTCTCTCATCCTTCTCTCCCTAACTATTCTCTCTCACTCACTCTCTCATCCTCCTCTACCGAGCTCCCCTCTCACACTCACTCTCTCATCCTCATCACCCTACCTCCTCTCTCACACTCACTCTCTTTCATCCTCCTCTCCCTAACTTCTCTCTCAGTCACTCTCTCATCCTCCTCTCCCAAACTCCTCTCTCACACTCAGTCTTATCCTCCTCTCCCTATCTCCTTTCTCACACCCACTCTCTCATCCTCCTCATCCTAACTGCTCTCTCACACTTACTCTCTCATCCTCCTCTATCTTAACTCCTCTCTCACACTCACTCTCTCATCCTCCTCTCCCTATCTTATTTCTCACAGTCACTCTATCATCCTCCTCTCCCTATCTCCTCTCACACTCACTCTCTCATCCTCCTCTCCCTAACTGCTCTCTAACACTCACTCTCTCATCCTCCTCACCCTATCCCCTCTCTCACACTCACTCTCCCATCTCCTCTCTCTGACTCCTCCCACACTCACTCTCTCATCTTCCCCTCCCTATCTCCTTTCTCACACTCACTTACTCATCCTCCTGTCCCTAACTGCTCTCTAACACTAACTCTCTGATCCTCCTCTCCCTAACTGCTCTCTAACACTCACTCTCTCATCCTGCTCACCCTATCCCCTCTCTCACACTCACTCTCCCATCTCCTCTCTCTGACTCCTCCCCCACTCACTCTCTCATCCTCCACTCCCTAACTCCTCTCTCTCGCTCACTCTCTTATCCTCCTCTACCAAACTCCTCTCTCATTCACTCTCTGATCCTCCTCTCCCTATCTCCTCTCTCACACTCACTCTCTCATCCTCCTATTCCTGTCTGCTCTCTCTCACTCACTCTCTCATCCTCCTCTCCCTATCTCCTCTCTCACACTCACTCTCTCATGCTCCGCTCCCTATCTCCTCTCACACTCACTCTCTCATCCTCCTCACCCTATCTCCTCTCTCACAGTCACTTTCTCATCTCCTCTCCCTAACTCCTCCCACAGTCACTCTCTCATCCTTCTCTCCCTAACTATTCTCTCTCACTCACTCTCTCATCCTCCTCTACCGAGCTCCCCTCTCACACTCACTCTCTCATCCTCATCACCCTACCTCATCTCTCACACTCACTCTCTTTCATCCTCCTCTCCCTAACTTCTCTCTCAGTCACTCTCTCATCCTCCTCTCCCAAACTCCTCTCTCACACTCAGTCTTATCCTCCTCTCCCTATCTCCTTTCTCACACCCACTCTCTCATCCTCCTCATCCTAACTGCTCTCTCACACTTACTCTCTCATCCTCCTCTATCTTAACTCCTCTCTCACACTCACTCTCTCATCCTCCTCTCCCTATCTTATTTCTCACAGTCACTCTATCATCCTCCTCTCCCTATCTCCTCTCACACTCACTCTCTCATCCTCCTCTCCCTAACTGCTCTCTAACACTCACTCTCTCATCCTCCTCACCCTATCCCCTCTCTCACACTCACTCTCCCATCTCCTCTCTCTGACTCCTCCCACACTCATTCTCTCATCCTACTCTCCCTAACTCCTCTCTCACTCTCTCATCCTACTCTCCCTAACTCCTCTCTCACTCTCTCATCCTCCTCTCACTACGTCCTCTCTCACACTCACTCTCTTATTCTCCTCACCCTAACTCCTCTCTCACACTCACTCTCCCATCCTCCTCTCCCTAACTCCTCTCTCTCACTCACTCTCTCATACTGCTCTACCGAACTCCCCACTCACACCCACTCTCTCATGCTACTCTCCCTAACTCCTCTCTCAGACTCACTCCCTCATCCTCCTCTCCCTAACTCCTCTCTCACACTCTCTCTCATTCTCCGCTCCCGATCTCCTCTCACACTCACTCTCCCATCTCCTCTCTGACTCCTCCCACACTCACTCTCTCATCCTCCTCACCCTAACTATTCTCTGTCACTGACTCTCTCATCCTCCTCTCCCTAACTCCTCTCTGTCACTCACTCTCTCATCCTCCTCTCCCTATCTCCTCTCTCACACTCACTCTCTCATCCTCCTCTCCCTATCTCCTCTCTTACACTTACTCTCTCGTCCTCCGCTCCCTATCTCCTCTCACACTCACTCTCATCCTGCTCACCCTATCTCCTCTCTCACACTCACTCTCTCATCCTCCTCACCCTATCTCCTCTCTCACGGTCACTTTCTCATCTCCTCTCCCTAACTCCTCCCACAGTCACTCTCTCATCCTTCTCTCCCTAACTATTCTCTCTCACTCACTCTCTCATCCTCTTCTACCGAGCTACCCTCTCAGACTCACTCTCTCACACTCCTCTCCCTAACTCCTCTCTCACACTCGCTCTCTCATCCTCCTCTCCCTAACTCCTCTCTGACACTCAGTCTTATCCTCCTCTCCCTATCTCCTTTCTCACACTCACTCTCTCATCCTCCTCACCCTAACTCCTCTCTCACACTCTCTCATCCTCCTCTGCCTAACTCAGCTCTCACACTCACTCTCTCATCCTCCTCTCCCTAACTCGTCTCTCACATTCACTCTCTCATCCTCCTCACCCTAACTCCTCTCTCACACTCACTCTCTCATCCTACTCTCCCTAACTCCTCTCTCACTCTCTCATCCTCCTCTCCCTAACTACTCTCTCAATCACACTCTCATCCTCCTCTCCCTAGCTCTTCTCTCACACTCACTCTCTCATCTTCCCCTCCCTATCTCCTTTTTCACACTCACTTACTCATCCTCCTGTCCCTATCTCCTCTCTCACACTAACTCGCTCATCCTCCTCTCCCTAACTGCTCTCTAACACTCACTCTCTCATCCTCCTCACCCTATCCCCTCTCTCACACTCACTCTCCCATCTCCTCTCTGTGACTCCTCCCACACTCACTCTCTCATCCTCCTCTCCCTATCTCCTTTCTCACACTCACTCTCTCATCCTCCTCTACCTATCTCCTCTCATTGACTCAATCTCTCATCCTCCTCTCCCTAACTCCTCTCACACACTCACTCTCTCATCCTCTTCTACCGAGCTACCTTCTCAGACTCACTCTCTCATCCTCCTCTCACTAACTCCTCTCTCACACTCACTCTGTCATCCTCCTCACCCTCTCCTCTCTCTCACACTCACTCTCTCATCTCCTCTCTCTGACCCCTCCCACACTCACTCTCTGATCCTCCTCTCCCTAACTCCTCTCTCTCACTCACTCTCTCATCTTCCTCTACCAAACTCCCCTTTCACACTCACTCTCTCATCCTCCTCTCCGTCTGCTCTCTCACACTCACTCTCTCATCCTCTTCTCCCTATCTCCTCTCTCACATTCACTCTCTCATCGTCCTCTCCCTAACTTATCTCTCACTCACTCACTCATCCTCCTCTCCCTAACTCGTCTCTCACACTCAGTCTTATCCGCCTCTCCCTATCTCCTTTCTCACACTCACTCTCTCATCCTCCTCACCCTAACTCCTCTCTCACACTCACTCTCTCATCCTCCTCTGCCTAACTCATCTCTCACACTCACTCTCTCATCCTCCGCTCCCTATCTCCTCTCACACCCACTCTCTCATCCTCCTCACCCTCTCCTCTCTCACAGTCACTTTCTCATCTCCTCTCCCTAACTCCTCCCACAGTCACTCTCTCATCCTTCTCTCCCTAACTATTCTCTCTCACTCACTCTCTCATCCTCCTCTACCGAGCTCCCCACTCACACTCACTCTCTCATCCTCATCACCCTACC
Source organism: Mobula birostris (assembly GCF_030028105.1). Lineage (NCBI taxonomy): Eukaryota > Metazoa > Chordata > Chondrichthyes > Myliobatiformes > Myliobatidae > Mobula > Mobula birostris. The sequence continues at coordinate 128,770,350 of NC_092377.1, read as the reverse complement.
TCCTCTTTCACACTCACTCTCTCATCTTCCTCTCCCTATCTCCTGTCACACTCACTCTCTCATCCTCCTCTCCCTAACTCCTTTCTCACTCACACTCTTATCCTCCTGTCCCTAACTCGTCTCTCACTCTCACGCTGTCATCCTCCTCTCCCTATCCCCTCTCTCACACTCCACTCACTCTCTCATGTCCTCTCTCTGACTCCTCCCACACTCACTCTCTGATCCTACTCTCCCTAACTCCTCTCTCACTCTCTCATCCTCCTCTCCCTAACTCCTCTCTCACACTCACTCTCTCATCCTCCTCTCACTAACTCCTCTCTCTCACTCACTCTCTTATTCTCCTCACCCTAACTCCTCTCTCACACTCACTCTCTCATCCTCCTCTCCCTAACTCCTCCCTGTCGCTCACTCTCTCATACTCCTCTACCGAACTCCCCTCTCACACCCACTCTCTCATCCTCCTCTCCCTAACTCCTCTCTCAATCACACTCTCATCCTCCTCTCCCTAGCTCTTCTCTCACACTCACTCTCTCATCTTCCCCTCCCTATCTCCTTTCTCACACTCACTTACTCATCCTCCTGTCCCTAACTGCTCACTAACACTAACTCTCTGATCCTCCTCTCCCTAACTGCTCTCTAACACTCACTCTCTCATCCTGCTCACCCTATCCCCTCTCTCACACTCACTCTCCCATCTCCTCTCTCTGACTCCTCCCACACTCACTCTCTCATCCTCCACTCCCTAACTCCTCTCTCTCGCTCACTCTCTTATCCTCCTCTACCAAACTCCTCTCTCATTCACTCTCTGATCCTCCTCTCCCTATCTCCTCTCTCACACCTACTCTCTCATCCTCCTATTCCTGTCTGCTCTCTCTCACTCACTCTCTCATCCTCCTCTCCCTATCTCCTCTCTCACACTCACTCTCTCATGCTCCGCTCCCTATCTCCTCTCACACTCACTCTCTCATCCTCCTCACCCTATCTCCTCTCTCACAGTCACTTTCTCATCTCCTCTCCCTAACTCCTCCCACAGTCACTCTCTCATCCTTCTCTCCCTAACTATTCTCTCTCACTCACTCTCTCATCCTCCTCTACCGAGCTCCCCTCTCACACTCACTCTCTCATCCTCATCACCCTACCTCCTCTCTCACACTCACTCTCTTTCATCCTCCTCTCCCTAACTTCTCTCTCAGTCACTCTCTCATCCTCCTCTCCCAAACTCCTCTCTCACACTCAGTCTTATCCTCCTCTCCCTATCTCCTCTCTCACACTCACTCTCTCATCCTCCTCTCCCTATCTTATTTCTCACAGTCACTCTATCATCCTCCTCTCCCTATCTCCTCTCACACTCACTCTCTCATCCTCCTCTCCCTAACTGCTCTCTAACACTCACTCTCTCATCCTCCTCACCCTATCCCCTCTCTCACACTCACTCCCCCATCTCTTCTCTCTCTCTGACTCCTCCCACACTCACTCTCTCATCCTACTCTCCCTAACTCCTCTCTCACTCTCTCATCCTCCTCTCCCTAACTCCTCTCTCACACTCACTCTCTCATCCTCCTCTCACTACGTCCTTTCTCACACTCACTCTCTTATTCTCCTCACCCTAACTCCTCTCTCACACTCACTCTCCCATCCTCCTCTCCCTAACTCCTCTCTCTCACTCACTCTCTCATACTGCTCTACCGAACTCCCCACTCACACCCACTCTCTCATGCTACTCTCCCTAACTCCTCTCTCACACTCACTCCCTGATCCTCCTCTCCCTATCTCCTCTCTCACACTAACTCTCTGATCCTCCTCTCCCTAACTGCTCCCTAACACTCACTCTCTCATCCTCCTCACCCTATCCCCTCTCTCACACTCACTCTCCCATCTCCTCTCTCTGACTCCTCCCACACTCACTCTCTCATCCTCCACTCCCTAACTCCTCTCTCTCACTCACTCTCTTATCCTCCTCTACCAAACTCCTCTCTCATTCACTCTCTGATCCTCCTCTCCCTAACTCCTCTCTCACACTCTCTCTCATTCTCCGCTCCCGATCTCCTCTCACACTCACTCTCCCATCTCCTCTCTGACTCCTCCCACACTCACTCTCTCATCCTCCTCACCCTAACTATTCTCTGTCACTGACTCTCTCATCCTCCTCTCCCTAACTCCTCTCTGTCACTCACTCTCTCATCCTCCTCTCCCTATCTCCTCTCTCACACTCACTCTCTCATCCTCCTCTCCCTATCTCCTCTCTTACACTCACTCTCTCGTCCTCCGCTCCCTATCTCCTCTCACACTCACTCTCATCCTCCTCACCCTATCTCCTCTCTCACACTCACTCTCTCATCCTCCTCACCCTATCTCCTCTCTCACGGTCACTTTCTCATCTCCTCTCCCTAACTCCTCCCACAGTCACTCTCTCATCCTTCTCTCCCTAACTATTCTCTCTCACTCACTCTCTCATCCTCCTCTGCCTAACTCATCTCTCACACTCACTCTCTCATCCTCCTCTCCCTAACTCGTCTCTCACATTCACTCTCTCATCCTCCTCACCCTAACTCCTCTCTCACACTCACTCTCTCATCCTACTCTCCCTAACTCCTCTCTCACTCTCTCATCCTCCTCTCCCTAACTCCTCTCTCAATCACACTCTCATCCTCCTCTCCCTAGCTCTTCTCTCACACTCACTCTCTCATCTTCCCCTCCCTATCTCCTTTTTCACACTCACTTACTCATCGTCCTGTCCCTATCTCCTCTCTCACACTAACTCTCTCATCCTCCTCTCCCTAACTGCTCTCTAACACTCACTCTCTCATCCTCCTCACCCTATCCCCTCTCTCACACTCACTCTCCCATCTCCTCTCTCTGACTCCTCCCACACTCAATCTCTCATCCTCCTCTCCCTAACTCCTCTCACACACTCACTCTCTCATCCTCTTCTACCGAGCTACCTTCTCAGACTCACTCTCTCATCCTCCTCTCCCGAACTCCTCTCTCACTCACTCTCTTATCCTCCTGTCCATAACTCGTCTCTCACACTCACACTGTCATCCTCCTCTCCCTATCCCCTCTCTCACACTCCACTCACTCTCTCATTTCCTCTCTCTGACTCCTCCCACACTCACTCTCTCATCCTCCTCTCACTAAGTTCTCTCTCAGTCACTCTCTCATCCTCCTCTCCCAAACTCCTCTCTCACACTCAGTCTTATCCTCCTCTCCCTATCTCCTTTCTCACACCCACTCTCTCATCCTCCTCATCCTAACTGCTCTCTCACACTCACTCTCTCATCCTCCTCTATCTAACTCCTCTCTCACACTCACTCTCTCATCCTCCTCTCCCTATCTTATTTCTCACAGTCACTCTATCATCCTCCTCTCCCTATCTCCTCTCACACTCACTCTCTCATCCTCCTCTCCCTTTCTCCTCTCTCATGCACTCTCTCATCCTCCTCTCCCTAACTCCTCTCTAACACTCACTCTCTCATCCTCCTCTCCCTATCTCATTTCTCACAGTTACTCTATCATCCTCCTCTCCCTAACTCCTCTCTGTCACTCACTCTCTCATCCTCCTCTCCGTATCTCCTCTCGCACACTCACTCTCTCATCTTCCTCTCCCTATCTCCTCTCACACTCACTCTCTCATCCTCCTCTCCCTAACTCCTCTCTCACTGACACTCTAATCCTCCTGTCCCTAACTCGTCTCTCACACTCACGCTGTCATCCTCCTCTCCCTATCCCCTCTCTCACACTCCACTCACTCTCTCATGTCCTCTCTCTGACTCCTCCCACACTCACTCTCTCATCCTACTCTCCCTAACTCCTCTCTCACTCTCTCATCCTCCTCTCCCTAACTCCTCTCTCACACTCAGTCTCTCATCCTCCTCTCACTACCTCCTCTCTCACACTCACTCTCTTATTCTCCTCACCCTAACTCCTCTCTCACACTCACTCTCTCATCCTCCTCTCCCTAACTCCTCTCTCTCACTCACTCTCTCATACTCCTCTACCGAACTCCCCTCTCACACCCACTCTCTCATCCTCCTCTCCCTAAATCCTCTCTCAATCACACTCTCATCCTCCTCTCCCTAGCTCTTCTCTCACACTCACTCTCTCATCTTCCCCTCCCTATCTCCTTTCTCACACTCACTCATCCTCCTGTCCCTATCTCCTCTCTCTCACTAACTCTCTCATCCTCCTCTCCCTAACTGCTCTCTAACACTCACTCTCTCATCCTCCTCACTCTATCCCCTCTCTCACACTCACTCTCCCATCTGCTCTGTCTGACTGCTCCCACACTCACTCTCTCATCCTCCACTCCCTAACTCCTCTCTCTCGCTCACTCTCTTATCCTCCTCTACCAAACTCCTCTCTCATTCACTCTCTCATCCTCCTCTCTCTAACTCCTCTCTCAATCACACTCTCATCCTCCTCTCCCTAGCTCTTCTCTCACACTCACTCTCTCATCTTCCTCTCCCTATCTCCTTTCTCACACTCACTTACTCATCCTCCTGTCCCTATCTCCTCTCTCACACTAACTCCCTCATCCTCCTCTCCCTAACTGCTCCCTAACACTCACTCTCTCATCCTCCTCACCCTATCCCCTCTCACACTCACTCTCCCATCTCCTCTCTCTGACTCCTCCCACACTCACTCTCTCATCCTCCACTCCCTAACTCCTCTCTCTCACTCACTCTCTTATCCTCCTCTACCAAACTCCTCTCTCATTCACTCTCTGATCCTCCTCTCCCTATCTCCTCTCTCACACTCACTCTCTCATCCTCCTCTCCCTGTCTGCTCTCTCTCACTCACTCTCTCATCCTCCTCTCCCTATCTCCTCTCTCACACTCACTCTCTCATCCTCTGCTCCCTATCTCCTCTCACACTCACTCTCTCATCCTCCTCTCCGTATCTCCTCTCTCACACTCACTCTCTCATCCTCCTCTCCCTGTCTGCTCTCTCTCACTCACTCACTATCCTCCGCTCCCTATCTCCTCTCACACCCACTCTCTCATCCTCCTCACCCTATCTCCTCTCTCACAGTCACTTTCTCATCTCCTCTCCCTAACTCCTTCCACAGTCACTCTCTCATCCTTCTCTCCCTAACTATTCTCTCTCACTCACTCTCTCATCCTCCTCTACCGAGCTCCCCTCTCACACTCACTCTCTCATCCTCATCACCCTACCTCCTCTCTCACACTCACTCTCTCATCTTCCTCTCCCTATCTCCTCTCACACTCACTCTCTCATCCTCCTCTCCCGAACTCCTCTCTCACTCACTCTCTTATCCTCCTGTCCCTAACTCGTCTCTCACACTCACACTGTCATCCTCCTCTCCCTATCCCCTCTCTCACACTCCACTCACTCTCTCATGTCCTCTCTCTGACTCCTCCCACACTCACTCTCTCATCCTCCTCTCCCTAACTTCTCTCTTAGTCACTCTCTCATCCTCCTCTCCCAAACTCCTCTCTCACACTCAGTCTTATCCTCCTCTCCCTATCTCCTTTCTCACACCCACTCTCTCATCCTCCTCTCCCTATCTTATTTCTCATAGTCACTCTATCATCCTCCTCTCCCTATCTCCTCTCACACTCACTCTCTCATCCTCCTCTCCCTTTCTCCTCTCTCATGCACTCTCTCATCCTCCTCTCCCTATCTCATTTCTCACAGTTACTCTATCATCCTCCTCTCCCTAACTCCTCTCTGTCACTCACTCTCTCATCCTCCTCTCCGTATCTCCTCTCTCACACTCACTCTCTCATCTTCCTCTCCCTATCTCCTCTCACACTCACTCTCTCATCCTCCTCTCCCTAACTCCTCTCTCACTGACACTCTTATCCTCCTGTCCCTAACTCGTCTCTCACACTCACGCTGTCATCCTCCTCTCCCTATCCCCTCTCTCACACTCCACTCACTCTCTCATGTCCTCTCTCTGACTCCTCCCACACTCACTCTCTCATCCTACTCTCCCTAACTCCTCTCTCACTCTCTCATCCTCCTCTCCCTAACTCCTCTCTCACACTCACTCTCTCATCCTCCTCTCACTACCTCCTCTCTCACACTCACTCTCTTATTCTCCTCACCCTAACTCCTCTCTCACAATCACTCTCTCATCCTCCTCTCCCTAACTCCTCTCTCTCACTCACTCTCTCATACTCCTCTACCGAACTCCCCTCTCACACCCACTCTCTCATCCTCCTCTCCCTAACTCCTCTCTCAATCACACTCTCATCCTCCTCTCCCAAGCTCTTCTCTCACACTCACTCTCTCATCTTCCCCTCCCTATCTCCTTTCTCACACTCACTCATCCTCCTGTCCCTATCTCCTCTCTCACACTAACTCTCTCATCCTCCTCTCCCTAACTGCTCTCTAACACTCACTCTCTCATCCTCCTCACTCTATCCCCTCTCTCACACTCACTCTCCCATCTCCTCTGTCTGACTGCTCCCACACTCACTCTCTCATCCTCCACTCCCTAACTCCTCTCTCTCGCTCACTCTCTTATCCGCCTCTACCAAACTCCTCTCTCATTCACTCTCTGATCCTCCTCTCCCTATCTCCTCTCTCACACTCACTCTCTCATCCTCCTATCCCTGTCTGCTCTCCCTCACTCACTCTCTCATCCTCCTCTCCCTATCTGCTCTCTCACACTCACTCTCTCATCCTCTGCTCCCTATCTCCTCTCACACTCACTCTCTCATCCTCCTCACCCTATCTCCTCTCTCACAGTCACTTTCCCATCTCCTCTCCCTAACTCCTCCCACAGTCACTCTCTCATCCTTCTCTCCCTAACTATTCTCTCTCACTCACTCTCTCATCCTCCTCTACCGAGCTCCCCTCTCACACTCACTCTCTCATCCTCATCACCCTACCTCCTCTCTCACACTCACTCTCTTTCATCCTCCTCTCCCTAACTTCTCTCTCAGTCACTCTCTCATCCTCCTCTCCCAAACTCCTCTCTCACACTCAGTCTTATCCTCCTCTCCCTATCTCCTTTCTCACACCCACTCTCTCATCCTCCTCATCCTAACTGCTCTCTCACACTTACTCTCTCATCCTCCTCTAACTCCTCTCTCACACTCACTCTCTCATCCTCCTCTCCCTATCTTATTTCTCACAGTCACTCTATCATCCTCCTCTCCCTATCTCCTCTCACACTCACTCTCTCATCCTCCTCTCCCTAACTGCTCTCTAACACTCACTCTCTCATCCTCCTCACCCATCCCCTCTCTCACACTCACTCTCCCATCTCCTCTCTCTGACTGCTCCCACACTCACTCTCTCATCCTCCTCTCCCTAACTCCTCTCTCACACTCACTCTCTCATCCTCCTCTCACTACGTCCTCTCTCACACTCACTCTCTTATTCTCCTCACCCTAACTCCTCTCTCACACTCACTCTCCCATCCTCCTCTCCCTAACTCCTCTCTCTCACTCACTCTCTCATACTGCTCTACCGAACTCCCCTCTCACACCCACTCTCTCATCCTACTCTCCCTAACTCCTCTCTCACTCTCTCATCCTCCTCTCCCTAACTCCTCTCTCACACTCACTCCCTCATCCTCCTCTCCATAGCTCTTCTCTCACACTCACTCTCTCATCTTCCCCTCCCTATCTCCTTTCTCACACTCACTTACTCATCCTCCTGTCCCTATCTCCTCTCTCACACTAACTCTCTGATCCTCCTCTCCCTAACTGCTCTCTAACACTCACTCTCTCATCCTCCTCACCCTATCCCCTCTCTCACACTCACTCTCCCATCTCCTCTCTCTGACTCCTCCCACACTCACTCTCTCATCCTCCACTCCCTAACTCCTCTCTCTCACTCACTCTCTTATCCTCCTCTACCAAACTCCTCTCTCATTCACTGTCTGATCCTCCTCTCCCTAACTCCTCTCTCACACTCTCTCTCATTCTCCGCTCCCGATCTCCTCTCACACTCACTCTCCCATCTCCTCTCTGACTCCTCCCACACTCACTCTCTCATCCTCCTCGCCCTAAGTATTCTCTCTCACTCACTCTCTCATCCTCCTCTCCCTAGCTCCTCTCTGTCACTGACTCTCTCATCCTCCTCTCCCTAACTCCTCTCTGTCACTCACTCTCTCATCCTCCTCTCCCTATCTCCTCTCTCACACTCACTCTCTCATCCTCCTCTCCCTATCACCTCTCTCACACTCACTCTCTCGTCGTCCGCTCCCTATCTCCTCTCACACTCACTCTCATCCTCGTCACCCTATCTCCTCTCTCACACTCACTCTCTCATCCTCCTCACCCTATCTCCTCTCTCACGGTCACTTTCTCATCTCCTCTCCCTAACTCCTCCCACAGTCACTCTCTCATCCTTCTCTCCCTAACTATTCTCTCTCACTCACTCTCTCATCCTCTTCTACCGAGCGACCCTCTCAGACTCACTCTCTCACACTCCTCTCCCTAACTCCTCTCTCACACTCGCTCTCTCATCCTCCTCTCCCTAACTCCTCTCTGTCACTCAGTCTTATCCTCCTCTCCCTATCTCCTTTCTCACACTCACTCTCTCATCCTCCTCACCCTAACTCCTCTCTCACACTCTCTCATCCTCCTCTGCCTAACTCATCTCTCACACTCACTCTCTCATCCTCCTCACCCTAACTCCTCTCTCACACTCACTCTCTCATCCTACTCTCCCTAACTCCTCTCTCACTCTCTCATCCTCCTCTCCCTAGCTCTTCTCTCACACTCACTCTCTCATCTTCCCCTCCCTATCTCCTTTCTCACACTCACTTACTCATCCTCCTGTCCCTATCTCCTCTCTCACACTAACTCTCTCATCCTCCTCTCCCTAACTGCTCTCTAACACTCACTCTCTCATCCTCCTCACCCTATCCCCTCTCTCACACTCACTCTCCCATCTCCTCTCTCTGACTCCTCCCACACTCTCTCATCCTCCACTCCCTAACTCCTCACTCTCACTCACTCTCTTATCCTCCTCTACCATACTCCTCTCTCATTCACTCTCTGATCCTCCTGTCCCTATCTCCTCTCTCACACTCACTCTCTCATCCTCCTCTCCCTATCTCCTCTCTCACACTCACTCTCTCATCCTCCTCTACCTATCTCCTCTCATTCATTCAATCTCTCATCCTCCTCTCCCTAACTCCTCTCACACACTCACTCTCTCATCCTCTTCTACCGAGCTACCTTCTCAGACTCACTCTCTCATCCTCCTCTCCCTAACTCCTCTCTCACCCTCACTCTGTCATCCTCCTCACCCTCTCCTCTCTCTCACACTCACTCTCTCATCTCCTCTCTCTGACCCCTCACATCCTCCTCTCCCTATCCCCTCTCTCACACTCCACTCACTCTCTCATGTCCTCTATCTGACTCCTCCCACACTCACTCTCTCATCCTCCTCTCCCTAACTTCTCTCTCAGTCACTCTCTCATCCTCCTCTCCCAAACTCCTCTCTCACACTCAGTCTTATCCTCCTCTCCCTATCTCCTTTCTCACACCCACTCTCTCATCCTCCTCATCCTAACTGCTCTCTCACTCTCACTCTCTCATCCTCCTCTATCTAACACCTCTCTCACACTCACTCTCTCATCCTCCTCTCCCTATCTTATTTCTCACAGTCACTCTATCATCCTCCTCTCCCTATCTCCTCTCACACTCACTCTCTCATCCTCCTCTCCCTAACTCCTCTCTAACACTCACTCTCTCATCCTCCTCTCCCTATCTTATTTCTCACAGTTACTCTGTCATCCTCCACTCCCTAACTCCTCTCTGTCACTCACTCTCTCATCCTCCTCTCCGTATCTCCTCTCTCACACTCACTCTCTCATCCTCTGCTCCCTATCTCCTCTCACACCCACTCTCTCATCCTCCTCACCCTATCTCCTCTCTCACAGTCACTTTCTCATCTCCTCTCCCTAACTCCTCCCACAGTCACTCTCTCATCCTTCTCTCCCTAACTATTCTCTCTCACTCACTCTCTCATCCTCCTCTACCGAGCTCCCCTCTCACACTCACTCTCTCATCCTCATCACCCTACCTCCTCTTTCACACTCACTCTCTCATCTTCCTCTCTCTATCTCCTCTCACACTCACTCTCTCATCCTCCTCTCCCTAACACCTCTCTCACTCACACTCTTATCCTCCTGTCCCTAACTCGTCTCTCACACTCACGCTGTCATCCTCCTCTCCCTATCCCCTCTCTCACACTCCACTCACTCTCTCATGTCCTCTCTCTGACTCCTCCCACACTCACTCTCTCATCCTCCTCTCCCTAACTCCTCTCTCACACTCACTCTCTCATCCTCCTCTCACTACCTCCTCTCTCACACTCACTCTCTTATTCTCCTCACCCTAACTCCTCTCTCACACTCACTCTCTCATCCTCCTCTGCCTAACTCCTCTCTCTCACTCACTCTCTCATACTCCTCTACCGAACTCCCCTATCACACCCACTCTCTCATCCTCCTCTCCCTAACTCCTCTCTCAATCACACTCTCATCCTCCTCTCCCTAGCTCTTCTCTCACACTCACTCTCTCATCTTCCCCTCCCTATCTCCTTTCTCACACTCACTCATCCTCCTGTCCCTATCTCCTCTCTCACACTAACTCTCTCATCCTCCTCTCCCTAACTGCTCTCTAACACTCACTCTCTCATCCTCCTCACCCTATCCCCTCTCTCACACTCACTCTCCCATCTCCTCTCTCTGACTCCTCCCACACTCACTCTCTCATCCTCCACTCCCTAACTCCTCTCTCTTGCTCACTCTCTTATCCTCCTCTACCAAACTCCTCTCTCATTCACTCTCTGATCCTCCTCTCCCAAACTCCTCTCTCACACTCAGTCTTATCCTCCTCTCCCTATCTCCTTTCTCACACCCACTCTCTCATCCTCCTCATCCTAACTGCTCTCTCACACTTACTCTCTCATCCTCCTCTCCCTATCTTATTTCTCACAGTCACTCTCTCATCCTCCTCTCCCTAACTGCTCTCTAACACTCACTCTCTCATCCTCCTTACCCTATCCCCTCTCTCACACTCACTCTCCCATCTCCTCTCTCTGACTCCTCCCACACTCACTCTCTCATCCTACTCTCCCTAACTCCTCTCTCACTCTCTCATCCTCCTCTCCCTAACTCCTCTCTCACACTCACTCTCTCATCCTCCTCTCACTACGTCCTCTCTCACACTCACTCTCTTATTCTCCTCACCCTAACTCCTCTCTCACACTCACTCTCCCATCCTCCTCTCCCTAACTCCTCTCTCTCACTCACTCTCTCATACTGCTCTACCGAACTCCCCTCTCACACCCACTCTCTCATCCTACTCTCCCTAACTCCTCTCTCACTCTCTCATCCTCCTCTCCCTAACTCCTCTCTCACACTCACTCCCTCATCCTCCTCTCCCTAGCTCTTCTCTCACACTCACTCTCTCATCCTCCTCTCTCACACTCACTCTCTCATCCTCCTCTCCCTATCTCATTTCTCACAGTCACTCTATCATCCTCCTCTCCCTATCTCCTCTCACACTCACTCTCTCATCCTCCTCTCCCTTTCTCCTCTCTCATGCACTCTCTCATCCTCCTCTCCCTAACTCCTCTCTAACACTCACTCTCTCATCCTCCTCTCCTTATCTCATTTCTCACAGTCACTCTATCATCCTCCTCTCCCTAACTCCTCTCTGTCACTCACTCTCTCATCCTCGTCTCCGTATCTCCTCTCTCACACTCACTCTCTCATCCTCCTCTGCCTGTCTGCTCTCTCTCACTCACTCACTCATCCTCCTCTCCCTATCTCCTCTCTCACACTCACTCTCTCATCTTCCCCTCCCTATCTCCTTTCTCACACTCACTTACTCATCCTCCTGTCCCTATCTCCTCTCTCACACTAACTCTCTCATCCTCATCTCCCTAACTGCTCTCTAACACTCACTCTCTCATCCTCCTCGCCCTATCCCCTCTCTCACACTCACTCTCCCATCTCCTCTCTCTGACTCCTCCCACACTCACTCTGTCATCCTCCACTCCCTAGCTCCTCTCTCTCACTCACTCTCTTATCCTCCTCTACCAAACTCCTCTCATTCACTCTCTCATCCTCCTCTCCCTATCTCCTCTCTCACACTCACTCTCTCATCCTCCTCTCCCTATCCCCTCTCTCACACACTCACTCTCTCATCTCCTCCCTCTGACTCCTCCCACACTCACTCTCTCATCCTCCTCACCCTAACTCCTCTCTCACACTCACCCTCTCATCTTCCTCTCCCTATGTCCTTTCCCACGCTCACTCTCTCATCCTCCTCCCCCTATCTCCTCTCTCACACTCACTCTCTCATCCTTCTCTCCCTAACTCCTCTCTCACTCACTCTCTCATCTCCTCTCGCTGACTCCTCCCACACTCACTCTCATCCTCCTCTTCTTAACTCCTCTATCTCACTCACTCTCTCATCCTCCTCTACCGAACTCCTCTCTCACACTCACTGTCTCATCCTCCTCTCCCTATCTCCTCTCTCACATTCACTCTCTTATCCTCCTCACCCTAACTTATCTCTCACTCACTCTCTCTCCTCCTCTCCCTAACTCCTCTCTCACACTCACTCTCCCATCCTCCTCACCCTATCTCCTCTCTCACACTCACTCTCTCATCTCCTCTCTCTAACTCCTCTCACACTCACTCTCTCATCTCCTCTCTCTGACTCCTCCCACACTCACTCTCATCCTCCTCTCCCTATCTCCTCTCTCATCCTCCTCTCCCTATCTCCTCTCTCATACTCACTCTCTCACCTTACTCTCCCTATCTCCTCTCTCACACTCACACTCTTATCCTCCTCTCCCTAAATCCTCTCTCACATTCACTCTGTCATCTTCCTCTCCCTAACTCCTCTCTCACTCACACTCTCATCCTCTTCTCCCTAACTCCTCTCTCACACTCACTCTCTCATCTTCCTCTCCCTATCTCCTCTCACACTCACTCTCTCATCCTCCTAACCCTATCTGCTCTCTCACACTCACTATCTCATCTTCTCTCCCTAACTCCTCCCACAGTCATTCTCTCATCCTCCTCTCCCTAACTCCTCACACTCTCTCTCTCAGCCTCCTCTCGCTAACTCCTCTCTCACACTCACTCTCTCATCCTCCTCTCCCTAACTCCTCTCTCACACTCACTCTCTCATCTCCTCTCTCTGACTCCTCCCACACTCACTCTCATCCTCCTCACCCTATCTCCTCTCTCACACTCACTCTCTCATCCTCCTCTCCATAACTCCTCACTCACACTCACTCTCTCATCCTCCTCACCCTATCCCCTCTCTCACTCACTCTATCATCCTCTTCTCCCTATCTCCTCTCTAACACTCACTCTTTCATCCTCCTCTCCCTAACTCCTCTTTCACATTCACTCTCTCATCCTCCTCTCCCTAACTCGCTTACACTCACTCTCTCATCCTTCTCTCCCTATCTCTTCTCTCAGTCACTCTCTCATACTCCTCTCCCTAACCCCTCTCTCACTCTCACTCACTCATCCTCCTCTCCCTATCTCCTTTCTCACACTCAGTTTTATCATCCTCCTCTCCCCAACTCCTCTCACAATCACTCTCATCCTCCTCTCCATAAGTCCTCTCTCACACTCACTCTCTCATCCTCCTCTCCATAACTCCTCACTCACACTCACTCTCTCATCCTCCTCACCCTATCCCCTCTCTCACTCACTCTATCATCCTCTTCTCCCTATCTCCTCTCTAACACTCACTCTTTCATCCTCCTCTCCCTAACTCCTCTCTCACAGTCACTCTATCATCCTCCTCTCCCTATCTCCTCTCTAACACTCACTCTTTCATCCTCCTCTCCCTAACTCCTCTCTCACACTCACTCTCTCATCCTCCTCTCCCTATCTCCTCTCATTCACTCAATATCTCATCCTCCTCTCCCTAACTCCTCTCACACTCACTCCCTCATCCTCCTCACCCTATCTGCTCTCTCATACTCACTCTCATCCTCCTCACCCTATCTGCTCTCTCAGACGCACTCTCTCATCTTCTTCTCCCTATCTTCTCTCCACACTCACTCTCTCATCCTCCTCTCCCTAACTCCTCTCTCACACTCACTCTCTTATCCTCCTCTCACTAACTCCTCTCTCAATCACACTCTCATCCTCCTCTCCCTATCTCCTCTCTCACAATTACTCTCTCATCCTCCTCTCCCTATCTCCTCTCTCACACTCACTCTCATCCTCCTCTCCCTAACTGCTCTCTAATACTCACTCTCTCATCCTCCTCACCCTATCCCCTCTCTCACTCACTCTCCCATCTCCTTTCTCTGGCTCCTCCCACACTCACTCTCTCTCATCCTCCTCTGCCTAACTCCTGTCTCTCACTCTCATCCTCCTCTACCGAAATCCCGTCTCAAACTCACTCTCTCATCCTCCTCACCCTATCTCCTCTCACACTCACTCTCTCAGCCTCCTCTCCCTAATTCCTCTCCCACACTCACTCTCTCATCCTCCTCACCCTATCTCCTCTCACACTCACTCTCTCATCCTCCTCTCCCTAATTCCTCTCCCACACTCACTCTCTCATCCTCCTCTCCCTAACTCCACTGTCATTCACTCTCTGATCCTCCTCTCCCTATCTCCTCTCTCACACTCACTCTCTCATCCTCCTCACCCTAACTCCTCTCTCACACTCACTCTCTCATCCTCCTCTGCCTAACTCATCTCTCACACTCACTCTCTCATCCTCCTCTCCCTAATTCCTCTCCACACTCACTCTCTCATCCTCCTCTCCCTAACTCCACTCTCATTCACTCTCTGATCTCCTCTCCCTATCTCCTCTCTCACACTCACTCTCTCCTCCTCCTCACCCTAACTCGTCTCTCACACTCACTCTCTCATCCTCCTCACCCTAACTCCTTTCTCACACTCACTCTCTCATCCTTCTCTCTCTAACTCCTCTCTCACTCACTCTCTCATCCTTCTCTCCCTAACTTCTCTCTCACTCACTCTCTCATCCTACTCTCCCTAACTCCTCTCTCACTCTCTCATCCTCCTCTCCCTAACTCCTCTCTCAATCACACTCTCATCCTCCTCTCCCTAGCTCTTCTCTCACACTCAGTCTCTCATCTTCCCCTCCCTATCTCCTTTCTCACACTCACTTACTCATCCTCCTGTCCCTATCTCCTCTCTCACACTAACTCTCTCATCCTCATCTCCCTAACTGCTCTCTAACACTCACTCTCTCATCCTCCTCGCCCTATCCCCTCTCTCACACTCACTCTCCCATCTCCTCTCTCTGACTCCTCCCACACTCACTCTGTCATCCTCCACTCCCTAGCTCCTCTCTCTCACTCACTCTCTTATCCTCCTCTACCAAACTCCTCTCATTCACTCTCTCATCCTCCTCTCCCTATCTCCTCTCTCACACTCACTCTCTCATCCACCTCTCCCTATCTCCTCTCTCACACTCACTCTCTCATCCTCCTCTACCTATCTCCTCTCATTCACTCAATCTCTCATCTCCTCTCCCTAACTCCTCTCACACACTCACTCTCTCATCATCTTCTACCGAGCTACCCTCTCAGACTCACTCTCTCATCATCCTCTCCCTAGCTCCTCTCACACTCACTCTCTCATCTCCTCTCTCTGACCCCTCCCACACTCACTCTCTGATCCTCCTCTCCCTAACTCCTCTCTCTCACTCACTCTCTCATCTTCCTCTACCGAACTCCCCTTTCACACTCACTCTCTCATCCTCCTCTCTGTCTGCTCTCTCACACTCACTCTCTCATCCTCCTCTCCCTATCTCCTCTCTCACATTCACTCTCTCATCGTCCTCTCCCTATCTCCTTTCTCACACCCACCCTCTCATCCTCCTCATCCTAACTGCTCTCTCACACTCACTCTCTCATCCTCCTCTCCCTAACTCCTCTCTCACACTCACTCTCTCATCCTCCTCTCCCTAACTCCTCTCTCACACTCACTCTCTCATCCTCCTCTCCCTATCTCATTTCTCACAGTCACTCTATCATCCTCCTCTCCCTATCTCCTCTCACACTCACTCTCTCATCCTCCTCTCCCTTTCTCCTCTCTCACTCACTCTCTTATCCTCCTGTCCCTAACTCGTCTCTCACACTCACGCTGTCATCCTCCTCTCCCTATCCCCTCTCTCACACTCCACTCACTCTCTCATCCTCCTCTCCCTAACTCCTCTCTCTCACTCACTCTATCATACTCCTCTACCGAACTCCCCTCTCACACTCACTTTCTCATACTCCTCATGCTATCTCCTCTCTCACATTCACTCTCTCATCCTCCTCTCCCTAACTCCTCTCTAACACTCACTCTCTCATCCTCCTCTCCCTATCTCCTCTCTAACACTCAGTCTCTCATCCTCCTCTACCTATCTCCTCTCATTCACTCAATCTCTCATCCTCCTCTCCCTAACTCCTCTCACACACTCACTCTATCATCCTCCTCTCCCTATCTCCTCTCTAACACTCACTCTTTCATCCTCCTCTCCCTAACTCCTCTCTCACACTCACTCTCTCATCTCCTCTCCTATCTCCTCTCATTCACTCAATATCTCATCCTCCTCTCCCTAACTCCTCTCACACTCACTCCCTCATCCTCCTCACCCTATCTGCTCTCTCATACTCACTCTCATCCTCCTCACCCTATCTGCTCTCTCAGACGCACTCTCTCATCCTCTTCTCCCTATCTTCTCTCCACACTCACTCTCTCATCCTCCTCTCCCTAACTCCTCTCTCACACTCACTCTCTTATCCTCCTCTCACTAACTCCTCTCTCAATCACACTCTCATCCTCCTCTCCCTATCTCCTCTCTCACAATTACTCTCTCATCCTCCTCTCCCTATCTCCTCTCTCACACTCACTCTCATCCTCCTCTCCCTAACTGCTCTCTAATACTCACTCTCTCATCCTCCTCACCCTATCCCCTCTCTCACTCACTCTCCCATCTCCTTTCTCTGGCTCCTCCCACACTCACTCTCTCTCATCCTCCTCTGCCTAACTCCTGTCTCTCACTCTCATCCTCCTCTACCGAAATCCCGTCTCACACTCACTCTCTCATCCTCCTCACCCTATCTCCTCTCACACTCACTCTCTCAGCTCCTCTCCCTAATTCCTCTCCCACACTCACTCTCTCATCCTCCTCACCCTATCTCCTCTCACACTCACTCTCTCATCCTCCTCTCCCTAATTCCTCTCCCACACTCACTCTCTCATCCTCCTCTCCCTAACTCCACTCTCATTCACTCTGATCCTCCTCTCCCTATCTCCTCTCTCACACTCACTCTCTCATCCTCCTCACCCTAACTCCTCTCTCACACTCACTCTCTCATCCTCCTCTGCCTAACTCATCTCTCACACTCACTCTCTCATCCTCCTCTCCCTATCTCCTCTCTCACACTCACTCTCTCCTCCTCCTCACCCTAACTCGTCTCTCACACTCACTCTCTCATCCTCCTCACCCTAACTCCTTTCTCACACTCACTCTCTCATCCTTCTCTCTCTAACTCCTCTCTCACTCACTCTCTCATCCTTCTCTCCCTAACTTCTCTCTCACTCACTCTCTCATCCTACTCTCCCTAACTCCTCTCTCACTCTCTCATCCTCCTCTCCCTAACTCCTCTCTCAATCACACTCTCATCCTCCTCTCCCTAGCTCTTCTCTCACACTCACTCTCTCATCTTCCCCTCCCTATCTCCTTTCTCACACTCACTTACTCATCCTCCTGTCCCTATCTCCTCTCTCACACTAACTCTCTCATCCTCATCTCCCTAACTGCTCTCTAACACTCACTCTCTCATCCTCCTCACCCTATCCCCTCTCTCACACTCACTCTCCCATCTCCTCTCTCTGACTCCTCCCACACTCACTCTGTCATCCTCCACTCCCTAGCTCCTCTCTCTCACTCACTCTCTTATCCTCCTCTACCAAACTCCTCTCATTCACTCTCTCATCCTCCTCTCCCTATCTCCTCTCTCACACTCACTCTCTCATCCTCCTCTCCCTATCTCCTCTCATTCACTCAATCTCTCATCCTCCTCTCCCTAACTCCTCTCACACACTCACTCTCTCATCCTCTTCTACCGAGCTACCCTCTCAGACTCACTCTCTCATCATCCTCTCCCTAGCTCCTCTCACACTCACTCTCTCATCTCCTCTCTGACCCCTCCCACACTCACTCTCTGATCCTCCTCTCCCTAACTCCTCTCTCTCACTCACTCTCTCATCTTCCTCTACCGAACTCCCCTTTCACACTCACTCTCTCATCCTCCTCTCTGTCTGCTCTCTCACATTCACTCTCTCATCGTCCTCTCCCTAACTTATCTCTCACTCACTCATCCTCCTCTCCCTAACTCCTCTCTCACACTCTCTCTCATTCTCTGCTCCTTATGTCCTCTCACACTCATTCTCTCATCCTCTTCTACCGAGGTACCCTCTCAGACTCACTCTCTCATCCTCCTCTCCCTAACTCCTCTCTCACACTCACTCTCTCATCCTCCTCTCCCTAACTCCTCTCTCACACTCAGTCTTATCCTCCTCTCCCTATCTCCTTTCTCACACTCACTCTCTCACCCTCCTCACCCTAACTCCTCTCTCACACTCACTCTCTCATCCTCCTCTGCCTAACTCATCTCTCACACTCACTGTCTCATCCTCCTCTCCCTAACTCCTCTCTCACACTCAGTCTTATCCTCCTCTCCCTATCTCCTTTCTCACACTCACTTACTCATCCTCCTGTCCCTATCTTCTCTCTCACACTAACTCTCTCATCCTCCTCTCCCTAACTGCTCTCTAACACTCACTCTCTCATCCTCCTCACCCTATCCCCTCTCTCACACTCACTCTCCCATCTCCTCTCTCTGACTCCTCTCACACTCACTCTCTCATCCTCCACTCCCTAACTCCTCTCTCTCACTCACTCTCTTATCCTCCTCTACCAAACTCCTCTCTCATTCACTCTCTGATCCTCCTCTCCCTATCTCCTCTCTCACACTTACTCTCTCATCTTCCTCTCCCTATCTCCTTTCTCACACTCTTTCTCATCCTCCTTTCCCTATCTCCTTTCTCACACTCACCCTATCATCCTCCTGTCCCTAACTCCTCTCACACTCACTCTCTCATCCTCCTCTCCCAAACTCCTCTCTCACACTCAGTCTTATCCTCCTCTCCCTATCTCCTTTCTCACACCCACTCTCTCATCCTCCTCATCCTACCTGCTCTCTCACACTCACTCTCTCATCCTCCTCTCCCTAACTCCTCTCTCACACTCACTCTCTCATCCTCCTCTCCCTAACTCCTCTCTCACACTCACTCTCTCTTCCTCCTCTCCCTATCTCATTTCTCACAGTCACTCTATCATCCTCCTCTCCCTATCTCCTCTCACACTCACTCTCTCATCCTCCTCTCCCTTTCTCCTCTCTCACTCACTCTCTTAACCTCCTGTCCCTAACTCGTCTCTCACACTCACGCTGTCATCCTCCTCTCCCTATCCCCTCTCTCACACTCCACTCACTCTCTCATCCTCCTCTCCCTAACTCCTCTCTCTCACTCACTCTATCATACTCCTCTACCGAACTCCCCTCTCACACTCACTTTCTCATACTCCTCATGCTATCTCCTCTCTCACATTCACTCTCTCATCCTCCTCTCCCTAACTCCTCTCTAACACTCACTCTCTCATCCTCCTCTCCCTATCTCCTCTCTAACACTCAGTCTCTCATCCTCCTCTACCTATCTCCTCTCATTCACTCAATCTCTCATCCTCCTCTCCCTAACTCCTCTCACACACTCACTCTCTCATCCTCCTCTCCCTAACTCCTCTCTCACACTCACTCTCTCATCCTCCTCTCCCTAACTCCTCTCTCACACTCACTCTCTCTTCCTCCTCTCCTATCTCATTTCTCACAGTCACTCTATCATCCTCCTCTCCCTATCTCCTCTCACACTCACTCTCTCATCCTCCTCTCCCTTTCTCCTCTCTCACTCACTCTCTTAACCTCCTGTCCTAACTCGTCTCTCACACTCACGCTGTCATCCTCCTCTCCCTATCCCCTCTCTCACACTCCACTCACTCTCTCATCCTCCTCTCCCTAACTCCTCTCTCTCACTCACTCTATCATACTCCTCTACCGAACTCCCCTCTCACACTCACTTTCTCATACTCCTCATGCTATCTCCTCTCTCACATTCACTCTCTCATCCTCCTCTCCCGAACTCCTCTCTAACACTCACTCTCTCATCCTCCTCTCCCTATCTCCTCTCTAACACTCAGTCTCTCATCCTCCTCTACCTATCTCCTCTCATTCACTCAATCTCTCATCCTCCTCTCCCTAACTCCTCTCACACACTCACTCTCTCATCCTCTTCTACCGAGCTACCCTCTCAGACTCACTCTCTCATCCTCTCCCTAACTCCTCTCTCACACTCACTCTGTCATCCTCCTCACCCTCTCCTCTCTCACACTCACTCTCTCATCTCCTCTCTCTGACCCCTCCCACACTCACTCTCTGATCCTCCTCTCCCTAACTCCTCTCTCACATTCACTCTCTCATCGTCCTCTCCCTAAGTTATCTCTCACTCACTCACTCATCCTCCTCTCCCTAACTCCTTTCTCACACTCTCTCTCATTCTCCGCTCCTTATGTCCTCTCACACTCACTCTCTCATCCTCCTCACCCTAACTGCTCCCACAGTCACTCTCTCATCCTTCTCTCACTAACTCCTCTCTCACTCACTCTCTCATCCTTCTCTCCCTAACTTCTCCCTCACTCACTCTCTCATCCTCCTCTCCCTAACTCCTCTCTCACACTCAGTCTTATCCTCCTCTCCCTATCTCCTTTCTCACACTCACTCTCTCATCCTTCTCTCTCTAACTCCTCTCTCACTCACTCTCTCATCCTTCTCTCCCTAACTTCTCTCTCACTCACTCTCTCATCCTACTCTCCCTAACTCCTCTCTCACTCTCTCATCCTCCTCTCCCTAACTCCTCTCTCAATCACTCTCATCCTCCTCTCCCTAGCTCTTCTCTCACACTCACTCTCTCATCTTCCCCTCCCTATCTCCTTTCTCACACTCACTTACTCATCCTCCTCACCCTATCTCCTCTCTCACACTCTCATCCTCCTCTCCCTAACTCCTCTCACACTCACTCTCTCATCCTCCTCTCCCTGTCTGCTCTCTCTCACTCACTCACTCATCCTCCGCTCCCTATCTCCTCTCACACTCACTCTCTCATCCTCCTCACCCTATCTCCTCTCTCACAGTCACTTTCTCATCTCCTCTCCCTAACTCCTCCCACAGTCACTCTCTCATCCTTCTCTCCCTAACTATTCTCTCTCACTCACTCTCTCATCCTCCTCTACCGAGCTCCCCTCTCACACTCACTCTCTCATCCTCATCACCCTACCTCCTCTCTCACACTCACTCTCTCATCTTCCTCTCCATATCTCCTCTCACACTCACTCTCTCATCCTCCTCTCCCTAACTCCTCTCTCACTCACTCTCTTATCCTCCTGTCCCTAACTCATCTCTCACACTCACGCTGTCATCCTTCTCTCCCTATCCCCTCTCTCACACTCCACTCACTCTCTCATGTCCTCTCTCTGACTCCTCCCACACTCACTCTCTCATCCTCCTCTCCCTAACTGCTCTCTCTCACTCACTCTATCATACTCCTCTACCTAACTCCCCTCTCACACTCACTTTCTCATCCTCCTCATGCTATCTCCTCTCTCACACTCACTCTCTCATCGTCCTCTCTCTATCTCCTCTCTCACATTCACTCTCTCATCCTCCTCTCCCTAACTCCTCTCTAACACTCACTCTCTCATCCTCCTCCCCCTATCTCCTCTCTAACATTCACTCTGTCATACTCCTCTACCTATCTCCTCTCTCTCACACTCAATCTCTCATCCTCCTCTCCTAACTCCTCTCACACTCACTCTCTGATCCTCCTCTCCTAACTCCTCTCTCTCACTCACTCTCTCATCTTCCTCTACCGAACTCCCCTTTCACACTCACTCTCTCATCCTCCTCTCTGTCTGCTCTCTCACACTCACTCTCTCATCCTCCTCTCCCTATCTCCTCTCTCTCATTCACTCTCTCATCGTCCTCTCCCTAACATATCTCTCACTCACTCACTCATCCTCCTCTCCCTAACTCCTCTCTCACGCTCTCTCTCATTCTCCGCTCCTTATGTCCTCTCACACTCACTCTCTCATCCTCCTCACCCTAACTGCTCCCACAGTCACTCTCTCATCCTTCTCTCTCTAACTCCTCTCTCACTCACTCTCTCATCCTCCTCTCCCTAACTCCTCTCTCACACTCAGTCTTATCCTCCTCTCCCTATCTCCTTTCTCACACTCACTCTCACATCCTTCTCTCTCTAACTCCTCTCTCACTCACTCTCTCATCCTTCTCTCCCTAAGTTCTCTCTCACTCACTCTCTCTCCTCCTCTCCCTAACTCCTCTCTCACACTCACTCTCCCATCCTCCTCACCCTATCTCCTCTCTCACACTCACTCTCTCATCTCCTCTCTCTAACTCCTCTCACACTCACTCTCTCATCTCCTCTCTCTGACTCCTCTCTCACACTCACTCTCTCATCCTCCTCTCCCTATTTCCTGTCTCACACTCACTCTCTTATCCTCCTCTCCCTAAATCCTCTCTCACATTCACTCTCTCATCTTCCTCTCCCTAACTCCTCTCTCACTCACACTCTCATCCTCCTCTCCCTAACTCCTCTCTCACACTCACTCTCTCATCTTCCTCTCCCTATCTCCTCTCACACTCACTCTCTCATTCTCCTAACCCTATCTGCTCTCTCACACTCACTATCTCATCTCCTCTCCCTAACTCCTCCCACAGTCATTCTCTCATCCTCCTCTCCCTAACTCCTCTCACACTCTCTCTCTCAGCCTCCTCTCGCTAACTCCTCTCTCACACTCACTCTCTCATCCTCCTCTCCCTATCTCCTCTCTAACACTCACTCTTTCATCCTCCTCTCCCTAACTCCTCTCTCACACTCACTCTCTCATCCTCCTCTCCCTATCTCCTCTCATTCACTCAATATCTCATCCTCCTCTCCCTAACTCCTCTCACACTCACTCCCTCATCCTCCTCACCCTATCTGCTCTCTCATACTCACTCTCATCCTCCTCACCCTATCTGCTCTCTCAGACGCACTCTCTCATCCTCTTCTCCCTATCTTCTCTCCACACTCACTCTCTCATCCTCCTCTCCCTAACTCCTCTCTCACACTCACTCTCTTATCCTCCTCTCACTAACTCCTCTCTCAATCACACTCTCATCCTCCTCTCCCTATCTCCTCTCTCACAATTACTCTCTCATCCTCCTCTCCCTATCTCCTCTCTCACACTCACTCTCATCCTCCTCTCCCTAACTGCTCTCTAATACTCACTCTCTCATCCTCCTCACCCTATCCCCTCTCTCACTCACTCTCCCATCTCCTTTCTCTGGCTCCTCCCACACTCACTCTCTCTCATCCTCCTCTGCCTAACTCCTGTCTCTCACTCTCATCCTCCTCTACCGAAATCCCGTCTCACACTCACTCTCTCATCCTCCTCACCCTATCTCCTCTCACACTCACTCTCTCAGCCTCCTCTCCCTAATTCCTCTCCCACACTCACTCTCTCATCCTCCTCACCCTATCTCCTCTCACACTCACTCTCTCATCCTCCTCTCCCTAATTCCTCTCCCACACTCACTCTCTCATCCTCCTCTCCCTAACTCCACTCTCATTCACTCTGATCCTCCTCTCCCTATCTCCTCTCTCACACTCACTCTCTCATCCTCCTCACCCTAACTCCTCTCTCACACTCACTCTCTCATCCTCCTCTGCCTAACTCATCTCTCACACTCACTCTCTCATCCTCCTCTCCCTATCTCCTCTCTCACACTCACTCTCTCCTCCTCCTCACCCTAACTCGTCTCTCACACTCACTCTCTCATCCTCCTCACCCTAACTCCTTTCTCACACTCACTCTCTCATCCTTCTCTCTCTAACTCCTCTCTCACTCACTCTCTCATCCTTCTCTCCCTAACTTCTCTCTCACTCACTCTCTCATCCTACTCTCCCTAACTCCTCTCTCACTCTCTCATCCTCCTCTCCCTAACTCCTCTCTCAATCACACTCTCATCCTCCTCTCCCTAGCTCTTCTCTCACACTCACTCTCTCATCTTCCCCTCCCTATCTCCTTTCTCACACTCACTTACTCATCCTCCTGTCCCTATCTCCTCTCTCACACTAACTCTCTCATCCTCATCTCCCTAACTGCTCTCTAACACTCACTCTCTCATCCTCCTCACCCTATCCCCTCTCTCACACTCACTCTCCCATCTCCTCTCTCTGACTCCTCCCACACTCACTCTGTCATCCTCCACTCCCTAGCTCCTCTCTCTCACTCACTCTCTTATCCTCCTCTACCAAACTCCTCTCATTCACTCTCTCATCCTCCTCTCCCTATCTCCTCTCTCACACTCACTCTCTCATCCTCCTCTCCCTATCTCCTCTCATTCACTCAATCTCTCATCCTCCTCTCCCTAACTCCTCTCACACACTCACTCTCTCATCCTCTTCTACCGAGCTACCCTCTCAGACTCACTCTCTCATCATCCTCTCCCTAGCTCCTCTCACACTCACTCTCTCATCTCCTCTCTGACCCCTCCCACACTCACTCTCTGATCCTCCTCTCCCTAACTCCTCTCTCTCACTCACTCTCTCATCTTCCTCTACCGAACTCCCCTTTCACACTCACTCTCTCATCCTCCTCTCTGTCTGCTCTCTCACATTCACTCTCTCATCGTCCTCTCCCTAACTTATCTCTCACTCACTCATCCTCCTCTCCCTAACTCCTCTCTCACACTCTCTCTCATTCTCTGCTCCTTATGTCCTCTCACACTCATTCTCTCATCCTCTTCTACCGAGGTACCCTCTCAGACTCACTCTCTCATCCTCCTCTCCCTAACTCCCTCTCTCACACTCACTC